>NC_090933.1:733920549-734545549 GCF_040938575.1 Ambystoma mexicanum | reverse complement strand
AAAAGTCTTGTTACCTAACGTCACCCCATTCATGGTTCCTCCGCAGGGTTGTGTGTAATCGATAGGATGGAACACATCAAGTCCGTCTGTGGGCTATCCTATTGAGGGTTGCCGAAGAATGGGTTGCCTGCCAGTACTGTGACCCCCCAAGTTCGTATAGGGAGTCATTGTCATGGAGTCTGTGCCTGCTATTGTCCCTTCATTTGCGCTATGCTGTACTGCATCTGTGGTATTTGCTGTGCCGTGTATGCGTGTTGTGTGTTGCCCTGCATCTGCAACATCTGTGAGATCTGTGGTGACTGCAAATACTACTGCATGGGCACTTGTATGTGTGGTGCCTGCGTCATGTGGTGGTGTGTCTGTGGGTATGTGTTCAGTGCCTGTCCTTGTTGTGGTGTCTGGTCCTGTATGTAGTATTTGTCCTGTTCCCCGTGTTATGCTGGCTGGTTTGCATTCACCCATTCTGTTGTCCCATTCCCCTGCTTCTGAACACTCTCGAGATATGTCCTATCTGTCCACACACCAAACACTGGGGTGGCTCTCTCCCCTGCCCTTGGAATCCCCTGAAACCCTGCCTGGGCCCTGCTGTGTTTGTTGCCCATATTCTCAAAACCCCCCGGGAATCCCCTGTGGTTCTGCTGCACCTGATACCCGTACCTGCATCCTCTCGGTGGCCCCCCTCTTCCTCAAAACCCAAGCTGTGCATTCCCCCACCTCATTAATCCTCCCCTCGCGGGTGGTGGTGCATGCTGCATCTGTGGTGCCCCTTGTGCTCCCATTTTCGTCATTACTGCCCCTTACAAGGCATATTTACATAGCTTCCTTTGCACTAACTTCACCTCCTCCTTTTTTCTTTCCTCACACTTTTTCCTTCCGTTCTCTTGCAATAGCCTACAATAGTGTACTTTTGTGAGCTGTATTTCTGAGCAATGCTTTGCCTCCATCCCCACTAATTTCTTGAGTTGCTTTTGCACCTGCTCTTGCAACCCATGGCATAATATGAAGATAGAATAATGCTACTGTCTTGTCCCACGGTTTTTCGCATTTCAAGGCACCAAAGTTGTTGACTTGTTCATGTTTCACTTTGTGTCTCTGGTGCTGAGAATTGCTTGTCTTCCCACCGCGGGTGAATAACCATTGTCTAGCTCGGCCACATCACGTGGTTAAGGGCCACAAATTGAGCTCATATTTTCTGAAGTTATGAGGATATATTCTGTTTTTCTGCAGATTTCCCATTGTTGTCTTAGGTTTGGAACGTGCTGCTTGTCTCTGACATTGGCTGTGAGCCCTGGCCTTCCTGCTATGTGCAGCCTGGTTCTGCTTTTCTCTCGTCTCTTTGAAGTTTAAGGCCTTATGTGATTTTCAGTATACTTATACTCTGACTTCTACATGCTTATATCATACTATATTTCCTATAGGTTAGTTATATTTGGTCTTGCCAGGCTCCTTATATGATCCTGTAGTTCCGTAGGGTTAGTTGCCATAAAAATTGCAAGCTTGCCCTGCATCTCTTTGTTGCCTTGCGTTCAGTGTTTCTGCATTTGGCTAATGAGAAAAATATTTAAAAGCTTTGACAGTATGTATGTATATCCATCCTCTATCTACATAATTGTGTAAGCATTTTCTTCATGTACATGAGTGTGTGTTTGTGTAAACTTGTGCTTGCTTGCGAGTGTACATCATAACTAACAGGGCTATGTTGTGGTGTCACTAATGATGTCAGCACAGTGGTTTCCTTCGCATTTAGTCAACGTCATCCATCATGGCATTTGGGTCCATACGCACTGTGAAGCACCTGTATCCATAATGGTTCTAGATATGTGTCAGTCACTGGTGATCCTGGGGGTTGTCCGAATAATGAGTGGATTTGTGCATTCTTGACTCTTCGTGCCATTTTGTTCATGGGGAAAGAACGTGTCAGGCATGCTCTGCGCACCACCCCTCTGGAACTCTCCGCCTCCTAAGGCACACCCACCAGTCTTGCGCATGCTCCTTCGATGTACCGCCACTGAATAGCTTCCTCTGTCAATTTCAATCTTCTCAATACCACTTTCTATAGCTCCTGGTGCTCCCTGAGTCCTATACAAAAACCTAATGGGTGACGTCACCAACTCACTAAACATGGTAGTGCTAAAGATCACTTGCAATGTGTACAATGCTAATGTCCCATTACACAAGAATGTACACAACCCCAACTTCAACCCACAGTTGTCTTCCTGCCTAACAGGGGATACCAATATTTTTTGTGTTTAATCTGTAGCTACAGCGTCACCTTGTACATAAAATGCCTCTGCAAAATTTAACCAGACAAACGCCTGCCGCAATCTAGGCCAGCTCCCTTTCCTAATCCATACCAAGGGATTCCATCATCCATAACCCAATCTAAAATGCCCAATCCACTGGAAATCTAATATTCACATAACTTCTGTTATCCGTCACCAGAAAATTTTCTCTTAAGACCGAATGTTCTCTAACCACAAGAATAACATCTACCTCTGCTCCTTTTCCCTACTATGCTTTACAACACTCGACACTACTAGACAATACTCAACAATACTTCAAAGATACTCTACGCTGCTCAATACCACTCTCGGACCCCCAGTTACTTTCCCACTCCCCTTAATTGCTGTGGATACTTTCACTCTGTGATCCACTGACGCTGCTCGGCTACCAGCTCTCCCAAAGCTGCCACACCACCCTTCTGGTCTGCTGGACTCCGCACAGACCATGGGCAGGATATTCCCAGGCTGGCTCCTGATGGTCTTTGTGTGGGGGTGCACTTCCCCCTGGACTCGGAGTCCGCGAGTCGACCTGCAGCCCTCTAGGCACTGCGGCGGAAGAGGCAGCTTTATGCCGAACGGGCAAAGTCAACAGTACCTCTGCTGCCAACTTGTTGGCGGGTGATGCCAGAGGACTGGGGGTTACTACGAACTAACCCGTTCAGCTCCTAAGAGCCAAACAACCCTGCCCTCAGAACAAATGGAGGTCTCAGCCAAGGGAAAGTTAGAACTGTCATTCCTTACAAAAGCTGACAGGGATCTTACAGGATATTCGAAAATCTCTGCAATCACCATTCCCAACATTGTGTCAACAAGTTTTGATTCAAAATTGGGTCACAATCTGGACCCACTCCAAAAAACCTATAACACGTACTCATTGGGTGTTCTGAGTTGGATACCTTATAGATTGTCCTTATACATCTTACTCAATTAGCCCTTCCATGTCAGGTGGCTGGCCTTCCCCTTCCCCATGAAACTATCTATTACATTGTTTCAGGGTTGCAGGATTACAATTGGCCATTGCCTCTGCCATCCACCCCTGGATTTCTGTCTCCTGATTGGCTGGAACTGGTCTCCTCAGGCCTGGGACCCAGTTCAGTTCTCAGTACTCTATGCACCTCTTCAAGGTGATGTTAATGACTATGATGCCCAATTTATATGTTAGCTGTAGCTTTTTTGTTTGTGAGAGTGCTCTCCATGTTGCAAAGTTGTTGACTTGTTCATGTTTCACTTCGTGTCTGTGGTGCTGAGAATTGCTCGTCTTCCCACCGCGGGTGAATAACCATTGTCTAGCTCGGCCAAATCACGTGGTTGAGGACCACAAAATTGCGCTCTTCTTTTCTGCAATTATGAGGATATGTTCCCATTTCAAAGCCTCGTCGCACCTTGAAACACTAGTGTATAGGCGCGTTATAAATGCCATATTATATCCGCCTGTTTGGGATCTTTTTGAGAGGTGTTATCTGTGTTTTAAGTGGTTATTACAAATCATTTTTTCTGCTGGGTTGCCTGTATATTGTCAGTAGTTTCCCTGCCTTGCAGTTAGTAATCCATAGGCATCCTGTACATTAAGCACCTGGAAATAGGTTTCTCAGCCTGTTTGAGGTATTTTTGGGGGTTTTTATGTGTGTTTTAAGTGGAATTTACAAATCGTTTTTTTTCAGCTCGGGTGCCTCTCTATTGTCAGTCGTTTCCCTGGTTTACAGTTAGTAATCCATAGGCATCCTGTACAGAAAGCACCTGGTAATAATTTTCCAGCCTGTCTGGGTACTTTTGGAGGGTTTTATCTGTGTTTTAAGTGGAATTTACAAATTGTTTTTTCTGCTGCAGTGCCTGTCTATTGTCAGTAGTTCCCTGGCTTGCAGTAAGTAATCCATAGGCACGCTGTACAGCAAGCACCTGGTAATATGTTTACAGCCTGTTTGTTTTTTGTTGTTGAGGGTTTCATATTTGTTTTAAGTGGATTTTACAAATCATTTTTCATGCTGGTTCAACTTCTGGAGAGGTCTGCCTTTGGGGTGTAGTCCTTTCTTTGTGTTCCTTTTTCCTCTCTCCTCCCATGTTTATAGGAATTGGCTAAGGGAGTCAGGGGTGCCTGTCCATTGTCTGTAGTTTTCCCTGGCTTGCAGTTTCTAATCCATATGCCTGGGCATCCCTCGGCTAAGGGCCAGAAGCAAAGGGCAGCTTCCAAAGAATCAGCTGCACCCGTGTTTGCCTGTGTTCCCTGGGACACCTGACACAGACAACCTACAGCGACGGGTGATTTAAGTGTAGTGTGGTTGAGGAATACAGCCATTATTCTAGTCCAGAAAGCCCACACTTCTCGAATTACCTGTTATCAAGCCTAGTTGTGAAAGGTAGCCTTTTTGGCACTCGGTCTGAGTTTGTAAAATAGATATACTCTAGATGGAGCCTAAATTAGGTACAGTAGCCATACTTCACGCCTGAACTGTTGGTATAGCTTTGTTATATGCCCCTGCTGTGCTCTGAGATATAACAGTGCTGCACCTCATAGTTAGTCTTTATGATGCGCACCATAGCTAATTTGTGTTGAATGTTGCCACGCCTTGTAACTAGACATCGTAAGGCGATACATGAAGCTCAACCATTACTGTGCTGCAGAAACCCAGTCACTCTTACACTATTACTACTCTGTAAATTATGCTAACATAGTTGACCTTAGAGTTGAATTGTGCTACCCTCCATAGTCACCCATTGTGATATGCCTTATAGCTATACATTGTACTGAATTGTGGAAGGAAATGTGTTGCACCTACATGTATACTGGGGGGCAGACGTCATGCAAGATTTAGATGTATTTGGCGGGAAATTAAATGCGTTGCACCCAAATGTATTTTGGGGGCAGGAAATGTATTGCAACCAACATATTAGAAAGATTAGCAATGTGTTTCATCTGGATAGATCTGTGAGAATAGCCATGCATCGCATCCCGATAGAATTGTGAAGATTAGCCAGGTGTCACATTTACATAGAACTGTGAAGGTTAGCCATGCGTCACATTTAGATATATTTGCAAAGAATAGCCATGCGTCACATCTAGATAGAATTGTGAAGATTAGCCATGCATCACATTTACGTAGTACTGTGAAGATTAGCCATGCATCACATTTAGGTAGATTTGCAAAGAAAAGCTATGCGTCACATCTAGATTGAATTGTGAAGATGAGCCATGCGTCACATCTAGATAGAATTGTGAAGATTAGCTATGCATCACATTTAGGTAGAATTGTGAAGATTAGCCATGCATCACATTTACATAGAATTGTGAAGATTAGCCAAGGTGGTCTCTGATCAAGACATGCTACCCTGATGTGCCTGGGAATTAATGCCATGAACTCCTTCAGTATCAACTATGCTTGGGTGGGCCTTGTTGTTTTTTCTCTTGCAGATATGCACTATGCTCTCCAATCAGAGGAGCTCCCTAGCACTCGTAGCTCTCGGAAGGGACAATGATAAGATATAATTCAGCAATTCAAACCATAAACTATGACAGGAATACCCATCCACCCGCTATAAGAAATTACCTGGGACCCGGAAAATGAGCCCACAGGCACTTATAACTGAGCTTCAGCAAGGGACTGACTCTGCTCCACCTCAAGGGTATACGTTCTGAATCAGGTGAGGAATCTGGATTGGCAAACTCCTGCAAATGACAACGAGGAGCTGCCGCATGTTATCAATCCTCTACATGCACACCAGCTCAGGAACACTCTAAGCCCTGCAGCATATAACACTTCCTGTTCTGACACACCACTTACATCATGGCCTGATCTGTTACTTGACTTTCAGGCTCAACAAGTACCGGTCTTCATACCTAGGATGTACCTGCATGCCTGGTAGAACAGAACTGTAGTAAATGCACACTGAGAAGGTGTCATCCTATAAGCAATCTACAGACCCAACAAGACACACAGATGACCATAGTGGCTGTTGTTGGTGCCTGGGTTCACTGAACACCAGTCATCAAATCTAGCTAGGACTCGTAAGTCTGATAGAACAGAACTGGATGTAATTGTACAATGAGAAGGTATCTTCCAATAAACAATGGCAGGCTCAACGAGACACAGGGACGACCATCGACCTGCAATTCGCTTAGCCAAAGAAAGATTAGGACTAGGGCAACTCATCATCAATGACACTGCCAAGCAGGGAAAGACAAACTCAAGCCTGATAACCAGAACAAACTCTGTGCTAGACTGAGAATCTCTCTCGGAGAACCAATGCTCTGAACCTCTAGAATGGATACGGTCAGCTCAGCAGGCAATGAAAGGTAATCTGAAATAGGGGTCTCCCACCAATCCGCTCAGACACTCACACATACAGATATGCTCACTTTCTTTTCTACACCAACAAACAATAGAATGCAGCTATACCCCACAATCAATTTCAGCAGAGCGGCAAACATACCTACACACCTACATGAACACCTCAACAGACTTTGGATCGCAGCTTTACCCCACTAATAAAATCAACCTAGCTGCAAACATAATCTCATACAAAAGCTCCACCACCACCAGAATACAAACTCCGAGGTCAACAGCCTTGCTTCACACATTCTACTGACCTCACAAAATCACTGCACCATGTCTAGCATTAGAATTCAGATACACACAACGTACACTGCACTGTCTGCACACATACTGAGCGCACCCAAACACTATTTACTACCCTACCCTCTCCACTGACCTGTACTATGGTCCCAGAGGGCGTTCAACCCACAGCCCTTTGAGATCATATCAATGGTATATAAGGTGCTGCACAAATGCACAATAAAATTACATAAAATAACATCGTAGTATGTTCCACCTTTTTAGCGATTGCAATAGTCTCTTTCAATGAAGGCTCTCCACACATCCATAGTCCCTCCTGGAAAACACTACTATTTGTATTTATTATAATCTAATCCCTTATGAGATCATCTTGTGTTAGTCCACTTCCTAAATTGCATGTCAATGCTAACTTCTTGAGCGCGCTTGCATACTCATCCACGGACTCATCCATTTCTTGTTTCCTTGAATAGAAATAATCTCTGTTTGCTGCCACATTAGTCTTAGGGTAATATATATGTAACCAGGCTCCTCCACACATGTTCATATTCATCAATCCCATCACCATCTCTTTATCACAATGAAAGCAATTCTTTATACATTTACTGCCCCTCAGGACCCAAGGAATGTAACAAGAATTTCTTATTTTTTGCTGGTGAAAAATTCTCATGTTCAATTGTTCCCATGTAGTTCCCCCAGTACTCCTTCCACTCCATCCGTGGAGTCGGAGGTTCATCAGATACTGCCAGGAATGGTTGAGGCAGGTGAATTGTCACTCCTTGCATGTTACAATATCAAGGATTACTTTTATTAACTAGTTGCAATTCACTATGAAGTGATGACAATCACTGTGACGAAGAAGAGTAAAGAGGAATAATGATGATCACTATGCACAAGTCAACAACGTTTTGAATAATAATATTGAAACACTCCACAATGCTATTAAAGTCCAAGAATATTGCTTGTATTAATATGAAGTTAATTAATATGAATGAATTTCATTTCGGAAGAAGCATTTGCAGCAAAATCTACAACATCCTTCATTTAATGTATTAATGAGTTGAAGGGGAACAAACATGGCTTCACGCACACTCACAGTGCAGGGGCCTTTCCTCTAGTGTACAGGTGCACTTCCTGGTACATGCACGGAATGCTTAGCAGCCCTTTTCTGTAATTCAACTTCGTTCAAGCCGTGTCCCTCGCAGTGGCTTGCACTTCCCTGTGAATGTTGCACAAGGCGATCTAGCGCTCAAGCTCTTTCAAACTCCCAGCAGTCGCCTTACTTCCAAATCAGGCAGCACTGGTCAATGAGTGCCCAATTCCTTTGCCCAGCCATAGCACAGATGCAGGCAGTACCATGGGGTCAATACCAGCAAGCCTCACAGAGTAGTCAGAGATGGCAAAACGTTGTCAGAGGCAGCCAAACGTCCTCTCTGCTAACGTAGACGCTACAGGCTAGATCGTATTTTGATGTAACTCAGGCAGGAACGTCATTTAGGGGTTGCACTTGCGACCCCTGAGGTCTCCCTTGCTACCCATGTGGTCTCCCTTGCTATCCATAAAAAATAAATAAAAGAAAACTTTTTTTTGTTTTGTTTTTACAAATTGAAGCTCCTGGGCTGTAGCCAATGCCATGTGGCTCTTTGTTTCTAGAGTGGGTGGCTTTCTTGTGCAGGCTTCTTAAAAAAAATAGGGGGTTCCACAAGTGTAACACTTTGATCAGTGACCCTAAATAAGAATGACTAGGAATATCAAATAATTTGTCTTTCTGGAATTCTTCACAATAATTACAAGACTCATTAAAGGTTTTCTTCAGGTACACTTCACTAAGTCACTGATTTAGTCTGTTTTTAAACACCTCAAATTCATAATGCAGACAAAATACTCCAAAACCATTTAGAGTAGAATAAGCATCCATTTCGGACTATGTATTTTGCTTTTCGCAAGTTGCAGTTATAACATGTTTTTTTCTGCTGATACATATGGTAATACATTCTTGTATGAAATGTTTATCACATTACAGTGATATTGTAACCATATTTTTCATAGTGTACTTAGGAAGAATGCTATGTGATGCCACTTCCTGTTTGTGTTCCATAGCTTCCCGTGGTGTGGGGTCAAATGACATCACTTCCTGTGATGCGATCAGAGGTCAAGGGTCATGTGATTTCTCCTCCGCTACCCGTGGCATTTTGGTGAACTGACATCCCTGAACTCAGGTCCAGGCAAGTAGAAGTTTGGCATTTGCTTTGTGAAGCAGATCACCAGCAGTTGACACCTGATGTCTGCACTTACCCTTGCACTTGCCACCAGCTGGCCCTACTTCCCTCATTGTTATATTATTCTTACCCCATGTATTGCACTGTCCCCACCCCCTCCCATTCCGCACTTTTCCTCTCCCCCCTTCCCCTGCACTTGCGCGATCTAAATGACATCTGGCCTAGTATGATAATTTACCTGTCTTCCCTCTGTTTCCGCCGCCCTTGCTGAGTTGCGCCTTGAAACACTTGCGTATAGGCGCGTTGTCAATGCCATATCATATCATATATCAATCCTATCAATCCTAACGACCCTACGGACACCACTCTGTCTCTACCAGCAGTGTTAGAACTGCTTCTCACTTTCCCAACTGCTCTCTGCCGAACACCCTCATTCTATATGGAATCAGAATAATATAATTACAACACTATCCCTGGCACCTCTTTATTTTTTCTCCCTCATTTCCGATAAATCCCCTAGTCACACTTTTCTTTCGTCCTCTCTTTTTCTACTGCCTGACCCACGCCCTCCTTGTGCACAGACCCACTTGCCTTCCTTTTCTTTTTCCACACCTATACTTTGCAATACCCACCCCACATCTTCACACTCTACCCCCATTCCTGCTTACTTCTGCTCTTCTCTGAAAGCTCACCTTTTAGCTACTCCTCACCATTAAAAAATGTTGTTACCGTTTATGTAATTTGTAAACACTTTGAATTAATGTTTGCCAACTCTCCACATCATCTGTCTTACTGGCAGGGTATATTTTCACACATATCCAATACTATGTGTTGCCTTATTGTATCCACTCAGAAATTAATTCCATTTAGGTTTCATATCAAATGTATCTCTCTTAATAAGTACAAAAACAGATCCATCGTGTGTTGTACATTGAAAAGCTACTGAGCATGAAAGACTGTCATTGAGTCCCACAAGTTCTTAATTGCCTGTCTGAATTACAATATGCATCTATGAGCTTGTGAAATTTCAATTGCAAAAGTCTAAGGTCACATGGCACTATTGTGAAATGCTTGTTTATGTCAATTCACTTAATGGGTAACCTGTTAATTTTCTATATCACATTTCGGTGCCTATCTTTTCAGTATTTACTAAGGGGATCTAGAGTTCTGTGGCTACCCGTCTTCCTCAGTTGCTAATGCCTGACCTGCCCCAAGTGATCCTCTTCCTGCTTTCGCACTTGTGTGGTCTTTGTCTCTCTTATTCTCTGGTTATATCTTTGTTTCCTTATTTTATATAAACATAAGTCTGACTGGTGTTGGTTAGAGGAGTTCCAGCTCTTGGTCACATAACTAGCAGTCTTCACCGGTCTGGATCATTTTCTCGAGGGCATTTACTCTTTTTAATTCTCAGGCATCAGGAAGAGGTGACCTCCATACCTGTGGATTATTCTGAAACTAATGAACATGCTGGTTACTAAGACCCACAAGATGCAATGTGCATAGGTCACAAATATGGAACATGAAAAGAAACAACTGTTTGCACGTAATGCTGCCCTTAACAAAGATGTCTGCTGAGAGAAAATGATAGACAAAAAACAAATGGCGTTAAAATCAGCTGCATTTGCTAGAATGGAAAGAAGACGCTAACTAAGCAAATAAAACAGAGCATCGCCTTCAAACGTGACATTTGTAGTAACCACATGGAAAAACAAGTATCAATGAAAAGTTGTTTAAACTGGCAAACACGCAATATGTGCATGTTGGGCTAGCCAAAACTGTACGCCAGCTGCATTTGAGAGTTATCTTGTGTGATGTGAAAAATAATGATTCCCTTATGGTTGCTGTTCTCTTCGGTTTTACGGGAGAGACCATGAGGCCGCTTCAATAACTCTGAATATGAGAGCAGTGTTAAAGCATTTCCACATTCAGAATGAATTCCCTGATTTGTTTAGGGGCGTTCCCCATGCAAACCAGGGGATTCCCACTGTGGCAAGTGCATGTCTTCATTGTGGAACATGCTGACGGTTCAGCAGCCGCCTAAAAGAAAGTGAAAAATGTTGGCTGCCCATGGTTTACCTCTGGCATAACTGTTACAAAGCTCCGGTATCATCTGGCGTCCCGTGATCCCCTCACCTCTTGCAGACACACACTGGACGCATGCTTACGGTTCGGCTCCAAGGTCGCTCTGCAGCGGCTGGGAACGCCACTTTTATTTATAGCACACGTGGTGGAGTTGCGTCATTCCACCACGTGTGTACGCCCTTAAAGGGGCAGCCACCACACTCCTCCTTTATCATAACAAAACAGCAAAGAGAGAGATAAAGTACACACAAGGCATAACAAAACACTGCACACAAAATAAACAACCCCTTTATTTACAGCCACCCCCAGACTCGTTAGTCACTTTCCAGACCATGGGCTGGGCCCACCAGTTCAGGGGTCCAAACATAGTCACTAAGGTGGGGAGGTTTCCCCTTCCTGACCCTTTGGGGATACCTCCTGCCCGCCTCCCGGATGTGTCCTCCTTACCTGTGCTCCCCTGACCTGGGAACTTGGCGGATGGGCCAGGCCACCACCCTCGTCTGGTATGTCACTGAAATCCCTTCTCTGCAACACCTCCTGCCTGGATTCTCTGACTTTCTTAAAGAAGTTGCCATTGCGGGTGACATAGGCAGTCACCAATGAGCTGCACACCGCCACCACGTCCATCGGACCAGGCTCATATGTTAACAACAGTTTGCCTTGAGGGTGCCAGTTCTTTACCAGCACCTCATCTCCCAGGGCAAGCTGCTGGGGCCAGAGTCCTCTACTGATGTTCTCCTGTTCAATCCTGAGGCTCCTTTCCCGTTCCACCTGCGCATTGTCAATAATGGCTGGATCTCTCTCTCCCACCTCCGGGATAAGGGCCCTGGGACATTGCGTGAACATGGCTTCAGCCGGGGCCACTCCTGTAGACGTATGCGGTGTGGTCCTGTACTCCCTTAGGAACTGATATAATGCCCTCTGCAAACCATGTCCTTGGTCATGAGCGATGCTGAAGACCTTATTTAGTGTCCTCATAAATCGTTCTGCTTTGCCGTTTGCCGGAGACCAGAGAGGAGTGTTCTTACAGTGCTGGATACCATACTCCTCCACCAGTTGGGTGAAACTGTCCCCCTGGAACGGTGGTCCATTGTCAGAACACAAAATCTGAGGCAGGCCGTTGGTAGCAAAGATCTTCTCCAACACCACAACCACCTTGACTCAATGAATTCCACCTCCGGATACCTGGACCATTCGTCCATGACCACAAGGAAATGTGTGTCCCGGCCTGTAGACCCAAAGTCGGAGTGGACAATCTCCCAGGGTTTGGTCCCTCTTGGGATGGTCTCAATCAGGGGCTCCTCGACCCACCTCTCAAGGTCTGGGAACCACACCTTCTGGTGCAGGCAAGTCTTGGTCTTGGCAATTCCTTGGTGCCACGGGTGTGCTTACTCAATGACCTGGAGGACCTTACACTGTGGAATCACAATCTAGTCCCCTCAGAGTAATACCCCGACTCCACGAATGCCAGCTCATCCTTGATCCTCCATAGCTGTTCCAGCGCTGATCTCGCCAGCTTGTCCACAACAAACTTCCATAAACCCTGTTGGAGGGCTGCCTTCAGGATGTTAAAGCATTCATCGTCGGCTGCCACCTGTTCCAACTCGTGGATGAGGACTGAGTTAGGAGTGGTCGCCTCCACCACAAGTCTCACATGCTTGTCGGCATCCTCCGCACTGATGTTACCTTGTACCTCCGACTCACACCGTGGGTGTCTGGACAGGTAGTCGGCCGCATTGTTGCTGCCCGGCCAGTACACCAGGAAGACCCCATATTCAAGCAGCACCAACATCCACCTTTCAATGCGGACCGGAGGTTTAGATGATGACCCAGCCAGGATGGGCAGGAGGGGCTTGTGGTCGGTGACCACGATTCCTGTCCGTCCAAGCACGTGAATGCGGAAGTGGCGACAGCCCCACAGGACCGCTAGGGCCTCCCTTTCAATCTGGGAATACCGCTGTTCCGTCTCTTGCATAGTGGACCGGCTGGACCTCACTGTTGACATCCGTCTGTGTCAGAACTGCCCCCAGACCAAACGGGCTGGCATCCACCACAATTTCTGATGATAGGGCTGGGTTGAAGAAAGCCATTGTGTCCTCTGCTGTCAGCGCCCCCTTCACGTCCTCAAACGCAACCTGCTCAAGGGGTCCCCACTGCCACCCGATGTCCTTCTTGGTTAGGGCACGCAATGGTTCTGACCGGGATGCGAGGTTCCTAATGAACCGGCCACAATATGTGACCATTCCTAAGAAGCTTCAGACCTCCAATAAGTTCTCAGGGGGCCAAGCCTCCACAATGTCCTTCACCTTCTGAGGATCTGGTGACATGCCCCCTTCCTTGAACACTAACCCAAAGAATTCAATAGCCCTCTTAAGGAACTCGCACTTGTTCCTGTGCAGCATTAGTTCAAGAGTATGGAGCCGTTACAGTGTCTTGACCAGCCTGTCCAGGTGCTCCGCCTCCATCTTTGCAAACACCAGGATGTCATCGCTGATATTCAAGATGCCATCCAAATCAGCGAGGACCGCACGGATGCTGTTCTAAAAGACCTCTGCCGCGGACAACACCCCAAAGCTCAGGCGCATGTACCTGGAGAGGCAGCGGTGCGTGTTTAAAGTTGTTATTTATCGAGAGTCCGGGTGTAGCACCAGCTGCTGGTATCCGGGCCGAAGGTCAAGCTTGGAAAAGGAACGCACCCCTTGCAGTTCAGTGATAATGTCATCAATCATGGGGGTGATGTGACGTTCGCGCTTGATCGCCTTATTCGGGAGCCTCATGTCCACACAGATGCGCACAGAGTCTAGGCTTTCTAGAAATCATGATCGGAGACACCCAGGCAGTCGGGCCATCAACCTTCTCAAAGATGTCCAACTCTACCACACTGTCCAGCTCCTTGTCCACTTGGTCCCGCAGATGAAATGGGACCCGGCAGTGTTTCAGTGCAATGAGTTGGATTGACTCGTCGATGTGGAGTCTCACCGGATCTCCTGCCATGTGGCCAATGCCTTCATACAGCTGGCTGTATTTTGCCAGAAGCCCCTGCACATCCTCAACGTAAACTGCATACACAAAGCTCACAATGCCAAGTGCCTCTGCTACCGCACAACTCAACAGGGTGTTGCTGCTGACCGTTGTGACGTAGAACCGGGCCTTTATGGAAAACCCCCAGTGCTCCACGTTGGCTACAAATGCCCCAGCCAGTGGCATAGTTTGTTCACCGCCAAACGTGAAGATGCATGCTTTTGGCTTCTGTAGCTTGGGCGGCACCACCATGGCATCGTAATGCACCCTTGCCATAACATTGACAGACGCCCCTGTATCCACCAGCACCGGCACCATTGACTCATTTACCTTCACCAAGCACCATGGCTGTCTCCTGTTGGTGGACCGCAGAGCACTGACACTTGAGATGAAGAAAATATTCTCTTCCTCCTCTTCATTGTCGTCCTCATAAGGGGCACTATCATCGCCTTGGTCGATCTGGGCGACATTGGGTGGGGGCTGTGGCCTGAATAATCTTGCTCTCACTGGCCCCCTTGGGATTACCACCGGCATCGAAGCTCTGCACATTTGGGCGTAGTGGTTCAGCATCCCGCAGCATCCACACAACTTTCCTTATGCTGGGCATTCGGTGGGGTGTGCAAGATCGTACCCACATTTTGTACACACGTCCATGGCTCTTACACCTTGGTCCCACTGATTGCCACTTGGAGGTCTTGCTCCTCTACCACCTTGACCATGGCCCACCACACACACATCTTCCACATTCCCTGGGTGCACAGCGACCTCCATTGTTGACGCCCTCAGCTCAGACACCTCTTGGCAGCATCCAAGTTCCAATATGTGAGGCAGTGTGATTCCAGGCTCTTGCAGAACCTGCCTTCACATCTTGCTGGATGAACATCCCTGTATTAGCTGGTTCCTTATCATTGTGTCCGCATTATCCCAGGCACACGGCAGAGACATGTGGCGGAGCCTGCCATAGAAGTTGTCCAGGTACTTGTCATCCTTTTGGCAGGCACTACACATAACAATGCGCTCGTAATCTGCATTGGCAAGTGGCATAAAGTACTCCTGAAGCGCATCTGTAGCTGCAGCATAGGTCGCATTCGCAGGCTGTAGGGACTGGAAGACCTCATGAACTGCTGATCCTGCCGAGTACAGGAGTGTAGCAACCCTGCTGTCCTCGTCCGTCTCACCAGTGACCCTGAAGTACATATCAAGCCTGTCAATCCACATCCTCCTTCGGGCCCAGGCTGGATGGGGCCCCCGGGATGTTGAACTCGGGCATTGGTGTAAGTGCCCCTTGCTGGCTCTGCACCTGTGGTGCTTGGGGAGCAGCAGGCCCTGCAGCAGCCTGGGCGGCGGCATCCATTTTTGTGTTTAAATAATTTTATTTGCATTTATAGACAAACATACAGTGTGAGATATTCGGTGTTGCAATCCTATTATTTAGTATGATAATTGTTTCTTGATTAACAATAAATAAACAGTGAACAACAATTAACGGTGGGTGTCCTCGCGCCGCGATGTGGCAGTGTTTCTTCCTCTTTTCTCTTGGGTGGTGGGATGTTGTAAGGCTTGTGGTTGTTGGTCTGGGGAGGTCCAAGTGGGGGGTGTGGCCCGTGCAAGTCCATTTTGTTTCAAGCTTGTGTTGGTTGATGCGTTTGAGTTTAAGGGGGTTTATGGTCTGCCGAGAACAGCATGTCTCTTATTAGGGCTTTCCATGATTCGAACGTGGCGTTTGTGTCTTCTTCTCCTCTGGTGATGCCAGCATTCCAGGCTCTGGTTTCTGCTTCTGTCCATCTCTCCATCGCGTGGATACAGGACCCGTATTTCGGACCCCCAGGCGACTTCCAAGTCATCGCTATTGCTCTCTTCGCAAGTATGCACGCCATGTCCATCAGTTTTACTATGTGTTTATGTTTACTCAGTCTGGGGTATGTGCCTAAAAGGCATTCTTTCGGGGTCCATTCGTACCTTTTCACTCCCGCTTTCTTGCAGGTTTGTTCAATTTTGGTCCAGAAGCTTAGCACCTTTCGACAGGTCCAGAAGATGTGGATCATGTCCTCATCTTCGTTGCCACACCGAGGGCATTGTGGTTGGGCTCGTTTATTAAATCGGGCCACTCTGTGTGGGGTCATGTGGTCCCATATAGGACGTTTAACTGTATCAGCTTGAACCTGGCGTTTCTGGATCCCTCTTTGGGGTAGAGCAGTATTCTTCCCATTAGTTGTCGGTCACGGTGATCCCTAGGTCCTTCTCCCATCTTTCTTTCAGCGAGGTACTGCGGGGATTGGGTCTGTCAATTATTTGGTTGTATAATCTGGATATGGGTTTCCATCCGTCGCTTAGATTGTATGTTTCTTGTATTAGGGGGTTTGGTGCTGGTTCCTCGGGCCATATATTCCATTTCTCTTTTGCGGTGTGTTTAACTCTTTGGTACCACAAGTATTGGCCATTTGCCCGTCCCTCTTGTGCATGTAGCGATTCAAAGTCTCTGAATGTTCCCTCATTGAACATGTCTCCCCAGGTGTACAGCCCCACCTTTTCACAGTTACTCATCGCGGGTAGGTTGGTTGAGGTTTTGCATACTGTTAATGACTCCAATCAAGCAGTCCCACTAAGTCAATGCCTTGTCTGGGATTGCTCAAGGGAAGCCCTTATTTATATATTTTTATTTCCAGTTCGGGTACTCTGGATGACAACCCTTATATAACACCCCTCTCTTAGAATCCCCCTGACCCCACTGAGCCAAGAAGTAAGTTTGTTTTGCAAATTTAAAAGGTTTATTTGAGAATTAAACAATATATATCTCGCACTTTTATAATAAATGAATAATTGATATCACACTTAGACATATGACAGTGAGTGATCAACAATGGATGATGTGGTACTAGCACACTGGGTAATTACTTAGGAGTAGTATAGAGGATAAGGTAGCTGAGAATGCTTTATATGGTACAAGGAAATGCAAGGTGGAAAAGAAGCAACACAGGAATAAACTTGATATGATTTCAGCAAAACATGATATAATCACTTTTCCCCTTTTGGCAATTCACCCCCCCTCTATGCAATGTAAGGAGGTGGAAGTGACACACACAGTCTTCAGGAATACAATCACAGTACAATCCCAATTCAGTTCCCCCCTAGCAAGCTTAGATCAACAGGGATGATTTTAAACACAGGCAAAGTACTTTAAAGGTGGTATGCAAAGAAGGGGAAAATATGCTGAAATTATTTTAATTCCCTCTAGAGGTTCAGGGTGGGTGCCAGCTACTTTGTATTAGTTCAGGATCACTTTAACAATGCTCTATGAATGATTGTCAGGTGGCAAACGAATTTCAGCAAAGGAAAGCAAGGAGCTGCTATTTTGCCAAGTGAAGAAATTGAGCCAAATCGCAATTCGCGGCAATTTTTCCGAGTGCGTCGAGCGTGATTACGGAAAAAGTATAATGAATAGAAAGTCGGTTCGTTGGAAGGCCAATAATCTTAGCTTTAAGATGAAAGTTAAATTTCGTTCCTAGGACAAACAGTTCGAAATCGGAGATACGACGATTTCGTGAAGGTAGATTCTCAAAAGAAAAGTCAAGCTCAGAATGACAAATGACAGTTTTCAGGTTTGAGATCACAAAGGAACACAAGATTTCTAGGATGCAGTTCTCAATAGGTTCAAATAGTTTGAATTAGATTATTTTAAACTAAGAGATTGGGTTTTGCACAGTTCTGGAGGTACTCACACTATATTTTGGACAGGAATGCGACTTCGCCACGGATCGGGTCAGGATTGGACTGCGGTTCCCTCGCCACGGACCGTCTCTGCCTGGTTCTCTGGTTACAGCGGTCTGGGTCAGCTCTGCTCTGCTGCACTGCACAGCGGTCTGGATCTCTGGTTCTGGCAAAAGTTCTTGGCACTGCACGGCAGTCTGGTATCTGGTTCCGGGTACAGCTCTGCTTTCTGGGTGTTTCTGGCACAGGGTTTTAGACCAGAATCAAACAGCTCAGCCCAGCTGTTTTACTCTGATGTGCCCCTTGGAAGTCTGGGGTGAATCAGTTTGCAAAAGATTTTGAGGCCTGCTAACAAATTCTGAAGTCTGAATTCAAAGTTCTGGTCTCTGTCTGGATTTGAAGTCTAAGTGCTGGATCTGGTGTCTTCTGGCAAAACGCTGCGCAAGAAATCAGCTTGAAGTGGGAAGTGAATGTCCCTACCTGTCCTGCACAGTCTCCTTTTATGTGTTTAGAAAGTGGGAGGGTCGGCTCATCTTCTATGCCCAACCCTCTCAACTTATCATTGGCCAGTTCCTCCTCTCTCCCTTGATTGGGGGAACTGGGGTGTGAGTCAGAGTGATGAGGTAGGTTTATGGTCAGATGATCCTCCCCTTGTCAAATTGCACACAAATCTATTTCTGATCCAAATACATATTTATCTATGTACCATTTTTCTAATATTATATGTCCAGTTAACATATTTTCTGTAGCACCAAACCATCCGATCCCTGTCTTTGTAAGATGTCGTGTCCACTTATGACAGAATTCTGCCCTTTTCATCCAGATAACGACCTCTAAACCTTTCAGATTTTACACAAATGTGCACCAGGTACATGGGTTTCAGATGATAAAGTGTCAGATTTTTAACATGCATACATTTGGAGTAACAACCTTTTTTCCGCTACTATCCCCAAGAACATACCACAGGGTCCTAACACCTCTTACAATGTGCACAGAAAAATCACAAGAATGATGATGTTATTTATATAATTTTTACAAGTCCGCACTATGAATTATCCATCTTTTTAAAATTATGCTCTGGCCCCAAAGGGGTGTGGTTTTCCAAAGCACATGGTGGAATTTCTGGTTTATCCACTTCCCCCAAGCTCAGCTTGCTCATAGATGCAGTGCCCCTCCCCGTTTCCAAGAGGAAGCCATTTACGACCCCCCCTAATTTAACATTTGCCTGGGCCAAGGACAGTGCTTTGTTTAGTTTCCTGTAGTCCCCAGGTGCTCCTCCCCTAATTCAATCAGGGAGGTGTCATCTCCTTTTGGTGGGGGCAGAAGAATGCAGCCAGGCCTGGGAAGAGTGGCTGAGCAAGTTTCACTCCTGTCGGGGGTAGTTGCCGGGCAGAATTCACTCTCTTCAAGCCAGGCTTCAGCTAAATGTCACTTTGGTACCCAGTTTTCTACATTCAAATCAAACTTGCAATTTTTACACATGCAGCTAGAACGCTGATTCTAAGTTCAAAACTATGGCATTTAACAGTTGCAAACTATGTGCCACTCAACGGTAGGTCACTCACTTATTTTAAACATTTAGATTTTAGTGTCTTTCAGTCCAATTTCACTTCAGCTGCTGACATCCACAGCTCAGCCGGTTTTGTTATAAACATTGTTTTGGGCTCTTTCTCTTTCCAGATTTTGTATGCACACAAGACTACATTCTACCAAATGTCTGCTGGTGTTCATTGAGATTTTTGAATATCTTGCAATGTAGAAAATAGGCATTTTTATCTTGCATTTCAAAGAAACAAAGGTGATTGCAAAGCGCTTTTTGAGCCAACCGGCACTGCTGTTTTTCCTTTGGCACACATTTCACCAATGGCACTCCTGGCCCCTCATGCTCGCACTGGTGGGTGGCAGGTCAGGGGACCATTTTTCTGTGCACAAAACTGCGCGGTTCTCCAGGATTCTGGCGCAAATGTGGGCTTTTCCACCCTCTTGGATTTCCTAAGCCCACAGCACCAAGTGTTGCAGCATAATAACTTGAACGTGGGCCAAGACACCCAACAATAAATCTGCCAGCATAGGAATTTTGGGCGAATATGGGTGTTGTAGTTGGAGCATCGAGCTGGTCTTGTGCCATACTTGCCTTCCTAGTTTTGCTATCATGGGAATGTTTGGTGATGCAAATTGCGGGCTCCACAGTACTTCTTTGGGGTATGTTGGGTCAGTCAGGTGTTGTAGTAGCTTTGTTTCAGCTGTCGGTTCATCTGTTATCCATCTCGTCACGTGGCTGAGCTGTGCCACTAAGTAGTACTTCCGAAGTTCGGGAAGTTGGATCCCTCCTTCCCTGTAAGGTAGTGTCACTATGTGGAGGGGTAATTTGTGTCGTGACGCTCCCCACAGGAATCTTTGAGCATGGTTTCTAGTCTCCTGAAAAAGGGTGGTCTTATGTAATAGCATACGTTCACAAAGTAATATAGAAATCTCGGGAGTATTATCATTTTAATGATGGATGTTCTGTCCATCATTGATAGTCGTAATTTGGACCAGAACTTTATGGAATTGCGTAGTCCCTTCATCACAGCTTCCGTGTTACATTTGTGCGTGAGCTCTGGCGTGTGTTTAATGTTGACCCCCAGGTATCAAAACATTTCTGTTTGCCAATTGATTTCTAACTTGGGTAGGTTCGTCTCCTTTACTCCTCTTAGCCCGGCCAGTGGAAATGCACAGGATTTCAGTTTGCTGAAGTGTATCGCTGAGTAGCGTGCATAGTTATCCAATATGTCCAATGCAACCGGGGCATTTATTTGCGGGTCCCTTAGGTATAGAAGAACATCGTCAGCGTATAGTGAGATTATGTTATGTTCCCTGCCGACTCTAATCCCTGCGTCGAAGAGCTGCTTCCTGAAATAAATAGCTGCCAGTTCCAGCCCCAGGATATATAACATCTGTGACAGCGGACAGCCTTGCCTTTTGCCTCTCTGTATTGCCCAGGACTTTGACACCATGCTTCTGGTCTTCACTTCTGCAGTAGGGGTGTTGTATATTACTTTGGTCCATCTCATAAAGCTTTCACCAAATCCAAATTCTCTCAGGACGTTGATCAGCCACTCCCAGAATATGGAGTCGAACGCCTTGATGGCGTCTAGTGATAGTACATCCATTTCTTCCCCGCTCTCTTTGGTTTGTGCCATTACGTGTTGTAGTCTACGTAGATTGCCTGTGGTGTTGCGGCCTGGCACAAATCCATTAGGATTAGGGACCCCACCACCCTGGCTAGCCTCTTGGCTAATAAGGTGGTTAAAATCTTGCTGTCATAATTTAGCATTGATAATGGGCGGTAGGAGTCACAGTCATTACCAGGTTTATTAGGTTTGAGCATTGGGAATATGAGCGTTTCTCTCATGCTTCCTGGTAGTGTACCTGTCTCATAAGCCTCCAGGAACACTTAGTGCAGTATCGGTGTTAAAGTTGTTTCAAAGGCCTTGTAGAACTCTGGCAGGAGGCCGTCACTCCCCGGGGTTTTGCAAATGGCAAGTGACCTGATTGCTACTGTTACATCCTCTGTGGTGATCTCCTCTTCCAGCGCCTCTCTCTGTTCGGTGGTTAGTTTAGGGAGTCCTATTTCTTCTAGGGTGGTCTTGATGTCCTCTTTCGGTACTTGTGCATTGTGGGCATATAGTTCGGAATAGAACTCAGTGAAGGTGTCGTTAATGGCTGATTGCGTTCTGTGTGTTACCCCTTGTTTGTCTTTGAACTCGTGCGGGGGTGTTTTAGGTGTTCACGTTTGCACAGCCAGGCAAGTAACCTGCTTGGTTTGTCGGCGTCTTTGTGCAATCGAAATTGAATATAGGTAGTCTCTCCCACGCCAATTGGCAGTCGTTTCTGATCTCCTTTAGTCTTTGCTCTTCAGCTTTGGTGTTTTGAGTGTTATTTTCCAGCTGTTTTATCTCTCCTTCTTTGTCCTCTAGTTCTCTACTCAATTGTTTGCGGACTCCTCCGGCTCCCGCTATCGTTTCTCCTCTTGTCACCACTTTCATGGCTTCCCATAGTCTGCTCCATCTGTCCACCGTGCCCCTGTTTATGTTTACGTATTCCTCTGGTTTGTCTCTGAGGCTTTCCCTGAATTCTTGGTCGGTGAATGCTGCTGTGGGCATTCCCCACATTGGGATCGGAGGTCTGGGTCCCCTGATTTTCCATTGCATGAGTAAGGGAGAGTGATCTGAGATTGATCTGCCTAGGTACGATGCGGCTTCTGCTTGCATTGTAAGGGAGAATTCTCATTATATGGCTATTTTCCCTCACCTAGTGAGTCCCCCAGCAGCTTTGCTGGATTTCTGGAGTTTAGTTTTTTCACTTGGTAAGAGGGTACCTCTTTTTCCCACTCTTACCAGTGTTTTGCCATGTTCATTTCATCTGTTTTTGTGGTTGTGGACTCTGGAGTACACCACTTCATTAGCCCCCTCATTTTGTGTGTTACACAGCACCTTCCGTGCAGTGACACAGGGTTGTCTTTTAGACTTCCCACCGACTCCATTTCTGAGGCTGACTACAGTCCCCCAGAAAAGGGTAAAGTTGCCATTTACTGTACTTAGTCAAATAACCACAGATCCAGTACACCCCATCTTACATGGAGTACTGGAAAGGGTTAATCCTTAGCCCTTTTTATCTGTACCTCCTAGAGCATTTTTCCCTCTTTTAACATTTAGACTTGGCTGGTGGCAGTGGTATCTACCCTAACTTTTCTACCGCGATTATACTATATAAACGTGGTATTGTTTTAGGCTATTATATTAGCCTCGAACATAAACCCGCATGACCAAATATTCTTTTTTTTGGCTCCGGTCGGGTTTATTCGCCATTTAATTTTGTTAAAGTCCTTCTTGTATTTTGCCTTCTTTGTTCACTGTCTTTTGGTGGGCTTCTTCCAAGAAGCCCTCCTCTAGGCGCCTGGGTGTCTAGGTGGGCTGAATGTGAGGGAGGGGTGTAGTCACCCCCTGCACAGGGTATCCTAGGAAACCCAAGTCGCACTTTGTCATGATTGGCAGAGGTGGTTGTCCGGGCTGGACAATCCCCCTGCTGTGTGATTGACAGCCAGGCTGTGTGAGTGGGGGATGTTCGCATAAGAGGCAGGACTCTTGGGCTGGAAGTCAGAGTCGCCACTGGAACTACAAGGAACCGAAGAGAAGCGGAGAAAACGACGGCTGCTGCAACTATCCCGTCCCGGTGAAGCCCTGCTGCAATCCTGAGCTCTCTACCCTTCAACGACCAGAGAAGATCCAGTCCGGAGTCTTCTTTACTTGAGCCTGGTGGGGATAACTAGCTCATCTTCCACAGCCAGAGGATCCTCTTCGTGGTCAAAATCGCTGCACACTGCTGTAGTGGTCCGGATAGCCATCTGAAGAGCCTCTCCTGTTTTTAAGGAGTGCACCTTTTATTCACTGTCGCTGCTGTCGGCTTCATCCCTGTGTGGTGCAGACCCCTCCAGACGTCGTCCTTCTTGCCAAAGCTCCAGGAACCGTGGGTCTGCAGGAAACTACCAGGAACAACTGCCGTGGCACCAGCTTCTTCATTGAATAAGGTACTGTGTTCTGCTTGAGGAATTCGGGTGAATCCCTTTTCTCCTCCTACAAGGCTTGCCCTTATCTTCCCTCCTTCTTATAACTTTTGCTTCTTCTGTTGACAATATCTAAGTACTCCTGGCAACGTTGAATCTTGAACTGTCCGACTGTGTGATCCTTGACAACAGGAACCCGGTTCCACTTGACACTGGCTCCGGCCTATTGACTCTCTTGAATTTCTGTCAACAAGTGTTCTCTGATTCTGTCTGCCCTGACAAAAGTATTGCCTATGATTTTTACCCCCAACTCTCTCTGGTTAACTCAGGTGCTAAGTGTGTTTTTGCCATGGTAACATTTCTTGCTACAGATACGCTTATCTTTAGTAAGACCGAATTGTCATTACTGTCAAAAAGTTATCGCATATGTATTCCCGGTAACGTCCCCGGTCCATTAAAACATAGGGTTCTTACCTTGAGTTATACTCTACCAAGTGAATTGGTTGGTTGTAGTGTATTTTACGTGTGGTTTTGAATTAATAGAAGTGTTGTGTTTATAACAAATGGTTTAAAAATAAATGTACATATATTTTTTACCTGAAACCTTGAGTCAGTGTTTGCTTGAGTCAGAGTAATTGAGGTCCCTTTGTGTAATCTCTGCTACTGCTCATATACTCTTGAGATAAGCCTGGCTGCTCTGCTACTGCTACCACTTTAACATAGTAGTACAGGCTTGTACCAAAAGTGAACTTGTATTACCACTTGTAGTCTTAATTGTGTGTAGTGGTCCCTAAGGACACTGCACAGGATTCTGCCTTGTTCTTTGCCGATGAACAGGTAGTCGATTCTGGTGTGAAGGTTGTGAGGGGATGAGTAGTAAGAGTAACATCTTTATGTGGGGTGTAGTTCTCTCCAAATGTCGGTTAGGCCTAGATGTTCCATCGTGGTGTTCAGCGCCTGTGAGGTTGTATTTTCCAGTTGTTGCGTTGTGTCGGATCTATCAATGGCCCCATCCTTGACACAGTTGAAGTCCCCCCCATATGAAGGTGACATCCCTGTGGTGTGCTATTTTGGCGCATAGTTATTTAAGGTGTGTGGGTATGCCATGGTGGGGGAAGTAGGAGTTCACTAAGCATATTTTGGTATGTTCAATTATACCCCACATTATTAAGTACCTGCCCTCCTTGTCCGTCCCCATTCCCAATAATTGGAATGGTATTTCTGGACTCACCCAAGGGAATACTCCTCGTGCATATATGGAGTAGGGTGTGCCTTGCCCCTTGGCCCCCCAGTAGCCTGTTAGTTTGGCTGGAGCCTCCGCTGTGAGGTGAGTCTCTTGTAGCATTGCAATCAATACCTTCTTTCTACGTAGGAAGGATTGGATTCAGTTTCTCCTTAGGTACGACCCCATCCCTCTCACGTTCCATGTCATTACCTTGAGTTGTGCTGCCATCGATATATTATGGGGTTTCTCGTGTTTCTGCCCTGGCTGGGTCCGCAGGGTGGCCGTTGCTTCCCGTACATGGCTCTCCCCCCCGGTGCACCCTCAGTCATGGTTTTTAGTCTTATGGTGTTTGTATCCTTTATCCCACCGGTTACACGCGACCTGAGGACAGAGTAACAAACAAAACATAGAACATAACTAAAATTGTTGTGCCCATCGACTGCGTTTCCATCGCTGTGCTCAGGCGCTCTCGCGCTGTCAGGTCCCATCCTGGGTTTCGAGCGCGAGTAGGGTTGTGCTGGCAACAAGCCTGCACTGATCTGTCTGTAGGTTGGTGCTGTGTGCTTGGTTGGGGAGGCCGAGCGAGTTCCATAGCCGTTTTGCTATCTCATGACTTTGTGGTGTGCTTGATGTTTCGGTCCATGGTTCTTAGTTCTGGGTTGCGGGAGGGAAACTGGTCAGTAGCCCTCTGTGTTCTGCGACCTTAGTCTCTGGCTTCTTGGGTGGTTGACTCCTTCCCTTCTGCTAGGTTGTTGTGCTACATCCACATGGTGCCGGCAACTGGCATTTCTAAGAATATTGCACGGCCTTTGTGGATCACTTTCAATCTGGATGGGTACAGTAGCATGTACTTTAGGTTCAGTTGTCTGAACCTAGCCTTGATTGGGACAAACAAGTTCCTTGCCCTTTGTACAGTGGGTGTGTAGTCGGGATAAATGGTAATCTTGGAGTTATCTCTTTCTATCACTCCTCCTTCTCTGGAGTATTTTAATATGGTTTCCCTGTCTTGAAAGTTGAAGATCTTTGCGATTATTGGGCGGGGATAATGATCCTGGTGGCGGTCTCTTTTGAAGGGATCTATGTGCCCTTTTCACTGCAAAACCTTGGGTTAATTGTCCTGCTCCTATTTCTTGTTGTAGCAGGGTTTCGACATAAACTGTCGGGTTCAGCCCTTCCGTGCCTTCAGGTATTCCGAGTATCCTTATGTTACTTCGCCTGGCGCGCCCTCTGCTTCTTCAGATCTTGCCTCCAGCATGACCACTTTCTTTTCCAGTTGGGCCACTCGGGTCTTTATGTCCGCCGTGTCCTCGGTTGTTTCCTGGAGGGCCACCTCTGCAGTAATGACTCTTTCGGCTAGGTTGCGAGCATCCTGTCTCCTAAGCTGCATATCAGTCTTTACTTCGTCAATATTAGTGTCTATGAATGACTTTAGCACGGCTATAGCTTCTAATACTTGGTTGTCTCTACCATCTCCAACTGTTGTTTTCTGCTGCTCACCTTCGGGGGTTGGGATGTGTGTTGGAGCGTGAGGTTTTGTTGTGATGAAGGTGTCCATAGTGGCTGACTTCCCTTGGTTCTGGAGGAGGACATTTTGTTGTTGCGTTGTGTCCACAATGTGCCTTGGGCTGCAGTCTAGTGGCTGTGATTTGCACCTTTTTTTTTTTTTTCTTCGGGTCTCTATGTGATCTGCAGCTTTTGTTTGTGCTTTTTGCGATATTGAGAGCGTTCGTGGTTCCGTTGCTCTCATGCTTCTGGCATGGGTAATGGTCATAGGGGCCAGCGTTAGGGGAGTCAAGGGCTGGGGTCTGCCAGTTTACCCCTTTGCTGCCACAATTGTCACGTGGACGAGGCGTTTGGTGGGGCCGGCCCTTTTTTGTGGTGCTTTGTGAGTTGTTAGGGAGCGTGGTTGTGGGGCCATTGCAGGCAGTGTTTCGTGGTTTTTATTGGAGTGCCCGGTCCCCCTTTTTCAGTGTTCAGTGGGTGGGGTACCGTTTAGCCCAATTCTTATCACCTTATTTGGTGATTTCTCTAGTGTCCCGCTTTTGCCCCTGCTGCCTTGGCTCACCTCTATCTTGCTGGATTGTGGCTGGGCCCCGCTCTGCAGCTTGGTTCCTTCTTGCAGGCTCGCCGGCGGGAGGAGGGATCCTGTGGCTAATCCAGCGTCGTGTTGCGCCGGCCGATGCGGTTCTCACCGTCTCGCACCTTGGTGCCTCCAGGATATAGGAGCCGCTGCGGGGTGTTTCTCGCCTGCCGTGGCGTGGGTCTGCTGCTCCGCGTCTGCGTGTTGCTGGGCTTCCCCTGCCTGGATCCTCCTGCGGTGGCAAGCCGGAATTCAGGAGGTTGAGTCACCTCGCTCGCGCTGCTTCCTCCTTGCTTCTCTGCTCCAGCGGTAGGGTGCAACGACTCTCTCGGGTCTTCTTACTGCGCTGCGGGGTCTGTGCGGCAATCTGCTTTTTCCCCCTTCAGCGACGCGGGTTCGTTGTGGCGGCCGTCATCTTGTGCGGAGCCCTGGAGGGCGGGGTGTTCAGTTCGGGTGAGTTTCCTTGCCTTCGGCTGCTCCGATTTTTCCATGGGTTGGTCGCGCTGTAAAGGGTTTCGTGTCAGCTACCCCCAGGTCGTATTTATTAGTTGATGGTGCTTGTCTGACACCTTTGTAGGATCTGGATATGGCATCTCGGCCAGAGCTCGGTGTTTCTGCCTCCTCACACCATGAGCACCAGGCCACGCCCCCCTGGGCGACAGCATCCATGGCAGCGAGCCCACGGGTACCCAACAAAAATAATTGGGGCCACAACTAACTGATATCCTTCTTCAGGCACAGATGCACACAGATGTTGAGTGCAATAACACTGTCAGGCACCCCTTCACAATTACTTCTGATGACTTTCCTCCACCACCACACAGCCAGCCAAATGCCCTCCCAGGCACCTTCTTCAACTGTCCAAAAATGGAGGTGTCGGGCCACCTGGCACTCCACCACCCTAAGACACTCAGCACAGTAGCCCTCCTTCACCAATGTCCAAAACAGCCAGGAATAACAAAGAAGGAACTTCAATGCCTCACTAGTGGCTCCAGAAATTGAGTGGGATGGGCCCAGGGGATCAGAACAAAAGATGGTAGGCCTCGCCCAGCTCCTCACCTCACACTCAACGTGATGAAAGTGAGCAAAACACTTCAAAGGTAAGAAATATGCAGCATCAGCTGTCCCCTCAGCAGGGATTCCAAACATTTTATGTGGATGAGCGCATGAGCACTCTGGAACAGAGCCGAGACCCTCAAAGCACGTGTGTAAAATGGCAGCAAACCGCATGGACACCACCGTCTCGGCGGCATTCAGAATGCAGAGAACAAAAAAAAATAATTCACTGCCCCTCACTGCCTCTGCCCGGGTTAGTGTCCCGCCTCATTGCCACTGTTACAAGGCTCCGGTATCATCCAGCAGCCCCGTGGTCCCTCTGCCGCTTACAGACACACACTGGACGCTTGCGTATGGTTCGGGCTTCACGGTCGCTCTGCTGTGGCCAGGAAAGCTCTTTTTATTTATAGAGCATGCAGCGGAGTTGCGTCACTCTGCCGCATGTGTACGCCCTTAAAGGAGCAGCCACCACTATAACCACCATTCCCGTTCCTCTGGTTGGGATTTAGGAGTGCCACTCTACCACATCCAATAGGGTGCAGTCTCAGACCACCACTCACCCAAGGGGGTGATGTCCCCCTCTCAAGTAAGGTCCTGGGTCCCTTATCCCACCAGGACCAAGGAGATTGCCTCTGCACCAGTGTGATCTGCACCTGCCCTTTGAAGGGGGATAAGCCACCCTCAAGAGGGTGGGTGCAGCCCAGCATTGCACCCATCCTCATGGGAGTCATGAGATCCCATTTTGAAGGATCGGGGGCACCCAGAACACCATGAAAGAGTGTCTGGGAAAACCCTATATTGCTCCTCTGTCATGGTGTACAGGCCATTTTGCTTCGCAACTGCAAATGCAGCAACACAGAAGGCTTTCTGAAATCACTTTATCAGTAGTGGCCTTAGGATTTGTAATACAGTGCATAGCTCTGACAAAAAGTCATGTTGTACATTCTGCTTTTAGCCAATGCTACCTATTTTTAAATCATTTCTCATAGCTTTTATTTGCAGAATCTTTGGGTGTAAAATGATCAACAGTGTCGGACTAGCCTATATCAGAAACTATATTTGACCCAATAGGCTGCTGTGAGAGGGGGCCCCTTTGAGCCTTAAAATAAACACTGTGTGAGGAAGAATTTCCTCCTCAAAACAACTGTGATGGGTGCATTTGTAGCAGGTATTATAGTGGTGGTAGGGATCCTGGTCTGTGCTTGTGGGTGTTTGTGAACTCACTGAGGTGCTTAGCTCATTCCAGTCAGGGTCGGACTGGGACAAGAAATAGGCCCGGTCACCCCAAAAAAAAAGTGGCATACCGCTCGCCTCAAAAAAGTGGCCCACCCCTTGCCTCACGACCCTTGACCTCTGATGACATGACCAGAAGTGATGTCATTTGACCCCACCCCAAAGTGACATCGCGGAAAGCGATGAAACACGACCTTTCACCCCTTGACAAAACAGGAAGTGTCATCAAATAGCATTGTTCCTAAGTACACTAAATTACTTTTAATTACTGTGAATCCAAGCAGATGTCCAAAGCCAAATGATAAAATGTTATTGTGGGAAAAAGAACCCCCCGAATTGTTCTTAAAGTTTTGTAAACATTGCTGTGCAATTAAATCAAATTTAAAAAAAATATGTTATTTTATAGCACTTACGCTTAAGCTCATTTTTATAGAACAAATATGCATACAATATCACCCAACCTGTGTTGGTACTCATTTATCGACCTAAGAAGGCTTTTTGAAGAAAAGAAATAAATGAAAAAAAATAATATTTTTTCTTTCAATTTCATTTTTCCAAACAGGCCCAGACATGGCCAGAAACCGGCCCCCACTCTCCATGGCTGATTTCGGCCCGGCCACGGGCCAAAAGGCAGAGGGGCCAATCCGACCCTGATTCCAGTGTAGTGCCAGCCACACCCTGTCACATACAGAGGCGTCAAGCCCCCAGCTGTCCTGACTGTGTCATGTCATAACTGCCCTGACACTGGTAATGTGTTTCTTTATGAAAAACTTAAATGTTCTGTACTAAGTAGTCTCCACTACCCAACATGCGAGTGGTGGCTCGGCCAGTGCCACAGGTGCTGAGAGGATGAGGAGGTACACACATTTGTTCTTGTTTATGTGTTCACCTGAACTATGATGCCTTAGCGGGCAACAAAGTAGGTAATCTCTTGCTGTGGCCTGCAGAGCCCATTTTAAGCAAAGAAGAATGGTCTGCCTATGCCTGACAGAAAACATCTGGCAGAAGTGAAAGTAAACCCCTGAACGCTCACACCAGAAAGAATACAACCCGCTAGAAATGAAAGGCCCAAGTCAATCTTGTAAGGATAACAAGTGTTAATCTCGTGCGCAGATAAGAGCAACAGCAAAGAACGTTCGGCCAGAAAAAGGTACAAGCAGAAGCTCTTAAAGCAAAATATCATCATAAATGACACAATACATACATTGAAAACCCACGTGGCTGATTGGATGGACCCTATACGGGTGCTGCCTTTATCCATATTGTATGGCAGTTTACTGGTCCCAGCCCAGTACGTCCGTCTTCCATCACGTGGGTGCTGTGGGGTTCATCTTCTTCTCATGTCGAAGGTCAGACAACAAATTAATTATACTCCTACTATGCAGCTTGTTTATCACTCATAGCATACACTTGGCAGGCTTCACGACAGACACAGAGGAGGTTCCAAGGCACTCTAACTTTCACCCGCACATTTCACTCACTCCCTCCGCGCCATCCGGCTCCAAGGTCTCTGCCTTTGTTTAGAACTGTAATGGATCCCTCACATCACCTTGCGATACAAATCACTCAATTGTTGCTACAACAATGCTTACTGTCCATCCTCTTTGAACATTTCAGGACTTGTTACTTTTGGGTTGATGGTCAAGGGCACCTGGTGTCATGGAATTCAGGGATCTTAGGGTTCAGTCAGTTATATGGGTTATAACTCGTGCTCACTCGGGAATGGGCTGGGTCATGCCTTGGCCAAAGTGATATTTGATTTGATTGGTTATTTGTATAGTGCCTATATATTTCAAAGCGCTTCAAGGAGGGAGGGAACATGGGAAAATACAGTTACATTCTTACAAGTCCTTGAAACAGATCAGAATGTGAGAATAACTATCATATCATAACAGATAGTACAAGTGCATAGAACAATAAAGGAGAGATGGGGAAGGAAAAGAAGGAGACAATACTAACAATAACATTACTATGCCTGACGGCAATTGTTGCAGTGCAAGAGTCACAAGAGGAGGGAGAGGAGGGGAGGTGAGGGGTAGGGGAGGGCAGGGAAGAGGAGAGGAACAAAACAAGTGGTCTTAAGGGACCATGCATGATCAAAGTAGTGCTGGGAGGGAGGGGGAGGAGAGAACAAGGAGGAAAAGGGGGGGAGACAAAGACAAACTCTTAACAAAGGAAAAGGGGCAATGATAAGAGTAAGTGCCAAAATAGTGGGAGCTGAAGGGGGGAAGGGGAGGACAAGATGGCTGACAGAAAAGAGGGGCACAGGGGCAAGTGGGGGCACACAATAAAAATACAGGGGTGGATTTAGCAGACCGACAGACATTGAAGTTGTGGATTGGGGCACACACTCAGGCTGCTGGGGGGGCACACAGACACTCAGGGGTGCTGGGGGGGCACACAGAACTCACAGGGTGCTGGGGGTACACAGACACTCAGGGGTGCTGGCAGGGAACACAGAAATCACGGGGTGCTGGGGCCACACAGACACTCAGGGGTGCAGGGGGGCACACAGACACAAACAGGGTGCTGGGGGGCACACAGACAATCAGGGGTGCTGGGGGCTCACACACACCCAGGGGTGCTGGGGGAATACAGAACTCATGGGGTGCTGGGGGCACACAGACACTCAGGGGTTCTTGGGGGCACACAGACACTCATGGGGTGCTGGGGGCACACAGACACTCAGGGGTGCTGAGGGGCACACAGACACTCACAGGGTGCTGGGGGGGGCACACAGACACTCAGGAGTGCTGGGGGCACACAGACACTCACAGGGTGCTGGGGGGCACACATACACTTAGGGGTGCTGGGGGGTACACAGAACTCGCAGTGTGCTGGGGCACACAGACACTCAGGGGTGCTGGGGGCACACAGACACTCATGGGTTGCTGGGGAGGCACACAGACACTCAGGGGTGCTGGGGGGCACACAGACACAAACAGGGTGCTGGGGGCACACAGACACTCAGGGGTGCTAGGGGCACACACACACTCAGGGGTGCTGGGGGGCACACAGAACTCACGGGGTGCTGTGGGGCACACAGACACTCAGGGGTGCTGGGGGGCACACTGACACTCAGGGGTGCCTGGGGGCACACAGACACTCACAGGGTGCTGGGCGGCACACAGACACTCAGGGGTGCTGAGGGGCACGCAGACACTCACAGGGTGCTGGGGGCACACAGACACTCAGGGGTGCTGGGGGCACACAGACACTCAGGGGGTGTTGGGTGCACACATACACTCAGGGGTGCTGGGGGGCACACAGAACTCACAGTGTGCTGGGGGCACACAGACACTCAGGGGTGCTGGGGGCACACAGACACTCATGGGGTACTGGGGAGGCACACAGACACTCAGGGATGCTGGGGGGCACATAGACACAAACAGGGTGCTGGGGGCACACAGACACTCAGGGGTGCTGGGGGCACACACACACTCAGGGGTGCTGGGGGGGCACACAGAACTCACGGGGTGCTGTGGGGCACACAGACACTCAGGGGTGCTGGGGGGCACACTGACACTCAGGGGTGCTGAGGGGCACACAGACACTCACAGGGTGCTGGGGGGCACACAGACACTCAGGGGTGCTGAGGGGCACACAGACACTCCGGGGTGCTGAGGGGCACACAGACACTCAGGGGTGCTGGGGGCACACAGACACTCACGGGGTGCTGGGGGGCACACATACACTCAGGGGTGCTGGGGGGTACACAGAACTCGCAGTGTGCTGGGGGCACAGAGACACTCAGGGGTGCTGGGGGCACACAGACACTCATGGGTTGCTGGGGAGGCACACAGACACCTAGGGGTGCTGGGGGGCACACAGACACAAACAGGGTGCTGGGGGCACACAGACACTCAGGGGTGCTAGGGGCACACACACACTCAGGGGTGCTGGGGGGCACACAGAACTCACGGGGTGCTGTGGGGCACACAGACACTCAGGGGTGCTGGGGGGCACACTGACACTCAGGGGTGCCTGGGGGCACACAGACACTCACAGGGTGCTGGGCGGCACACAGACACTCAGGGGTGCTGAGGGGCACGCAGACACTCACAGGGTGCTGCGGGCACACAGACACTCAGGGGTGCTGGGGGCACACAGACACTCAGGGGTGCCTGGGGGCACACAGACACTCACAGGGTGCTGGGCGGCACACAGACACTCAGGGGTGCTGAGGGGCACGCAGACACTCACAGGGTGCTGTGGGCACACAGACACTCAGGGGTGCTGGGGGCACACAGACACTCAGGGGGTGTTGGGGGGCACACATACACTCAGGGGTGCTGGGGGGCACACAGAACTCACAGTGTGCTGGGGGCACACAGACACTCAGGTGTGCTGGGGGCACACAGACACTCATGGGGTACTGGGGAGGCACACAGACACTCAGGGGTGCTGGGGGGCACATAGACACAAACAGGGTGCTGGGGGCACACAGACACTCAGGGGTGCTGGGGGCACACACACACTCAGGGGTGCTGGGGGGCACACAGAACTCACGGGGTGCTGTGGGGCACACAGACACTCAGGGGTGCTGGGGGGCACACTGACACTCACAGGGTGCTGGGCGGCACACAGACACTCAGGGGTGCTGAGGGGCACACAGACACTCAGGGGTGCCTGGGGGCACACAGACACTCACAGGGTGCTGGGCGGCACACAGACACTCAGGGGTGCTGAGGGGCACACAGACACTCACAGGGTGCTGGGGGGCACACAGACACTCAGGGGTGCTGGGGGCACACAGACACTCAGGGGGTGCTGGGGGGCACACATACACTCAGGGGTGCTGGGGAGCACACAGAACTCACAGTGTGCTGGGGGGCACACAGACACTCAGGGGTGCTGAGGGCACACAGACACTCATGGGGTACTGGGGAGGCACACAGACACTCAGGGGTGCTGGGGGAGCACACAGACCTTTAGGGGTGCTGGGGGGGGCACACAGAACTCACGGGGTACTGGGGGGGCACAAAGACACTCAGGGGCTCTAGGGGGGCACACAGACACTCAGGGGTGCTGCAGGGGCACACAGAACTCACAGGGTGCAGGGGGCACACAGACACTCAGGGGTGCTGGGGGCACACAGAACTCACGGGGTGCTGGGGGACACACAGACACTCGGGGGTTCTGGGGGGCACACATACCCTCAGGGGTGCCCGGGGGCACACAGAACTCACAGGGTGCTGGGGGGCACACAGACACTTAGGGTTGCTGGGGGGGCAAACAGACACTCAGGGGTGCTGGGGGGCACACAGAACTCACAGGGTGCTGGGGGGCACACAGACACTCAGGGGTGCAGGGGGCACACAGCCACTGAGGGGTGCAGGGGGGCACACAGAACTCATGGGGTTCCTGGGGGGCACACAGACACTCAGGGGTGCTGGGGGGGCACACACACTCAGGGGTGCTGGGGGAGCACGCAGAACTCACAGGGTGCTCGGGGGGCACACAGACACTGAGGGGTGCTGGGGGCACACCGAACTCATGGGTTGCTGGGGGGGGGGGCACACAGAACTTGCAGGGTGCTGGGGGGCACACAGACACTCAGGGGTGCTGGGCGGCACACATGAGACAACATGCACACCAGGCGCTGGCCTCTGATCGCGGCCTTGTAGGGCCCATTCCTCTTGGGTGCAAGACTTATCTTTGTAACACTTTCAAGAACAATGGACAAAAGGTGTGACGGAAGAGAGTGCAAACTGTCCTCATGGGAGCTCGGGCATGACTGTGGATATCTGTAGCTTTGTGCATTTGGACCTAGTACATGTAATGCCGCCTTTACTGCGCTTAACTTGCAAGCCTTCTTTTCTACCTAGGAATACTAATATCTACGCAAAATAGCGATGCCGCCCGCACCTTGGGCCACACCATATGAATATACTATAACTGATTATATTGGCGTATGGTAACTGACCCCCCTGCCCTTTGGTCCATCCCAGCGCCTTGAATGCATCTTGTCTTACTTTGAAGTGCCTGGTGGGGAGAGGCTGCCCCCGTTCCAGCAGAAGCATCTTCCAAGTTTCAGGTATACCACCCAGGCACTGCTCCACCATCAGCTAGGGGACGTGGCCATTACCTACCACCAATGGCTTCCTGCACGCCACAGCATGGTCCCTCCCCCAACAAGATGACGACAGCAAGTCATCTGCGTTACTTAAACCACACCAGCAGTGGTCCTACAGAAAAGTTTAACCAGTGCAACTGCAATTACCTCCATGGCAAACATTGACCTACTGCAAAACGCATCTTTCAATGCATTCCTGCACCAGGGCATTGTTTGCCCTAGTCCTAGTCATTTAGCTGGTCAAACATGCAGCGTTAATTGCACTTGCACTCATTCATAGTTTCCGTACTATAGCCCCAAGTAAACCTTTGCAATGTTAATTATATATACATGACTAGGCTTAGTCAGCCTCTATTAACTTTGCTCGCATCTCTGACTGTTTGTTTTCATTTTGATGTGGACACATTTCTAGTCAATAAAGTGCATACCTTCACTCTGTTTCCCTTGCTCTCTCCTTTCCCAGCACAACATTTCTCATTGTAGCATTTTTATGGTGCTTCTTGCTAAATCATTTCATCTTTATATTTGCACAAAGAGTGTGAAATATACCTCTGGGGGTGTAGCTTGCAGATACCATTAGAGGGACGTGTCCAATTGATGGCAACACTGCTACATGTCTACTCAAGAGGGCAGTGCCAGGCGTTCATGCTTCAGGTGCTGATCAAAGCCATCCTATCCTATACATGTACTATTGTAAGACGTCTGTGCATTGGTAACCGAGCATGCGCACATCCTTCCTTACCTTATCACCCAGCTTTAGCATTAGCTCTGGGTGTCCGTTGGACTGCATTGGAGCGATTGATGTCACAGCCATTTTATCCTCACATCCTAATCCTGAGGCTGTCCAAGCCAGTGCATATGCTCCAGCGCTTCAAACATGTTAATGTTGGGGGGCATGTTAGGAACCATGAAATGAGCAACACGCCCAGACCATGCGTGCAACCGTTTCATCTCAGACATAGTTCTGAAATATGTCAACCTGTGGTCATTCTTATGTTCCCAAAATGCTCTTTGAATTCATACAAAGCAGGCTGAAACCCTTTCTGGTGCTTTTTGTCCCCCTCCCCTTTCTTATAGAGGTATTTCAAAAGAGTGCAAGAGGTGTGTACCAGACTGTCCATCTAGGAATGATACATAGCTTCGTATCAGCTAGTGATTTATATGGTTATTTTAGTTTTTGATAATGTGCTTAGCTCAGTATAAAACAATCAGACAATGGTGCTCATTAGAAATAAACATTAAAATAAAAGTATATAAAAAGACAATTCACAATGTTAGTACAATCAAATAACTTTTTTTTTAAAATAACTTGTTTTGCCAAAAGCACAACCCCCTTTCAACAGTCTGTGGTCACACAGCTGCCAACCCCAGCTGGGGTAGCACTAGCAAACACCCACCTGACTACGCAACTCTCACCCAGATGTGCAAGCGAATTGAGAAAGAATGTGTGCGAGAGAGAGATGGTTAGTACAATAAATCATTTCCATTTTTTACAGATGCTTTTGAAAAAGTACACGGCTTCCCACAAGTCACTTTGCACTGCTAACAAAGACCCTGATTCACAGAGCGGTGCAAAGTGTATTTTTGCAGTGCAAAGTCACTTTGCAATGCACACATACACTTTGCAACGCTCTGTGAATCCGGGTGTTTGTGCTAAAAATTCCATAATTCGGGCCCATGGTGTCTTGCAGCACGACCAGTCACGCTTAGGTGTAGGCTTTTACTTGTGCATTACACTTATTTCCGAAGATGCTCACCAAGCACCCAACTGACATGCTCCCGAAGCTACTGGCCAGTACATCGTGTGGGCTGGTGCACTCCTCTCCACGCCAATCCGCAGAAATGTGCAGGTCTCTTATGTGAATACAGTGGCCTGTGCATTCATGAAATCACTCAGGTTAAAAAATCACACATTGTTTTACTTGTACGATGTTTGCCCGATGTTTAAAAGAATCAGGCCCGCCATACTTAAGTCCTTACTCTCTTGCTCTTTCTTATAGAGATTATGCACTACTGTGAGAGCCAGAGCTGTGCTGCAAAACGTGTGGCTTTTGGGTTATTGCATATGGAAAAATGTGTTGTGAAACTAACCAATGGTCCCCATTGGGTTGCTCAAACATCCAGTGAGGTGACCAGGCCTGTAGCCCACACAGAGCACTCGCTCAGTGCAAGTAAAGGGTCACGTTGGACATTTTCCACGGTTGCTTTTGGTGTTTAGTCCAGCCCTGAATATGAATGTTTCAACCTAGAATTCACCTTTTTAAATATGACATGGTTAACCATTATTTCTTCACCATTAAAAGGCGGGATGCCATGACAATTCCCCGGTCACTTAGATAGAACTATGGGCCTCTTTCTAAAGCCGTGAGTTTGTGTTCCCATCTTTGCCAGACCCTGTTTCTTTTTAGCCTGAGGGCTGGCCACAGCTGTTACTGCTGGCTCCCGAAGCACTCCTTCCTCTCGTGGGCTCTCTCCAGGCTCAGAGCAAGGCCAGAGCTGATCCTGGAACAGTTCCAGTGTTTACGTTAATGACATTTCATTCCAAGCAAGTTCTGCTGCCACGAAGCCCGCAGCTTGCTTTTATAGCGGGGGACCAAACACACCAGACAGAAATGAACGAGTCCATCGCAAGATCCCAACAAAATGACCGCAGAATTGCGGCATGTTTGATAGGAATACTTCGCATTTGGTGAAAGAAATACTGTATTCTACGGTAGTGTTGGAACCAGTAAAAGGGCATCATATGTTTATGTTTATAATAATTTGTTCGGATTTTAGATTGTGCAGGAATCAGAGTCACAGCATATATTGTGCATATATTCGGCTATATTATGTTATATGGTATTTCTATAGCACTTCACTTCATACGTCATGACCAGTAAAGTTGTGGCGGGTTTAGAAAAAGTATGTACACAAATCTTCTACCTGAAATGTGAGAGTAGAATAGTCCATTTCTGCTACAATCACACATGCTATAGCAGCACGTAACAGTCGTATCTGGAAATGTAGCTCCGGTCTGTTTAGAGCCACTTAGCATGGCACTGTAGGTATTCAATTTAGCTGAAGCGCATACATGTATGTGCTGTTTTGTCCTACAAGGTGAAGACACTTTCTTACATTGAAAAGATTACTGGAAAATCTCCTGTCTGTGAGGCACCTGGTACAGCTATAAAATGGTGAGTGGTGCCTTGAAAGTGGCGGGGAACTGTACAGGCACCCCCGCACCCACCCCCGGATCATGCAACGCTAATGCTCAATCAGAGACCCATCTGGCTTGGCCTCAACCTCAGCAGCCCAGACGTGCATTACCAGTGTGCGACATGGAGACACTACCACTGTGCACTAATTGGGTGACCCATGGTGGTGCTGTGGGATGTATTGACCCACTCAGCTATACTATGCGGCATCACTCTGCTAAAAACCTCCAAAACCGCGTTCACCAACACACAAAAAGATGGATGCACAACCTGCCACCCATGGTGCATGTGTGGTGGAATAGAGCACACACTGCAGAAAATGTGGCAAGCAAACATAGAGTGCAGAGGGAGAAGCAGCGCTCTGCAAATGAAACTCAAAAATGTGCCTGTAAATGACATTTATTTTGCTGCTAAAACTCCAAAAGGCCTGTACATAATACTGTTTCAACACTCAAAATCTTGCTGGGCGCTAAAATTCATTTAATCTAATCAAGCATTGTGAATGTGCAAAGTCCTAAAATGGGAAGAGCAAAACATTTTCTCAGAAAAACTGGATTGCCTGTGAATGACAGCCCTGTCAAAATCTGTGTGCAGCATACTGGGCTACCTGTGAATGACAGCCCTGTCAGATGAGCTCTCCTGATGAAACTTCAAAGTATCTAAATTTACCCAGTCACGCGGTGTCAGAAGCGGCCTCTGTGGTCAATTTGTGAGTCGTTGGAGAGGTGCGGCTTGACATGCTTCCTTGCGTCAGAGGGTCCTTTCCTCTGATTCCTGAGTGCGCAAACCAAAATGAGACGAGCTGAGACGCAGCGAGCTGAGGGGCGGGTGACGTGAGAGTAGCCTCTACCAGCTCCAGCAGCTCGACCAGCCCAGCGTTCGACCGCCCAGGACATCGGAGTGCATACAAGTGCTCGAGTGCTCGGGGACTATTGGTGACTACCCACAGCGCTGGCCAGTCTCCAGTGTGGGAGCATGTGAGAGCAAAGGGTGAGATGAGGTGAGAACCCATTGTGCCGAGGCCATAGTAGTCCAATGCCGGCTGCCACTGGCCTTAGGAGTGGGTGCTACCCATCCCGTGTGGTGTAGGGGCCTGAGAGGGGGGTGGAGTTAGTTTCCACAGTCCCTCGTATTTTCCTTGTCAGAACTCTGTTGTGCCACCCCTGTGGCTCATTGGAGCTTCGGGGCTCAGTTGTCTGGCACGTCAGCAGCTACTCTTCGGGGACTGTGGGCGTGAAAGCCTTTGACCCGATAGCTGGCATTCCTGGAGGATAATAGAAAGATCTACTCGGGAAGGACCTCGTAAGTCCCGTTTTCCCGTGTGTTCATCTTGAGCTGCTTTCCAAATCAAACGGACTTCTACTACCAGCAGGCAGTCTGTTACACACTGCTGGGAAGGGATATTTAACCATGCTCACCCCTGACGGGGGGGTCTCTAGCCACATTTTGATTAATTTTGGCTGATTGGATCAGGTTAACGAGTATGCGCATATCTTTAAAATCGGGCATGCCGGAACGGAGCCCCCTAAAGAGTACGAATACTGGGGGGGGGGAGCAGAAAACAGGGTGATGCTGGCTTGTCTTGTTCTACCCCGAGGCAGAGAGGTTCAAGAGACCCGGCATTGGGGAATACAGCTATATGTACATTTTGCAATGGGTCTCTATCTGCCTTCCGGGCCCAGTCTGGGTCCACGATCCCAAAACCTACGGAGAAGGTTGGTGGTGGGGGGGTAACCTATCTGGCCCAAATAACAAATTAAGTGACAACCCCGCCAGCTTGCAAACACAGGACCAACTGATGAAGCTGCCTAATGAGTGCCCGCTGGAGGATTCCTCCATATCGGACACGGCCCTATTGGAATCAATACCGGCAACTGGTGCCCTGGCCCATGGTCCCTGCAAACCCACTAACTCCGAGGGTCAGAAAGTTGACATTGTTGTGATAGATCTGGAGGCAAACGACTCTGTATTCTCAAACAATGTACTCCCCAAAAACCTATCAGCCTCCCCGGTAATGTTTTCGGAAAGTTCTATAAGTACAGCCCAATCTAGGAGCGAGGAACAAGGTCGGGCAAATGGGTCAGTAATGTCTGTAAGAGAACCCAATACCATTAATGATGAACAGGAAGTGATAACTCTGTCAACCCACAACCAGAGTATCAACACATCTGTGGTAGTTTTGCATTTGGAAAATGGTTGGGGGATCGCTTTACAGGCTATGAACCTTGCTTTAACCACAATGTCAAGCTCTTTGTTAGCATGTGAACAGAAATTAACACTCCAGAGCAAATGTATGGAAAAAATTATGAAAGGGCAAGTCCTGAATGAGGCCGCCTTAGCCAAAATCTGGGACTTCTCGGTTGCAGCAAGGGAATCGAAACCTCAAATGATCACTGTAGCGGCTCAAACAGACACGCCTGCTGAGAATACTGCAGGAGAGAATCATGTTAGAAATGTGACCTTAAAAACAAATGTGGCTGAATCAGTGATTCCGTATTTTGATGATGTTATACATGTATCCTCGAGAGGGGGTGGCGGGCAGTTGGCCCAAGGGGAAGATAGCTTAAAAATGCTACAATCCTCACCTGAGGTAACCCAGGGGGAACAGCCGAAAGCTAAAACATCTGAAGTAGTTATATCCCTCGATAAACAAAAAAGCAAGCAAGGAAAACAGACCCCAAAAATATCTGAGAAAAAATTACCAAAAAACCAGCAGACCCCTAAAACGACAGGAAAATCGTTGGTCAAACATTTTTTTAAGGTAATTTCACTGCCTAAACGCACTACCATAGCTGCATCTGAGGCTATTAAACAAAAATACTTAGCTCTAGCTCTTGTTAGAAGAAATAGGACCCTAAATTTTCGTCCCCTTCAAGCCTTGGACTACCCGCCCTTAGACGATCTAGTAGGGGAGTTGGCAATTTCGGACAATAGTATAGAGGAAAAGCCGATTTCCCGGGAAGCCAACTCGGTAAATCCCCCTTCTAAACCTTCGTTAGAGTTGGAAGCCAAGGATCTTGCCCTCATCGCACATCGCGCAGAGACCAGGAAAGCAGTAGATGCCTGTATGGCGAAAGCGTGTAAATAAAAGTGTATCCCACCCTGTAAGGAAGAAGTCTAAAACAAAAATTTAAGTCATCACTCAATAATTACTATATGGGTGATACTTGTTGTGCCTCAATTGATCCCAATCAGTTATTTGTGAGAGTCTTGGAATAATTGAGCATACTGAGGAGGGAAGTAAATGTTTTTTTTAAAACATGTCTTTTTAAAACATGTCTTTTTTAATTTAATTTGCATGATTCAAAAGATATGTTCTAATTCAAAGTGAGCATCATTACAAAAAAATATTCAGAAATCTACACATGGTGATAAACAAACTCAATCATGATACATCATGACAGAAAAGCATTTATCACCATAAAAACAAGAATTAAAGTTTCTAAATATGGCATTGAAAATAAGTTAAAAGAAATTATTGGGGAAACTTAAATTCAGTTCCCTACTCATGCACCCAATCAGGGTGTTCTAAGAAAATCCCTGTGTCTCTCCTCACCAGTTATTCTATTATTCTATTATGGTGCGAGTACCAGGTTTAATAAAGGATAACAAATGTCCTGAGGCTTGAATGCAGCCTGTAACTGGGTCTTTAAAGTTAAAGAATGTTTTGCCTTATATGGCGAAAGCATCACGCACTATACTATTGCCACCTAATAAACCAAGTGTGGTGGGTGTAGTCGAAAAGACCGATAGTGGGCAAAGTAAATTGGCATTGGAAAGAGCTGTGGATGTTGAGCCATTTCAACCACGTAATCTGAGTTTAAAAAAAGTAAGCCATGTAAGAGCTCCCCCCAGTGTCCCTGACAGGATCGTGGAAGTGAATCACCCTCAAGTGTCTGGCCTGGCAGATCAACCCCAAGGCAACCCGGCCCAGAAAGATAACATTGGGGATCTTACACAAATAACGGGGCCGATCATCTCTTTGATCGAAAGTGCCCTTAAGAGATTGCAGGGTCCTCACGCTTGTATAGATGAAATGCCCTTTCAGGCTAGGGGAAAGCAGATGAAAAATACCCAACTTAAACCGCCTATGAGAAATCTGCCTACATCGTTTCCCCTGAGGTTATCATGCAGAAATCCTCCTTGCACACAGTATGATCTTAATAGGAAGCCGGTCATGGCTATTTTCTCAGAGATCCACCAACTGCAGGATATAGTCTCATCAGACTTGTCATTAGTGGAGTTCCCTGTTCGATCTAATTTGAATTCAGTAATTTTGTGGTTCAAATCAAGAGTAGTAGAACATGTAACCTGGCAGTCTAAGGATGAGTTGTTTGCATTGGGATTTGTGGTTGAGCCGCTATTGAACACAACACATGAGGGCCCTCCCCATGGCTCGAGGTCTAAGGCCCCTGGACAGAATTAGTGTGAGGATGGGGGGCGGGTGGAGTTGTTGTCAATGGTGAGCTGGAACACCAGAGGTTTTTCCCACCTCATAAATAACAACCAGAATGAGCTGTGTAAATATGATATTGTATTTCTACAGGAGACATGGCTCACAGATGTCACAGTATGGGATAATTATGACCTACATCTAAACCCTGCAGTGAAACCTCAAATGGGTCGGCCGATGTCAGGACTTGTGATAGCCGTGAAAAGGGGCAGAGGCTTAAGCTCTGAGCTTTGGGCCATTCCAAATAGCTACATGATGTTGGCAAAATTAACGGCTGGTATAGAGGTTTATGCTCTGGTGAATATATACTGGAACCCCATTGCCATGTCGGATGATTCCTTTTTTAAAGATCTAAATAATATTCTAGATCTTGTGGTGTTGGACCCAACGATAAGGGGAATTGTTGTGGCGGGCAATTTAAATTTAAACTGCCTGAGTATGGTGGGTACCAAAAATAAAAATAGATGGAAAAGATGGGACTCCTTCGTAAAAGATAGAAGTCTGATAATCCTTAATGGAGACTTCCAATCTGATATAACACCATCCCCGACATGGCAAAAAGGTGACAGTAAATCGGTTATCGATTATATTTATGTAAGCATGGATCTCTGGCCTGCCGTAATTAACTTTTGTGTGATAAAAACAGAGGCGAGCGACCATAACAAACTGGAAACCCAATGCAGATGGGATCTGCTAAAGGGTTCAAAAGTGGATAAACACAAGGATTCATTCTGTACAGTGTATGCAGGGGGAAAAAAACTATGATGGTCAGGAAATGAAGTAACTACCCTTGACTGTTTATTAGAGAAAGGCCACCATGATTATACTGTGTTGTTAAGAAACGGTATGAAGGAACATCCAGACCTAATACAAATGCCCCAAAAACAAGGCTCCAAATCAAAGCATTCATCGCTACATCTTCATGTCTTCGATAAAGATGTAAAAGAAAAGAAATCAAGACTCCGTTATGATCTTAGAGTAGCCCGTAATGCACCTCTCCTGATCAGGAAAACGCTGACCACGAGAGTGAAAACAGGGTATAGAAATTGGGTCAGGAGACATCAAGCGATCCTGTATCAGGAGGATGGGGCTAGTATGCTGGAAACCTTAGCGAGTAAGAACATAGCGAAAATGTGGTCAACCATAAATCATGCAACCCCAGGTTCCCAGATAAGCTTGCAGGTGAATGGAGTGTCTACTCAGAAATTGATTGATCACTTCTTCCTTCTTTATGCCTCCCCCTCCCCCATGACCATTAGTGAAGTTACTAGGCCCTTGGCGCCCTTTCATTTGACATTTGATTTAGACGATATCATATATCTGATTGTTACTGCCTCTAACTCAAAAGCTTGTGGTCTGGATGGTTTGTCAAACTTTGAGTTAAAAAAATTCCCTAAAGTTTGGGCGACAGTCCTTTATAAAATCTTCAAGACTATAAATGTATCTCAGAGCCTCCCAAGCTCGTGGACGCATTCGATTACTATTCCCATTCATAAAAAGGGGGACAGACTGGAACCAAGCAGCTATAGGCCAATCTCGCTGCTCGATGTGCCATGAAAACTATATTGTCGGCTAATTCTGAAAGAACTACAAGCTTGGGTGTCGTCTAAAAAATTGGTTAGCCATTACAATCCGGTTTTGTAAAGGGTTTAGGAACAATTCCTAACATAATGATACTCAACCTCCTCCAGGCACAGCAGCTAGAGAGATCTTAACCCTTATATATGGGCTTTATAGATTTCAAGACAGCATTTGACTCTGTGGACCGCAATCTGCTAGCTAAGAAACTGAAAGCATATGAGTGCCCTACCTCTCTACTGTCCCTGATCATTTTGTTCCACTCTAATACATCGATGCAGGTTCGCATGAGCTTAGATGGGAAGCTGTCGCCGAAAATTGAAACATCACATGGCTTGAAACAGTGCTCTGCGCTGGCCACATTTTTTGTTTAACTTCTTCATTTTAGATCTTGGGAATATATTGCTGCATTGTAATGGTGATCCTCCGAGGTTTGGGGCTCAGCAGATCCTGTATCTGTTATACGCAGATGACCTTGTCCTCCTGTCTCAGACTCCACAAGGTCTCCAGCGGTTGCTTGTAAGGCTTGGGGAATACACCTGTGAAAACAGACTGGTTATTAATGCCAGTAAATCACAAGTAATAGCCTGTTCCCCCAAGCTGGAAAGCAAAAGGACGTCCCCCTTACACATTCATGGTTGATACAAGACATTAAGTTGGAAAAGGTGTTGGAATACAAATATTTGGGGATAGAAATCTCAAATAGGCAATCTAAGGGCGACATGGGAACAATGGTTCAGAGTAAATTACTCCAATTGACCTCACAATCTAGAATTATCATAAAAGAAATTGGTAAATTCTCCTTGAAACATGCAGCAGGTTTTACAAAATGAAAGTCATCCCAATTGTATTGTATGTTGTTGAGAACATGGTGTTAGACAAAGGCTGGTCATGGGAGGCCTTAGAGGCTAAGTATTGGAAGGCGATCTTAGGCTTACCTAAAGCGACTCCGATCACTATGATGCTTCATGAGTTGGAGTTGGTGTCTTTGTATGCACAGGCAAGGTGGAGACAGTGTGCCCTGCTACGGAAGTGCCTGTTGGGTATAAATAGTGGGACAAGTCTGGAAGTTTTGGCCTCTGCCTTGTTAAAATCATGCAATACATATCCAACGAAATGGCTGAAGTGTGTATATAGTCATATGAGTGAGACAAATGTAACAATAGAGCTGTTACTCCAGAACCCTGACTATGCTAAAGTAAAGTTCTATCGCGCTGATTGGGCGGGGACTTTACTGAAGTGCTCGCACTATAAAGACTTTAATGTTTGGGTGTTTGGGGTCAAGCCTTACGGTATCATTGCTCAGTACCTGCTGAAATGTCCATCTCCAGCTATACGAACCGAATTCCAATGGTTTAGATTTAATCTATGGGATACGAGAGATGTATTATCTAGACGGAAACTGATCTCAAAGGAACAAAACTACTGCAGATGATGCATTGACGGTCAGCAAAAAAAAACTTTGCAACATCTGCTAGTAGACTGTCCGTCACTAATGTTGGTGAGAGAAAGATATTTTCAGAATGTTATCACCTTTCACACTCGCACTTCGACTGACTACAAATGGCAAATTATGTTTTCAACCTCAAGAGAAAAAGTACAGATCGCTATTGTCCAATATTTAAGAATGGTTTTGCCTGTTGTGGACGCCTCAAATTAAATCTGTATGGGGTCTTATTGGATCGTGAGAGGTGTTTGCTTATTTTATCTTTTGATATTCTGTTTAAATCATATGGAAGGTATATGAAATGTAAAGTACTTTGTTTTTTAGCCATTGTTTTTGTCTAATTTGTGTATCTTTTGTACCCTTGGTATTTTTCCCCCTTTTCTCCTTTTTTTTCTGCTGTATTCTTCATGTGTATGCTTTTGTATTATTGTGTATTTTTGTATATATTTGAAAAGTTGTGTATCAACTAAATTAAAATAAAAAATAAATAAACTTAAAGTCTGCTGGATTAGCAAACATAGAAGGATTGTTGCTAAAAGGAGTACAGATCTCAGTTGTGTTTTTGATCCCAAAGGTTTAAAGCTAAGAAAGTAAATTATTTATGTCATTTGATGCAACAAGTTTGGTTTCTGCTGGATTTTAAGCAAAGAACTTAAGAATAAATTAGCCTGGCTGGGCCTGCAAGGAGTGGAAAAACAGGTTTCTCCCAAGAGGATGGAAATCCTCTCAGCAGAAACTCACAGACATATGATAATTGTGGGTTAGGCCAGAATTCTGTCTACAGCAAGGGAATGAACAATGGCATATCCCCAGGCCAGGAAATGGATGTGTGAAAAGGTTGTGAACTGCTCCTTGAAGGAATTCCCCAAAGGAGGGGGCTACTCCTTGAGCTCCAGGGAGAGACAAAGGGCGGACCATTTGCTGCTAAAAATTAATAATGAACAATTTTTAGAGACTCATAACTTGTTATCCAAAGTGGTGAAAAATATAAAAAGGCCAGATGTGTTAGTTTAATTTTTTGCTTTAGGTTTTAAGAGGCGGTGGAACTGTGGAACATATTCTGGACAGGAATGGCAATATATGTGGTTTTATGTAAACTGTATTAATGCTAGAATTGTTAAACTTTACACACACATCCCTATGGTAAACACACACATTTGTGCAAATTTGCAGAACGTTTGCAAAATGTGTTCATGGTGAAATGGACAAAAGTCTGCAGAAAGGTGAAACAAAGTCTCACAGCTGCGGGATTGTGATGACCAGATACTACATAAAATATGGAATCTTTGTGTGTGGTTTTTGTAGAAGTTACCAATGTATAAATATGTATTCAGGACAAAATTGGATTTTGATATTAGTGGCCAGGGGAGGTTTCTAAGGACCTTAGAAGCCAAACCATAAATGTGACATCATCAGTCCTTGATCCAATCATTCAGATGCAAGGCAGGGATGAGGTCCTGATCCAATCCCAGTTTACAGGGGCAAGCTTAGTTAAACTGGCCCATAAACCCATTTTTATGATGTCATTTGAAAGGGTAAATAGAGACAGCTGACAAGACATAGACACACTCACTGACTCACACACCGACTCACGTGATTCCAGCGAAGCACTTTATTCCAGTATTCTACATCCAGCCTTTAACATCCTTCCAGATCCAGATGCCCAGAATCTTGCCAAGCAGTAGCTGAACCATTTTCAGCAAGGCCTCAATCCTCAAACTTATTCTCACAACCCAGTGAAGCGCTGTGGTGTGGGAAATCATTCTGAACTAGCATCCTGAACTTATCTGGATTGCTACCATATGGCTTGCCTGATGAACTTGCTATCCCGCTGATTGAAATACCCAGAAACAAGAAGGGCGGATAATGTGCAAGTCCGGTGACCGGCCTAGCTGATCCAGTCCCGCGCCTGATGTGCTGTCCTTCCTTGATAGACCCAATCCATTGACCAGAACCGTGACTGTCCAAAAATCTTAAATCCCAGTGGATTGTGAGTATTAATTAATAGGATGCTAGAGAACTATTGTATACCCTGCTTATCTTGTTCAACTCTAATCTCTGAACTATCCCTACTTTCATAATCTGTAACAGTGTCAAAATCTGTAGTGCTATCTTATTCCATCTAGTTGCTAAAGCGCCAATTTCATAGTCGTCTTTATTGTGTAACTCTGATCCATAAATCCCACTTTGAGTCTTTGGACTGGCACCGCCGGGGAAGGTGATGGGGACCTGTTACTGAAGTCATGAATCAGTCTCAGAGCTTACTTTGTCCCCCCTTGGTTGCCTAGTCAAATGCTCTAGCCTTGAGTAAAAGCATAAGCCATATTTTCCGATTCTAAACTGAAGTCCTTGTCCAAATGTGTGTCTTTATTTTTGAAAAAAAACACCTCTCACTAAAACCTCCATAACTCCCTGAGTTTTTAAAATAGAAGTGAAGCAGTGCGATTGACCCGTTATATTACATAAGGAAACATTTGCCGTGAATTTACATTTTGAAAGTTTTACACGTGTGAATTAGCTATAAATTATTCCCACTTTAACTTAGAGATTCCAAGTGTTTCCTTTTGACTAAATCATTGCTTTTGTTTGCTTGCATTAGTTCAAAGTGGCTCCCATAGACATTTATAATAATTTAAGCATTTTTGACCACATTTGGTGTTTTTGCTCAGTCAATTTCAAAGCCATCTGACAGTTGAAAAGTCAATTCCGTTTTTCTCTTGTGTTTAAAGGGGGATGGTGGGAGTGATATTCTGTTTGGTCTGTGTTATTCCCGAGTACCTGTTCTCTCCTCACATCTATTTAAATTGTATATTGGTGGGTTGAGGGGTGTTGCAGGGGGAACCCTTAACCATAAGTGCTATCTATTCCAAACCAACCCAAAAGTATTATTTTCTGTGCTGCATTTGTTTTTGTGCTCATTACTTGATTCCTAGTGCATTAAAGATATTATTCAGTGTTCAGTCACCCCATTGGTGATTGTTTTTACCTATTAAAATATATTGTGATTTAAATCCTAAATACATAAATAAATTTTGACCTTTGCAAACTAGACTGATCCCTCATTCAGTGTGACCGGGGGGGTGGGGGAGTGGGGGGGCGCGAGAAGGGTGTGATATGAGTGGTATATCATTCGGAATATTCTTAATATTCGGAATATTGAATTTATAGATTAAAATAAATAAGGGTCTCATTTGCGCACTATATGCTGGGCGAGACTTTGGTGTGTGCCAGATTGAAATCACTCACAGTGCACCTTGCCGACACCCATATACTTAATTCTGCTGTGCATTCCAGTGGCGTGAGGCCCTCTGACACACCTTGAGGGGCACACAACCTCCGACCTGTATGGCACTTGCACACGGCCAGAATGCACTCGCCGAACCCTGAGCCTAACATCCCTGAGCTCGGCCAATTATTTGGCAGGCGTTGGTGAGAGTGCTGTGTGAGAGTTGAACAGGCTGCAGTGAAAAATGAAATTCACTGGCATATCAAAGTAGTGTGTGGGGCAATGAAACAGGTAGGGTGTATTTGAAATTGTCAGTGAATAAGGACTGTGATTTGGGAGGCATAATAGCTGCATTACAATCAAGTTGGCTAACATCTCCCTGTTTAGAAACAATATGAGATTGTTTGTCCTCACCAAGAAATTGCGCTACAGCTCAAATTCGGTTGTCACACCATTTATTGTTTCCACATATTCGTGTATTTATACTCCTGTTGGAGAGCCCCCCTGATGACACGTGTTCGGCATGCCTAGTGCCTTTTTCAAATCAGTGCATCAATTTGTAACAAACTATTACATTACATGTAAGTGTGTATTTCTTTCTCACGTTATTCACTATGTAATTTACGGTTAATCCCACCTGCAAGCATCCAGTCTATCGTCTCGTGTCGTCTCTCCGAAATATACACGTACATGGAATGTTACAATTTGTTTCAAATTGATGCCTTGATTTGAAAAAAGGTACTAGGTATACCGAAACATGTGTCATCAGATGGGCTCTCCTAGCGGAGTTTAAATATAGTGATATGTGAACACAATAAATGGTGTGACAACCGAATTTGAGCTGTGACGCAATTTCTTGGTGAGGACAAACAATCTCATACTTTTTTCGGAGGTGGGGTTCTGACCTCCGTGTTCCTCACATATGCGACACTCGTTACACGCAACAACAAGGAAACTAGTCGCCGGGCATAAGAAGTTGATTTTTGCAACCCCCACCAAAATTCAATACAACTGTTTAGAAACAATACAACACCCGGGGTTCCCTGGGTGCCACATAACCACACACCTGAACACAGTGTCAACTTCTATGTCATGCTCTGGCAGCAGTACCAGGCAATATATAAGGTTGACAGATTCTCCGTCAAAATGCAAAACACATTCACTATGCTTCAGGGCAAAGATCAGCATCGATCAAGTGAACCCAAGGAGAGCGAGCAGGCACCAGGGGGCAAAAAACAAGCAGAGTGCAAGCCTTGCTTAGTCGCATGTTGAAGATGTAATACAATCCCTGGACTTTAGATGCCCTGTCCAACAGGATGGAAGCATCACAGCATATGGTTGAACAACCCTAAAAATGACTTTATGAGGCAGAGTGAAGGGTGTCAGAAACAGAAGTACAAGTTGACAAGCATACATCGAATACTACTGTGTTAAAAAAAAAGAACTAGCCATTGTCAAAGCTAAGAATGAAGATTTGGAGTCAAGATTACGTGCAACAATGTTCGCATCACAGGAATAAAGAAATCAGCAGTCCACGGCCCAATGGAAACCTTCTTGCCGAATGTATTTTCTGGCATCCTCAGAAAACCAATACGTTTTGGTGGAAAGATCCAACAGGGCATTGGATCAAAAATCTGCACTAGGGCAGCCTCCGAGACCGATCAGAGCAAGCATCTTTATTTACAGAGGCCTTAATCTAATGATAAATGCTGCAAGAGAACTGTCAGAAGTTAAATATGAGAGTGGAAAAATGTGTATATTTCCTGAATTCGGTGCTTCGGTCCAGGTTACATGGAAGGCATTCATTGAAGTGAAGAAGTCCTTTACTGCAATGAGGCTCGTTTTTCTACAACACCAGCTGAGGCAGATAATTTCAAAGATCCCATTTTTAAATGGGACAACACCCCCTAGTTTAATCTATGTTGACTAACATGATAAAACTGCAAAGGTCAGAAGCAACTCTGGTCAATTATAGCAACTAATCAATGGATAATTTTTATGAGCTGAGTGACACCTCTGGGATTACCTAATGAGTCCCTCAGCAGCTTTGCTGGATTTCTAGGATTTCTTTTTTTCACCTGGTAAGAGTGTGAGCCTTTTTCCCATTCTTACATTTGTTTTGCTGTGTGTGTTTTTACCATTTCTGTGATCTTGGTCCCTGGAGCCTCACCTAATCCATGAGCACCATTTGTGTGTGTGTTACACACCACCTTCAGTGCAGTGACACAGGGTTGTCTTTTAGACTTCCCACTGACTTCATTTTTCTGGGACTGACTACTGTCTCCCAGAAACATGTAATGTTGCCATTAACTTTATGTAGTCTCTTTAAACTACAGACCCAGTACACCCCATTTTACATGGAGTATTGGAAAGGGTTAATTCCTATCCCTTTTTGTCTGTTCCTCTTGGAGCACTGTTTCGCTCCCTTTACATCAAGACTTGGCTGGTGGCAGTGGTAACTACCCTAACTGTTCTACTGCGGTTATTTTATATAACCATGGTATTGTTTTAGGCTATCATATTAGCCTCGAACATAAATCCGCTTGACCAAATACATTTTATTTTGACTCCGGCTGGGTTTATTCACCATTTCTTGTTGTTAAAGTCCTTCTCGTGTTCTTCTCTGCGCGTCAAACCGGGGTTGATTCCTTTGTTCGCTGTCTTTTCGCGGGCTTCTGCACAGAAGCCCTCCTTAAGGTGCCTGAAAGTCTGGGTAGGCAGGATGTGAGGGAGGAGTCTTAGGACCCCGGCCATGGGTTCCCTTGGTGACCCAAGTTGCACTCCTGTTTGATTGGCTGGATGACTGTCCTTGCCAGGACAGCCACCCTGCTGTATGATTGACAGCCAGGCTGAATGAATGGGGGAAAACTGCATATAAAGCAGGTCTCTGAGACTGGAAAGGCAGAGTCGCGACTGGAATGAAATAACCAATGAGGGGCTGATGGAAGAGGACCCCTTCAATGACTGAACCGCCCGGTGAAGCCCTGCTGCAGGTCCGAATCTTCAGAATCCGACGACAGAGAAGATCCTCCAGGAAACTTCTTCCCTTGAGCTGGTGGGACCAACAAGTTCACCCCAACTGCCATCCAGGACCCCTCCTCTGGTCGAATTTGCTGTACAGAGCTACAGTGGGCCAGATAGCCAGGAAGGTCGGACCCTGCTTGTGTTTTAAGGAGCACACCTTTTATTTGTTGCTTTGCTCTGCTGCTGGTTTCTTTCCTGGGTAGTGCAGGACCCTCCAGTCTTCCTACTTCGTGTCAGTCCGACAGTCGCTTCAGGAACCGTGAGCCTGGTGGAACTACCAGGAACGTCCTGCTACAGCTTTCTCTCCGTTTTAAGGTACTGTGCAAACCCGATTGCTCGTTTCATTCAGCCGCCGGGAAAGTGTGTGAAACCTTTTCTCCAATCCGAGGACTTGTCCTTCTCTTTTCTTTGAACTAACTTTTCTACTGACAAACCTCGACCAAAATCCGTGGCACGAACATTACCGCGAACTACCCTGAACCGTGTGATCTTGAGCAAAAGACTTTTGTCCTATTGACTTTGGCCCTAAGCTTTTTCTACCTGATTCTATCACTGTAGTTCCTCTTGCTCTATTGCCCTGAGTACTTATCTGTTGATGTGGTTCAATTTCTATTAACTTTGTCTTTCCCTCCTTTTTAAATTGCTGGAGTGCCATTTTGCTCCCACTTCATTTTGGGAGCTTAACTTGTCTGGGATTTAAGGGAAGTGGTGTGGTGTATTAAGAGTGTGATTTTTAAACTACTTATAATAGTGTAATGTTATACAACTGAAAAGTAAAATTAATGTATATTCTTTTACTTGAAAACCTTGAGTCAGTGTTTGCCTGAATCATAGTAATTGCTGTCCTTTGTGTAACTATTTGATACTGCTCACTTACTCTTGAGATAGGTCTGGCTGCTCAGCCATCGCTACTACTTTACTGTGTAGTACAGGCTTGTACCAAAGGTGAATTTGTGCTGTCGCTTGTAGTCTTAATTGTGTGTGGTGTTCCCATAGGGTACTGCATGTAATTCTGCCTAACAATGTGAAATGATACACTAGGCCTCTGCTGGCTATGTATGAAGTATGCCGTAAACAGGAGTAAACAATCCCCCTCTAAAAGCACAATAGCACAATCTGGAATTTGTTTTCAAATGTATATGGTTTATTATTGATGATCAAGGGGCGAACTGTTACCAGTCTTTGATTGGATTAAGGGTTTGGGTGTGGGCTATTAGTCAAAAACATGTTTCGTCTAGTAGCATTTAACATGATTGAATACAAGAATCACATTTGTCAAGAATCACATGTTATCAAGACTAACGTTGTAACTTGAACAGCCACTATGAAGATGATTAGGACACCAGATTTCTTATAACAGAACGGAAGTGTTTGTCATGGAAATGGAGGTCCCTGAAAAACGTAATTAAAATCTGAAAATGTTTGCGTATGCAAAAAGATACAACATACCATATTGGGCCTCATTATAAGTTTGATGGTAGTTCGGCAGTAAATCTGTTGATTTATCACCAAACTCGTTTAAGGTTACCACCTCTTGGTCCCGCGGTTGTACCACAGGATTACAAGTGGCGGAAGGGTGGTGTTTATTCACATTTTCGAAGTCCCTGGGACACGATGGGGATCTTGGTGGAATTATCTGTCATGTCAAAAATGCTGAATGCACGTTTGTGTGCATTCGGCATAGTTGATAAGGTCGAATCCCAAAATGCTAGATGAGGGGTGACCCCTGCTCCCCCAGTTCGGTATTATGGGCTGTGGGCAGGGGCGTTGCTAGGGGGGGCTTTTGGGATTCGGTCATTTAACGTAAATCCGCATTATCTCAAGCGTTATTTCCACTGTAATAAACAAGATGATTTTTGGCCTTAAAGTGATGGACTTCCCTCGAGCATAATGCTGGAAGAAAATCCTCCACGTCGAGGACAAACTTGTAGTTTGGTGATGCAGATAAAAATGGGGGTGAATCCATCACAGCAAAAAAAAAGTGGCACCACCGGACTTTTAATGAGGCCCATTATTTCTACAAGAAACTAATTTATGACAAGAGCAACATATTCAAATAGTAAAAGATTGCAGCACTGTGAAATGGTATTCATACGCAAAACACACTAGCAGTGTTGTGATATTGGTCCACAAGTATTTTCTCTTCACAGTGGCATCACATATCCCTGATAAAAATGGTTCTAGTGCTGGTCCATGGGAAACTCATTGGTCAATTAAGTACTCTATTGAATATCTACGGCCCCTATCATGATGACCCTGAATTTTGCCAACACAAATGGGAGGAATGTTCTCCTTATTTTGGTACTGACATGTTTATTGGGGGACTTTAACACAATGTTGAACACTTCACTAGATAGGTTCTCGACAAGAAGCAAGAATCCTACTAACACCACCATTAAGATCCTTTATACTCCTCGCACATGGCACCGCTACTCCTCTAGATTACTGGTTGGCTTCTCCATTATTATAAAGAGCCACTCTGGATAGCAGCATTTGGCCTAAAATGTTATCCAATCACGATTTGTTTTAAGTTGAGAGATTCTTGAAGGGCATGCACTCAAGAGTGAATCAATTAGAGACACACAAAGTCGATGTATTTAACCGAAGAGAAGATTCTACTGAGACCACCGCTTAACATGTGAAACCTTTAATGCATATATTAGTGGTAGTTGCATCTCAAAAGAAAATGGCATATTAAAATCCATCTGTACTGAATTAAGTAAACTGGAAAGTGAGTTAAAACTCTTAGAAATACTATATGAACAATCCCACTCCCACTCCACAGTAAAAAGCATTGCATGCTCTAAAAACAAGCTTGATGAACTGGGTAATCGGGAGGGCATCACCACATTATTTCACGCCCGAAAATCCAGCAGCAGAAAATGCTGAATTTCGAACTCTGCATTTCAATGCATTTATATGTGGGGGATGGGTTAGGGTAATAAATATTGTAAAGGGGGTATAGGGTATCCCTCCATACCAGTGTGTTGAAGTGTGCAAATAAAAGAAATTGCTATTTTCAGCCGTGGGATTTCTTTTTTTTTTAAATCACCTATGTACGTCTGAGAGACCGGACAGAATTCCAGTGAGGCTCTTGAAACAAGAGCACGGTCATACAACAGTGGATACGTTAACCTGCTCACGGGAGACTGTTAAGGGACCACATTTCGAATACTGGATGTTTGAAATCCGAATATTCTGAGATATATGCCCCCACAACAGAAGCGACACAGGCTGATATTAAGCCGTACTTGGATGACCCAGCTATGTTATGGTTGGAAGACGGGCATAGAGAGAGGCTAGGTCGACTTATAACTATGGAATGAATTAAAGAGGCTGTAAATGAATTGGTGTTAGGTAAGTCTCCTGGGATAGATTGTCTGAGGGTAGAAATCTATCTGCACTCTGCAGACGTTTTGACACCGAAGCTGCAACACTTATTCCAGGCTGCTCTAGAAAGGGGACAGTTCCCAACTATGGACTATGTGAAGCCAATATTATAATTTTATTAAAGCAGGGGCAGGGCGGTACATCCTGTACCTCTCTATCCATGCTAAACAAGGACTATAATACTTTTGCAAAAATACTGACACAGTGAAATCTACTACTTATGCTGGATATTGTGCTTTCTGATCAATCTGGCTTTATCCCTGGCAGGACAAAACATAATCTCTGAAGACTTTTGCGATACTCCACAATATATCCACAGGTAATCGATCGGTATCCAGTGGCGGCAGATGAATTTGAAAGCTGGTGGGGTGTACATTTTTCAGGGCGAATTTAGTAGTGAGTGCACGCAGTGCGCAAGCCCACCCCCCCAAGGGCGGTGCGGGGGGGTTCTCCCCCCGCAAAATATTTGGAAAAATGGCCTACAAAATGTGCCATTTACTGTCCAAAAAAACCACCAAAATATGACAAAAACATTTGGTTTTACATATTAATGGTGGTACTCTATTCTTACATGTGCAAGTGTGATGGTGTATTTTACAGCAGCTTGTATTGAGAATAGCTGGTACTATGGTGTATGCATAAAGAAATTCATTATATAGTCAGTAATGATGGAAACATATGTTTGTCATGCTGTTACTGGCATTCACATGTGTTCATCCTCTTACTAAGGTGGGATTTTAGGCATTTTCTGAAAGAGGGAAACTAAGCTAAAATATTACTTTCGTTTTTAACCACTCAATTAATGTGACATTTGTCCTACCTCTAATGGCTGTCTGCCTCGCTGAGTTGCCATTGCTTCAGTTGCTCAAAGTTGCAACACGTGGAATGCACAGGTCTCAGAAATAGCACATAGATATTGCATGGAGAAAAATGCAACAGAAATAGTTTACTACGTTTATTATGTTGAGTGCTTTATAATCAAACAACAACCATAACATCCAAACATACTTCACATTTCTCACTGTTCTGTCAAATAGATCACTGCAACCTTACACAAAATCCTAACATATATAAGGCCATTGAAACAAAGAATTCAAGGTAACCACAAAATAACTGCAAATAGCTTGTTTGTAACAGAACATTCACTGGTCAATCATTTTGAAAGTTTGTACACAAATTGTGCACGTCTATTTTTCAGAGAGGCAAATTTATCAATAGTCCGTGTATTGAAGTCAGGGATCTCTTGAATTAGTTGTTTTTCCATGGACAGCATGGCCAAAGCATTCAGACGATACTCAGTCATTGTGTTTCTCGAGAATGTTTTAATTCGCTTCTGGGTGGAGAAACAGCGCTCAGACTCAGGTGTTGTCATGGGTGTAGTAATCAGAATTTTTAATAACTACATTGTCTCACTAAATGCTTCTTCGAGATTGTTTTCAACTAACCATTTTAATAAAGAAATTGCCCCACTTAAACTACAGAATTCTGGTCTCTCATAAACAATTGAAAGCTCAGTGTGCAGTCTTTCCTTGTTTAACATGGGGTACGCTTGGACAGTTGCATTCAGTGCATCATTGGGAAAAGACTGTCAATGTGTTTGAAATAGGTCACTCTGCAACAATTTGGCCCCCTCCAAGTGGTTAGTAAATTCAAAGCTTTCTTGGGCTTGTGTAACTATAATATCACATACTTCTTTAGCCAAACGATTCAAAGTGTTCATATTTGCATTGTGACCTGAAAATGTTGCCTCTGATGGAAGTTTAGCTTCCAGATTGTCAGTGCTTCCACATACTCTGCCAATGCACTTGATAAAAGTTGCAGTAGCTTTCTGCACATACAGAGAGTCAATGTCTCGCTTCTGAAGCTGGTTATATAGAATGTCGACATGGGGCATTATGTCATTGAACAAAAAAAGGAAGAAAAGGAACTCCTTCTCTTTCAGAGTTCAAATTAATCCCTGGGCCTCATGCACAGTTACCCCCTCAAAATCAGTCCATCTTTCAATAATGAGCTCAAAGCATGTACGGAGTGCTTCCCTGTGCTGATATATAGCTTCCACTACCCGAATATGGTAGCTCCAGCGAGTGCGAGATTGTTTTGGAATTCTGTGATCTGATACCTCATCTAGAACTGAGGTTCTTTTTGGAGAACGAGAAAAAAATGTACAGAAGCCAGAGATATCACAAAAGAAAACTCGCGCTTCTGAGATTTTTGAAACAGCCTGTTCAATGATGAGGTTAAGCTGGTGTCCATAGCAATGTACATAATGTGCATTTGGATACACTTCAGCTACTTTCTTTTGGACACCACCAGACACCCCCCTTATTACACTTGCACCATCATATGTTTGCACAATTACATTCTTTGTGTGGCAATCTTCAGGGAATACTTTGTCCAATTTTTCCATTATGGAAGTAGCAATGGTCTGCGCACTAGAGTCTTTCAGATGAGAGAATCCATAAAACCTTTCAACAATTCTGTATCGTTCATCAATGTAGCGATAGACTTGCACAGACTGAGTCTTAGTGGAAACATCAGTTGTATTGTCTGCCTGAATATCCACATAATCAGTGCATTTTAACTGCTCTACAATGATCTCTCTGGTGACTGTGAGCATGCAGTCCACCAGTTCATTCTGAATTATTTTTGAAGTGCCCTTGAATACTGTTGCATGTTTTAAGTCTAGTTCCATTGCACTGTCTATGCTGGATACAAACTCCACCAGGCCTCTAAATACACCAGGATTTAAAGAGTCTTCAGTTTCATCATGGCCACGTAAAGCCAATTCAAACGCACCACAGAAACACACACAGTCTATTAACTTTGACAAGATGTATCTGTTTTTATCTACCTCCTCATTATACCTCATCACGCTCCGGGGATAGGCATCATCCAACTCTGTTGCAATGTTTACAATTCCCAACATGCGCAGCTGTAATATATTCTCAATGTGAGATTTGCACGATTCATGTCTCTTGCTTTTTTCTGACAAATGCTTTAAGTCAGTGATTACGGTTTTTGTCCAGGTCGTTTCACCTCCAAACAGCAGGCAAGGGAAGCAGAACAAAGACCGCTTAGCAATGCTACCAGTGGGCCATGTCTTCTTTTCATACCACACCATGGAAAATGTGCGTGTGTAAGCCTTTCCCCTATCTTTTGCGGACTGTTCAATTTTTACATCTGGCCGATCAGGCCCTAGTATTTTCACCTCCAGTTTTTCACTGTGTGCGAGTCTGGAAAATGGTTTTGAAAGTAATTGGTCCACTGAATTCATTTTCGGCAACAGTGACACCTGTTAATAAGCAAAATGATTATGTACATGTATATGTATATGGGATCATGTAGTCATTGTTAGGTATGCTCTTCAATAACACAAGTATAATTAGTCGGTAGTAGACACAGATAGCGTCTGCAATTATACACAACTCTGCTGTACTTATCATCGACCAGTACAGTTGAGTATAATTGCAGATGTTAACTATGCATGCGTTAACACACATGCCCATTAGCAAATGTGACACCAGCCACACAGTACGTATTGCAGCTTGTTTGGCAAATGAGTACTTATGGAAGAAATGAGGCAAGTTTGTTCTGTTAATACTGTTCTGAAAAAAAACATTGTTTAGAATGTGGGGAGATTTTTCTGACAGCATGACACAACCCAACCCAACCCCTCCCAAGCACTGTGGGAGCAATTGTGAAGATTAGAAAGAAGGTATTCGGATGTTTTAAAGACTGTGGGATTTTACAGCAGTAAAACAAATTACTGTATACCATTCATCTGGAAGATACCAGGACATCATGAGGTAAGTGGGAACCGCCACCCAATCCTATCTTTCGAAAAACAGTTTCCAAATGGACAGGTTTGCTTCCGTTGAACCATAAGCAGGCCTTTTTGCATTATATGTATGACTTTCCATTTTCACATGCCACCCTCTCAGCTAGTCATAGATGCCATTCTGGAGTCTGTACTGTTCATCAGATTTTCCCCCACCTCATTGATCCCCACAAACATGGGCTTCTTTTTAAAAAAAATGTAAAAAAGATAGCTGTGTGCCTTCTTTACTGCAGATGAACACAAACAGAGTTGGAGTGCCCTGAGCACCAAACCCTACAAAAGACTCATGCTAGCTCACCTCGTTCTGGAGAATGGTCACTGCAATGAACTCCTTCGCAGGCTATGGGAAATCCAAATCCCGGAAGGTGCACTGTGGAGGTTGAAGTCCGATGTTTTTAGTTGCACAATTGCCCTGGACTGGTTGGATTTGTTCATGTAAGGTGTTGCTGAAGGTCTGTAAAGAGAAAGCCAGAGACTGATCTGAGAAAGGACAACATAGGCTCAGAGCAGTATTAAAATGGTTTTCACACATGAAGGAGAGAGAGTTAATTGCTTGTAACATTGAAGCTGCACCAGAATAATCATTAGTACAATGTGTAAAGAAAGTACTCGCAACTACCACCATGTGCAGTCATCAGTTGTATAAGGCTGCAATATATACATTTTTGTAATGTTTTCGTTCTGAGGCTTTAAAAGTGCGCTTTGCGGAGCTCACATTACAAAATTAATTTGCTGCAGCCCTTCAGGCACCCGATTTATAAGCACTCTGTGTGTCCTTTGTCCTTGTGCATACGGTGTAAGCTTCTGCCAGGCACTGCTATTAGATCATGATGCCCAGGAACTTGCACCATGTTTCTGCTTCTACAACAACGGGTAGTTAATTCTGCTACAGCTGTGCCTGGCAAGTGTAGCTGTGCTATAGCTGTGCCTGGCCACAACAAGGGATGAAGGAGTGAAGGTAGACAGATCAAGCACAACACAAGGCAGTGAGCCAAGGTCAAAGGGGAAGGTGGGTAAACAGCAAGAAGAAGCAGCACATGCTGACAGTTAAATACCAGGGGTGCAGATAAGCAAGAAGGAGAAACGGCAAGTCAGAGAACTGGTTGTAGATCAGAGAGAAGAGGGGCAAAGGGGTAACAAAGAACGTGGAGGACAGAAGGCAGAGAAGGGGGGAAATCAAGGAAAGCGGTTCAAAAGTCAGATCAATGGATGCAAGTAGGTGCAGGACCAGGAGGCAAAGTATCAACCAGATGGTAAACAGCAGAAAGGGCAGTCAGCTAAGTAGGGTGAAGGGGTAGTAAAGCGCAGGGTTGGGAAAGACAGACAACGTGGGGGTGCATAACCTTGAGGTGCATAATTATTTACACAGGGAAATACCTCTCACCATGTACTGTTTCCAGATTCTTATGTTGTTTTAAAGATTGTCATGAGAGATCATCTCAATGCAATTCCTGCCTAACACTCTTGCTCTCACGTAGCCTGCTGGCTGGGCTGGCATCATAAGAACACGGACTGCGCCCAGCACACCACAGGAATGCGCCCTGGCGAAACATTTGCTAAGAAGTGTTTCGTCCGTAAACTGGGCACAGTCAGATTGACTAATTGGCCCATCGGTAATGGATAAAAGATCTGCTGGTAAGTTGCCATGCACTCTGTCATAGATCATCTGCACAGGTTTTCTTCTTGAGATTTTAGTAAATTGACCAAAACAAAACATGTAACCAATGACATGCTGGTTGGTCACATTCATGTGTAGCCTATACATTGAATTCCCTAGAGAAGGTTCCTGACAGCATGTTTGCAAACACGGTTGCCTTTTGTGTCAGACATACACCAATCAGGCTGCATATTCGGAACCTGACAAACACTGATTGCGTAAAGTATTCCAAACGTAGTCGGCTTTCAGCTCCCTCCCTCCTCTATGAATTCTGGCATTGAAGTTTCTACCTCACATGATGGGCAGGGGCGCTTACCTGGCCAGTATTTCTCCTCCCTGTAGGCCCATATTCCTTCTCGTGGACCGCCCTCACACTGGTAGTGCTGTTAGGAATTTACATTGCAAAAGACTTCTCCCTCACTCCATCATTCCTATATCTGAAACGTTCAATGAATGTTGTTCGGAACATTCATTGAACATTTCCTAATCCTTTATCTGTTCTAAGCAAGATAGTTGGGCTTTAATACATTAGAACATGAATCCACTTGAGCTACGTTGGGACGGCAGTTTGTCAAGAAGCACAACTACATCTACTATGAGCTAAGAAGTATGAGCTATGAGCTAAAAGCATTTACAAAAAAAATACCGATACAAAAAGAAAAGAAGCACATGGGTATCTACCCAGTGATGCTGTTTGGCTGTCAACTAGAAACCTAAACAAAGATAAAACCTACCAAAAGTTGTCTCCTCGGTTCCTATTTCCTTTTGTTATAATCAAACATATCAGCCAATTGGACTACAAGTTACAGCTGCCCAATAAATGGAAAGGCCCATCCAGTGTTCCACACATTCTTGCTCCAAACAGCAGACAAAGAGATACCTAGCAAACAAGTCTTCCCAGGTGTAAAAAGAGAGATTCAACAATGCAATGTACTATGGGTTCGATCCCCGAATCCAGCGCATTGAGTGGGCGAAATAGACCAGCAAGTTCGCTATAAATCGCCAGTAATAACATAATGCGATATTGTTTTTCAGACTGCGTAATTGTAATTGGTTATTTATAAAGTGCTGAGGTTTCTAAGCATGGACCACTGTTTGGCCACCGACTGGCACCCTAGGAGGCCTGTGGCACCCTGTTGAGAGGGGTCCCCATCTCCCTTTCACAGCATCATATCGCTGGCCCTGTCACTAACTGGATACCCCTGTATGTGTGTGGCGATGCACAGTCCCATTGTGGTGGCACTTCCAGGTGGCAGTTATCTAGGTAAGGATTAATTGCAACAAGTATCGGCAAACATTGGCTTTGCTACTGGATAATGACATGGGTCTGGGAGCCAGCCTGACAGTCCCAGATTCGGGATCACCCTGCCCATGAAGCCCAACTGTTGGGCGCTTGATATGCCAAAGTGCTGTCGCGTGCCCCCGTTTTCCACCCACTGCACAATTGTTGCTCGTACCAAGGACAGAAGCACCTTGATCCCATTGGCAGACACCCTGCTGGACAGGTGGTGCTGTACAGTGACCTCTCCCACGCTCCCGCATCATGCTAATGTCCCTCTCCCTGCCAGGGCTCTCCATGGTGACTTGTGCCGTTTTATATTTTTGGAAATTTTTTGTCAAAAAATGACGAAAATATAAAACGCCACAATTAGCATGATGCGGGAGGGTCGCGGGCCGCGGCTGCTCCTGGTCCTTGCCGTGGCCCAAGGGCCTTGCCTTGGGCCACGGCATGGACTGGGGCTAAACAAAGTAGGCCCAGGCCGGTGGCCCACGCCTTGGTGGTAGCGGGGGGCCCGCTACCACCAACGCAGGCAGCTCACCCCAAGTTGACGGCATTCAGCTCGGCAGCAACACTGAATGACATGTAGGCCCCCTGGCCTACACATCGTTCAGTGTTGACTGGGCCTGGGGCTGGGCCAGGTGGTGGGCCACATAGTTTGGGCCCGGGGAGGGGAGTGTAAGTTTAACACTCCCTAGTCCCCGGGCCCAAACAGAGAAGAAAGTTAAACACAACGCACAATGGGGTACTTACCGGGCTGGTGGCCTGGTGCAGCAGCACTCGTCATGTGTGTTGTTGACTCGTCGGCTCGGCTGAAAGAAAGAGACGGGTGTGAAGGTGGCGCAGGTGCACGCACACACCCTGCACCGCCAGTCATGTCATTGGCTGTTTGCCAGCCAATGACATTACCGTATCTATGGCAGGGGAGGGAATACAAGTGTGCTGTTTGCGCACATTTTAATACTGGCGGAGCCACCCCTGAAGCGCCCCGCCAGGCTTCTAATTAAAGGGGCTACGTAGAGTGCGTGGAGCTACAAGCTCCACGCACTCTACTATAAAAACATATACTAAATTGGGACACGCCCTGCTGCCGGGCCAGCCTGACTATTGTTTCCTTGCCACAGCGCCCCCGCGCTGTTGTCAAAGGAAATGCAGCAGCATCTTCTAGGCTAAAAGAGATTCAATCAGAGAAGTTCTCTGATTGAATCTCTTTTAGCTTCTCTCTTTTTTTTGGGGGGGGGGCGGCGCCCAGCCGCCCTATCATAGCAGCCGCCACTGGTGGTATCGCTTCTTTTACAAATGCAAAAGCTGTTCATTACACTGGAATCCAATTACATATTCTCTGTGCTGCAGAAAATAGGAGTGGAGCAGATCCTCATAGACATGGTTGGCTTATTGTCTACTCCTCTGCCTAAAGGTAGGTGTAAGCATCAGTGTTGCCTGTTATCTCCCTCATTATTTGCAGTAGCAACAAAGCACACACACACTGATATCTTTATCCACCGATGATCTAATGTTGGATGTTAAAAATCCCACAGACAATGTGGACCCTCTATTCAGGCTAGTTAAATCGGTTCCATGTCATTTCATCACAAAATGTTTATTCGCCAGGTTTTTAACAAGTAATTTTTTAACAATATAAATAAATCAAATTTTATGGCAGCTTCACCACCGATATTGATATGGTCTGCTTTATGAACATGCTGGAAGTTACACAAATACCTTGAGTTAGGCAGCTGTATCTCCTCACAAATATTCCTACATAATATCAAGGGAATCCCTGCATTATTTCAGAAGGCCGTTGTGAGAGGGTTTGTATTACTCAGATATATACGATTAGAAGTTACTTTCCCTTGGATATTTTTATAGCACATGACCACCTGAGGGAAATGGGGGGAACAAGCAGAATGGACACACCGTGGTATAAAAGTTGACAGCCCTCTGATAATTTTGATCAATACCGTCCCATCACTACCGCCTGATATACCAATCACCAATTGCAACAATGCCATCTCAACACAAACTAGCATTATCTACTTGTTAACAGCCGACTATAACAGGGAGCTGATGGGAGGTGGGAGCTGATGGGAGGTCTCGCTTAACATACAATTGAATGACAAACAATGAAAATATGTTCAGAAGCATGTTTGTAGAGTATCAATTTGATATTCCTAACAAAGCTATTCAATTTAACTACTTGCATCTATAATACCGTACACCACAACAGATGGCCAAATACGGCTCGCTTGAGAGTGGAGCGTGCCTGAGATGTTAGGAATGACCGCCAATTATTTTACATTCATCATGGCTGTTCCCACCCATTCAGGAACTCTGAAAAGCTACTAAGCTAAAAGCTGATGAAATAATGGATTTCAATATTCGCAAAATGTACGTTTGCTTCGATGTATTACTGATCTACGCTAAAGAGGTGCAGAATTTGGTGGACTTGCATGTCTAATAGCTAAATCGTTAATTGCGCAGTCATGGATGAAAAGTGCAGTGCCAACAGTCAATGTCTGGATGAAAGGTATTCTACAGTATAATGAAGAGGAGATTGTAATGGAGAACTAAATGAGCCAAATCACTCCACCAAGAGATTATCGTAACTATTTCGACAAACTAGCAACAAACTGAGAGGTCTGTTGTCTAGCTCTTCTGATACTGAATATTATGTAAAAAATTTGATAATAGGTTTAAAATGTATAAATCCCATGCACTCCATGCACTGCTGCTTATTATGTGTATGAGTATTTATGATGCTTGCTAAAAAACCTAACCTAGACCCTAATACCCCTACTAAGTACAGGCCCATCACTACCGTTCCCTACATATTAAAGATTATAGATAGAGTGGCCTACCTGCAAATCCAGAAACATTTGGAGGAATATAACCTGTTGGGCCTCAGACAGTCAGGCTTTAGGCCAAGACATGGAACGGAAACAGCCCTATTGGACCTTAAAATCCAAATGGACAAGGCCAAGGCCAAGGGTAAACTGGCCATGCTCCTACTGCTAGATCTATCAGAAGCATTCAATCTTGTTGATCATCAGATCCTCACTGATCACCTGCCTACAGCATCCGCCTTCTCCAGTAACTCTGTGACCTGGATACAATCATTCATGTCCAATCGCACTATTAGAGTACCGCAAGGATCGTGTGTCTTGCCAACCCTTTACAACATCTTCGCTAAGCTCCTTTTTGACTGTCTTGATAACCTGGGTGTCACATACACAAATCATGCAGATGACACTCAGGTTCTCATCAGGCTATCAGGATGCTACGAATATGATTCTAAACGGATTAACGTGATATACCTAGAAATCCAGGCATGGATGGCTGACCACAGCCTCTGCCTCAAGAAAGAAAAAACAGAGCTCCTTATCGTCGGCTCCCAAACACGCCTCAACAAATCAGACCCTCGCTATGCAGCCATTAATATCGATGGTAACCCAATTAAAGTGGCCAAAAAGATTACAACCTTGGGGGTATACTTAGACTCTACCCTCTCTCTCAAAAAGCAAGTGAATGCTACTGCTTCTGCCACGGCTTACACTAACAAGCTAATTAACGCCTGCAAAGAATTCCTCTCGCCCAATAGTTGCATTACCTTAGCAAGGGTACTAGTGTTGTCCAAAATTGACTATTGTAACAACCTCTTCCTAGGCACATCCAAACGGAACCTCAACAAACTCCAGGGCCATCAAAATAATGCCTTAAGATCAGCATTAAGCATCCCTAGATCCACTCACATCACCAGCTTTAGACAATTAGGCCACTGGTTACCAGTATGAGACAGAATCGCCGTTAGTACTCTCGTCATTACCCACAAATGCCTGTCTAATTCCGCCCCCAAGTACCTTCCAGACAAAGTTAACAAACAACAACCAACTACACCAACGAGAGCTGTGTACTCACATTGCCTTACCATCCCTAAATTCCACTTAAAAAGAGCAGGAGGAGCAAACTTCCCTGTGTTAGCCGCTAAACAGTGGAATGCCTTGCTCCTTACCATCAGATTGGAACCTTCATTCTGGACCTTTAGGGCTAAAGTAAAGAGCTGGCTCCTCGACAAAATGTATTATTGATCCGACTATCGTGCCTGCCTGCTCACTCTCTTTATCTCTATCTGCCTCAATAGTAGCCTGATACTGTAACTGTTTTGGTAAAGCTCGCCCCCTATGTAACCATAGTCGACCTGCACTTATATTTGTCCTTGTTCTTTTTGTTATTATTGTAAACTATCTGTAACATTTGCTCAAGTCTTTTGGTGCCCAGTTACCTCAGGGTTTGGTGCACGGTACAAATATAGAAACTAAACTAAACTAATGGTTTTTCTATTATTGTTTTCATGGTAGAATTATAGTGAAAAAGAACTGTAAACTAAATTTAACTGGAAGACCCTAAAAGCATCACCGGCGTGGGAGTGGAACGGGGCGGTGGGAAATGAAAATCTTTCGAAGGCTGTGTTTGCATCCAAATAATGTAGCTGCAGAGAAAATATGTTAAAAGCACAATTCTCTTATGTGCTCTTTTTAAAAATGCATCTTAAATGTGTAGCACAAGGCATAGCGGGCGACCTATAGGTCCCATAGGTCCTTGCCATGTCACCACTGTTTGAACTGTAGCGGGCCTGTGTCTATACAATGGAAACAAGCATTGGCAAAACCAATCAGTTTTGGCAGTCATATGTAAAGAGCAGCCTCAAACGACCCAAAAGCCTCATGCCAAGACTAACGCACAGTAGCATAGTTCTCACCATTACAAGGGATATCAATAATCAAAGCAGATCAGTCAGTCACACTTCAAATACACTGCAACGCAATCACTGGTTTGTCAAGCTTGAACACATCACTGTATTCCCATTAAATGCACAGCTGAGGCACACAAAGAATCTTCACTTCTCAGCAAAGCATAGTGCCAGAAACATACAAAAGGTAGAGGTTAGCCATCTGACTCTACATAGCAAAAGCGTTTGCTCCATTGGGTGTCGCCATAGAGACACCTAGAAACACAACCCAGAAATGATAGTTTGGATTGAAAAAGAAAGGGGTGAAATCCCTCAGTGATGGTCGAAAAACAGAGTGATAATTTGTAGTGGGCTATTGACTTCACAACATTTAAATGTAATAGTGGGAAATCACCAGACAATGTTAAATTGTAACAGTTTGCTGAGCAATACTATAATGTGACCCCAACAGATAATTGAGAGTTGTTTATATTTGTATTTGAGAATATACAGCACAAACCTAGCTAGTGAGCAGAGAAGTGCAGTATAATGTCAATTACAACACAAATGTGAGACAGCCAAGAGGGATATGTTCTAGTTGAGGATCTGGGAGGTCCTGGCCCTCAGTGGTGATAGTGTTACAGTAGGCTGGTGCTAGCAAGGGAATGCGTTTTCTTATTTTTTTGCGCGCCCGTTTTGTTGTGTGCCTTCCTTTGGTCTGTCTCCTGTGATGTGTGTGACACCTTAGCTACTGAGTTTTGTTGTAAGGTATTGTAAGCAATATTCAATCAACACTACAGCTAAGTCAATGCCTAGTCTGGGATGCTGAGGAAAACCCTTATTGATAGTATTTTTATGTCCAGTTCAGTACTCTGGATGACAACCCTTGTATAACACCCCCCTCTTAGAATCCCCCTGACCCCTCTGAGCCAAGAAGTAGGTTTGTTTTGCAAATTTAAAAGGTTTATTTGGGCAATTCAACAATATATATATATCACACTTTATAAATAAATTGATAACTGATATCACACTTCAGAATATGACCGTGATCAACAATGGATAATGTTACAGGGGTAGACTGATTTGGTTACTTAGGAGTAGTGTAGAGGATGAGGCAGCTGAAAATGCTTGATGGTTTCAATGAAATGCAAGGCGGAATAAAATGCAGTACAGAAGATAACTTGATATGGGTTCAACAAAAGACAATGTAATCACTTTTCCTTGACAATTCACTCCCCCCCTATGCAATGTAAGAAATGGAAGGAGAGTACACAGTCTTCAAGAATCCCAACAAAATGCAATACGAAATGCAGTTCCCCCCCAGCAAGCTTAGAGGAAAACAGGTACAGGTTTGAAACACAGGCCCAAAATGCTTTTAAATGTGATGCCAATGGATGGGAAAATGTGCTAACTGATTTTAATTCCCTCTAGAGATTCAGGGTGAGGGAGAGATACTTTATATCAGTTCAGGCTCACTTTAGCAATGCTCTATGAGTTATTAACAGGTTGCAAATGGATTTTAACAAAGGAAAGAATGGAGCTGCTAATTTCTACAGATGAAGAAATCAGGCCAAATCGCAAATCGCGGTAAATTTCGCAAGTGCGTGTCTCGCGATTACGGAAAAAGTATAGGGAGTAGGAAGTCGGTTCTAGGTTCGTTGGAAAGCCTAGATTCTAAGCTTTCAGATGAAAGTTAAATCTCGTTCCTAGTTCCAGAGATACGGATGATTTAATAAAGGTAGATTTTCGGATTTAAAGTAAAACTCAAAATGACAGGTGACAGCTTGCAGCTGCAGAATTGACAGGTGACAGTTGTGCAGCTTTAAAAATGACAGATGACACGATTTCTAGGAGGCTGTTGTAATTAGGTTAAAATAGCTTGAATTAGATTATTTTAACTAAGAGATTGGGTTCTGCACAGTTCTGGCGGTACTCACAATATATTTTGGGCAGGAATGGGCCCCGCCACGGATCTGGTCAGGTTTTGGACTGGACTCCGGTTCTGGTCTCGGCACTTCACAGCGATCTGGGTCAGCTCTCTGGATTCAGCGTCCTGTGGTTCTCTTGATCGCTGGTCTGCTTCCGGTCCGGATCAAGTGGATTCTGGATGTAACACTGCTTTCTGGGTACTGGCAAAAGTTCTTGGCACAGAATTCAGACAGCTCGCCCGGCTGTGGAATAGTTTGCAAATGATTTTAAGGATGCTGAGGCCTGCTGAGAAGAGTTCTCAGTTTGTGGGTTTAGGCCCTTGCTTTAATTTCTGAAGTAAAGTTCTGGTCTTTGGAGATTGATGGATGTGAAGTCTGGAGTCTCCCGGCAGAGCGTCCCGCAGAAAATTGAATTGAATGTCCCTACCTGTCCCAGCAGTCTCTTTTTATGTGTTTTAAAAAGTGGGTAGGGAGGCTAGCATCCCTAAGCCTGCCCCTCTCTTGATTTGATAGGTCAATAGATTCTTTGGTCCCTGATTTGGGAACGGATAGTGTGTCAGAGTGATGTCATTTTTATGACCTGCAGAAATGACACTCCCCTGGTCAATGCGCACACAAATCTATTCTTGATCCAAAAACATATTTCCCAGGTACACAGTTGTTTGACATCACATACACACATCATATATTACTAAAGATAGTCCCTGTCCCGACTCTGGCGTTTCTAGGAGCTTGCATTTCAAAACGGGAACTTATTTTCAATTTTAGTGGGTTTTGCAACATTGGTTTTTCGTCAAAAATTATAGAAAGGTACATTTCCCTTCCACATATATCCCAGTAACTTTCCATGTCTCTAGCTTAAACACATTGTCTACATTAATCATAATTAGTGGGGTTTTGCCCCAGAACATGGTACAAATTGGAGTTTGGACTCAAATCGTGAGGGCATTTTTCTATTACATTCCTGTCATTTGGTTACAATAAATTATCACTGTTTCTATAAAATATATATTTGTTGCAATTCAACTCCCCCAAGTGTTTGGGTCCGCCTCCAGGAGGCTGGTTGGGTCAGTGATCACATGTCTCTCCTTGCTGGCAGAGGGCTGTTGACAGGAAACACTCAAAATTAACATACCCCATTCAACAGAAAGAGCCTTTTGTGTGGGCTCCAGCAGGCTGCCTGGAAGTCTCTCCTCAATCAATCAACAGGGTCATGTGATATCCTGCCTCCTGGGGTGGGAATCTCTGAGGTGTTAAGGTTTCCCAACCTCTTGGCCTCTGGAACAGCATGTGGCTAGATTTTCAATTAACCAACAAGCTTTGAAGTCCCTGCTCCTCTTGCAACTCCTAAATACAGTTTCCCTGTCAGGGTTTAGACCGCTAGCGCCACCTTGGGGAATTTGTCGGTACTGCATCCATTTTTGAGTTGTCTTGAATTACTGCATTTCAATAGAGTGGTCTTTTGCTTGATAGTATAGGACCCTTGCTTAACATTGTTTTGATGGCATCCTTACAGTAGAGTGGTGATGTGGAACCCCCCACAAGAAGGTTGTATCTTTGGAGTGGTCTCGTGCCCACTGTGCAGTTCTCCTATTCTGGCGTGAATGTGGGCGGCGATAGCTCATCCCCACATCCACCCAGCCTATTGATTTAGTTTGTTCTGGGATAGAAAAATGGGCGGTGACAGCTCATCCCCACATCTACCCAGTCTATTGAGTCAACATGGGTCAAAGCCCTTGACAAATCCCCCCGCCCGACTGCGCTTTGATTCAAGTCGAGGGGAAGTCGGGTGCAAAGGAGGTTTTGAGCCCTTGCGCTGGTATGTCCCCATTATCTTCTTCCAATTCTGTGGATGGCACAGTTCAGCATCTTTTCCTCCACCCAGTTGGATCGATCGGTTCTCCTCGCCGGTCCTGATGGGAATATTGGGCGGTACCCCGGGCCCCTCGGGTCTATGCTCCCGGTCCCTGGATCGTCCTCCTTGGCCATTCTTCAGGTTTTCTTTCTCTTAGGACGACAAAGGAAAGCGGCAATACCTATTCGTAGACATTTCTTCCCCACCATTGATATAGTGGGGTGGCATATACATTTTATAGTCAAAACATTTGCGTTCTTATTTTAACAAAAACAAGATACAATTATAAGACATTTTTTTCCCAAATCATAATATTTTAGAGACTATATGTGGGATATTTTAGGGTTGAAATTGAATTACTCTGGAGCGGTCCCCTCTGGTATTGCAGAGGATTCCTCCAGTTGTTGCAGAGTGTGCCTGGGATGGCAACACTTTAGCTGATTTATATGGACCCACTTATCCTCCCCCTCTGCCAAACTGCCTTTGGGGATACAGATCTTATAGGCAACAGGGGAGATCTTGTCTATAATTTCAAACGGTCCCTTCCATGTAGGCAAGAATTTTCGCTGTTTGGCCTGGCTCCTTTGGAAATTGTATAGATAGACCCGATCACCCACCTTATATTCCTTTCGGGTAGTTTTTAAATCATACTGGGTCTTCATGCTCTCGGCTGATCTTTCTAGATTCCACTGAGCATAGGCAAAAGCATGTTGAAGGTGTTTCCTTAAATTCTCCACATACTCATGAGTTGTCGAGGCATTTATCAGTGTCTGCTCTTGGGTCCTGTAGAGCAAATGCTGGGGAAGCACCATCTTGCGCCCCGTCATCAACTCAAATGGTGACATTTTGGTTGCAGATGAAGGGGTAGATCTGATGGCCATTAGGACCAGAGGTAGTCGGATATCCCAACTTGGCCCAGAATCTGCCACAAACCTTTTTAATATGCTCACAATGGTTCGGTTGGATCTCTCCACTGCTCCAGAAGAAGCTGGCCTGTAAGCAATATGTAACTTCCTTTTGACCCCCAGTATCTCCCACATCTTTGTCATTACTTCACTGGTGAAGTGGCTACCCCTGTCTGACTCAATCCTTTGAGGTAGACCAAAACGGGAAAAGATGTGGTTAATCATCAGGGCAGCTGCTGTTTCTGCCTTGCAGTTTGGGGCTGGGAGACATTCCACCCACTTGGTAAACAAGCATGTAACGGTCAACATGTACTTGTTTCCTCTAGACGAGCGAAATACGGGGCCTACAAAGTCGATTTGCAAATCTGACCATGGCAGTGTCATCCCCCTCTTTTGGAGAGGTGCACGGTGTGTGAGGGATGATGGCTGAAATTGTGCACACACAAGACACCCCTTCAAGTATTGGTCGAGGTCCTGCCCCATGTGTGGCCAGTATGCAACCTCTCTTAAGATTTCCAGTGTTGTGTGAAACCCCCTATGACCGGCGGTGGCCGCATCATGGGCGTGACTTAACATCAGGCTTCGGAATGAGGTAGGAACCACCCACTGATCGTGGTCAGCTTTGGATTTCCTTACCAGCAAACCGTCTTGGATTCGGAACATTTTTGGACATTTCATCAACACTCTTAGGTCCTCTTTCTCAATGTAATCGGTATCCGTCAGGGGAAAGTTCTCAGGGTCCTCAAGGTGTTGGTTAAACTTACCAATAATTGGATCCCCATTCTGAGCTGTAATTAAATCAGCATCAGGGGTCTCCTTACTCCATTGGGCAGTTGAAAGATCATTGTGAGCATTTGTCTGGGACCTAGTGATAGCAGTGACCTGGATTTCCCCCAACAGGGACTCTATTTCTATTAGATACCCGTGGATGGCCCCGGTTTTGGCCAGCTGATCAGCTAAGTCATTTCCAGTTTTGTCTGGTCCCTCTACTTTGGAATGACCCTTGATCGTTTTCCAGTAGATAGTCATCCCATTCGATGTGACCAGATCATCAATGTTTTGGATTAACTTCCCATGTTTCAAGGGTTTGTTATTAGCACATAACATGCCTCTGGTTTTCCAATTAACCAGGTGCTCCACGAACCCGTTCCGTATATAATCTGAATCTGTGATTATGACCAGTTCGTGGAGTTGATGTTGGACAGCAGTGAGGATGGCCTGATGCACAGCCATCAATTCTGCCACCTGACTACTTCGGGGACCAATTTTGTATCCAGCGGAGGGTTCTGGTGACTCATTCACCCATGCATTCCCTACGCCGGCCACCAGTTCTTTCTCCCCGTTGTCGTCAACATGGTACGAGCATCCATCCACATAGACAGTGGGCATTCCCTCACACTTGTCTTCTTCAAAGACTTTGTGGGGGGAATTAAGGTATGCCTCCATGTTGTCCTTGGTTTTTATACTTTCGTCCTCAAGACAGTTTTCTCTGGCGCAATCATGCAAGTCAGCCAGACCTTGCGCGAGGGGACTCTTCTTGTTTTGGCCATATCTGACCTCCACAGGAAAGCCTTGCATTGACAGAATCCAGGAAATAATTCCGGAATTACTCACATTTCCGGCCCGGATTCTGTCACTTTGGAGATATATCAGAGGCTGGTGTGGAGTCTCCTCTATGATGTGTTCCCCCTGGATAAACGGGTGGTAATTCTTCAATGCCCACAGCGTTGCCAGGAGTGCCTTCTCACAATCGTTGAATTTTTCCTCCACAGAGGATAAAGTTTTGCTCGCATAGGAGATTACTTTATTGACCTTGTCATGCTTTTGGTATAATACTGCCGTCAAGCACGTATTAGAGAACCCTGTCTCCAGGAAGAACTCCTTGTTTCTGACAGGGTAAGCTAGGCAAGGCGCTTGTGAGAGGCTTCTCTTGAGTTGTCTTACTGCCTCGGATTGTTCTGGACCCCATTCCCACTTGACCCCTCCCTTCAAGAGATGAATCAGGGTTCTAGTGATCTCTGCCTAGCCTTCAATGAACTTTCTGCTGTAATTAGTCAGTCCAAGGAGGCTCCTTAGTTCCTGCAGAGTTGTGGGGTCTTTTAGTTTCTGAACTGCTTCCACTTTCTTTTCCTGGGGACAGAGACCCTGAGGAGTAATCTCATGCCCCAAGAAATTAACACGGGTTCTACACCACTGTGCTTTCTGAAAGGAAAGTTTTGCTCCGGCGGCCCTCAACTGTGTCAGAACATAACGGATCTCTGCTATGTGTTCCTCCACAGATGAACTTTTGATGAGGACATCATCTACATAAGCCAGGTTACCCCTCGCACCCAGGTCGGGCAATGCCTTATGTAGGAAAATGTTGAATTCATTGCCGGAGTTGAGGTATCCGAAGGGAGTCCGGTTCCAGGTGTATTGCTGGCCCCCAAAGGTAAAAGCCAGTTTCTATTGGTCCTCCCTACTGACAGGCACGGTCCAATATCCATTGGCCAGGTCTATTGCAATGAATACTTGTGACCCTTGAATCTTGGCCAGCCCTTGGTCAATGTAGGGCAGAGGCCACCGGGAAGTATGGACCCGTTTGTTGAGCTCCCTAAGGTCGGCACAGAGTCTCCACTGGCCGTTTGGCTTCAATATTCCCAACACCGGATTATTGAAAGTGCTGTGGACTGGACGGATTATTCCCCGGGACTCAAGGTTCTTAATTATTTCAGTAAGGGACTCCATGGATGCGAGAGGCAAACGATATTGCTTCACAAACACTGGAGTCATGCTAGGGTCCGTGGGAATTGTTGTGGTGTGGATGTCGGTGCGACCACAGTCATATGAGTCTACCGCAAAGAGATCTTGGAAATCCAAGAAAACTTGTTTCAACTTTTGCTTCTGTTCCAGAGTCACGCAGGCATCAGCTAGGTTGACTCTCTCCTCCACCATCTGCCTGAAGCCTGGAAAGACTTCTGGTTTGGCTATCTCAGCAGCCTCCTCCAGCTGGGTGGAGAAGTCCCTGGTCAGAGTGCTGATTTGGACTGGGGGCTTAAGGTGGGAAAGGCAGCCCTCATGGACCTGGAAAATCAACTCATCCCTCCCGAAGTCACAAGTCACATCTTCCTTACCATAAGGGCAAGAAGTGTACACCAGGAAGTTCCCCCCATGCCGGGTGAAAATCCTGTCTGGTGTTGTATTGTCCTCACTGTCACTGTCAAAACAGTCCTTGGGGATCGGTCCTAACAGTTCATTTCCTAAGTCAATGGAGAAATGTCGGTCATGAACCGCCATTCCAATAATGGTGCCTGCGGCTAGAGTAATACTCTTTAAGTCGCTGTTATCCACCTCTATTGGAATGGTGTCATGTTCTATGTTGACTAATGGTGTTGGGTTTACCCCCAGCCCTTGCTGTTGGAGAGAAGCAGTTAGATGTATATAAGCATCAGGGTTTTTCAATTTTTGTCCTCTTTTAACTTTCACTTCCAGGGAGAATTGTCGGGTCCTTTCTGGGATGGTGACTTCCTCTTTGAGCTGAATTTCAACTGCATAAGGTAGCAATTGAGCTGACCTAAATGCTTTGTCCGGATCATCAAAGCCCATGGGATTATCCGCTAATCGGGACCAAGCTTTGAAGTTTATTAGGTCCAAACTAATGGCAAAGCGATTGAGAATGTCACTGCCTAAGTAAAAGGCGGCAGTGACGTCTCGCACGACCCAACAATTATGGACTATGCTCTTGTTGCCAATGGAGATTTTGAGCATACACCTGCTTGGCAGGAGATGTTTGGAATTAAGTGCGTCCAGGTCCATTTCCCATTTGTCTATCAGTTTGAATGTGGGAATGGCTGGATCTTTTGAGAGTTGGCGGAACATGGCTTCACTGATGAAGCTCTTACCGTTGTTCACACACACTCGAGCGAGAACAGAGTCCTTCCCATCATTTAACTGAACAGGGATGAACAACTGCTCTCCAATTTGCTGAATATCAACCAGGCTCTGAGCTGATTTCACCTCTTTCTGGACTATAGGAGTGGGAGTGTCTGATTGTGGATTGGTAAAGAATTTCAGAGTGTTTCCTTCCAGTGTGGAATACCACCTTAAACTGGAAGGAAGGTTGATTTTCAGAAATAGAGAGGACCCCCCATCACCCGTCTGTTGTCCTACTGCTATCACTGTCACATCTGGAATCTGGCTATTCTGGAAGTGAAATTCTACTTGGTCAGATTTTTGTTCAACCATGTGGCAGGTGCCATTTAAACTAACATGGTTGACACTCTGTTTTAATTTTATTGGTCGGCTAGTCTGGGTCCAGAGGACCTTGTTTACGCAATCTATTAGGGGTGACAACCTTCTCAGGAGGTCATTCCCTAGTAAACAAGGGGTGCCCTCTGGAGTCACTACTATGACCGGGTGTTTCACCTTGTGTCGCCCAATTTTGATGTCCAAATCTGCAGTCCCCTCGACAGTAATTTCCTTCCTGTCAAAGTTCTGCAGTTGTCCAGGAAGAGAGGTGAGAGGAATACGGTAATTCTCCCCCCTTCCTGCATTTAGTTCCTCAAAGGCCCTTTTGGACAGAAGGGTAGCTTGGGATCCAGTGTCCACCAGTGCCAAAATTGTACCCTGCCCCTGTACTTGTACCGGGGCATAGTATCTTCCCTCCTTCTCCTCAAGGGGGCACAGATAATGCACATTTTTGGACAACTGGTGGGCCAACTTTCTGGTTTTGGACATTGCTAGCGAAGAGATTTGGGCAGAATTCTGTGGAGAGCCTTGGGAATCTGAAAGAAAAAGTTGGCAATTAGAGATCAGAGCCATTGTGGGTTCCCCTGGTTCTGGTTCTGGGCCGCCCCCCCCCCACTTTTTGGAGGCAGTCACCAGGATGGGTTTGAACCAGGGGATTTTGGTATTGTCGGTTATGGGATGAGATGATGGGCGGCGGTGTCTCAGTCTCCACATCTCCCCAGTCTGAATTGACATCCCTTGGGACCCATTTTTCCTTGGGAGGAGTTCCCCCATCTCTGAAGGAGAAGATCCTTTTACCAGGATCCTCTGAGGATCCCTCTCCTTCAAATTGGAAGATTTTTACCTCCTCCTCAAAATGGGTCTGTTTTGGTCCTTTGTTTCTCCTACCCCCTCTCTGCTCTTTGGGTGGCAGACTTTCAGGGGCAGGAGATTTTGTTTCCGGTTCCTGGTTTTCTGGGGGCTGTTTACAAGTTGGGAAGGAAGCTTCCTCCGAGGCTTTTCACCCCCCTTCCCCGTGTGCCTCCTCCCTGGGAACCGGTGGGTTATCGGGGTGCTGCCCCCGCCATTGTTCTGGAGCACCAGGTCCAGAGTTTGGGGCATTCTGTGGTGGCATGCTCATCTGAGGGTTCTGTTGAGCCCTCAGTATGTGACCCAGATCCCGTGCCATATTTTGGACCTGGCGCTCAAGTTGTGAAACCCGCTCAGGCTGATACGGGGCTCTATTTTCTCCCCTGGGCTGATCCCGGGAAGGGTAGCTATCCCTTCTCTGGTAGTACCCCTGGTTGGGAAGATTTTGTTACCCCTCCACCCTTGGCCTCCCCTCTCCCGGATTAGGTTGTCTTGGCTCAGGGAATTGGGGAAAGAAGGATGGATGATTTTGGGGCTGGAAATTGGGTGGATACCTGGGGAAAAAGTTCTGGCCAGGATTTGGTGAATTTCTGCCCTCCTGGGGGAAGTTAGGAGGGAAGTTCCCTGGGTTAGGTGCTTGGCTGGATCCCCCCCCCTTGGGCTGGAGTAGTCCACACATAACCCAGGATTGGTCGGTTTCCTTTGTAGCGGGGACTTACATAGTCAGGGCAGCGGGGGACCCCATTTGTGGGACTACCTCCTCGACTCCCTGTCTGTGACTGGCCCGAGGGCCTTCTGGGCTGTGAATTATTTGGTGCAGGCAGGTTTTTAGGCCCCCCCATCTCCAAATCTAAAACGGGGGCAACCTTTACCTCTGCCATCTTGGCAGCAGCAGGGGTGCTGTTGGTTTTGGGGTTTTTTGGCGCATTATTTTTATTTTCGATGGGCTTCTGCACCTCATAGATCCAGGTAGCCTGTTCAATGACCCAGTCTAAAAATCTTTTCTCATGAAAATCTCTCACGAGCTGGGTCATTATGTATTTGGGTAAGGCATGGAAAAATGTATTGATAAATTCTCTGCTATCCGTGCGCACCCTTCTGGTGGTCTGCGCAAAAGCACCCTTTAATTCTTGCACAAACTCTTGTGGTGCCTGATCCTCCCCACATTGCAAATTGTAGGCTGCCTTGCGAGCCTCTTGAGGATTTCTGTGCATAGAAAAATGTTTCAAGATGGCCGCCCTGTATGTGTACCACCTTGAATGGTTTTGATCCTCCAGCCCCGCAAAGAAACTGGAGTATTCTGGTGAGAAGGTCCACTTTACAAATTGAATACAGCTTTGGCTGTCCTTCAAATGGAAAGTCTCCATCATTTGCTCATAGAGCTCCAAGTGTTCCCAAACAGAATACTTGGTGTTCTTATGATAAGGCGTGATGACACGCCTTATTGCCTTTATTTGTTTCAATGGGTCCTTAAGCAACACCCTTTTTGCCTTATTGGCCTTTTTGGTTCGGGTAACCCTGGTCCATTCATCCTCTGACTCAGAAGCACTGCTCCCAGAGGTGCCCGTCTGATCTTCCAGGTTTTCCCGGATTCTGCGAGCCTGGGAATGGCTGGCAGAATGTGGGGACCTGGTCTCCTGTGTCCTGTAATGCTCAGAGGAGTCTTAAGATCCCGCCTTGCTGCCAGGATTTGATGGGTACCCCCCCACTGACCTAACTGGGCAGAGGTTTTCAGGATGCCCTTAATGGGCCTACTCTCCTGGGGTTCCCCACTAAATTGCACTGTGCTTGGGTGCCCATACCCGGATGCCCGCCCCTCCATTACTGGGTGGTACTGGCCTATGAGCCCCATACTTTTAGCTGGATAGTAATCTGCCATCCCTGTGGCCCCGTGCTCATGTGCGCCAGGGAACATGGGGGTGGCAGAGTCCAGGGACTGGTAGAGGTGAAGGCCTTTGGCACTAGGGCTCCTGAGGTTATGCTCAGGAGTTTCTCTTTCCCAGCGAACCTCATCTCTATCCGCCCCTGTTCCCTGTTGCCATGCAAGAGCCGGCACTTTCAGTTCCTCAGTTAAGGCCTTACTAGACTCTATCAGTCTCTCCTGCATCGCTACCTGTTGCTGGAGCCTATCATTGTGCTGACAGAGAGCCTCATTTTCTCTCTGTGCCTCCTGATTGGTCCTGGAGTACTGGGCCAGTCTCTGCTGCAGGAGGGTTACCTCCTCAGTCCCATCCCTACTGGCCTGCTCCTTTCTTGCCAGAACCTCCTCCATCCTCCTGGTATGATCTAGCAAGCTCTGATACTCTTTTTGGAGGTCACACAGCCCCTGGAGGGCCAAGTGATTTTCTTAAATTTTTCTTTTTAAATGGCAGACTTCCTGGCCTAAGGTATCCCTTTCCTGACCAAGAGCCTGCATTTGTGATGCCAGGTCGTCCCTCTGCCTTTGAAAGGCACCAGCTTTCTGGCGTTCTTCATCAAACTCTGCCTGGGTATCCAGGTCTTTCAAAATAAATTTATTGCTTTCCTCTTTCTCTCTGTCTAGTTGGATTTGCAGGGTCGCTACCTGCTCTGTGCATGCCCTGTTGAAATTGATCTGTTGCTCCAGCTTTTTCTGGCTCTGCAGTAAGGAGTCCAAACTGTCTTGGTGCTCCTTCTGCAAAGCCAGAATTCTGGTATCCTGGTCTGTCTTTACCTGTTGCAGTATATCCATGTCCTCTTTTATTTTAATGATATACTGCCTACTATCATTTTCTGACTCCTGGCTCCTCTGCAGCCTCTGCTCAGAAGAGACCAGGTCAGATTGGGCCTTTTCTAACGCCATCTGTTGCCTATTTGCCAGATCTTGGCCTTCAGCAAATTTGTCCTGCATGGCTCCCATATATAGATACACATATGCCGCTATCCTAACCATCTTGTCGTGTTCATCTTTAGCTTTAGGAGCCATATATAATTCACTCGGGGCCACATGTAATGGACCCTGATCTCTCCATATATCTGACCCTGTTTCAGTGACCTTTTCCGCGATTGCCTGCAACCAGATTATTTGGTCCTGATGAGTCCACTCACCCCTCACAAATAGCTTATGTAAGAAGTGCTCTCTGGCTATTTTCATATCTACCAAGGTCGTCATTCTGGAATTTGAGTTCCTTCCTGACTTACAGAAGTTTGTAGTTTATTTTGCAAAACAGACCGTTTCCTTAGAGCGTTCCTTTGAGGGATGCTTTCACAGTGTAAAACAGCGTGGTGATCTAACCGGATATGTGTAACTGGTCACTTGGCACACTGTATTAATCTGCACAAGTGGTAAACCTAACCCAGAATATCCCGGCTCCGAGCCCCCACTTTTGTAAGCGATATTCAATCAACACTACAGCTAAGTCAATGCCTAGTCTGGGATGCTGAGGAAAACCCTTATTGATGTATTTTTATGTCCAGTTCAGTACTCTGGATGACAACCCTTGTATAACACCCCACTCTTAGAATCCCCCTGACCCCATTGAGCCAAGAAGTAGGTTTGTTTTGCACATTCAAAAGGTTTATTTGGGCAATTCAACAATATATATCTATCACACTTTATAAATAAATTGATAACTGATATCACACTTCAGAATATGACCGTGATCAACAATGGATAATGTTACAGGGGTACACTGATTTGGTTACTTAGGAGTAGTGTAGAGGATGAGGCAGCTGAAAATGCTTGATGGTATAATGAAATGCTTGATATGGCTTCAACAAAAGATAATGTAAACACTTTTCCTTGACAATTCACTCCTCCCCTATGCAATGTAAGAAATGGAAGGAGAGTACACAGTCTTCAAGAATCCCAACAAAATGCAATACGAAATGCAGTTCCCCCCCAGCAAGCTTAGAGGAAAACAGGTACAGGTTTGAAACACAGGCCCAAAATGCTTTTAAATGTGATGCCAATGGATGGGAAAATGTGCTAACTGATTTTAATTCCCTGAGGGAGAGATACTTTATATTAGTTCAGGCTCACTTTAGCAATGCTCTATGAGTTATTACCAGGTTGCAAACGGATTTTAACAAAGGAAAGAATGGAGCTGCTAATTTCTACAGATGAAGAAATCGGGCCAAATCGCAAATCGCGATAAATTTCGCAAGTGCGTGTCTCGTGATTACGGAAAAAGTATAGGGAGTAGGAAGTCGGTTCTAGGTTTGTTGGAAAGCCTAGATTCTAAGCTTTCAGATGAAAGTTAAATCTCGTTCCTAGTTCCGGAGATACGGATGATTTAATAAAGGTAGATTTTCGGATTTAAAGTAAAACTCAAAATGACAGGTGACAGCTTGCAGCTGCAGAATTGACAGGTGACAGTTGTGCAGCTTTAAAAATGACAGATGACACGATTTCTAGGAGGCTGTTCTAATTAGGTGTCATGATGCCTACCCCCGGAGCACCAGGCCAGGCCAGGCACCCCCAGAAGCAGGCATCATGCCCTCAGGTAAAAGCCCAGCGGCCCCTTATAGGGGCTCTTTGGACTCAGTCCTGGCGCCTTTGGTGCCAGGCTCATGGTGGACATCAGTCCTGGCGCCATAGGCGCCAGGCTCATAACGGGAGGTGTTTTGTGCACTTACCTGCTGCAGACCATGCTGCACGCGTCAGGCCTCCCTGAGACCTGAAAGGGACTATTTTTTCATAGGGACTATTTTTTCACTCGGGCGTGGCCAGGGAAGGATACATACCTAGTTGGGGAAGGATACATAACTGGGACTTCTTTGGAGGCTATTTAAGCCACGCCCAGACAGCAGCTCATGCTTCGCGTTGTTCTGCTTCCTGCAGCTTAACGCTCACCGTGTCTGCTCCTGCTCCTGGACTCCAGCCACGCCCGCCTCGAACCTGGAAGACCTGCAAGGAAGGAAGAGAAGAGAAAGGTGAAAACCAAGGACCATTTCAAACTTCTTACCTGCATCCGGAATCTTCTCGCCAGCATCCCTGAAGAAAGACTTCCATTTAAAAGCATTGCGTTGCTCGCTGCAGCGCCACGCTTCACTCACCTGCCCTCGAGACATCTCCTGGCTCCATTGCGGCTGTCAGCATCGGACGCCACATCTCTGCACCTAGGGGAGAGAGGAAGTAACAAAAGGTGAGCAGAAGGAACACAGAAGGAAAGCCTGATTAACAGCCATAATACTTACCGGCTTTTCTTCCACATTTCGGATCGGCGCCGCCCCGTTGGCAGGTACCGTACCCCGGCCCCTATGGGGAAAGGACAAGAGACATTTCTGGGGAATGATAAGGACATTTAGAGGGATCGCCCTCATCACTTCTCACTTCGGCAGTTTAACCCCTCGACGCATCGCCTTCATTCTGCACCTGAAATAAAGGACAGATCACAGGTTAGAAAGACAACATAAAGGGGGCCTCACTTGAACTTTGAACTTTCATACTTACGGCGCATCGCTCAGGAAAGTCAAGTAGATTTTGCCAGCGCCATTCTGAAAACCAGTGAAGTAACTGGACGAACACGCGCCCCTGCACCAGAAGCAGGATGGAGAGTTCATCCTTCCAAACCATAAGGTGAGCTTAAACCGGGGTTTGGAGGAAGTTAGAGAGGAACGAAGGGGGAAGGGGGAAAGGGGGGAGCTAGCACACTATTCTGCAGACTGTTAATCCCCTTTCTCATCTGCAGAAGGATATTCCTACGGGCCAGGCAAGCACGATTTGGAGGTCCTGTCCAATCGGTGTTCCGGGTCCTGCGCATCACGCTAGAAGAGGCCACAGCAATCCAGTCTAGACCAGCGCCCCCGTGGGAACCAGGTGAGCGTTACATTAGGTTAAAATAGCTTAAATTAGATTATTTTAACTAAGAGATTGGGTTCTGCACAGTTCTGGCGGTACTCACAATATATTTTGGGCAGGAATGGACCCTGCCACAGATCTGGTCAGGTTTTGGACTGGACTCTGGTTCTGGTCTCGGCACTTCACAGCGATCTGGGTCAGCTCTCTGGATAGAGGGGCCTGTGGTTCTCTGGATCTCTGGTCTGCTTCCGGTCCGGATCAAGTGGATTCTGGATGTAACACTGCTTTCTGGGTACTGGCAAAAGTTCTTGGCACAGAATTCAGACAGCTCGCCCGGCTGTGGAATAGTTTGCAAATGATTTTAAGGATGCTGAGGCCTGCTGAGAAGAGTTCTCAGTTTGTGGGTTTAGGCCCTTGCTTTAAGTTCTGAAGTAAAGTTCTGGTCTTTGGAGATTGATGGATGTGAAGTCTGGAGTCTCCCGGCAGAGCGTCCCGCAGAAATGGAATTGAATGTCCCTACCTGTCCCAGCAGTCTCTTTTTATGTGTTTTAAAAAGTGGGTGGAGAGGCTAGCATCCCTAAGCCTGCCCCTCTCTTGATTTGATAGGTCAATAGATTCATTGGTCCCTGATTTGGGAAGGGATAGTGTGTCAGAGTGATGTCATTTTTATGACCTGCAGAAATGACACTCCCCTGGTCAATGTGCACACAAATCTATTCCTGATCCAAATACATTTTTCCCAGGTACACCGTTGTTTGACATCACATACACACATCATATATTACTAAAGATAGTCCCTGTCCCGACTCTGGCGTTTCTAGGAGCTTGCATTCCAGAACGGCAACTTATTTTCGATTTTAGTCGGTTTTGCAACATTGGTTTTTCATCAAAAATTATACAAAGGTAAATTTCCCTTCCACATATATCCCAGTAACTATCCATGTCTCTAGCTTAAACACATTGTCTACAATAATCATAATTAGTGGGGTTTTGCCCCAGAACATGGGACAAATTGGAGTTTGGACTCAAATCGTGAGGGCATTTTTCAAACTAAGACTCTCAAAGTTGTACATTCCTGTCATTTGGTTACAATAAATTATCACTGTTTCTATAAAATATATATTTGTTGCAATTCAACTCCCCCAAGTGTTTGGGTCCGCCTCCAGGAGTCTGGGTGGGTCAGTGATCACATGTCTCTCCTTGCTGGCAGAGGGCTGTTGACAGGAAACACTCAAAATTAACATACCCCATTCAACAGAAAGAGCGTTTTGTGTGGGCTCCAGCAGGCTGCCTGGAAGTCTCTCCTCAATCAATCAACAGGGTCATGTGATATCCTGCCTCCTGGGGTGGGAATCTCCGAGGTGTTAAGGTTTCCCAGCCTCTTGGCCTCTGGGAACAGCAGGTGGCTAGATTTTCAATTAACCAACACGCTTTGAAGTCCCTGCCCCTCTTGCAACTCCTAAATACAGTTTCCCTGTCAGAGTTTAGACCACCTTGGGGAATTTGTCGGTACTGCATCCATTTTTGAGTTGTCTTGAATTACTGCATTTCAATAGAGTGGTCTTTTGCTTGATAGTATAGGACTCTTGCTTAACATTGTTTTGATGGCATCCTTAGTAGAGTGGTGATGTGGAACCCCCCACAAGCAGGTTGTATCTTTGGAGTGGTCCCGTGCCAACTGCGCAGTTCTCCTATTCTGGCATGAATGTGGGCAGCGATAGCTCATCCCCACATCCACCCAGCCTATTGATTTAGTTTGTTCTGGGATAGAAAAATGGGCGGCGACAGCTCATCCCCATATCTACCCAGTCTATTGATTCAACATGGGTCAAAACCCTTGACAGCATGCAGTACTGTGGGTGGTAGTTTCCTTGTACATGATGCATTCTATCTTGAACAGTATCTCACCTTGGATAGGTAACAGTGCAGTTTTCTCAGGAAGGGGGAACTGTGGCTACATTTCTATGTTCCTGTGATCAGGAATGAAATGTCATGTTTAAAGCCCCAAGGTGTATGGCCTGCAACCACAGTGAGCAGGGTGTTTCTCCCCATTGAGGTGTGAGACCTGGTTTGACTGGGCTTGAACAATGACCCTCCTTTCCAGTCCCCCAGATGACATAGTTGGTTTTGACGTTCTTGAGCCAGGAGAACTCTCCAAATATCACCTCAGTGTCCTGTGCCAGTATACCACCCAGAAGATTGTAGTGAAAGGAGACAAGCTGATATTTGGAGTGTTCTCCTTGCCCAAGAATGTCAAGACCAACTATGTCATCTGAGGGACTGGAAAGGGGGGCAGCCACGAGATTACTACACTTTACATTCTAATTACCATCGTTCTCATTCTGTTTATGTCAGATGTGCTGCTGCTGAAAATATTCCTGTGGTGAGATGACCTTACCGAAAAGATCTACTTGCATACCTAAACGGGGAGACTTCAACATCATCTAGCATCGACAGTGCTCCGCTTAAAATTGTTCTACAACGATCAACACAAGTCAAAAGGTCAGCAGACGAAACTTTAGCAGAAGTGAAAAAAACACCATGAGTTGAGATCTTGCCCTGATGAATGACCGTCTAGTCTGAAATGCGTTGGTCATTGCCATCTGCTATTATCAGCAATTGAATTGATCATCTTTATTTACATATATGAACTGTGTAATATAGTCTTTAAGGGCCTCATTACGAGGTAGGTGGTAAGGGATTACCAGCACCGGTAAGGACACCGGTGCCGGTAATCCCTTACTATCCTATTCTGAGGTCCCTTAGCGGGTGCCTTCCTTAACGCCTGTTAAGGGACTTCAGAGCTAATAACGGTACTGCAAATTGCGGTACCGTTATTAGCTCCATCCCCATTCCCATTGAGTCCTATGGGGGCTCAAATGGGAATGGGGAATGGTTCCCGGAATCGGCACTTACCGGGTCCTCCAAGGTTGGAATGACCCGGTATGTCCCTATTTCGGGAACCCGGACCCAGAATGCGGTAAGGGGTAGCCATGGTGCTAATAGCACCATGGCTACCTCCTACCTCGTAATGAGGCCCTTTGTCAAAGCACAATCAAGATTATGACATTGACTTATTTGCAAGATTGTCTATCTGACCAGTTGGTTATAGTGTGTGCAGCCCTCATCGTAGGCTTAGAGCCTTGGTACATTTCCCTTCATGTAGGTACTTGTCAGACATGTTTGGATGGAAGGACGACACTTTTTGCCCTGAGCAAAAGTCACTTTGAGGTGTAACTGTATGTCATATACATACTGGTGAAGTTAATGGGGACACACTTGTAGTTCTAGATCAAGGAACTGCAGACTTCGGCTTTCCAGATGCTATGAACCATAACTCAATCAGACCCAACCAGCATAGCCATCAATAGGTAACATGGGAGTTGTAATCCAAAGCCTAAGGAGAGCCACCGGACAGTAGACAAAAAGACAGTATGCCGTTAAATTGCGCTCAACCCTTGAATCCTTTATGTAAATATAATAGCTTAGAATGTCATGAACCAATAACTTTTCACCACTTTGATGATCGATCAAATGAAGCGTTTTTATTTTTTATTTTCCAAGCTTCAATTATGCAATTGTTGAATTTAAAGTTTCATATTAGCCAATATCTCTTGGTTAATCTTGTTCCTCGACATGTGTTTCGCTGACCCCAATTCAAATGACAGCTCTTCCGGTGGATAAACCCATGTTATTTGCATTCAGATTTGCAATTTTTGCCAATACAATTTTATGTTTGGTGTAATATTCTCTACGTAGCTGATAATAGGTCAATTGTGTGTATTGAAATGAGGAATATTTCTCAGAAAAAGCCTTGATAAGTTGTCTTCCTTTAATGGTAGTAGTTAGTTTCCTGTTTGGCGAGCGGTTCGCGGCATGTTTACCTGCCCGTACTTTTACAGCCTCAGAAAAGAGGAGCTCTGAGAAAAAAGGAGCCGTAGTGCAGCACCTCTCTCATAAGTTAACAAAAAGAAATTAATTTACATACATTACAAACTAAGGCTCGCCAGTTAGTTGTGTCAAGGCTGACTCTCAACTTTGTACTAAGGCATTTCATTCAACAGTAGAGTGTTTTCAAACCATGCCCCCAGGCCAAAGTTAGCCAATTGTTTTTTACAATACCATAGCCAGGGAATCTTTAGTGCCACACTGCTTTTGGTTAAGTCGTCAAAAATGCTCAGTGTTAAAGACGTCTAGGGATGAGTCCACACTGAGACCCATAACAGAATTGGCTTTACCCTCACATAATCTAACAAAAAGCACGACCCTTTGCTACTCCCAGAACTTTGCTTAGGAAATTATTTTTGCACAATTCCAATGGATCAGTCCTGGAGTAGACCCAAACGCCTGCTCTTATTTCATTATTTTTCCTTTTCTCATTTTGTATAATGCCTTTCACCATAATTATGGTCCATCACTCTTTTGGACGGACCAGAGTCGAAACATTTGGTAGAGTTTGGGAGGTTCTATTATGCATGTATGTATTTCAGCCATTAAAGTTCTGGCAGGATGACAAAGACCCTGCTAGTCCATGTAAATAGAGTATGTATTGGCACAGCAGTAGTAATACTATGGACTAAAGAGGGGGGTTGTGTTTAAGGCAGCAGTATTCAAACTATGGGGCGCACCCCCGCAGGTGCCACGGCCACATCCCTGGGGGGCCGTGAGAGCCCAGCATGAAATAAAAAAAAAATAAGATTTCTTTTTTATTATTATTTTTTATTAGATTGGAAGAAATGGGCGGGGCGGCTCACATGATCGGGCTGAAGCATGAAACTGTCTCAGGCACCAACGAAAAAGTGGCCCGCAGTTGTAAATGGATATTAATTCCTTTAGTCACAGACTGTTTGAATAGTACTGTTAAGTATTTCAATCAGGCGCTACACCCTGGTCTCAGCCTAGTATGAAGCGCACAACCGAAATGCTTATTTCGTTATATATATATATATAGGTTCAATATTTGAGAGATATACCACTCATATCACACCCCATATTCAAATACCCCGGGTCACTATGGAGCAGGAACCAGGCTGGTTGGTAAAGGCAATATTTATTAATGAATTTAGAATGCGAAGAAATCAGACACTTTTTAATATGGGGCATCAATCACAGCAACACAGACAGAAAAAAACACTTTTGAATTTTGGGAAAGATAGCACTCAAGTTAGGATTTCCCCCTGCAATATTCCTCAACCCACAAATAAGCAATTCTAAATGGATATAAGGAAGCTGCAGGAAATCAGGAATGAGGAATAATAAACCAAATTAAAATCCAAACTACCCTCCCCAAACAAGAGAGAAAAATTGGTCCTAAACCCTTGCAATGTTAAAATGACACGCGGAAATGGCTGAAGAAAACAATGAATGTGTGCAAAAATCCTTAAATAAGTACAATTCTCTACGGGAGCAACACTGGAAAGTCACAAGCAATCATAAGCAATAGATTGAGCAAAAGCATAGAATTTGAAAATGAATGGAAGGTTTAAAAAAATTGATAGTAAAAATAACACGTGTAAAACTTTGTAAAAATGCTAATTCGCCTGAAATTAACCAAACGGTTTGTGATAAAAACAGGTGAAATTCATTTGAAGTGCGGTTTTTGGGTTGGGGTGTATCTATAGATCTTAGGTACACTCAGGAAGTGAAATTAAGTCTCTAGCTATTAAACTGAGGGAGAAATGCAATGTAGAATAAGAGGCATTTTGAGAAAAATCGGGTATTGAAAACAGAAAGGAAAATCAATTTAGACAAGAATAGTTTTACTCTATACTGCTATACTAGAGCATTCGGGCTAGAATACCAAAGAGGCACACATTAAGCTTGAGGGTTGATTCATGAGTTCAATCCTAGCTCCCCAGCACCCGCCCTGAAAAAAAAAAAATTACTCACAGTTCAAGACTAAGCTGGACTCTGTGCTATGTTCTTAGACTAAACCCCGGAATTATTCCTATTGTAGCGGCTATGTTTATGTCAGGAACCGGAAAAATTATAGAAATGTGCCCAGTTAGGGTGTGCAGGCTTGTCTAAAAATTGGTGCAGAAATAATGTTGGGAAACCCACCAAAAGTGCAAAAAGTGGTCATTTCTGAAAACCAAAGCTCTTAGGAAGAGGAAAGTTTAACATAAATATCACTTAGTTAATCTATCATGTGATTTATGTAGTATTAACAAGTTGTGTATATTGTAAATATGTGTTTTTATGGAAAATAAAATATGCTGTACTGACACACAGGAGAGTGTTCTTTCCCTAAGCCATATACATGACACCTGATGACACAGGATGACACACTGCTCCCTTCTCAAATCAGGGGACAGGGAATTCTCTAACCTATCAAATCCTTAGAGGGTTGGGCAAAGAGAATCAGCCTCCCCACCCACTTTGGAAATACATAAATAAGGAGTGCTAGGACAGATAGGGGACACATTTTTCCACTACTCAACTGATTTCTTGCCGTAGCACCCTGTAGGAAGACTCCAGACTCCAGATCTAAACAGAAACTCTAGAACCAAACTCTAGAACCCTGAAACAGAGGCCTAACCCAAAACTGAACTCTTTGCAGCAGGCCTTCAGAACCTAGCATCCTGATCCTAAACCCCTAAACTTCCACGGGGCCTAACTAAACCATTCAACAGCCTGACTGAGCTGTTTTGCTTTTAGCTAAGAACCCTGTGCTAGAACCAAGATCCAGACCCAGAAAGCAGCGCTGTATCCAGAACCCGTCAGATCCAGTCCAAGAGGACGTCCAGACCGCAGTGCAGTGCTGAGAGCAGAACCCAGAGTGCCTGAGACCTGTCTGGTGGCGAGAGTGAAGCCAAACCCTTGACCAGATCTTTGACAAGGCCCATTCCATTCTAAAGCCTAGGAGTGAGTATGTAGTCTAGAACTGTCCATAACCAATCTCTTAGTTTAAAGTAATCCTCTTCCATCCATTTCAACCTGTCCAGAACTGAATTATAGAATCTTTTGTCAATCCTGTTGATTCAAAATCTGTAAAGCGCAATCTGTTATTTTGAAACCTCGACTTTATATCTGAAAATCTACCTTCACAAAAACCTCCGTAATTTTTGAACTGCATGTCCGAGAACCGAAATTTGCAATTTAGCTCCATTTCACCACTTTCAAAATAGCTGTTTCTTGTTTTCAACTGCTGAAATTCGTTTTCAATCTGATAATCCTTCATGAATCATTGCTAGTGTTGACCTGTACCAATCCAAAGTAATTCTCACTAGTGCTGAATCTCCTTTAGTGAATTAAAATAATTTTAGCATATTTTCCCATTCATTGCTATCACATTCAAAAGTATTTTGCCTGTTTTAAAATCCTACCGGTTTTCTCTAAGCTTGCTGGGGGGAACTGGGATTGAACTGCATTGTTGATTAATATTCCTGAAACCTGTGTGCCCTCATTTCCATCTCTTCATATTGCATAGTGGGGGGAGTGAGTAGTCACAGGGGAAAAAGTGTTTATATTGTCTTTTGATTGAAACCATATCTAATTTATTTCTGTGCTGCATTCTTTCCCATCTTGAATTTCCTTGAACCATAAAAGTATTCTCTGCTACCTTAATCTCCTATTCCTACTCCTTACTGATTGAAGAGATTGTTGAAATTGTAATATTACCCATTGCTGATCATTGTCATATTCATAAGTGTGCTATTCTGAGATTATTTTATTCATAAAAGTGTGATATATATATTGTTCAATTCTTCAAATAAACCTTTTAATTTGCTAAACAAACCTACTTCTTGGCTCAGTGAGGTCGTGGAGATTCAAAGAGAGGGGCGTTATATAAGGGTTCATCATCCAGATTTAAAGAACTTTGACATAAAAAATATATAAAGAAGGGCTTCCATTGGGCATCCCAGACTGGGCATTGAATTAGTTGGAGTGCTGGATTGAAGTCACTTACAGATTGGGGGTTCGGTAGCCGGGACTTCTGGATTAGATCTACCACTTGTGCAGCTTAATACAGTGTGCTAACTGACAGGATACATAAATCCTGTTGGGCTACCACGCTGTGTTACGTTGTAAAAGCACCCATCAAAAGGAAACGGTCTGTTTTGCAAAATAAAATAATAAACTTCTGTAAGTCAGGAAGGAAATCAATTTCCAGAATGGCGACATTGGTAGACATCAAGATAGCTAGAGAGCACCTCTTACATAAGCTATTTGTGAGAGGTGAGTGGACTGAGCAGGACCAGAATGCGTGGTTGCAGGCGATCACACAACAGGTCACTGCAACTGGGTTAGATAACTGGAGAGATCAGGGTCCCTTACATGTGGCCCTGAGTGAACTATATATGGCTCCTAAGGCCAAGGATGAGCACAACAAGATTGCCAGGGTAGCAGCATATTTATAGTTATCTACGGGAGCCATACAGGGCAAATGCGCTGAAGGCCAAGATCTGGCAAGTAGGCATCTAATGGCATTAGAGAAGGCCCAATCTGATCTGGACTCTTCTGAGCACAGGCTGCAGAGGAGCCAGGAGTCAGAAAACGAAAGAAGGCAGTATCTAATTAAAATAAACGAGGACATGGGTATCCTGCAACAGGAAAGGGCCTACCAGGATACCAGAAATCTGGCCTTGCAGAAGGAGTACCAAGAAGATTTGGACTCCCTACTGCAGAGCCAGAAAAATCTGGAGCAACAACTGGTTTTCAATAGGGCATGCGCAGAGCAGGTAGTCACCCTGCAAAACCACCTGGATAGAGAGAAGGCAGAGAGCAACAAATTATTTCTGAAAGATCTGAACACCCAGGCATAATTTGAGGAAGAGCGCCAGAAAGCTGGTGCCCTTCAAAGACAGAGCGACGACCTGGCGACACCGAGGCAGGCTCTTACTCAGGAAAGGGATACCTTAGGCCAGGAAGTCTGTAACTTAAAAGGGAGGCTGGAAGAAAATCACCTGGCCCTCCAGGGACTGGGTGACCTCCAAAAAGAGCATCAAAACTTTTTAGAGCACACCAGGAGGGTGGAAGATGCTCTGGCAAGAAAGGAACAGGCCAGTAGGGACGGGACTGAGGAGGTAACCCTCCTGCAGCAAAGACTGGCCCAGTACTCCAGGACAAATCAGGAAGCACAGAGAGAGAATGAGGCTCTCTGGCAGCACAATGATAGGCTCCAGCGACAGGTAGCCATGCAAGAGAGACTGATAGAGTCTAGTAAGGCCTTGATTGAGGAACAGAAAGCTCAGGCTCTTGCATGGCAACAGGGAGCAGGGGCTGACAGAGATGAGGTTCGCTGGGAAAGGGAAACACCTGAGCATAACCTCATGAGCCCTAGTACCAGAGGCCTCCATCTCTCCCAGTCCCTGGACTCTGCCACCCCCATGTCCCCTGGCGCACATGAGCCCAGGGCCACGGGGATGGCAGATTACCATCCAGTCAGAAGTATAGGCCAGTACCTCCCAGGAATGGATGGGCGGGCCTCCGGGTATGGGCAAACAAGTACAGTGCAATTTGGTGGGGAACCCCAGGAGAGTAGGACCACTAAGGGCATCCTGAAAATCTCTGCCCAGTTAGGTCAGTGGGAGGGTACCCATCAAATCCTGGGAGCAAGGAGGAATCAGAAGACTCCTCTGAGCGTCCCAGGACACAGGAGACTAGGTCCCCACATTCTGCCAGCCATTCCCAGGCTCGCAGAATCCAGGAAAACCTGGAAGATCAGACGGGCACCTCTGTGTGCAGTGCCTCTGAGTCAGAGGATGAATGGACCAGGGTTACCCGAACCAAGAGTGCCAATAAGGCCAAAAGGGCCTTGCTTAAGGACTCCTTAAAACAGATTAAGGCAATAAGGAGTGTCATCATGCTTATCACAAAAACGCCAAGTATTCTGTGTGGGAACACTTAGAGCTCTTTGAGCAAATGATGGAGACTTTCCATTTGAAAGACAGCAGTAGCTGCATTTAGTATGTCAAATGGACATTCTCCCCAGAATACTCCAGTTTCTTCGCGGGGCTGGAGGACCAAAATCATTCAAGATGGTCCACATAAAGGGCGGCCATCTTAAAGCACTTTTCTATTCATAGAAACCCCCAAGTGGCTCGCAAGGCAGCCTACAATTTGCAATGTGGGGAGGATCAGGCCCCACAAGAATATGTGCAGGAGTTTAGGCGTGCCTTTGCGCAGACTACCAAAAGGGTGCGCAGGGACAGAAAAGAATTTGTGAATACGTTTTTCCATGTGCCACCCAAATACATCATGACCCAGCTAGTAAAGGATTTTCATGAGAAAAGGTCACTAGACAGGGTCATCGAACAGGCCACCCGAATCTATGAGGTGCAGAAGCCCATAGAAAATAAAAATAATGCTCAGAAAAGCCCCAAATCGATCAGCACCCCTGCCGCTGCTAAGGTGGCAGAGGTAAAGGTTGCCTCCATTTCAGATTTGGAGATGGGGGAGCCTAAAAACCTGCCTGCGCAGAATAATTCTAAGCCCAGAAGGCCCTCAGGACAGTCAAAGACAGGGAGTCAAGGAGGTAGTCCCACAAATAGGGTCCCTCACTCCCCTGACTATGTAAGTCCCTGCTACAAGGGAAACCAACCCATCGTGGGTTATGTGTGGCCTCCTCCAGCCCAAGGGGGGGGGGGGATCCAATCAAGCACCTAACCCAGGGTACTTCCCTCCTAACTTCCCCCAGGAGGGCAGAAATTCACCAAATCCTGGGCAGAACTTTTATCCCAGGTATCCACAAAATTTCCAACCCCAAAATCATCCATCCTTCTTTCCCCACTTCCCTGAGCCCAGACAACCTAATCCGGGAGAGGGGAGGCCAAGGGTGGAGGGGTACCCAAATTTTCCCAACCCGGGGTACTACCAGAGAAGGGATAGCTACCCTTCCCGGGATCAGCCAAAGGGAGAAAACAGAACCCCGTATCAGCCTGAGCGGGTTTCAGAGCTTGAGCGCGAGCTCCAAAATATGGCACACGATCTGGGTCGCATGCTAAGGGCTCAGCCGAACCCTCAGATGAGCATGCCGGCACAGAATGCCCCAAACTCTGGACCTGGTGCTCCAGAACAATGACGGGGGCAGCACCCCGATAACTCACCGGTTCCCAGGGAGGAGGCACAAGGGGAAGGGGGGTGTAAGGCTTTGGAGGAAGCTTCCGTCCCCACTTGTAAACAGCCCCTGGAAACCCAGGAACCGGAAACAAAATCTCCTGCCCCTGAAAGTCTGCCACCCAAGGAGCAGAGAGGGGGTAGGAGAAACAAAGGACCCAAACAGACCCATTTTGAGGAGGAGGTAAAAATCTTCCAATTTGAAGGAGAGGGATCCTCAGAGGATCCTGGTAAAAGGATCTTCTCCTTCAGAGATGGGGGAACTCCTCCCAAAGAAAAATGGGTCCCAAGGGATTCACATCCAGACTGGGTAGATGTGTGGACTGAGCTAGTGCCGCCCATCATCCCATCCCAGAACCAACAACATCAAAATCCCCTGGTTCAAACTCATCCTGGTGACTGCCTCCAAAAAGGGGGGGGGCAGGGGAACCCAAAACCGCTCCTCTCTCCAGTTGCCAACTTTTTCTTTCAGATTCCCAAGACTCCCCACAGAATTCTGCCCAAATCTCTTTTCTTTGTATGTCCAAAACTAAGAAAACTAGCCCACCAGTTGTCCAAAAATGTGCATATCTGTGCCCCCTTGCAGAGAAGGTGGGAAGATACTATGCCCCGGTTCAAGTACAGGGGCAGGGTACAATTTTGGCACTGGTGGACACTGGATCCCAAGCTACCCTTCTGTCCAAAAAGGCCTTTCATGAAATAAATTCAGGAAGGGGGGAGAATTGCCAAATTCCTCTCACCTCTCTTCCTGGACAACTTCAGAACTTTGACGGGAAGGAAATTCCCATCAAGGGGACTGCGGATTTGGACATTAAAATTTGGCGACACAAGGTGAAACACCCGGTCATAGTAGTGACTCCAGAGGGCACCCCTTGTTTACTAGGGAATGACCTCCTGAGAAGGTTGTCAACCCTAATAGACTGTGTAAACAAGGTCCTCTGTACCCAGACTAGCCGACCAATAAAACTGAAACAGAGTGTCAACCATGTTAATTTAAACAGCACATGCCACATGGTTGAACAAAAATCTGACCAAGTAGAATTTCACTTCCAGAACAACCAAATTCCAGACGTGACAGTAATAGCAGTAGGACAACAGACTGGTGTTGGGGGGTCCTCTCTGTTTCTGAAAATCAACCTTCCTTCCAGTTTAAGGTGGTATTCCACACTGGAAGGAAACACTCTGAAATTCTTTACAAATCCACAATCAGACATTCCCACTCCTATAGTCCAGAAAGATGTGAAATCAGCTCAGAGCCTGGCTGATATTCAGCAAATTGGAGAGCAGTTGTTCATCCCTGTTCAGTTAAATGAAGGGAAGGACTCTGTGCTCACCCGAGTGTGTGTGAACAACGGTAAGAGCTTCATCAGAGAAGCCATGTTCTGCCAACTCCCAAAAGATCCAGCCATTCCCACATTCAAACTGATAGAAAAATGGGAAATTAATTTGGAAGCACCCAATTCCAAACATCTCTTGCCAAGCAGGTGTATGCTCAAAATCTCCATAGGCAACAAGAGCATAGTCCATAATTGTTGGGTCGTGCGAGACGTCATTGCCGCCTTTTACTTAGGCAGTGACATTCTCAATCACTTTGCCATTAGTTTGGACCTAATAAACCTCAAGGCTTGGTCCCGATTAGCAGATAATCCCATGGGCTTTGAGGACCAAGAGAAAGCATGTAGGTCAGCTCAATTGCTACCTTATGCAGTTGAAATTCAGATTGGAGAGGAAGTCACCATCCCAGAAATGACCCGACAATTCTCCCTGGAAGTGAAAGTTAAAAATGGACAAAAATTGAAAAAACCCTGATGCTTATATTCATCTGAATGCTTCTCTTCAACAGCAAGGGTTGGGGGTAAACCCAACACCATTAGTCAATGTAGAACATGACACCATTCCAATAGAGGTGGATAACAGTGACTTAAAGAGTATCACTCTAGCCGCAGTCACCATTTGTGGAATGGCGGTGGATGACTAACATTTTTCCATTGATTTAGGGAATGCACTGTTAGGACCAATCCCCAAGGACTGTTTTGACAGTGACAGTGATGACAATACAACACCAGACAGGATCTTTACCCGGCATGGGGGGAACTTCCTGGTGTACACTTCCTGCCCTTATGGTAAGGAAGATGTGACTTGTGACTTCAGGAGGGATGAGGTGATTTTCCAGGACCATGAGGGCTGCCTTTCCCACCTGAAGCCACCTGTCAAAATCAGCACTCTGACCAGGGACTTCTCCACCCAGCTGGAGGAGGCCGCTGAGATAGCGAAACCAGAAATCTTTCCAGGCTTCAGGCAGATGGTTGAAGAGAGAGTCAACCTAGCTGATGCCTGTGTGACTCTGGAGCAGAAACAAAAGTTGAAACAAGTTTTCTTGGATTTTCAAGATCTCTTTGCGGTGGACGCATATGACTGTGGTCGCACCGACATCCACACAACAACAATTCCCACAGACCGTGGCATGACTCCCGTGTTTGTGAAGCAATATCGCTTGCCTCTCGCATCAATGGAGTCCCTTACTGAAATAATTAAGAACCTTGAGTCCCGTGAGATAATCCGTCCAGTCCACAGCACCTTCAATAATCCGCTGCTAGGGATATTGAAGCCAAACGGCCAGTGGAGACTCTGTGCCGACCTAAGGGAGCTCAACAAACGGGTCCATACTTCCCGATGGCCTCTTCCTTACATTGACCAAGGGCTGGCCCAGGTCCAGGGGTCACAGGTATTCACTGCAATAGACCTGACCAATGGCTACTGGACCGTGGCTGTCAGTAGGGAGAACCAATACAAACTGGCTTTTACCTTTGGGGGCCAGCAGTACACATGGACCCGGACTTCCTTCGGATACCTCAACTCCGGCAATGAATTCAACATTTTCCTACATAAGGCCATGCCCGACCTGGGTGAGAGGGGTAACCTGGCTTATGTAGATGATGTTCTCATCAAAAGCTCAACTGTGGAGGAACACATAGCAGAGATCCGTTATGTTCTGACACAGTTGAGGGCCGCCGGAGCAAAACTTTCCTTTCAGAAGCCACAATGGTGTAGAACCCGTGTTAATTTCGTGGGGAATGAGATTACTCCTCAGTGTCTCTGTCCCCAGGAAAAGAAAGTGGAATCCCTCCAGAAACTAAAAAACCCCACAACTCTGCGGGAACTAAGGAGCCTCCTTGGACTGACTAATTACAGCAGAAAGTTCATTGAGGGCTACGCAGAGATCACCAGACCCCTCATTCATCACTTGAAGGGGGGGGTCAAGTGGGAATGGGGTCCACAACAATCCAAGGCAGTAAGACAACTCAAAAGAAGCCTCTCACAAGCGCCTTGCCTAGCTTACCCTGTCAGAAACAAGGAGTTATTCTTGGAGACAGGGTTCTCTAATACATGCTTGACTGCAGTATTATACCAAAAGCATGACAAGGTAAATAAAGTAATCTCCTATGCGAGCAAAACTTTATCCTCTGTGGAGGAAAAATTCAACGACTGTGAGAAGGCACTCCTGGCAACGGTGTGGGCATTGAAGAATTACCGCCCGTTTATCCAGGGGGAACACATCATAGTGGAGACTCCACACCAGCCTTTGCAATATCTCCAAAGTGACAGAATCCGGGCCGGAAATGTGAGTAATTCCCGAATTACTTCCTGGATTCTGTCAATGCAAGGCTTTCCTGTGGAGGTCAGATATGGCCAAAACAAGAAGAGTCCCAGCGCACAAGGTCTGGCTGACTTGCACGATTGTGCCAGAGAAAACTGTCTCGAGGACGAAAGTCTTAAAATCAAGGACAACATGGAGGCATACCTTAATTCCCCACACAAAGTCTTTGAAGAAGACAAGTGTGAGGGAATGCCCACTGTCTATGTGGATGGATGCTCTTACCATGTTGACAACAACGGGGAAAAATAACTTGTGGCCGGCGTAGGGACTGCATGGGTGAATGAGTCCCCAGAAACCTGCGCTGGGTACAAGATTGGTCCCCGAAGTAGTCAAGTGGTAGAGTTGATGGGTGTGCATCAAGCCATCCTCACTGCTGTCCAACATCAACTCCACAAACTGGTCATAATTACTGATTCAGATTATGTACGGAACGGGTTCGTGGAGCACCTGGTTAATTAGAAAACCAGAGGCATGCTATGTGCTAATAACAAGCCCTTGAAACATGGGAAGTTAATCCAAAATATTGATGACCTGATCACCTTGAATGGGATGACCATCTACTGGAAAAAGATCAAGGGTCATTCCAAAGTAGAGGGACCAGACAAAACTGGAAATGACTTGGGGATCTAATAGAGATCGAGTCCCTGTTGCTATCACTAGGTCCCAGACAAATGCACACAATGATATTTCAACTGCACAATGGAGTAAGGAGACCCCAGATGCTGATTTGATTACGGCTCAAAAAGGGGATCCAATAATTGGTAAGTTTTATCAACACATTGAGGACCCTGAGAACTTTCCTCTGACGGATACCGATTACATTGGGAAAGAGGACCTCAGAGTGTTGATAAAATGTCCAAAAATGTTCTGCATCCAAGACGGTTTGTTGGTAAGGAATTCCCTAGCTGGCCATGATCAGTGGGTGGTTCCTACCGCATTCCGAAGCCTGATGTTAAGTCACACCCATGATGCGGCCACAGCCGGACATGGGGGGTTTCATACAACACTTGAAATCTTAAGAGATGTTGCATACTGGCCACACATGGGGCAGGACCTCGACCAATACTTGAAGGGGTGTCTTGTGTGTGCACAATTTCAGCCAACATCCCTCACACACCGTGCACCTCTCCAAAAGAGGGGGATGACACTGCCATGGTCAGATTTGCAAGTCGACTTTATTGGGCCAGTGATTCGCTCCTCTAGGGGGAATAAGTACATGTTGACTGTGACATGCTTATTTACTAAATGGGTGGAATGTCTCCCGGCCCCAAACTGCAAAGCAGAAACAGCAGCTGCCATGATGATCAATCACATCTTTTCCTGTTTTGGACTACCCCAAAGGATTGAGTCAGACAGAGGTAGCCATTTCACCAGCGAAGTAATGACAAAGATGTGGGAGATGCTTGGGGTTAAAAGGAAGCTACGTATTGCTCACCGGCTAGCCTCTAGCGGTGCAGTAGAACATTACAACAATACCATTGTGAGCATATTAAAAAAAAATTGTGGTGGATTCTGGGCCAATTTGGGACATCCGATTACCTCTTGTCCTAATGGCCATCAGATCCACCCCTTGATCTGCAACTAAAATGTCACTGTTTGAGCTGATGACTGGACGCAGGATGGTGCTTTCCCAACATCTGCTCTACAGGACCCAAGAGCAGACATTGATCAATGCCTCCACAACTCATGAGTATGTTGAAAACCTAAGAAAACACTTTCAACATGCTTTTGCCTATGCTCAGCGAAATCTAGAAAGATCAACCGGCAGCATGAAGACCCACTATGACTTAAAGACTACCAGTAAAGAATACAATGTAGGAGACCAGATTTATCTATACAATTTCCAAAGGAACCAGGCCAAACAGCAGAAATTTCTGCCTACCTGGAAGGGACCTTTTGAAATTGTAGACAAGATCTCACCAGTCACATACAAGATCTGCATCCCCAAAGGCAGTTTGGCAGAAGGGGACGGTAAGTGGGTCCATATTAATCAGCTGAAGTGTTGCCATCCTAGGCACACTCTGCAGCAACTGGAGGAGTCTTTCAAAACTATATTCTGAAAAGGCTTGAAGGAAGAAATTGTTTAATGTATGTGTTAAAAATGTGGGTTGTATTATAAGAAAAGACAATTTGTAGACATTGAGTTAAGAATTAAAAGTTCCCACACTGTGCTTCAAACGAATTTCACACCTTTTCCCTGGACAAAGGAAGCTTCCCCTGCCCTTGGCCAAGAGATTGACAGGCTGATGTGAACAGGAACTAGCAGAGGCACCCTGGCCTGTTGCTCTCAGTCAAGACAATGGATTCTTTGGGATGAATAGGAATAAGCTAAATTCGGGTGTAACTGACAACAAACTGCTGGAAGGAAACACGACATGTGACCCTCTGAGTCAGCCCAGCTCTAGGAGGTGGACCAGACTGAGATGTGAATTGAATTGAAAGCAAATGTATGTTTTATAAAAATGCTTATAACAAATCGTACCGAGCTGACAAAAATGTAAAATTTTGAGAGTGTGAAAATGAAAAAATTACTCACAGTTCAAGACTAAGCTTGACTCTGTGCTATGTTCTGAGACTAAACCCCAGAATTATTCCTATTGTACCTGCTGTGTTTATGTCAGGAACCGGAAACATTATAGAAATGTGCCCAGGTAGGGTGTGCAGGCATGTCTAAAAATTGGTGCAGAATTAATGTTGGGAAACCCACCAAAAGTGCAAAAGGTGGTCATTTCTGAACCAAAGCTCTTAGGAAGAGGAGAGTTTAACAGAAATATCACTTAGTTAATCTGTCATGTGATTTATGTAGCATTAACAAGTTGTGTATATTGTAAATATGTGTTTTATGGAAAATAGGATATGCTGTACAGACACAAAAGGGAGTGTTCTTTCCCTAAGCCACAAACATGACACCTGATGACACAGGATTACACACTACTCCCTTCTCAAATCAGGGGACAGGGAATCCTCTAACCTATCAAATCCTTAGAGGCTTGGGCAAAGAGAATCAGCCTCCCCACCCACTTTGGAAATACATAAATAAGACTGCTAGGACAGATAGGGGACACATTTTTCCACTACTCAACTGATTTCTTGGCGTAGCTCCCTGCAGGAAGACTCCAGACTCCAGATCTAGACAGAAACTCTAGAACCAAACTCTAGAACCCTGAAGCAGAGGCCTAACCCAAAACTGAACTCTTTGCAGCAGGCCTTCAGAACCTAGCAACCTGATTCTAACCCCTAAACTTCCACAGGGCCTAACTAAACCGTTCAACAACCTGGCTGAGCTGTTTTGCTTCTAGCTAAGAACCCTGTGCTAGAACCAAGATCCAGACTCAGAAAGCAGCGCTGTATCAGAACCCGTCAGATCCAGTCCAAGAGGCCGTCCAAACCGCAGTGCATTGCTGAGAGCAGAACCCAGAGTGCCTGCGACCTGTCCGGTGGCGAGTGTGAAGCCAAACCCTTGATCAGATCTTTGACGAGGCCCATACCATTCTAAAGCCTAGGAGTGAGTATCTAGTCTAGAACTTTCCATAACCAATCTCTTAGTTTAAAGTAATCATCTTCCATCCATTTCAACCTGTCCAGAACTGCATTATAGAATCTTGTGTCCATCCTGTTGATTCCAAATCGCAAATCTGTTATTTTGAAATCTACCTTCACAAAAACCTCTGTAACTTTTGAACCGCAGGTCCTAGAACTGAAATTTTGAAGCTAAGATCCTAAGCTTTCCAACGAACCTAAAACGACATTCCAATTCATTATAGTTTTTCCATAATCGCCTTTCACGCACGCAGAAAAATTGCAGCGAATTGCAATTTAGCTCCATTTCACCACTTTCAAAATAGCTGTTTCTTGTTTCAACTTCTGAAATTTGTTTTCAATCTGATAATCCTTCATGAATCATTGCTAGTGTTGGCCTGTGCCAATCCAAAGTAATTCTCACTAGTGCTGAATCTCCTTTAGTGAAATAAAATCATTTTAGCATATTTTCCCATTCATTGCTATCACATTCAAAAGTATTTTTGCCTGTTTTAAAATCCTACCGGTTTTCTCTAAGCTGGCTTGGGGGGAACTGCGATTGAACTGCATTGTCGATTAATATTCCTGAAACCTGTGTGCCCTCATTTCCATCTCTTCATATTGCATAGTGGGGGGAGTGAGTAGTCACAGGGGAAAAAGTCATTATATTGTCTTTTGATTGAAACCATATCTAGTTTATTTCTGTGCTGCATTCTTTGCCATCTTTCATTTCCTTGAACCATAAAAGTATTCTCTGCTACCTTTTTCTCCTATTCCTACTCCTTACTGATTAAAGAGATTGTTGAGATTGTAATATTACCCATTGCTGATCATTGTCATATTCATAAGTGTGCTATTCCGAGATTATTTTATTCATAAAAGTGTGATATATATATTGTTCAATTCTTCAAATAAACCTTTTAATTTGTAAAACAAACCTACTTCTTGGCTCAGTGAGGTCGGGGAGATTCAAAGAGAGGGGTGTTATATAAGGGTTCATCACCCAGATTTAAAGAAATTTGACATAAAAATATATAAATAAGGGTTTCCATTGGGCATCCCAGACTAGGCATTGACTTAGTTGGAGTGCTGGATTGAAGTCACTTACATGACAGGGTTGCAATAAGGATTCTGACAATGTTACAAGTTATTAAGGTAAGGATAGGATGGTTTAGAGATTGGGATAGGACAAACCAAGGCAAAGTTTACTATGCTTCTATGGTTCCTATTGATACTCACAGTCCACTTTAGTTTGGATTTTGGACAGTCAGCGCTCGGTCACCACATGGATCTGGTCTAACAAAGGACAGCTGGGCAAACTCAGCGGGGCAGATCAGCAGGGCAATTCTGGTCTCTGGACTGCACTGGACTGGCACTTCTGGTTACTGGATACTACAGGTCAGCAGAATGGCAGGTTTGCAGCAAGCATACATGTAGTGGCAGCAAGACAAGCTGGTTCATGAAGCTTCCCACAATTTGGGTAATGAGATTTTAGAAAGGGGGTTTCAGATTGAAGCCTTGCTGGGAATGGGGTCAGCAATGCATAGGCCTTGGCTTTGCAAAGAAAATCTGGAATCAGGATCAAAACAGGATGAAGGAAACAGGAACTGGACGCCATGCAGAAATTCAGGAAGAGAATCAGGAATCATTGTGTTTTCTGTGTGTTGTCAGGGGCTCTTATTTATAATGCCAGATGACATCATTACAGTATATGACAGGGGCAGGATTCACTACCCACGCCCCTAACAATAGGATTGGGCAAGGGCATAGGCTCCGCCTTGCTCTCAATTGGTTGGATATCAGAAAAGTAATGTCATGTTTATGAGGTGATTGTTACTGTATCTAGACACTCCCACATTTACTTTACTGAAAGTCTGCCAAAAACAGATATTTATGCAGTTTCCACCTCTTAGTAAATCAGATACACAGGTTACATATTATGTGCAGCACAGATTAGTCCAAACCTCCAGTCTGTGCGACTTTGTTTCGCCTTTCTGACACATTTTGGTAATTTTACACATTAAACATTTGGCCCACAATTTCCCAATTTTATACACAGATGCAAATTGTCCCCAGGGATGTATGTACAAAATTTGATATTTGCAACATGGATGCTTTTCTGGTAATACAACATGTATCACCATTTCTGCCCAGAGTGTGTCACAACATTCTACCAAGTTTTCAAACACAGCCCACAATTCCACTTTTACGCTGTGAGAATTCCACATTTTTCCCAATTTTGACAGCTGAGATATAAGTCTTTTTAAAGTTCTTTATAAGATAGTCTTAAGACAAATGGGAGTCATTGTCATTTTTTTCTTCCCAGCTAATACCCACTGGCAGTTTCTTCCAAGTAGGATATGAGGCCTCTCTCTTAATTGAAGATTTTATTGCCCTTCACACTTGACAGGTGAGTGTCCCAAGACTGCTGTTGTCCCAGCCTGGGGCACAGATGAATGTCTGATGAGCTTGTGAAGTTTCTTTGTCCTGGTCCATTTAAAGTTTTTCAGGCTGGCAATTAGCACTTTTGGTGTCCTGGAAGTTTATGGTATGCCTCTCTTCCTGAAGGAGGTTACAGGGCTGGAACTTGAATAACTGGTATTTCTTGAGAGCTTGCAAACTCAGCCTATGTGTTTTAACCTTTATTCTCTCAGTTTAAGTCTTGAATCAAACAAAACTGTGGAATCAAAATAGCCTAGGTATGTATTATCGCCAGCCAAATAATCCTTTTACATAGCTAATTAAGCAGGCCTTCACTCAATAATTTCCTTTTAAATAGGCAATTTGTCTTCAGTCAGAAAAGCCCATTTTACCACATGTGTTTAAAAACTGCTAACATTTCTTTCTTCTAAATTTGATTTTCATCTCCAGCAAATTCACACACTGCCATGCAGCTATGGTTATTCTCTTGAATGCTGGAGTTGTTCTGCAGCATGGATACCTTTCAACAGGCATGGCTCAGCTATTTAGAGTCTTTTTCTGAACAGCTGATTTTTAGATACTTTTGCAAAGCAAATAGATGCGTTTCCCGTGTAGACTGGAAACAAAGCCACTGGTTGATTTCTTTCCAAGCTAAGATGACTGGGCCTATCATTCAGGAACTAGACATGGTTTTGCTAATACACAATGACTTATACTGGGCATGGCCGGGCCTTTTCACACAGAATCATAGTACATGGATGGATTTAGCATCAAAACAGCATTTTTAAAGGTTGTAAAAGGTGACATTTTAAAGGGAATTTTGGGGTTTTCAGCAAGGCAATGTTGCCTATTTTACTTAATTCAATGTTAAATGTTGGAGAGCACACTGGCACACTCCTGCAGTGTATACTATGTTCCTCCCCACCTGAAATGTGTGTGGCAGGGTGATGTAGCCATTTTCTTTGGTGGTTGTGAAAACGCAATTTTGAGATCCTGGCGCGCACAGGAGTTAGAGCAGCCATTTTGCTGTTTCTTGCACCAATACAGCAAAGTGATGTGGTAAAGCACATCTGAGTGGGTCAATATATCGCACATATCCCAAGGGGCTGCTTTGTGTTAAAATGTAAGTACATTTTGCTAGTTGAAGAATATTTATTCAGCAACAATGGTCAAAATTTCAAAATTACTAACTGCATAGTGAAGTAACTCATCAAACTGACCCACATTGGCCAAAAAGATGGCCCATTTTGACTGGCCCACATTATTTTTTAATTTTTTATTTGTTATAGTTGTTCAGTCAACTTTTCAAATAATGATTTTATAAGGAATAGTTACAGATAAACAAGAATACATATTAAAATGAATACTATAAAATTGACAATGACATTTGCCTAATTAAACAGAAGTAAATTAATTCATTCAGAAATACGTTCATATGTACATCCTGTGTATGGTAATATTAAATCTAAAAATTGTACAATCGCAATCTGTATTGAAGTTCTTCTATTTGAAAATAATAAGTGCCATATTTGATCCTGTGTTAAATAATTTTGCACAATTAATTTTCTTCCAAAACATTTTTCTCTTTTGTCACTCAATACCATACATTCCAGCATGAGATGCTGCAGTGTTTCTCTTTGACCAATATTCAAACAAAACCGGCAGTAATTCTGTTCTTTAGGAATTAATTGCCTTCGATGTAGGATGTCCTTTGTTTCATATTGATTCAATCTGAATCTCAGAAACTTTTGACGAAAGGACTGCGAGGGATATTTCAACAAATAATTAGACATTACTCCATATTTTTTGGTTCCAAACAAATGAACATTGTAATCTTTGAGTTTCGAACACATCATCAAATTTCTAGGCCAATCTTATTGAAAATGTTTTGTTTTTGCGCCGTCAGGATTATTTAGAAGTAGGTCAATTGACACAGAAGCATCTCCTGTCATATTTAAAATGTGGTTACGCCATTTACTAGGAAAGGTGTTTTTGGATTTGAGCAAGTTCAGGGCTAAGACATTCAAAAATGAGGATTTTCCCAGCCTTTCTAAGCACTTCCGCAAAAAGGCACACTGTTTCCAAATTACAAACGAATATAAAGAAACTAATCCCAATTCAAAGCGTAATAAAGCCATTGGTGTACCTGATGGCAACTGTAGTACTGATTTCCAATATTTTGCTTCCATGCTGTCCCAAAACTTGCAATTTTGCGGGGCAGCAGCTTCAACTCCATATAGGAGGATTGGTATTACTTTCGATTTATAGAATGACACAATGTGTTTCACTGAAAACTTCCCTTACTGCCTCATCAGAATTCTGGACTGTGATATCAATGCTTGCAATTTAGTTTTCACTTCGCAAGCCAATATACTTAGTGTTTTTTTTATGCTGGATCAGCACCCCTAAGTACTTATATTGAAGAGTTGATGAAAGTACACAATGTTGAAGTGATCATATAGGATGATACTTTCTAGAGAAGTTGTTATTACACACCAATATTTGAGATTTAGCAGTGTTGATAATCAAATTATTTACTACTGCATAGTCTCCCAACTGATTTAACATGTTCTGAAGGCCCAAAAGAACTAAGTCATCTGCATAAAGCAGATATGAGCTTTTTGTGATCCTATGCGTGGGGAGGTCACCCATACAATTCAATAACACAGGACTTAAATCGAGAATGAAAAAATTAAATTAGAAGGAGGCCAGGGCACAGCCCTGCTTCAACCCTCTATAGGTATTTATTGAGGGGGACAATTTACCATTAAGATTCATTTTTACACGCATATATGTTTTTGTCTGTAATAACATGATTACGTTTATTAAAGATAAGGGGCATTGATGGCAAACAAGTTTTTTAAATAGCATTGATCTGTCCATTGAATCAAAGGCAGCCTTGAAATCAATAAAGCCCAGATACAAAGGCTGGCCCCTATCTACCTGATGTGATTGAATCATAGACAGTGCAAGAATATTTGGCATTGTTGCCATGCCTTTCACAAAGCCAGACTGGAGGGGATCCCTCATTTGTTTTTCCTCAGGCCATGCTTTAAGTTCTTTTAGAATAATTCTGCAAAATATCTTGCTGGGGGCATCTAATAATGAGATCGGACGGTAACTCTCTGGGTGTTGTTGATCACCCTTCTTATATATAGGGACTGTGATTGCCTCAGTCCAAGATGTTGGCAGCCTCTGATGATGATTAATGGACGAAAATACATTGAAAAGAAGAGTGGCCCAAGTTTCCGGATGTTCTTTCATTACACGATTCGTTATCCCATCCGAGCCCACAGCACTCGAATTGCTTGATGTCATTATTAATTGTTTAATCTCACTTTCCTCAAAGTGAAGATGGAAACTAGAATCCCAATGCAACGAGGTGTGGGGTGACCATGAAAAAGGCAATGCATACAGCTTTTCAAAGTGTGCTACCCACTGATGTGCTTCGACAACCGACGTCTGCAAATCTATTTGGTGCGTATTATTTGCTTAGTTCAGTAATGGCCACATTTTCGAAATATTTTTCTCCGCCAATATAGATAACATGTTGGCACCATCTCATTGATAGAGTGATGCTCTATGACCCTTTAACCAATTTTTATAGACTAGGCGCACTTTGTTGGAAAGGACCATTCTGGATGGAAAGGGAAGCCTTGACAGTCTTCTTATCTCTGCTCGATATGCAGTTTTTTTTTAATGTAAACAGCTCTATCAAATATATGTAAATGTTTCTTATTACTGCCAGTAAACGATCTTTGTTGGCTGAAAGTTTGGATTAAATTACTATAGATCAAGCCAGCATTTGAATCCTGGAAACCATCTGACTGGCCCACATTAGCATTTTGCATTTTTGGTACATACATTGCCCTATTGCTTATAGGCCAGTCCGAGACTGGCGGCTCATCCATAATGGTGAGGGGGCACCCACAAAGTGGCTCCCTCACACATTATGGAGGAGCTAAGGAGCCAGCCCAGTGAAACAATGAGCAATCCCTCGGCTGCTTTTTCCAGCTCAGGGAGTGTTCCTGGGCTGGCTCAACTGTCAAAGGAAAACACTATTTCCCTTTGACAGTTCAGTTCAGTTCCCAAGCCGCACATGCTCACTGAACCATGCAAGGGTGGGGCATTTTGCTTTGCCAGCATTGCATAGCTTCTTGGAAATGCTGGCTGAGGCACTGCATGTCTGTATGTGCGAGGGGAACTCCTGCGCCTCCTCACACATACAGTCAGAGCAGCCTGGAGTAGGGCATTTCAGCACCCACACGCAGGCCAATGCAGAAGATATGTTTATGTTCCGTTTTGTTTTATTTAAACATGTGTATTGATACATGTTTACTTGTGTTATGAGTGAGTGTATGATGGTGGATGCTCGTATGAATGATAGAGTGATTGCTGTATGGATGTGTGTGTTAGTTTGTTTTGGTCTGTTGAGCTGATTTTGGCAATTGGTGGATAGAGGGGGGAAGCAGGGTTGTACAACAAAGGCATTTTAAAAATGCCCAAATGCCTTTGTTCCCTACCCACCTGCCAAAATCAGCTCTCCTTCTGAGGTCCTATGGAGCCCAGGGGATAGGGATGGTATTGTTTTACTGGATTTCTATCATAGATGTCCAGTCAAAAATATCAGGCTTTCCCCCTTGGCACCTCAGCGCCTTGCATACACACATAATCATGTTGATTGTATTAGGCCCAGTGGGGACCAGGGGACAGGGATGGTATCTTTATACTGGACATCTATTATTAATGTCCAGTAAAACATGCCATGCCTGCCCCTAGGCCCCCCAGAACCAATTGCAAATTGTTTGGCTATTTACCCATTTTCTTTTTAAAGTATGCTCTACAATGCAACATTTTAACACATTATTTGATTAAAAAATGATGGGGGGGTCACCCTTGATTGGTGCGGGCTCCCTCACTGCGCTCAGATGCTATGGCCTTTTGGGGGGAAATAGTTATGCCCCTGCACTTAAAACATTCACCAGCTGCCACTGGCCTTCGGACGGGGGAGCCCAGGGACTGTGGTGGGAGCAGGATGGACGGGAACCATGAGATAGTTGTGGGAGCAGGGTAGGGAGAGGCAGGGTGTGTGATGGGTGGGGAGAGCCCAGGGACAGGGTAGGAGTGGCATGAGGGAGCCCAGCGACTGATGGGAGCAGGTGGGGGAGCCGAGGGATTATACTGGGAGTAGGGTGTGGTGACAGCACGCAATAGATACCATCCATTTGTCATTTTTGGGGGAGCCAGACCTGCCCAAATTCTGCTCAGCGGGGGCCCAGGCTATCAAGTTTGAAGATCACTGGTTTAAGGAGATAGAGAGTTATGTGGGAAGCTACAGTTTGATTTGTTATCATTAAAAGTAGCTTCATTCTTATGGCAGGGGCGATGTGCAATAGTGTTTGTGTAATATTTGTGTGCACGGTGTGTGGAGTGAGACAGTGCCTCCGCTAAATTGTGAAGGTGTGGTGTGCGAGGGGAGAAATGGGTAGCTGTACAAACAACAATGTCTATTTCCTGGGTTCCATCTATGTACGAGGAGCAGTGCTATGTTTCACAGCAAATCTAAGTGCTTAATGAATGCTTAATACTCACCCTCTGAGGGTTCATAGAGTGAGAACTTGCCATCCCTAGATTTTTCTAGTGCAAAAACAGGACCCCATTTCATCAATGCATGAAGTGGCCTGGCCCACCATCCCGTGCTTTAAAGTTTCCTCGCGTGTGAAACCTGAGCAAGGCGTTCAAGGTGACTGGTTGTCCTCCTATAGGATGATCAGCATGATTCTCCCTAGATGCATTTTAGGTGCAATACATTGCCCCCCTCCAAGCCCCTAAGTGTGAAATACCTGGTCCACTGTCAGGATTCGTTCTAGGTGCGAGTTGCTGGAGTGACTACCTGAGTCTTCCATGTGTGCTTGGCACCCCACAAGGAAGGTTCGGTGGCAGCATAGCTGTTGGAAGTAAAGAAGAGGCTAGTAGCTGACAGATGGGCAGGTGGGGTGAGTTTGCGGGGGGTAATGAGGAGGGGGACTGCTGGATGAATGGTGTGTGCGATAGGGGGGAGTGGGCACATGGAGGCGGGGATCATGAAGTAGGGTGGCACAGCCATGTTTTGAGGGCTTTCCTGAAGGCCAGGTGATCCTCTATGAGGCGGAAGCACAGGGGTGAGGGAGTGCCAGAAGGTGGATGAGAGGACAGGGAAACGCCCCCCCTAATTTGGAGAACATGAAAGGGGGGACTACCAGGAGGTGGGTGGAGCCTGATCTGAGGATTCTGGCTGGGTGGTAGCCAGTGAGCTTGTTTTGGAGGAATTCCAGTCCTTTGTTCTGGATTGCATGGTGGGTAATTCACATGGGTTTGACTGAGGGTCATCAGCTAATGGGCAGCCAGTGGAGTGTCCTGAGTGCGAGGGAGATGTGTTCTCTGCAGAGAGTGCGAGTAGGAGCCTTGTTGCTGAGTTTTAAACCCGTTCGAGCTTTCTCAGCAGGTATGTAGGTGCACACCGAGGCAGATGGAGTTAGAAAGTTAGAAAGATCAGGACGGATGGTTTCCTTGTTCCAGAGCGGGATCCCGGGGGAGACGGCATAGAGCGGGAGGTCGGGAGAGAGAGGGGTGAGAGGAATCAGGGCTGAAAAGAAACTAGCTGAGTGATCAGTCCAGATGAGGGGGCCGGTGAGTGCAGAGGGATCAGGTTGGATGAGTTGAACACTATATCTAAGGGTGACATGCTATGTGGGTGATTCCTGGTATGAGTTGGGTCAGATTAATTGCTTCAATGTTGTCAATGAGGTGGCGGGTCATGGGGCTAGAGAAGGTATTGAACCAGATGTTTAGATCCCCAAGAACAGTGAGAGTCAGTTGAGATAGCAGAATGGCCAATACAGAGACACTGAGGGAGTCTGCAAAGGTTCTGTAATTACATGGCAGTCTGTAGAGGAGGATGAACATGAGGGAGAAAGAAGGAGAGTATTGGAATTTAACTAGCAGGGCTTCTCATTGCAGGGTTGTTTCTCAACATGTAAGGATGTGATGTCAGGTTTGTGGAGCATGGCTATACCACCTGATCGGCTGGCTTTGTTGTGTGGGATCAGGGAGTAGCCTTGGGGGTAAGCCCTCAAGTGCAGAGTGGAGGAGGTCATCAGAGAACAAGGTTTCAGCGATGAAAAGGATGTCAGGCTTTATTCAGAGATAAGGTCAGAAATCATGTGTTTGTTTCATGGAAGCTCACAACCAGCAGCCCTTAGAAAATCACTTTCACTGGTGTGATCTGATTTCAAATCAGTATTATATGGATAAAAAAGAGTGGAGCTAAAACACACCCTTGACGCACTCCTCTCTTTGAGGGGAAATATGCTGATAACTCACCATGAGAACCGTGTCTCCCTTAATAGTCAGCTCTGAACATAAGCTCCTTAAAATATTGAGTAATTCTGTGGACATGCACTTATTCAGCAATAGGTGCCATCATTTTTCATTGTCCACACAATCAATTGCTGAGGATATGTCCATGAATGCAAAATATAATGGAATTGCCCCATCAATGCCTTGCCAGTTAATAAGAGTAGGCTTGAGGACCTGTTGACACATACCTATCCCTTCACTTAATCCCAATTAGTTATCGGCTGTAGGGTAAAACTCTGTGGCCCAATATAACATCTGGGTGTTAATTAGCCTTTGACATAGTTTGGCAACTGCATCTAATAAGGATATGGGCTGATAGCAGACTGAGTTGACTCTATCCCCCTTCTTAATGATGGGGACTAATAGTGCCTTCTTCCAGGAATAAGGGACAACATTGGACCTGCCCGTTGGATTCAGAATTGATGTTAGTATTGGGTCCCAGACCACATATCCATTTTGTATACATCCACTGGCAGTAGACAGGGCCAGGCTTTTTTCATTTGCCACTTTCAAAAGTGTTTCTTTGACCTCCGAATGACAAAAAAAATAATTGTCCATCATTTCTTTTGACTGGAATCGTTATTGCCTTAAACCTAATGTCACTGTGTGCTTCCAATGGTCACATGGATCCATGCAATTTGGAAAAGTGTATTACCCAGACACACTCCATTATGTTACAACGGCGGCCCGGCATTTAATTTCGGCAATATGTAGCCTCTGCAAGGTGGCCCTCTATATGCTCTGCTTACCTACTAAGGCTGTCTCCTTTAGTGCCTCACATAACCTCTCTTTCTAATCTTTCTCCCCTTTTTTAAAGCCTTAGCACAGGGACGTCTCTTAGCCATTATTCCAACCTTATGATGGGTCCCCTTTTAAGTTCTATTAAGCGTTCCATTTTAGCTGATCTACACGCTTTGATAAACAACACTGGCACCCTCTGCTTCATTCTCTTTGGTTTGATTTCCCTGGTCAAAAGAGGACTCAGACTAGGAATCAAATTTGATAAAGAAAGTATTATTTCTAAAGGATTCCTGCCTGACTATAATATCTCTTCTCATATGCGTATTGAGGTCTTAAATAATGATCACTTGTGTACAAAGTGTGAAGCTGACCATGTCACTGATTGTCTAATTGCTTAATTGCTTGCTCCTGAGCCGCAATGAGAGGCAATTTTGTCAGTGATCGCGATTACACTTATATCCACCAGGAGGTCATACGACAATACCAGAGGACTGTGATCACTTTCAGAACTTCTTCTACCCTCATGTCTCTCACCCTTTGCCAGTCTTCTAATCATACCACAAGATCATCTATTGTGCTGCTTTTCCACAATCCCCCTTGTAAATTACCCCTCTAATGACATCCGGCCTATCTTCCCATTCAGTGTTCTCATCCCTAGCTCAAACAAATAAGCCAAAATCCTCTGCCCTGCGCATCGCTCCTGAGGTCCATCACTGACATGCGTGGTATGTCAAACCTCGTGTCCTCTTCCTCATTGAAGAGGTCCTGATCACTCTGCGAGCACATCTTTAAGATCACCTCCAATAAGGACGCCTACATCCTTCCTGCTCTCCTGTAATGTGCCAATTGAATGCTTTATAGTCATTTGGTCCCTTTGAAGCATTATAAATATTCACGAGCAACAATGCATGGGAGTGCTTGAATATAATTGTTGTAGCTAAAATTGTGGCTGCTATCTCAAGTGTTATAAATGAGCGTATATACAAGTTCCTAGAGATCCAGATGATAAGTTCCCCCATGTCCCCCCGCCCCTGTTGGATCTCTTTGCACTTGAACATATGCAGATAAAACCATGTGGCTCTATTGAGCTTACTACCTATGTTTCTTGGAACAGTACAACATCCAAAGAGCTTGCAAAAGTCAGGGATGCATCATCAAACATTTCAATGCCAAGCCTGTGATATTCCAGCTTCCAATACCTAAAGATGGTGTGCTACTTTCCTTATGATTGCACTTACACTATGCCAGAGGAGTCAATCTACCCTATCATGCTCACTTAGTACCTCAAAACGATCTACCCTATCATGCTCACTTAGTTCCTCAAAACTATTCCTGCACTGAACTGTTGGATAAAGGTAATTGCACCGTTGTGCTACATGCACGCCTTTTTGCGTGTGCTTGGCACTCTTTTCAACCAGTGTCGAGAGGCTTAGAAACCCAGTTATTCTGTCAGCAAGAATGTGTTTTACCCAAGTCCAATCAAAGTAGACACCTTCCACTAATCTATCTCGGATGACCAATTCCCAAAGGGACTATGAAAGAACCTAATCGGACAGCCTTGGTCTCGGTCATCTGTGTGTAGCTGACATTCTTAGTTTTCAAAATGTTTCCAGTGGGGGTGTTGACCTACTTGTGATAACTACACAATCCACTCTCCCTCTCGGACTGCTCAGGGTTGTCAAGTCACCACACCAGTGTCAGATAAGGAAGGAGGATTAAGGAAGCAACTCCTCTTGTCATCCAGCATCATTTATTTGTAAACTGAGCCAGTGTGCATCAGGGAGGCCCTTTTTCTTATCATCTGCAGCCATATCTCCATACAATCATTTAAATTAAACATGGTCTGACTACTTAGTGCGCATGGACTGTGAGCATAGGAACTTGGTAATCAAAGGAATTCTCCAGTGCAATGAAGTACTTCCACCAGCCCACCGTGCTCACAGGGCACTAGCTGTTTATTATTCTAATGCCTCACCCCCAAAAGGGTAGAGATATCAAAACCAAGAGCGTGTGCAGGATGGGGGCGGGCAGCATTTCTGATTTATGGATCTCTACTGAGAATGATTAGTTAATAGAAAGGAACTGAGGCGCAGTGTGAAATGCATTTCTTCGTAGTTTCATTGTATAGACATTTAGCCCACTTCGTTGAATGTCAAGTAAAGTGACCTAGCAAAGGTAAGGATGTGGGTCCCACTTAATGTTATTTTACATTTTGATATCTGGGTTTATAGACCACCTGGAACTGAAGACCTTTTAAAAAAGCGTTACAGATAAGGGAAACCACATTTTGTAACAGATCGATTAAGTTGCAGTTGTCTCCTGGAGGTTTTCTCTTCCATTAGAGGTCTCGCCCTCTTGCCTTTCAGTCTCTATTTACTTCCTGTCCAGGCTTTCTTTCTGATCAGCATGACTGGTCTGGTGGATTATATATTGAGAGATATAAGCAGGAGAGGTGGGCTACAATAACAATAGTTTTATTGATGTGAAACCTGGCCTCATATCCTCAATATAGATTCACCATTTTGAAAGTAATACGATATGATAAGTCATTTATTACGCGCCTGTACACGTGTTTCTAGGCGTGACAAGACAAGGGAGGGAAGACAGAGGGAGGACAAAACAAATTATCTTACAAAGGATTGTGTCATTCAGATCGTGCAAGAGTGACAACCCTGAGTCCAGAGGGAAAGAGAAGCAGGAAGTGCAATCAGGACAGCATTGCTCTGAGTAAACGCAGCAAGGGCAGCGCGGCACTAGCTAATTGCAAGGAGGCAGGGGACTGTCGGGTACATACAGCTCCTAAGTGTGCGGTAGGCCCAGAGGCAGTGCAGGGGGGACTGGTCATTAAGCAGCTTGTTACCCAGTGAGACTCTGATGGGAGTTAGACAACCAGTCAGCGCACTAGACAGGTTGGTCAGCAGGGGAGAGAGAGAGAAAACAGAGCCAAAAAGGAAGGTCTTGAGCTTCTTCCGAAACTTCAGGTGGTCTGGCTCAAGTTTGAGAGAAGAGTTAAAGGCACTTGCAAACTTTTCTCCTGCCTGAAATAGCTGCGGCCTCTCTCCTTTTATGCAAAGATAAAAACCTATAAAATAATTTAGCAAATTGAAGGTGTTTGTTTTCATGTAGAGCAACCCTCAATTTCTGAAGAGCATGGGCAACATGAATTGTTTTACAGTGGCAGAGGTAGCATATATTGTGCGAAAGGGCATATTGAAAATATGTTGCAAAACTCTCCTGCTACCCTGCAGGACCAACTGCTGATTGTATAACTGTTTTGTATTATTCTCACTGTACTGTTAGGTGTCAACAATTAACAACATTGAGTTGAGTGAAAAGGAAAAATGCAGACCACCGAAACATAGGGCTTTCAGCTGGGTGGGAGGTGAGTGTCTGAAGGAAGCTTTAGATTAATGACAAAAGTTCTTAAAGCGAACAGTACACATATCTAGAGCAGAAAAAGCATCTTTCTGCTAAGCCTCAGGCAGATGAGAGTGTTTCTAATAATTGGACAGCAGAGACAACCAAATGCTGCTGGTTCACATATAGAATGTTCACTTTTCAGCAAATTACAGTGCCAGAGACATAAGAGGTGTCTGTGAGAGAGTCAGATGAAGAGAGACAGCAGAGGAAGCTAAAGAGAAAGAAAAAATATTGTGCCAAATATAAAAAGGCCATTGTTAGGTGACAGAGATAACTCATTGTGGTTCACGGGGAACTGAGTGTGGGCATGGCGACAGGGCCTTCCAAGTCCTTGTTGAGGTATAAAGGTCCTGTCATGACAGTGGGCTGGACCTGCCTTGAGAGGCCCGGAGGATAATCATTATTAAAGGATGAGATATGACCTGTGGCATTTTAAGGATTAAAATAAATGTGCACCCTTAGGTGTGTTAAGCTATGTATGTCCATACAATAAAAGTTATTATTTTCAGCGTTGTTATATTCGAATTGGGCTAAATTATTGAAAAGGTTGTTTATTTTTTAAATTAGTGAATTTGGTGGGTGCCCCAAATGTCCAGTTATTTTATCAGGAAAGTGCTGCGGAACCAGCCTGCCACAAAGGGTTGACTTAAAAATGAAATGGAAGCGGGTCCAGCTCTATGGGATGTATGTGTAGAGGAGGAGTCAAGTACCCCCACCAAAAGCTCTGCCCCCATGTTGCCTATATGTTGGGAGCCAGAAATTGCGACACATGCAGTGCCAATGTGGATGCCTGTACCACAAAGAATTATTGAACCAAGGTATCCATTGAGAAAACCCTATATGCATTCACAAAGATATGATGGTCTTTTGGACAAAGTCGCAGAAGAAGTGTGAGAATGAGTGAAAAAGAAGACTGGTGACATCATGCGGAGCAGAACTGAGGCACCCAGAAAAGATGCACGAGGCAAAAGAACATAAACATTCTACAAGATTTGAAGAGGAGATGTCGAAGATGAGCAACATTTCGGGCTTGAGATGAAGATGTTCATGCTAAAGAAACGATGAAGAAAATGCAGAATCACTTTAAACTTGTACGGATTCAGTAGCGCAAGTAGACAAAGTGATCTTAAGGCTGCCAAGGTAGTGAATAGTTTGCGGCGGTGCACCAATGTCTATACATAGGAATGTATAGAATCTGGATGTTCCACAATGCACTTTAGTAAGGCTTGAAATCCTGATTGGAAAGGGTTGAGGCCACCATGAGCCTGGTTGTCCGTCTAGTAGTTACATGAACATGAGAAAGAAACAAACTTCTGTTTGAAGTGGAATGGAAAAACACTGAAGGTGTCAAGTGTTCATCATTTAATAGTATTAAATGCAGCAAAGAGCTCAAACACGCGGTCTCCAGTCACATGGCCAGATCAAAATAGACATTGGGCCGAGCTACACCGAAACCAGAAGACAAACTATGCCTATACTCCCTTTTATTCTCAGGCACAGAGAGCTTCTGCAAGGCTAAGTTCAAAGCCTTTATTGACAGGCCGACTTCAAGAGTGATAATAGATGTTGGGCTGATTTGTCAGGGAGCCATGACCACGGAGTCCCTCCCTGCACATGAAGTGGTAGCCTGCGTGCTGCTAGCAGGTGGAATATTCCAGACGGGTACAAGGGTGCCAACCAATTGTAAAGGGCCACGTATCAAAGAGCCCAATAGTTTGTGTAACCAATGGAGCGTCGTATATTTTGTGACAATGAAGATGACTTGCACTAGAGGAGTGCTTAGTTGTCCACCAGATGTTTGAGAACCAATCACTTCCCCGGTTAGCATGGAACGTATACTTAGATGTTCCCTGTATGCCTATCACCTCCCCATGTAGGTTTTAGTAGTTTGTCATGTAGTGTGATGCCACTGATGACGAGTTTTGACCATAAAAATAGTTTTTTTTATAGAATGCATTGAGAGAAATGGAGCGAACGTCTGTTGATGTCCGTTGTAACTTCCTGTTTTAGATAATTGCAAATAAAATAGTACTAATTTTTGCCAACTTCCTGAGTTGATTATTGATGTTTGAGTACATTCTGCATCCCCATCTATCGCTAAGTATTGGTACCTCATCTTAAAGGGCTGTAGGTCTATGGGTTCACGTGGTAGCGGAGAGAGAGGATGTTTGAAGATCCATCAACCCAGTAGGCTTTTAAGGGTCTGGGAAATATCGGATGTCCTCTGCCATTTAGCCAGTGGACCGCAAGACTTCCTGTGGCTAGCAACCAAAACCAAGTTCTTGCAAGACAAACGAAGCAGGTGGGATGGGTCTGTCTTTCATGGAATTTAACTCCCGGTTTCTACAGGCAGCTGACCGGACCGAAGGCTAAGGTGGCCGGTTGAGGATGAGACGAGCCAGAGGGTCAGGAGCTGAAAGGCGAATGGTGAGTAGATTGAGAAAGGTGGCAAAAATAACTGTGTCTTAAGTGGAGAAAGTGATAATGGGGAGAAAGTAACGGAGGGTTGGTGGGGATCTTAGTTAATGACGAAGAGTGTCTAGTAAAGATATATGGACAAGGAGTGATCCATAAGATAAGCGCAAATCCTATCTAGAAGGAGTTGTTTTAAAATCCAAGTGGATATATAAGCGACAAACAGATAGATCTGCTAAAAAAAACAATTCACACTCCGATCAGAGTCATTTTAGGGGCGAGAGTAGCCACAAGGAGCATTGGCAGAGATATATGTTGGGGACGGCCAGTCTGTCTGTTTGTATATTGGATGTATTGTATGTATTAAGGAAATGATGAGTGTCGAAGAGCGACAACTAATAGATTGTGGTAAAAGGCTGAGAGTAGATTATTTATTTGTTTAGTTGTTAAAGGTATTGACTGAATAGGTAGACTGAAGTAAAGTGAGACATAAAGGTTTGGAGCTGTGAGGATTGGTGCATGCTCATATTGTATTATTTTTCTGAAAAGTATGTTCTGTGTAAAATAACGGTAAGTATTGAAAGTCGATTGCGACTCGTCATGGTGGAGGAAGTTACTCCTCTCATGCACCTGTGCAAACAGCTGCCAAAACACGCACCCAAGCTTAAGCAATATAGTGCAGAATGGGTTAAGGGCATGGCAGTTAAAATGTTCATGCCATGGTCACAAGGGGGATCGCCGTCAAAAGCAGTTTTGCAATACATGACCACATAATTGCACGCTGCGAACACGGGAAAGAAGTTAGAAAAAAGGTTAGCTAGCCTACAGCTTTTGAAAATGTAACAGGAGTAACGGGAAGACCCTCCTCCTGAAGAGTGGATTCTTAACCACAGTAAAGAGGCGGGTGTTGAGTCTTCTGCTCCATCTACCGCATCTGAAGTAAATGGTGATAGTACGAAAGATGAAGGAGTGTATCTATTAAGGGAGCTTAAAGCAGCAGCAGGATACAGTAATCCGACACACAAGCCACCTGCATATAGTAGTGACGAGAGTCCAGAAAGAACTCCAGAAAGGGATGTGATCTTGATGGAAAGGAGAAAAGGACAAAGCCGATGAGATAGCGCTCATACAGAACGAATGGATGGCCGGTCAGATATTGCTCAAATTTGATGACAAGAGCATCAAGGAAGTACGACAAGGGGAAGATCAAGATGAGCAAGATAAAAAGACAGGGAACGAGAGAAGCGATTGAAAGAAGACGAGTCTAAAAGAAAGAGTAGACAAAGGCGGGAACACATGTATCAGGAAGAACAGTTAAGAAAGGAAGAAAGAGCAGAAGAACAAAGAAAATATGACAATAGGCAGAGAGCAATCGAAGAACGAGGCAGGCTAGAAAAGAAAAGAGAAGAAGAGGAAGAAAAGAAATTAAGAGACGAAAGAATACAAAGACACAGAGATGATGAGGTGTGTAGAGAAAATGAAAGAAGGGAAGCGAAAATAGAGGAAGAGGAAAGGATTAGGGGTGAAGTGAAGAAACTAAGAGGTTTGATGAGGAAATTGAACGAAAGAGAAGGCAGAGCACACACAACATTGATCACATTGAAAGGGAATTAATGGAACCAAATCCAGTAGTGGCATGGGAGGACAGAGAAAAGTTCCTCCCATCACAAGAACCCATGCCAGGACCCTCCTGAGTAAATCTAGAGGAAGGTTTTGAGATAGGAAGCATCGAAGACAGAATTGAGAAGGCTTATCAGGAAATGAGGACAAAAAGTGAATCGAGAAATAAAGGGAAAGGTGATCGATCTGAAAGTGCCCAGTCATAAGGCTAGGAGGCCTGTTTAGCCTCGAGCATAGAGCCATGTCTTTGGACAGGCTAACTCTAAATAGAGATGAGAAAGAGGGCAGCCACACTAGTTGGGGCAAGATATGTCAGACAAAGAAAGGGAAACCTTCCGTGGGGAGGAGACAGCTGGTGCGTGTGGTCCCGAGGGATGTTTTCAGACTGACAAGGAAGTGAGATGGTCAAATTTAGACCTGCCTAAAGAAAGGATGCCAGAGTCCATGATGCACCCAAAGTGACCTAAAAGCCAACCTCTTAGTGAGAGGGGGGAATCACCACCATAAGTGAGCAGGCTGAGGTCATTACCAGGAAGAAAGCGATCTCTAACTATTGTCCCTGCTATGAACATGCAGACGATGGGAGACGATTGCGATTTTGGGATTTTGCAGTTTGCTTTGTTAGAAAAAGGAGGGCCAGACCACAGTATATCCTGTGGCCCCAGATGGATAAAGATAATTTAAGGTGTAAGCTCCCGAGTTTGAATTTGGGTGCCAGGAAATGGATCTATCAATTGGAGAAACTGACAGGAGGAATAACGTTAGCTATATGGGACATTAAGGGTCTTCTAGCAGCTATTCTTGGGGAAAGGGCTGACAACATTTCGACGAGAGCAGGATATGCAAGTGTCACAGCACAGAACAGAGCGCATGATGGAGCGCTGTTTAATAATTATAGAGCGGCAGTCTGGAAAGTGCTTAGAGTACAATATCCTGATATGTCAAATATGGGCGCAATTATGGAACGTAAGATGCAGGAGGGAAAATATCTGCTTAGTTACATTGCAAATTTTCAAGAGCAGTGGTCTTTGGAAACTCGAGAGCTGTGGGGAAAATAAATACCTGTATTCTATCATATTTAGTGTCAGACCAGGTACAGAGACAGCTCAAGAATCTGGTGGATATGGAGGCAAAGCCATGGGCAGAAATACAGCCAACCATTGCGCATCATTGCCAATTGATACAGGAGAAAAATTGAAAGAGAGAAGATGCTAGGAAGATCGAGGGAGCTAAGTTAGTTCAGAAGAAGCTCTCAAAGTATGCTACAGGTGAATATCCAACAACAGTCGGATCAAGGACGGAACGGATTTATGCCAAGAGGCAGGTGTGGCTTCAGCATAAGAGGAGGTTTTCAGAATAATCAGGGTTGTTTTCGGAATATGCAGAATGATAATCAAGGCATGCAGGGAGGTCAAGTTAGGAGATTCCCTCCTGTGTGTTGGACATGTGGAATGACAAGGCACATTGCGCAAACATGTTGGATCCAAGGGTATGTACAGAATGGGCACTTCTCAAGAGGGTGGACCGCTTATCCTCCAGCATATAGCCCACAAAGTAGGGACGGGTTCACCCAAGATCAGACAGTGTATCAAGCACAAGGGAAGCAAACACAACATGCTTTGCAACCACAGCAAGCATCATTGAATCTGCTGCAAGGGCAGTCACAGCACGCACCCATGCAAATACAGCAGAGCACAACACAGGACAGCTATTGACTCCTATAGTAGGGGGTGTCACTGTCATGGGAGGGAATCCTTTTACAGGTACAGGAATATGTATGTATCCACAATAGGACAGCTCACAGGGTGACTGTATGTGTTCAGTACTCTTGGTGATGCGCAATTCTCAAGAGGAACTGAGGGTTGACGTTACCATAGGAGGCAAATCCTCTTCTTTTTTAGTAGACACAAGGGCAACTTGCTCATGTATACGAGAGGGAAAATTATTGTTATCAGGAAATGCCATGAATGCTCAGGAGTTTTCTGGAGCTACAAGTAGAGTTCCTTTTACTGAGAAATTGCCAGTCTCTTTAGGATAATGTGATATGTCTGTCTCATTGCTGTATTCAAGGCACACACCAGTTAATATACTGGGCTGAGATTTAATGACAAAGTTAAATATGATGATTTCTTTCACTGATGAAGGCAAAGTGTGTTCAACGCCAGGAATACATTATTTAAACGTGGGGGAATTTATCGTGGTATTTACTGGGCAAATAGCTCTGTGGGGAACGCCATTAGAGCCCAAAGTCTTTCACTATGGGGTACTCATTTTGTTAACGTGGCTACCCGGGAGAATACCTGATGAATTTCTGTTCAGGCCACAGATACCTATGGACTAAGAGGAGGGACAGGTTTTTCCCATTCAATTGCAGGCAGCCATAGTGCAAGGGGAATTGGCCATGCTTGAAGGTTGGGATAAGGGCAGGCGATAGAAAATGGTGATTGCTATTGGGGAAGGATGTAGATTGACTGACGTCACTGATGAGGATATGTTTAGAGGTAACCCGCAGATGGCGAAGTAATGTTCGAGATGAGCATTACATATTGGATCAGGACAGAAAGATGAGAGGTTCAACAGAAAATGTTCATAGTGCGGAAGTGTCCTGCATTTTTTGATGAAGATATGGAGAAATTGACAAATTCTTTATGGACTACGGGCCCCTATGACGTAGGCCTGTTAAAAGGGGTGGGAGAAGTTAAAATTAAACTGAAGCCAGGAGCAATTTTACCTCGAGCAAGGCAGTATCCTATGTCTCGAGAGGAAGATGAGGGTATTTTTAAGACTATGATGGAGCAAGGCATCTTAGTGACATCATAGTCACCATGCAATACCGCAGTGTATCCTATCCAAAAATTGAAAGGGGGGTTGTGGTGTTTAATTCAGGACATGAGGCTGATTAACCAGATTGTAGAGGCAGAGTTTCCTCTAGTTCCGAATCCTGTGACAATACTATGTAGTATCACTGTTGAGGTGAGATATTTCATGGTGATTGACTTGAAAAATGCATTTTTCTCAATCCTGTTGCATAAAGATTCCCAAGATCTTACGTCGTTTATGTTTAATCAGTGAGTCACCATCGATTTTCAGTAGGGTCCTGCTGATGGACCTAAGCAATATTGATTTGCCAAGTACGGGAGAATAGCTCAGGGGCAACATGCTCACCTTGGAAGCAAGACGACACAGAGCACCATAGGTTCGATTCCCTGGGTCCACGCTTAGAAACCTCTGGGTGTTAAGCGTGTTATAAATAACCTATCATATCATATTATATCAAGTGTTGTGCTTCAATATGTAGATGACATTTTGTTCTGTAGCACATCAGAAGAAGGATACAGACGAGACTCGATTCAGCTAATGATTATTTTAGCAGAGAAAGGATATAAGGTGGACAAAGAGAAATTGCAGTATCGTCAGAAAGAGGTGTTGTATATAAGACAGTTAATCTCACATGAAGGAAAGAAAGTTACACCTGAAAGAGCTGAGGCCATTTTGAAAACATCAAAACCGCACACGATAAAGCAAATGAAACAGTTTTTTAGGACTATGTAATTATGTTAGAGCATGGGTATTTGATTATAGTTCATACACAAGGCCCTTGCTGCAGGCCCTGAAAAAGACACAGGTGAATCAGGAAAAAATTGAATGGACTGTGGAAATGGATGAGGGGCTTGATGAACTAAAAAAGCAATTTGCACTGCTCCAGTTTTAAGGATTTCCAATTATTCTGAAGAGTTCTTTTTATTCTCGCACATGAATGGGAACAGTCATGGCAGCAGTATTCACACAGAGAACTACATTGGGATACAAACCCTTAGCATATCACAGTGGGATTCTAAACCCAGTAATGAGGCGTCACTTCCCTTGCGAACAATCAGCAGCAGCCACATTCGCTACTGAGAATTCTTCTAGCATGGTGATGGGGTGTTCCATGACGTTATTTGTTGAGCATGATTTGTTTGCTGTTTTAGAGAAACCCACTGACGTCTCAAAGAGCTTCTGCTTATGAGGTAGTTATGTCGAATCCAACTATTAAAATAGTCAAATATAAAATAGTGTACCCTGCCATGTTTGTAGCCGAATCACTGGCAGAGGATGAACAAGTGCATGATTGCTCAAATTATGAGGAATTCTATGATGAGATCCTGAGAGTAAAAGAAAATGCTTTAGCAGCTGGGGAGATTCTCTTTATTGATGGTTCTTCAAAGATCAATCAAACTGATGGAGAAAGTCATTCAGGCTCAGCTATGGTGAGACACAGAGCTAATGGGTAATTTGAGGTAGTAGCAAGTGTAAGACTACCGTCTCATTTTTCCGCACAGGCTGCAGAATTGGTGGCGCTTAATGTTGCGCTTGAGAATCACGCAGACCTGGAAGTAACAGTGTACAGTGACTCTGCCTAGGTGACGTCAACCATGCACACAGGGCTAGCATGTTGGAAAAGGAGGGGCTACCTCTGAGCGGACGGCACTCCAGTTCAACATGCTGCATTATTGGATAGGCTTATTAAAGCACTACAACTCCCAGTATCCATCACCATAGTTAAGGGCACAGCGCACACCAAGAGAACAGACTTTATTTCACGCGGAACGAAGCCGCAGACGAAGAGGCCAAACAAGTTGCATATTCTTCTGATATGTTTAATTTTGATACACCTGATGTGAAAGGGAAAATGGTTGTGATGGTGGTTGTGAATGAAAACTTTAATCACTTATCACAAGCACACTTAATGGAAGTTCAAGGTGGAGCTCCACAGGAAGAGAAAGAACTGTGGACATAGAGGGGGTGTTCTTTATCCCCTTCCGATGCATTGTGGTGACAAGACAGCACTGGTAAACCGGTGATGCCTGCAGCCTTATTAAGGGTGGTGTTACAACACCTACACTACCATGCGCATGTCACTAGGTAGTGCCTCACAGCAACTATTGGGGAGGACTGATGTGTACCGAACCTGTTAGAACACGTTGCTTTTTATGTAGTAAATTGCATCGTATGACAAATGTTTACTGTTGAGCACACACTGCGAATATTCAAAGGAGTAAATACTTGACCAAATGGTCCTTTTCAGCATTTATATATCAATTATGTGGATATGCTGCAGGTCTGTAATAGATATAGGTATATGATAGTGGTAGTGTGCCCCTTCTTAAGGTGGATTGAGGCTGGTCCATGCACACACCCTGATGCCACTTGTGCTGCAAGGTTTTTAGTCCATGAAGTATGTCCTAGATGGGGAGTATGTGAGGTGCTGAAATCAGATAATGGCCCCCATTTTGTGAATGAGGTATTTGAGCAAATTAGCTTATTGCTTTGCAAAAAACATAGGTTTGCTTCTGCTTATCACCCACACGAGAACAGGATATGTAAGAGACTCAACAGACTGCTCAAAGAGAGAATTACTAAGTTGAAATTAACACTGAAAAAGGGGTGGCAGCATTGTCTGCCCCTTGCATTATATACATTGAGAAATCAGACCGACTCTGACCTCCACCTTAAACCCCACAAATTAATCACAGGCAGGCGAATGAGAATGCCTCTAACTCCTCCATCGAGGACTAGGAGTGATGCCCAGACAGCTGCAGAATTGTTAGGAGATGAATTACGTGCATACTTAACATGTATGATAGCCAGTATCTCTGTCATTTCAGATCAATCCAAGCGGAAGGGGTGTCGGTCTCAGAACACAGATGAAGACCATACAGCACCCGGACCTGAAGGATTATATGTACCTAAACTGTTTGCTGGAGATCAGGTTTTAATCAGAATTTTCACACAAAAGTGGCTCAAGCCTAGATTTAGCGGCCCTTACGTTGTGGAGGACATTACTCCGTCAGCAGTCAAAGTCCTAGGGAGACGAGCTTGGATACCCCTAGGAGACGTGAAAGTCTATGCTGGAGAGGCCGCTGCACCCCCAACCCATTCAGAAGTAATTCAAGGAGAAGAAGTTCAGCACATGCAGACTCGATCGATGACGAGGAAGAAGGACACAGAGACTGTCCACAAGACAGATAAAAGTGTAAATGTGGACTGTGGCCCCCCTGAAACACTCTTTGTTGCTACCGAACAAGGAGTGAGTGAGTAATTGTTCTTGAGCCACAGGAGTTAGCTGACATTGGACTGAGGAGTGCAGAAGTAAACAAAACATGCCAGATTTGGATTTTTTGTTCGACGACTGGAAGAGAGAGCAGTTCTCTGACTCGTTTCTCACTGAGTTTTCTTTGGAGGTGCCAATGGTGTTATCCGATGTTGATATACACAGACTACTTCTTGCTATCTTCATATTTATACTCAGAGCTTACCCTGCTCTTGTTGGAAGGAGCACTGACATGTGTACTTTTATCCAGGATCATAAGAATGACCCTTTTAGACATGTATTGGCAGCAATTATGGAACAGATCAGACTATTGCTTGAACATCTTTCCAGACATACAGATGGTCCTATCTAAAGACGATGCCCACAAACTACTTGTTCTGATCTTTTACTATTTGCTTCAAGTTCATCCTTATCTTGTTTGGCGAGACACCAATACTTTTGTGTTTACGCAAGATCCTATAAATCATCCAGCAATCAGCCAGTTACTTGTGGAGATCATAGAGCAAATTTGACAACTATCGGAGCATCTGACGAGTTTCCCAGAATAAAACAAGTTTTTCCTTCCTTAAAAGTAATTAGAGGCAAACATGTGGTCAATAAGCATATTGCTGGTCCAGAAAGTGAGCAAGATCAACGACGTGTGGAAAGACATCGATGGTGGAGCCTCCTGTATTGGTGCATAATATATGCCTGTTCTACGTTTATCATTGTTTTTCTGATTCTGCTAATCCACACTGTGTGTTTCATTGGTCCCAAGAAAGCAGTGGTCCCTTTGTTCCTTTCCACTCCGGTCACTGTGGCAGTAAGAAGGCAGAGGCCTTATGTGATTGTCCCTACCCAACGTTACTCAACGTTCCCAGGCGTTCTCACATCTCCACCACTAGACGCAACTTGCATTGGCTACCCATCACACATCGCATATCTCTCAAAGCTCTCGTTCTAACTCACAAGGCCCAGAACAATGCAGCCTCTGCCTACCTGTCCATGCGCTTTACACAACATACAGCAACCAGACCCCTGAGATCTGCACAGGCTCACACATTGACTATTCCTCGTTTCAAGCTACAGACAGCCGGCGGCTCGAGCTTCGCAGTCCTTGCGGCTAAGCGCTGGAACTCCCTACCCAATGCTCTCAGAAACGTTCCACACATCCACTCCTTCAAAAATAAAACCAAACTGTGGCTTCATGAACGGGATGCCATGGCCACTTTATTATAATCCATACAGCTGTTAATCCTCTCGTCTGCAAACTGGCTGTACACTGTTTATACTGTATACTTAGGTCTGTTCCGCTCTTCTTTATGCAATGTTCTTAACTACTTGTAAATATGTGTAAAATGTATCTATTGCTGTAACCGCCTTTCAAAACAAGCGCCCAGATGCCCCGGGTCAAGGTGCGCACTACAAATAAAATAAATACAAATACAGTAGCTCACATAGAGGTACCCATGTCTGTGACAAGTGACCCTAGGCTCCCCTTTGGAGGGAAGTCTGTTTTTGATCTACTTTATGGTCATTATAGACAATCATTTGGAAAGAAAGAGATCTAAGAGAAGTGCAAGGGAGGATGAGTATTGCCTCATGTTATGGGTAAGTCTACAATATTCATAGCTATCGAAATAGATGTTCAAACAGCTCATTGCCTTACTCACCTTGCACTCTGCCATACAAGAGGTCAATTCCATGGTCGAATGGCATCCTTGATATGGGTGACAGAATGGACTGCACCAGATGAAGATCATTATGTTCAAGATTTGAAGACAAGAGCGAGAGCACACACCAAAAATCATGTGATAAGATATGAACAGACTGGTATGAAGGGAGCAGGAATTAGATGGGAAGTAAATGGGAGGACTTAAGAAGAAATTGGAAGCTGCAAGGAAAGAGGCCAGATGCAGATCTGCGGCACAGTGCTTTCTCCAGATGGATGGGAAGAAGGTGTAGTCATATGCTTAGCTGCGGCAGTAACTGGTTATCATAAACCAGTCATTGAGCAAGTGGAAAAAGGATGCAAACCTCTATGGCCAATGTTTGCAAAACCTCTGACGTGGGTCGAAGACAAAGGAGGTCCATTGCAGATAGTGCCTCTGACGAGTGCAGAGCTATGTTTCAGAAACAATTTGCACGAGAAAAGTTGGAGAGAATCAAAAGTGCGGACCAATCTTTGATGCACCAGGAATGAAGGACAGGATAGTAGTGATAACGGATCACTATTGGGCCTGTAGATCCAGATCTTACATGAAGCTGCCAAAAGATTGGGGTGGACTATATGCTATAGTGATTGTTCATATTCCAGCGTTGGTGATTCCTAAAAGTGACTTGAACATTGGTGATTTTCCAAAAGCAGTTGCTCACCTGTGGAAGAAGAGTTCTTGAGCTCTTGAATCGAATGAAGAGGGATAACTATTTCTCAGCCAGATCGATAGAAGCTGTTGATGCCATTCCATATGAACATAGATTGTTCAGTCAGACTACAGCAATATTCACAACAATCTTTATGCCTAGGATCCCAGTGATGATGAATGCCAAATGGTTACAGATAATCAGTTGGGACCTTCTGCAGACGATCAACACCATCATAAAGGGATTCAATGCAATCAAGGAGGAGCTGAGAGCCATAAGGCTGATGACTCTTCAGAATAGATATGTCCTGGACATGATTACAGCAATGGATGGAGGTGTTTGTGCCAAAATCGGAGAATCATGTTGCACATTCACACCTTCTCACAGTGACGAGAATGGCACCTTGACGGAGGCCATAACGATGCTGACAAACCTACATGTCAAGATGGGTTCCACAATGGATGGTGAATATTTTTAAGTTACTTGGAGCCCTGTTGGTGATGTTTGGATTTTGTGTGACCAGGATAATAATCACACAATGCAAGAAGACTGCAAAGAAAGCAGTAGGAATGAAGATTGTGATTGATGTAGAATCAGGATTTGAACCTAAAGAGCTGACGGATGATGAATTCAAAGACTATATAAAGTCCAGCATTCATGCACCTGAGGGAACGAAGTTCCTGTACCCTAGAAACCACAAGAAGTATGTGGGGAGATGGATCTACTGCAGTCCCAATGGACAACTCATGCTTCTGACCTGGAGTGTTGATGGGCATGTGAAATCAGCAGGATGCCTGAAAGGAGTCATAAAAGGGTCCCAAAGAAGCACTTCTTCAGACAAGGATGTCTTGCTGTGAAGACTGATGAGAGAGTTGTTGATGAATCGTACAGAGGGGGGAGTGGAGGAGGAGTCAAGTATCCCCACCAAAAGCTCTGCCCCATGTTGCCTATATGTTGGGAGACAGAAATTGCGACATGTGCACTACCAGTGAGGATGGCTGTACAACAAAGAATTCTTGAAACAAGGTATCCATTGAGAAAACCCTATATGCATTCATGAAGATATGATGGTCTTTTGGACAAAGTCCTGGAAGAAGTGTGAGAATGAGTGAAAAAGAAGACTGGTGATGTCATGCGGAGCAGAACTGACGTATCCAACATAATGCACGAGTCAAAAGAACATAAACATTCTATAAGATTTGAAGAGGAGGTGTCGATAATGAGCAACATTTCGGGCTTGAGATGAAGATGCTCATGCTAAATAAACGCTGAAGAAAACGCAAAATCAGTTTACACTTGTACAGATGCAGTAATGAAAGTAGACAAAGGGATCTTAAGGCTGGCTGCATAGTGAATAGTTTGCGGCGGTGCACCAATGTCTATACATAGGAATGTATAGAATCTGGATGTTCCACAATGCACTTTAGTAAGGATTGAAATCCTGATTGGAAAGGCTTTCAGTGTGGCGAAGTTGGAAAATAGCTGATGGCGAAGGAGAAATTCAAGAAAGGCTTGGCTGGCCCTGCACCAAGAAGTTGAGGCCACCGTGAGCCTAGTTGTCCATCCAGTAGTGACATGAACGTGAGAAAGAAACAAACTTCTGTTTGAGGTGGAATGGAAAAACACAGAAGGTGTCAAGAGTTCATCATTTAATAGTATTAAATGCAGCAAAGAGATCGAAAACGCGGTCTCCAGTCACATGGTCAGATCAAAATACACATTGAGTCGAGCTACACCAAAACCAGAAGACAAACTATGCCTATACTCCCTTTCATTCTCAGGCACAGAGAGCTTCTGCAAGGCTAAGTTCAAAGCCTTTATTGACCGGCAGACTGCAAGAGTGATGATAGATGTTGGGCTAATTGGAGGGGGAGTCATGATCACGCCGACCCTCCCTGCACCTGGAGTGCTAGCCTGCGTGCTGCTAGCGTGTGGAGTCTTCAAGAAGGGTACAATGGTGCCAACCAATTGTAGAGGGCCACATATCAAAGAGCCCTATAGTTTGTGTAACCAATGGAGCATTGTATATTTTGTGACAATGAAGATGACTTGAACTAGAGGAGGACTTTGTTGTCCATCTGATGTTAGAGACCCAATCACTGCCCCCGTTAGTATGGAACGTATACTTAGATGTTCCCTGTAAGCCTCTCATATCCCCAAGTAGGTTTTAATAGTTTGCCATGTAGTGTGACATCACTGATGATGTGTTTTGACTATAAAAGTTGTGTTTTTTATAAAATGCGTTGAGATAAATCGAGCGAACATCCGTTGTTGTCAGTTGTAACTCCCTGTTTTAGATAATTGCAAATAAAACAGTACTTTGCCAACTTCCTGAGTCAGTTTGATTATTGATGTTTGAGTAAATTCTGCATCCCCATCCATCTCTAAGTATTGCTACCTCGTCTTGAAGGCCCCTAGGTCTATGGGTTCATATGGATAAGGAGTAGAGTGGGGACGGTGCATATGTTGATGTCCTGCATAGACAGTCACCAATTAGCCCGTTGCAAAGGGTATTGAATGTGCAACAAGGATTAAGCAACTCTAAAGATTAGATATGTGGATTTATGTTGTGTGCATCTATGTATTTATAAAATAGCAGCATGCCAAATTAAGTAATGTTATCTGGGCCAAATACTTGACTACAGCCTATACCACAATAGAGGTGAGTATGAAATATTGGTGACATGAGACTGGTTATGGCACAATGAGCAGCAATTAGATAAAATGTTGCCAGAGTGTCCCAAAGCAAATGTGCGCATGTCCCTGGACCTCCACCAATTTAGTTTAAAGAAATTCCCCTTCATTAAAAGACTATGGGGGTCCTTATGAGTGCGGAGGTAAGGGTTTAACGGCGCCGGTAAGGATGCGGGTGCCGTTAACCCCTTAGCGCCGCAATACGAGGTCCTTTAGCAGGTCCCACTAAGGCTGGCTGGACCAGGGAGCTAATAACGGGCCCGTTACCCATCCCAATTGGTAATAACGGGCCCGTTACCCAGACCCCCTATGGGGGCTCGAATGAGAATGGGGATGGGTATTTTGAATGGGGACGCACCGGGTCCTCCAAAGTTGGAATGACCCGGTAAATCCCCATTCAGGGAACCCGGACCGGGACACAACTTTGGAGGCAGCCATGGCGCTAATAGCACCATGGCTACCTCCAAACTCGTAATGGCCCCCTGAGATTTTAATGGAGACAAACTGGGTCTGGGCCATTGTACTTCTTGGCACATCATGGTGGTTGCCCTGGGAGTAGCAATAATGGGCAGTGATGGCAGAAAAGCCTGCAGTAAATGCTGAATAATGAGTGCTAGACCTTTAGACGCCACCCCCCTACCCTCATGGAAATGAGAAAGCAAAACAAAAATGTTTTAGGCAAGAAAGGGCAACCTGTCCCAGATGCTCTCTTAGGGCATCTGGGGCGGCAGGGCAATACCCCATTTATATAGGGAGGGGGTAATGGTTGTACACGTGGCGCAATAAGGTAAGAGTGTTTTGGATCACTGAGGGAAGGCTGACGTGTGGTGTCCAGGAATGATACCCAAACTATGAAGGCGCAAGGATTTCATGCACAATGTGGTGAAACAAAAAGAGAAAACGTGAATCTATTTATTTATTCATGTGTTGGGCCTTTGTAAGGTGCTTATACATCAAGAGAATTGTGTTTCAAAGCACCCACATTTCTAAATGAATGTAGTGTGTAAACTTGGGTTTGTGAAACTCCAAGAGGATATCAGAGTAAAGGTGACAGGCAAGTGAAACCTGAAAAATGTTTGGGAAAAGGAGGGGTTGACCCCCTCACCACATTGGAGGACAAACACGACAGGTTTGAGATGGGCCAAGAGTGCAGCCTTGCAAATGAGCTATGTGGACTGTGAAGAGGTCATTTCAGCCGATCGGCAAGGGTCAGAGAAAATGCCCAGGGAAAGTTTTTGAGTTGAGCCTGATATTTAGAACATCTGTAATTGAGTATGGGGGCATTGATGCATTCATGGTTTGGGGCTGGCAATAGCACCCCAGGCAGTCAGCTGATGGCTTTGTGTTGACTATTTTAAATGTGATGCATATATTTTAATAAATCTGCAGCCACACTTTTCCACAAAAAAAGTGTGTACTCTCTTTATTGGTTGCAGCATAAATGAAGGGACGTGCAAGGCAAACATGTTTTTCACATTACAACTGCCAACTGTATGAAGGGCTCAGTTGACCCAGCCAGTTTTCAAACTGGAGAGGTGCAGACTGGTTCCTAGACAATCTTATTTAGAGATCCTAGACTCTTGATGTGAATACCATCTGTATTCTACGGGTTTCTGGAATAAGATCAAACATGATCACAGTTCCTGCTAACACCAGAAAACAAGTTCACTATACAAAAAGCAGAACTGTTAGCTTTGCTAGTGCGTATTTTTCCTTTGCTTGCAGACTCTAGCTGTCTATCAGTGCCCCTGTTCAAGGCAGTAGGCTATCTTTCAAATGCGCTTTACCTGGTTTAATCTCTGACCTTGCCTGGCTGAGTTCAGCTTGGAATTCAAAAAGACACTCAGTGCAACATAGCTTCCGTTTACCTAACACTAGAGAAAGATATGGAGGACTGACATTACAAGAGTGCACCTGAATCAGCCTAGCATTATGGGTGTGACGGGGCGGATGCCACGGATAACCACTCCAGCGGCTGACCACGATCCAAGGGTGTTTATTCCAAACTACAGACAGATATAATGGCTCCGAGTCGGTATGAAAAAGGTCTTTCTGGTCATACTGTATTCTTTGGGAAGTTTGACCCTATGGCGGACTCTTGCTTTCTATTTCCAGCTGGTTTACCCCCTTCCTCGCCCAGGCGTCCCTAATGGGGATGTTACTAGTTTCCACCAACAGAGGCAGATATCTGTTTGTCAGCTGACTTACTCTATTGTTGCTTCTCTAGGGCGGTGGCTGCCTGACTCCCTTGAGGATGTTCTAACTTTCCCTGACCCACCCTGCTTAGTACTCTCGGGAGTTAGTGAGGATGCCTTCTTTCGTCCGGAGTCACTCCCTCTACACATGCTTTTTCCTGACCATTCACTACACTGGGTTCCTAAGATGTTCTCCTCCCACTACGTTAATAACCCTCCCATCTCAAACTCCGCCATTCCACCTCTACCCTTTGATCTTACTTCTCTTCTGTCTCCTGTTCTTAATATTGATCTTACCTCCAACTAACCCTCTATATCTATCTCTGATATCTTCTCTTCCCTCCTTCCTCCCACTCTACTTCCTTGCCTCTTGCTATTCTTCTTGCTATGATCTCTCTCTCTCTCTCTCTCTCCTACCACTTCTCCTATTCTCCCACTCCGTGTCGCCCTTACTGCTCTCTCTCTCTACGACTATTTGTACTTGGTTATTAACACTTTCACTGTACTACCTGTCTTCCCTCTAGTCTTATTCTTCAAGGTCGTTGCTACTTACTACCTCTTTCTCTAACTTTGTACTCAGCTTCTCCCATTACCACTATCTTTACTGCCAACTACTACTACCTCCACCACGTCTATCACTACCATTTTGCTACTCCAACTCTACCTCTATTCCTCACACTCTCCACTCTCCCACACAAAACTCCACAGACCCCCCTCTCTCCAATAGCCTCTGCACTCCTATCACTCTCGCTTGCTCTGGTCTCTTGGATGTCCTCCAACACTTCCTGTCCTCACCCAACTAACTGACACTAATCCACTCACACACACTTACTCATATAACCCCAGCCCCTCCCAGGATTGGCCACTTACTTTATCCAATAGCTTACTTTCCTTGAGGAGAATGGTCAGGGAGGGCAGATAAGGGCTAGTAAGACCCGCCCCTGTGTCCCACATTTTTCACAATGACTTTGTTCTGGCCAGAAGGGAATTTCTGTTCCCTCTTCCGTGGTGTACTAGTGGTACTATAGAGGACTTCAAAGAGTCCTTCCTTTGAAAAATGTTTTCCCTGGTGGGCTAGCGGGGTTTCTACCTGTGCAGACTCCAGCTGACACTGCCAGCTGGATCTGCACTTTTCTCTCTAAGCGGCGGCCAGTGAAGTTATGGCCGCTGCACCCCGGGATGCGTGTTTGCTGCTCTTTCCTTGGGCAGCATGTGTTGTGGTTGCAGCATCCAGCGACATAGTGCCAACCGCCGCTGCATCCCATGACGTCCTGTGCCTCCGCTGGTTCGGGCTGCTGCCAGCGTCCTCTCTGCTCGTCCTACTGGCTCTCTGCTGCCGCTTCGGCGCCACTGTCGGGCAAGATAAGGAGGGGCTAGAGCGGGCCTGCCTGCATGCTGGCACCTTGCAGAGTTGTTGTGGGCCAGCCTCCTTCCATCTCTTGATAGGGCCTGCATGCTTTCACAAAGGGCATTTGAAAGCTTTTGCCTAATAGTGTGCAGTTCAGCAAGTATTTTTGCAAAAAGCTTTAGATAAGCAATAATAAATATATTTGACTTTGGTAATACAAATAAATATACTATTGCTTTAAGGCTGCAGATAAGTGTATGCGAACTAGCATGCTGGCACAAGGGTTGGGAACAGGAAATGAGTCCCTTTCCAATGCCACTGTCGCCCTAAGGGTTGAGGCTGGCTTTTGGATCCTCTTTGCCAAGGCCAGCTTTCTGGCCTTCTAAGGGCATTATTTCTGTGAAATATATTTATTTTAAATGTTATTCCTATCTGAAAGGATTAACAGTGTTTGTTTCATTTTAAACAATAACATCGCGTTTATGCTTGTTTGTATAATTTTTTTAAACGAATAGCAAAAAGGAGCTCATTAGAAAATAATTCCTAAATCAACTAGAACTGCAACGTGCAAAAACGGAACAAAAATGGTGGACATTTGCTTATGTACTAATGCGCAAATCATCAGGAAATTTTTTTCAAAAATGTGGTGCTCTCTAAGTAACCAGCAAGTCATCCTATAATCATCAGGAACAAAGAGCACTGTAAAATGGAGATGCTGCATACGTAAGGAGCCCTAAAATCATCCCCAAATCATCAGTAACAATTCTAAAACATTTCTTATGACTTTAAGCCCGTGATGACGTCTGATGATATGAGGATGACCTCTAAAGTAGCTCGAAGATCATTACGTGACTCCAAGATGGTGCTCTTTCAAAGTAATGGAAGGTGTTGCCTGGCTAAGAGGGCAGCCTGTTTACATCTGTGTATTGCCTCTAATGTGTCCAATTCAACCTTCCAATATTCCCCTGATGGGGTGTTTTGTGACGAGCGTGCACACTGCATGCTCCCTTGCTGGGTCACCTATAATGATGCAGGTTGCTTCATTGCAGCAGTCGACCAAGCAGAAAGACTCCAACGCAAGGTGGGACAGTCCTCTTACTATGTCAGAGTGTTGTTGGGGTTGGCCCTGTGGGACTGTGATTAATATGGTCAAGCAATTCGTAACAGCTTGCTGTCACCAGGGTACCTACCGTCTGTGAGGGAAGCTGAAAGGTCAGTTGCTGGACAGAGACCTGTGCAAAGTCTTTCATGGAAATTGAGGTTTTAGAATGTGCTGGTGGGAGTTGGAGGTATGTGCCTGCTCTGTCTTGTTTCACTGTTTCTATGCAAGTTTGTGAAGTGTGAACAAGTGTGAACAATTGAGGCTTAGACAATACCCTGCCACATGTGCAGATATTAGAGGAGTTCCCAACGCCTCCCATTGGGTCTTTCCAAACATAGACAAAGTTAGTTATAATAGATTATGCATCAAGTTAGAGACCTTACCTCTGTGGCTATTCAGTTTAGCTAAGATGAAAGAAGCCTGATGGCCATCTTGACATGAGGCGACAGTCCTGCCCTCTTACTGGTTCCATGTTGGACCACTGCAAGGATCCAACTCTGCTTCCTGAGTTGTGCCCGCTTCCGCAGTGTTCTTCTCTTTGCTCTTTGGTATGGTGTGTGGGCTGCAGAATTGATATGATAAGCTATGTATAACGCTCTTAACACCCAGAGGTTTCTAAGCGCGGACCTTGGGATCGAACCTGTGTGTTGTTCCGTGTGGTCTTGCTTCCAAGGCGAGCATGTTGCCCCTAAACTATCCTCCCGAGACAGCCACTTTCAATCCAAAAGAGGTTTGGAGCCAAAACATTGGTGGAGATAGCTGCTCCCGAGCAGGACTCTGACTGTACAGGACTATGGAGCAGGGCTCTGTGACTAGACGGGACTCTGGAGCAGGGCTCTGTTCCCGTGTTCAGTTGCTGGCATCTTCCTGTAGGTTATTCTTCAAGCGGAGGGCCAGCTTATCCTTCCGTTTTAGGGATCCCCTCTTGAATAAAGAGTCTACCTGTGTTGGTTCCCCACCCACTTCTCCTCTCACATAAGGACAGGGTGTTTACTATAAAGCAGGGGGGCTCTATATTCTGAGTTTCCTAGCTCTGAAACAAGATCACTTGGATTGGGGTACGTCTTTGGACTTGGTGCAGCGCTCTGCCATTCCCAATCTACACTGCCTACAAGTAGCCCATATTTCTGGCAACAGTGCCCTCCTAAGCCAGCTTTCCTGGGTTGCAAAGCCCCCTGCAATGTGATAACTTCACTGGCATATATTGTCACACTCTCGTCCGTAGTCGAGTATTGTTATCTTTTCCTCTGCTTTCTCTCTCTGTTTTCTGTATTTAATTTCATTATCGATAAAAAAAGAATTCAGAGGAAAAGAAACGCAGTTTAAAATCATATCAATTGATTTAAAGCCACATTTAAAAGGGATATAATGTAATAATTAGTGAAACATTTTCACCCCACATCACTCCACATCAATTTAGTCCAAAACAAATTCATCGAAATTTCAGGATCAGAGCAATCTTTAAAAAATCTAGTTCTGGACGAGTGAAAATGGAGACAGACAGTAACCCATTGACGCAGAGTTTCCAAGGAGTCTGTCAAAGTGCAAAAACAACAGTTTGTAGAGTTCCTGTGTTTCATCCATTCTCTGGCAGATAACTTATTTAGGGCCTCATCACGAGTTTGGCGGTAACCCTTAAATGCGGTGGTAATGCTATTACTGCCACATGTAAGGGTCTGCCAAATCATGGGCTTGGCAGATTTACCATCAGCACTGAGCTGGGGGCAAATCTGCAGCGATTTTGCTGATTTCTGGCGCTATTACCGCCGGTGGAATGGGAAATTCTGAATGGGCCCAATGGGGAATGGGGATTTACCGTTCCGCCAAACCCGTGATCCTGCACTAATAGCGCCGGGGGTTTGGCAATAGGGCTAATAGCCCCAGCGGTAATACCGTCAGGGTTAGCGCCCAACTCGTGATGAGGCCCTAAAATGCAGGTACAATGCACGTACTTTACAACATGGAAAATTGAATAAATTCAATGGAAGTTGTTCTCTTTTTTGAGGAAATTGGGCATATTCCAAAAACAAGGATTCTGGTTTTATTAAATCAATTGTCAATATCCAAATGTGTCTAAAATGTTTAAATTGTACACCCCCCAGATGATTAATTAGTTCTTCCTCAGATGAGCCTTTTTCATTTAAAAGACACTGCATCTTAAGTTTATACAAAATAATAACCCCTCTGCCCCCTAGTATGCTCTATGTGTCCCCTCTGACCCCCCAGCATCCTCTATGTGTCCCCTCTGCCCCCGGTATGCTCTATGTGTCCCCTCTGCCCCTCAGTATGCTCTATGTGTCCCCTCTGCCCCTGGTATGCTCTATTTGTCCCGTCTTCCCGCCTCCCGGTATGCTCTATGTGTCCCCTCTGCACCCGGTATCCTCTATGTGTCCCCTCTGCCCACCCCCCGGTATGCTCTGTATCCCCTCTGCCCCCGGTATGCTTTATGTGTCCCCTCTGGCCCCCAGTATGCTCTATGTGTCCCCTGTTCCCCCCAGTATGCTCTATGTGTCCCCTCTACACCCTGGTATGCTATGTGTGTCTCCTTTGCCCCCCGGGATGCTCTATGCATCCCCTCTGCCCCCCAGGATGCTCTATGTGTCCTCTCTGCCTCCCCGATGGCTTGGGCGCCCCCCTGCCACACTTTTGTTTAGTTTTGAGTCTTCCCCTGCCCTCTGTGATAGCCATGTGCTTCCCTCCTCCATCTCCCCCTGCCCCTTGTTATTGATGTGTCTGTTACCCTCCTGCCCCTGTGTTTGATGTTTGTGCCCCCCTCACCCTCCCTTGCCCCCCTCCCAATGGTTGTGCCTGCCCTACCCCCCTTTTTTTGTCTCCCTAGATCGTGTGTTGTACCCCCCCTTGTTCCCCTCTCCGTTCGCTAGCGCTTGCTTTCCTACATTCCCTCTGATCCGTATGATGGTTTCCTGTTCTGTGTCACCCCCTTCTTCCTTCTCTTCTCCTACATCTCCCCTCCAGCACTACTCTATATTGGTCATCTAGCCTACTATGCTGGTCCCCTTTTTGTCCTTTCCCCCCCGCACCCTTCTTCCCTCCTCCCCTCCACTCCTCTTGTTAGATTCTGCCACTACCTCAATTGCCATCAGGCATAGTAATCGCAGCCGCCTGTCTTCTCCTGCCCTCTCCTCCTTCCCATCCCTCCTCTCCTCTTGTTAAATTCTGGCACTACCTCATTTACCATCAGTCATAGTAATCATTGCCGCCTGTCTCCTCCTGCCCTCTCCTCATCCCCATCCCTCCCCTCCTCTTGTTAAATGTCCCCTGACTAACCAACCCTCAAGAACCTCAGATAAGGTCATGTAAAGGGAGTCCATAGTTTACCCTAGAAGGATTCTAGTACAGATGTACTAGTAGTACTTCCAATTGTGTTACATATGAGATAATAGATGGCCATCAAACCCTTTGAAGTATGTATCAGTTCAGAAGTTGCCTTTAAATTGCCATCTATAGCTCTAGCCAGACCCCCACTCGGTCGACCCATGTCGGCTCCAGTGGCAGGGCAGGTATAGGTCATGTAGACATTCATATCAAAATGCACCCATGAAGTCTGAATTATGGAACAATGTGTTCAAATTAAGCAGGCCACGTATGTTCCATGACAATACATTAATCATGGCAAGGTTAGGGTTGGGTCAGACACTCTCTAATGACAGCAACTGTTTTAAGAGTTGATTCAACCCATGACCAACCTTGGCCCTCTTTGAATATGTTTGAAATTGGAACTGTAGCGGTAAATTAAAAGGGAGAAAATGTAAAGTTGGAATTGAAGTCTTCCATCCTTTCGCTCACCCCTTGCGGGTGTATAGATATAAAAGACTTAGGGCCTGATTCACAGTGCATTTTCGTATGGGTTTGCGCCACTATAAAACCCTTCTGTGAATCAGGCCCTTAGCCACATCCAATGATTTAATGACATAGAAATCATAACCGAATGCATGTAAATTAGATCGTTGCTCCCATACCAAATTAGCAACTATCTCAGAATGAAAGTAACACGCCATACGATTGGTATTTAATATTGGCAATGTTATCAGAATTATGTTTTATGAATGCAGAAATCTCAATGAAGGAATCTGCTGGAAAATATCCAACAGTTTAGTCTCATTCACCTGTGTCAATCAATTATTTTGTATGTTACTTTCCCACCCCACAATCTTTGAAGTATACCGTTAGGGTAAGACGTGAATCCGGCCATTGGAATACGATTTACCCATAGCCATAGGGACCAGTTCACCAGTAGTTAGTTGATCTGGTACCATACCCACCCAAGCATCCAAGGAAGATGCGAGAATCGTAATACTCTCTGGGCAGAGACCTCTATTTCTCGCATTATTAGAAATTCAATTTGTCACAACAGTAACAGGTTTCGTTTTTTTTGTTGTAGATTGCAGATGAGAGGTAATTTTGGTTTGTTGAGTCCCCATATGCTTTAAGTTGGACACAGAAGAAGGTTGCAAAGAATTTGACACAGAGGTGACTGTTGCTAGTGTCTTGGCCCTCTCTTCAATCAAAATCGGGGCAAAGCATGGGTCAGTGCCCATCTCTCAGGTGATAGGAAGGATTTAAGAAGTAGTTTCTGTACTCATCATTGTAAGATTCAATGTAATTTGATCTCTCTCAGATGCCACTGCTGTGGTGCCCACCTCTTGTATTCGCCTTGAAGACACCGTTTCAGGATTAGGCCCCCTGTCTAGAGTAACCTGGGAATTGAGGTCTATTATGCCATCTAACTTTGGTAGCTGGTGTAAAAATGTTATTGCAGAATTATGCCCATTGAGTTGGCTGCTGGCATATTTTTTTTTCCTAAAGGCTTTCTTTTCCCTTCGAAATGTTCTTCTACTACTGGGAACCACAACGACTGGGGTATAGTCGTTCTCTATCATTATAGGTCTGGACAGGTCTGGCGAATGAAAGAGCTCAGACGAAGTACTTAGTCTCAAAACACACTGGGCCTCATTACGACCCAGGCGGTAAGTTACCGCCTGGGCCGTGACTTTACCACCATGGCGTAAACTACGTTTACGCCATGGTGGTTGGCGGACTTACCGCCCCATTCCGACCTTGGCGGGGCGGTAAGTCCCCAATCCCCATTTACCCTTCCCCATTCCCATTTTTGCCCCATAGGGCATAATGGGAGTGGGGAAGGCGTTAATTACGCCACCGTAAATTACGGTGGCGTAATTAACTCCATGGTCCCTTAGTGCCATGGATTTTAACACCTGCTAAAAGCAGGTGTTAAAAGCGCCATGGCGCTAGGGGACCTCGTAATTGGCGGTAAGGGGTCGGCGCAGCTAACGCTGGCGTAAACCCCTTACCGCCAGGGTCGTAATGAGGCCCACTCTGTGGCCCTCATTACAAGTCCGGCGCTGGACCATGGTGCTATTAGCACCATGGTCCATGCCGGACTCCGGCATGGTGGATGGTGGAATTACCGCCCCATTCCAAGGTGAGTGGGGCGGTAATTCCCGATTCACCATTTGCCCTTCCCCATTCCCATTTTTGCCCCATAGGGCATAATGGGAATGGGGAAAGGCGCTAAGTACGGTGCCGCAAATTGCGGCACCGTACTTAGCACCAAGGTCACTTTGCGGCATGGGTTTTAACGCCTGCAAAAAGCAGGCGTTAAAACCCGGGACCTCTTAATCAGGCGTTAAGGGTTAACGGCGCCGACAGCGCCGTTAAACCCTTAACGCCTGACTTGTAATGAGGGCCTACAAGTAGAGTAGGGCTATTAGGAGTTTTACTAGTTACTATCGGTGCAGATGTTGTAGAGACCCCTTGTCCAGAAAATCAGTGCAGTTACAGCACCAGTCACATGTGGAGTCCGACAAGGCTCCTGTGTGTCACCAACACTATAAAAAGTGTTTACAAAGCCTCGATTCGACGACCTTGACTATTTGGGTGTCACCTCCACGAACTATGCGAATGACACCTAAATACTCATCCCCATCACCGGTGACCACACAAAGGACTCTAAAGTACTGTTCATGAAATGCCCATAACCAATCCAACACTTTTAAATCCCTGTAGTGCGGTTACGAGCCTTACTTAACCTTTCACTGCCTTAACTCCTGCAGTGCCGTGATTTGACCCCGACCGCAGCGACCTTTGTTGTTAGCCAAGCTCCCAATTGCCGCTCTGCACTTCTAACAGTGCACAGAAGCCACTGTATAAATAACCCTTACCCAGACACCCTAGCAACTTAAAACTATGCTGACCACCTACCTTACTTAGCTGCTATAAGGGTCGCACCCGAGTCTGTAAGCATGCTAACGCTATTACTGTTTGCTAACTACCGGCGGTTCTGATACCTATTACCCTAGCTTACCCTTTTCAATGGATTTAGACTAAAACTTAAAGCGACTCACCCACACTTTCTGCACGGGCTAACTGGGTCCTGGAACTCCCTGCAACCTTTTCTGCCATGGAGGCCTATCACTAATGCATATCTGACTGGAGGCGAACCTACTAACTCAAGCGCACACCCGTGCCTGTACACTGTATTCTAGTTTAAATGCTAACAATTGTATGCTATGTGACTACCACTCTATAACTATTAGTGCCATGAGTAGATATAACCCTGCTCCCACTGCATGTGCTGAAAGCCCATTCTAGATGTACTTTCAACTAAACTGCTAAGCTGTCTAGGATCACACAACTAGTCCAACTTGCTCACACTGCACGTGCTGAAATTTGATTTTAGACATACTTTATAGCTAAACTAATAAGCTTAGTTCTGCCTCCAAAGTGCAGTGCACTCGCGCGCCTGTACACTGTATTCTAGATTAAATGCTAACAATTGTATGCTATATGTGCGACTACTACTCTATAACTATTACCGCCATGAGTAGATACAACCTGTTCCTAATGCACGTGCTGAAATTCAAATCTAGGTGTACTCACATCTAAACTAACTGTATGCTCTGCACTTTCTTGTACACTTACACTCTGCTCCATCCTTACTGTAAATTCGAATTTAGGTGTTCCATTGCTTGTGTACTTTGAACTTCTGCCTCTCTGGCCCCATTGCAAAAATCCCAAGGATCTATGACCCTTTAACCAAATCAGCGCAAAGCAATGCCACTATTAGGCCCTGCAACACCAGCCACTCCCAGCATCCTCTTTAACTCAACAACAGACTCTTCCGAGAGCCTATCCTCGCCCCAAAAGGCATTTATAAAATCCAGCCATCTCTCTTGAAACCAGTACAGCCTGGGACTAAGGGTGCACTTATAAAAGCCTGCTCTATGGTAGCCCACGCAACAGACATAGCCGACCTACTATACAATGAAGATTTAGACTTCCTAACTATCACCGAATCTTGGCTCCACCCAGCAGCTGGTCCCGCAATTATTCTAGCCTTACTAGACGATTATACCTTACTAAGACTTGATCGCACCACCTCTCGAGGTGGTGGTCTTGCCATAATAGCTAAAACTAAACTAACATTGAAAATCTCCCCACCCCTCAACACAGGATCATGTGAATCCCTAACTGTGAAGTTAACCCTATCTAATACACAGTCTGTATCTATTCACCTTATTTACTTATCTTCCAGCCCTTTAGGATCCTTTGAAGAAGACCTTAAAAACATCCTATCAAACAATCTCAAGAACTCCTCCCAAAGCATCTTATTAGGAGACTTCAACCTTGGCCTCAGCGACCTTTCAGATGCTAATGCCACTCTAATCAACAACACCTTAGAGGAATTAGGCTTTACCCAGAAGATCTCAGATCCCACCCACATTAAAGGCAGAACTCTTGATTGGTTAGCTGTGCATAACTGCCCAATCCTGGTCTCATCTATAATGCCACAGCCCTGGACTGACCACTACTTGATCACGTTCTCCTTAGAGGCTATACCATTGCAACCTGACAGTATAGCTCCAGCTGTCCATACCAGAAACAAAAGAAACATTACTCCTGAAAACCTTATCCCCTTGATCTTACCTACCCTTAACCCCATTCCGGACCGCACAGATCCCTTCACGATGGTAGACCTGTATAATAAAGTAATGCTATCATCTCTTGATGACATAGCACCTCTGAAGATGAGAAAGAGTAAGCCTCGCAAACATGTGAATACTTGGTTCTCTCCCCATCTTAAAGCTATCAGACAGGAGAAACGACACTGAAAAAATCTGGAGTTCAGATCCTTCTGAAAATAACAAGAAAAACCTGAGCAAACTAGCCTCCCAGTACAAAAAAAGAAATTATCTTAGCTAAACAAACTTCCTATATTCTCTGAATCTCTCAAGTCAAATCTAACACCAAAGAGCTATTTGTAATTCTGAAAGAGGTAGAATCCCTGTACAGACGCCTGACTCCTGCCTCAAGGATAAAAATTGGTGCACGGGTATACAAAATGCCCTAGCTAATAAAATTACTTTCTTGCAAACGAAGATCAGCATTAAAAAAGACTCCCTTCTTTCCACTACCAAACCCAGCATCACTCGTTTTTTTTTGTCACAATCCACCCGGACGCCGCCTCCTGCACCAGTTCCCCACTTCAACTTCTGTAAAGTATCCACCAAAGAGGTTGAAAATGTCATTCTCACTCTCAAACCTTCAAATTGCCATGTGGACCTATGCCCTGCACAATTGATAAAAGATACAGCTCGTGAAATTGCACCATTTATCACCAAACTAATAAATGCATCCTTCACATCAGGCACCATACCTAATAATCTGAAACAATCTTGGGTCCTCCCACTCCTTAAAAAACATAGACCCCTCCATTCCAACTAATTACCGTCCCATCACCACAATGCCATTCTTACTCAAAATCCTTGATAAAATAGCGTACCAACAAATCCAACACTACCTTCAACATTACCACCTTCTAGGAGTCTGACAGTCAGGCTTCAGACCCCAGCACGGAACTGAGACAGCACTCATAGATCTTAAGGCACAGATAGATGAGCTGAGAGACCAGGGTAAGACAGCATTACTGTTACTTCTTCATCTCCCAGCTGCATTCGATCTGGTTGACTATGAGATCCTCTGCAATCACTTACAATCGGCAGCCCACTTTTCACAAGAGGCAACCGACTGGAACCAATCTTTTCTCAACAATCATACTATGCAAGTCTTTTCCCCAAGAGCAGCCGCTGACCCAACGCCCATCACCTGTGGCGTGCCTCAGGGCTCTTGTGTCTCCCCTACCCTGTACAACATTTTCACAAAGCCCCTTTTCGATGATCTAGATGGTCTGGGTATCACCTACACTAATTGTGCTGATGACACCCAGATCCTCATCCTGCTGACGGGGGATTATGACAAGGATTTGGCCTTTGTAAATAGAGTGTACTTCATCATCCAGGCATGGATGGCCTCACACGGTCTGTGCCTAAATGATGACAAAACAGAACTCCTCATCCTAGGCACCACACCTAACCCCAACAAACTAGGCCAAAATTACTCTTCCTTTGTAATTGACAATAATAATATCACCGTAGCCAAGGAGGTCAAAACCCTCGGCTTCTACCTAGATTCCACACTTACCTTCAAAAAACAAGTCAACGCTATGGCATCCGCTACATCCTATACATGCACACTTATTAGAGCAGCTAAACCATTCCTTTCACCCATCAACTGTATCACCCTAGCCAGAGCTTTGATCCTGTCCAAGCTGGACTATTGTAATGCTCTATACATAGGCAGCAACAAATATATCACAAACAAAATTCAAATTTTACAAAATAATGCCTTAAGAGCTGCTCTAAGCCTCCCGAAGAAAGCCCATATCTCAGAGACTAGAAGATCTGTTAATTGGCTTTCAACGAAAGTCAGAATCGTCCTTAAATCCGTCTCTCTAACTCACATATGCCTACACCAAGCTACCCCTCAAAACTTGATAACGAGATTCACTAGACCAGCATCCTGCCGCTCTTCCAGAAAGGTTAACTCTAATCTCTTTCTAGTGCCAAGATTCAAACGCACTATGTCTGGAGGGAACAGCTTTCCTGTTAAAGCGGCACAATTTTGGAACTCCCTACCACCAGCCATTAGGGAAGACCTCCCCTACCTACAATTTAGATCCAATACTATTCACTGGCTCAAGGAACATGAAACCTAACGTTTCTCCTGGTGCGCTACACTATAATTACTGTAAATTGTGTATAACTATATATATCTACTGATCTTCTATGTTTCGACATACTATATAACTGGTACATTTTGTATATCTTTTTTAACTATAATTTGCTGTATCGGCTCTCATTGTTTTTGATGTTTCCAGCAATGCAACCTCAGTTGGACTCCATCTACTGTGCCACTGTAACTAAGCTTTACAATCCTCTTCCTGCTTCTGCACCCTGCTACCCTTGGGTTAGGTGCGCATTACAAATGATAAACATAAACATAAAACATAAAACTCTAAATGACATTTACCTTATCATACAAGCCTGGATGGCTAAGCATGGAATTTGCCTTAAGGACTACAACCCAGAGTTACTCCTCTTATGATCCCAATTCAGACTTAACAAACTAGACAGACAGTTCACATCCTTTATCATTGACAATAATAACATAATGGTATTTAAGGACATAAAAACACTAGATATCTATCTAGACTTATCTATCACACTGACTAGACGAATCAATGCTATAGTCTCCTCCAAAGCCTACACCTGCAATCAAATAATGCTTATAGACCATTCCTATCGACAACCAAATGTACCTCTATAGCCAGAGCAATAGTTCTATCCAAACTATATTATTGTAATGCACTCTATCCAGGCACTAGCCAGCACAACCTTAATAAACTGCAAGTAATCCAAAATAATGCCCTTAGATCAGCACTGAAATTCGCTAGGACTCATCACATCTCGGAGATAAGATGCAACACCCACTGGCTCTCTGTTAACCAGAGAATTGAGTTTAAAACACTATCACTTACACATAAGTGCCTCGCCAACTTGGCATCCAGTTACCTGGCTGACAATTTCACCTGAAATACCTCAGTACCCCCCAATAGATCCACACAAGTACACTGCTTAAAGATCCCTAGGTTTAAGCTCCAGAAAGCTGGAGGCAACAGCTTCCATGTGCTAGCTGCTAAACTATGATACACCATACCACTATCATTAAGATCAGAACCCTCCTTCCATCTGTTCAGAAAATATTCAAACACATGGCTCCTCTCGCAAGAGATTAAAGAATGTTTCCCTTACTCTGCTCGACTGTACCTTCTAGATACTTAATAATGTACCTGCTAGATATGATTCTTCTGTCTCTCACAATATATACATATGTACTTGTAAGAAATGCGCCCAGATGCCTCAGGGCTAGGTGCGCTATATATATATATATATATATATATATATATATATATATATATATATATATATATATATATATATATATATAAATAAACGACTCCGAAAGCGGAACCAAAGAGAAGACTTTATTCTGCTAAGGGGATTTCAAAGTATGAAAACTTTTCGTAGGCGGCTGAAATGGAGTGCATGATTTAGAGTGAGCCAAAACATTAGAGTAAAGTATAAGCTGAAGCTGAAGGTGAATCAGCGGGCTGTGGTTTCCGAGGCCACGAGAACACAGAACACTCTGCTCTGGCCAGTATATGTATCTTTAGAGGCCTACTCCAGGTAATAGGCAATGAAAGCAGACTTTCGCGTCAGGAACGCTGTGAACGCTGAGAAGCAGTAGCAACAGTGTGTCCACACAGAACACTCTGCTCACTCCACTCACTCCGTTAGAAGGCCAGTATATGTATCTTTAGACACCTCTTCCAGGTAACAGGGAATGAAAACAGACTTTCCCTTCACCAACGCTGTGAACACTGAGAACCAGTACTAACAGTGTGTGCACACAGAACACTCTGCTCACTCCACTTGCTCCGCTAGAAGGCCAGTATATGTATCTTTAGAGGCCTCCTCCAGGTAATAGGCAATGAAAACATACTTTCTCTTTATAAACACTGTGAACGCTGAGAACCAGTAGCAACAGTGTGTCCACACAGAACACTGTACTCTGTTCTGGCATATTACTGTGGTGGGATGTATGTGAATTCAAAGCAGAGAATATGATATGATATGATATGATATGATATGATATGGCATTTATAACGCGTCTATGCACAAGTGTTTCAAGGCATGACGAGGCAAGGGATGGGAACAAAGGGAGGATGGACAACGATCCTTCTAGGCCAGGTGTCAATCAGATTGTGCAAGTGCGTGGGAAAGGGGCAGGGACAGTGCAGTACATGGCAAAGATAATAACAATAAGTAAGTAGCAACCAGCATGTGGCAAGTGCATGGATAAGTGCAGACAACAGGTGTCAAGGACTGGGAGGGCCACTGTAGGGATACAGAAACAGTCCCCAAGTGGGGGGGGTTGCCAGGTGGACAGTGCAGGTGGTGCTGAGATCAAAGGGTGTCAAAGTAGCAAGTGCAGTTCTAGTTCCAGTTAGGGGGTCAGCAGAGGAGAGGAGGAGAAAAAGCAGACACAAAGAGAAAGGGTTTGAGGTGCTTCTGGTACCGGAGATGGTTCTCCTCAAGTTTAAGGGAGTCAGGGAGGCTGTTCCAGAGGGAGGCACCAGCCAAGGAAAGAAATCTACCACCAACTCGCTGCTTGGATAAGCGACTGACCCTGAGGGAGTTGGAGGCGGATGAGCGAAGAGCTCGAGAAGGAAGTTATTTAGGAAGAGAGAGCTGAAGGTATTGAGGTCCCAAGCCCCAGAAGGCCTTGTGGACCATGCAGAGGGTTTTTAACTTAATCCTCGCAGCCACTGGGAGCCAGTGCAGAGATTTCAGTCCTGGAGAGATACGAGACCTGGGCTTGAGGCCAAGGACAAGTCTTGCAGTCCTGTTCTGGATATGTTGCAGAGGGCGGAGAGTGGAAGCAGGCAGATTTAGAAAGTGGCTGTGGCAATAGTCCAGCCTAGAGAGAACCAGAGCTCTGGAGACAGTGAGCATCTGGGGGAGGATGCTCAGGAGGTGCAGCTGGTAGTGTGACTTCTTAGAGATGTCAGAGATGTGAGGGGAGACGGAGAGAGTAGAGTGGAAGATTACCCCAAGGTTTTTAGCCTTGCAGGTGGGAGCAGGAAGAGGGCCAAGAGAGGCCGGCCAGAGAGCTAGAGGGAAGAGGGAACGGGGTGTGCCAATGAGGAGAATCTCAGTCTTATTGGCATTAAGGCAGAGGTCGTTGGCGGCACACCACTCCTGGATAGCAGACAGAAAGTCAGAGATAACGGAGGGAGAGGAGGAGGCCGAGGGTAGCCTGAAAATGATCTGGGTGTCATCCTCATAGCACTGAAAGTTGGGGCAGAGAGCGGCGATGCAGTGGACAAGGAGTGCCAGGTATTGGTTGAACGGCCAGGGAGAGAGGTTAGACCCTTGGGGGACACCACAGGTAGAGAAAAAGATAGTGGAGAGGAAGGACCCAAGTTGGACCAGTAAAAATTGCAATCTACCTAGGAGTACCCTTACTTTTGCATAGGTCTCAAAATGTTGATTCTTAAAGGGTTGTTATTTTGTCTATTTTTGAATGGTCATTGCATTGAAGTTAATAGAGATATCTGTGCTTAGGCCTGCTGGATAGTGCTTTAGTATTCTGGCAGTCATTTGCATATTAATCTCCTTGTTGAGATATAATATTGTTTAAAATCAGCAATGAATCAAAGGAACTAATGTACTACTCTGCTGCATTTCAGTTCAATAACAGCTTCTAGTTATTTCTTTGCCTCACAGCTGTGCCCCCTCCATTCCATTTATTTCAACAGCCACTTTGCATCACATATTTGCCTTTAGCACTCTGGCAGACATTTTGTATTTTGAAAGAACAGCCCTTGTGCTACACAGAAATGTGTCCGTCTGGGCTCACTTTTAAAGATACTCAGACATGGGCAGCATTTGCAAATACATATTTGCTTCATATATAAAACAATACCTCAGATTCTTGAAGATTTGTAGGATGCTTAACTTTGCACATTCACATAGCTTACCCCATCCTTGATGTGAAAAGCAAGGCCTTAGTTTGTGCCCCCAGACAAACATTTCTTATTGATTTTCTGACACAGATTTGATCAGAATCTTATAAGATCTTACATGAATTCTACTTCAAACTTATAATATTTTATTAGAATTCAATAAGAATTTTGGTGTAATGTACATTTTTAGAAAGTTCTTATTATTGTTCCAAAAAAAACACTATACTTGAAGGTGATTTTATATGGGTCTGTTCCTTTGGGTGGCTGAGTTTGTTTTATTTTCAAGCTGTCTATGGAAGCTCTACTTCTATCTTGTTTCGAAGGATGAAAGAATAGGAAGCTGACTACTGAGCCTATAGAATTGAGTGCCTTAGGTTCAGGAGCCAGGATTGAGAAGGAGGTATGTATCTAGGTAGTGCAGAAAGAAAGAAGGTGTTGGGTGCTATATCCCTGACATTGTATATTGCATTAGGGTATCCTAAAAGGACTGGATGTCCCATAGTAGGTCCCATTCATCCCATCCTGACACTTTAAACAGAGTTATCCTTATTGTGTTTGGTTGGAAGCCTCAGGTTTACTAGGTGTTCATCTAAACCATCCCAACTTAATAATAATTGTTGAATGGTACATTTTGACGTGTGGCTTCTGTTGGTCCAGCATCACAGATGTTGTCAGAAGTGGGATCAACATGGCCTCATAAAGTGATCCCACACAATAAAAATCCTCCTGCATTGAAATGAGTCAGGTCAACATGTTCCTGCTTACAGGTGTGCCAGATGCCACCTTGGCTTATCGTAAAGTCACCCAACATGCTCCATCACACCTCATCACAGGACTAAAAAAAGTCGACCACATCGCTCCAATCTTCAAGGAGCTGCACTGGCTACTACTTCAAGCACTCATCACAATCAATATAGACTGCTATCAGACTGTGGAATCTTCGCTCCCTTCCTCCTCACCTTGTTCTTCCGTAGAGCTGCCCTGCCGGTCTGTCTTCTTCCTTCCCCATATCTTCTTCTTATCAGTCTTCTTCTTGTCCTTCTTTTTGTGCAAATGGGGACGAGCTCCTCTGGAGGCCTCGTTGTCTGGTTGTTAAACACCCGACAGCGAAGATTTCCCGGGAGCAAGCCCCCTAGCAGGGAAAAAGCCTCCTGGCAGAAACAAACCTTGATTTGGTCCGGGCACTGAATGGAAGGTAAGCCTACAAAAGAATGGTGGAATACTGCCTTAAGAATGCTGAGGATCCATGGGCCTTTAAGACATATCGGAGCTCAAAAATCCTCCGGGTAAGTAATGTGCTGCTTTGGAATTCGGAAGGTCTCTGAGAAAGGAGATACGAGCGGCAATTGAAGTCAGGAAGAAAGCAGCAGCCAGGCTGCAATCCGCGCATCCGGCCGCCGAGGAGCAGACAATGTAAGAGTAAAGGGAGAAGACGCCAGAGAGGATGCGAATCGGGAAGACAGAGAGAATGAATGAGGAGAGTCCAGAGATCTGGGGCGAGACCCGTAGGGAGAAGACACACAAGGAGAATCCAGAGGCCCGGGACAAGACCCGGAGACAGAAAGGGGTAGAAAATGAAAGGGAAAAGGAACTCCCAAAGAATGGGAGAAACAATAAACCTGAAAGCAGCGAGGGTGAGTGGAGAAGCGGCCGGTGAAGGGACGCCGAAGAGCAAGCAAGAAACCAAAGGATGGCAAAATAGGAACGGAGCATTAGCTCAAAGAGGGAAAGTACACTAGAGTTATGCCTACGTGGAAACGAAGGTTGCAACGCATTGGGAAGCCACCGTGGAGGCAGGATGTGATTGCGGTGGCCATCTTGACAAAACAACTAGACCGTTCATGGAAAGATGGCTGACAACGTAACAGGGAACTCAATGGTGCTTCCAATGGCTCCATTAATTCCATGAGAGATGCATGACAACTGCATCACCAACAAAACACTCACAATCAAAACACCAATCTATCTGCCGGAGAAACTCACTATCTTCGTAAAAAAAAAAAGAAACAGCACCTGAAAACACATCACCAAGCTGGAAACAAGGAACAAAATGCAAGAGGAAAAAACAGGAAACAGATCTTGTCCTACTGCACACACTGTCTATGGAACACATTACCAATGCAGATGGGGCTGCCCACTTCCATTCAACACTTCAGGTAGGACCAGAACAGACATTGAACCCTAACTGTGCCTTCTGGAGCCCACCAATTCCACCATTCCCTCTCAGCTCCTCCCTCACACCCTTACTTGTATCCTCATTGGTACATCCCCTATGTACAGTGCTCTGTTGCTGACCAGCTAGGTTCTTCCTATATAATTGCCATACACGTATGCATAACATTCAAAGCCAAATGTCCTATCGGGCTACACAAGGCTCTGCCAGATAAGACATATACAGAACTAAACAATGTTGTACTCCTCCTTTAGAACCCTTTGTAAAATGTTCTGATTTTCCCAGAATTTCCAGGCACTACTAGCCCATATTTGCTTGGAAATTATTATTTCTGCCTGGCTTTGCCAATCAGAATGTCTTTTTGATGTCCACCCCAGCATCCACCTCCCTTCTTCTCCTGTGACCTTCCGCCCATCTCATACTTCTCATACTTGATCTTCCATGGCCAGCGGATGGGATTCATCTTCCTTAAATGTGAAAGCTAGGCCCATGTCGTTGCACGCTGTGGCCTTGCGTTGCTGCATCCACTGTAGTGGCCAGGTTGCCATGGCTCGGCATTGCTAGGGAGATGCTACACTCAAACCATGTTCCTTTTTTGGGAGCAGCCAGCCAATAACCCTAAAAGCCTTAGCAACCAGGCGGGCAGGAATTCCCAGGTGTTAGGTGCCTGGGAATCACTGCCTCGCCCGGCACTAAGACTTAACTGGACTGTGTCTTGATAAAATATATTTTCAAATGTAGGTCCCATTCGGGCCCTGTAGGTGGATTGCTTCCAAGCCAGGTGTGGCCACAAACCGTATTGTGGATATGGACCCTGGAATCCTGGATGGAGACTTTAGGGGGAATTCCATTAACCTAATAATAAAAGGGGTTGCTGCATGGCCCTTGTCTATTTCCAGATCTAGGAAAGAGGAGTACTTTCAAAGGATGAGCTTTTGTAAACATTATGGCCCCAAAATATCAATGGTTCAGGTCCATGTAACTGGGTTACTCAATAAAGTTAATCGCTTTACCCTATTGCTTTCCATAATCCCAAATGATCATTCAGGAGTTTAGATTTATGAAGAGTTATGGTAATCACAAAGTGCTTGTCATATTTTAAGCTCATTGAATTACAGACTCCATTGAAGAGATAATCAAAATAATCATTCTTCCAAACCATAGATTTTTAGGCTGTTGCAACATTACCGAATGTGAAAAACCATAAACGAATCAGGTTTGAACACACAGCAAAAGTCACAATTTAGCCCAGACTGCTTTGTCACATCCTTTCTGCAGGTGCCCACACTCAACCCAAAACATGTTTTGGTCTCTTTGTGCATCATCAGGGGAGTGCTGTGTGGGAGACTAAACGCAGCAAGCACAGGGTCAAGTTTGGGAGACCCATGCCACTTACAGTGACTTTCCAACACTTGGACATGGCACCATAATCTGGCAAATGATAGAATGAAAGGCTGAAAAAAGCAAGTGCCAGCAGTTTTGAATAAGCCAACACGTCTCCTTCCCTCGCTCATCCATTTAGGTGTCTATTTTCACATGACAGAATTTGGACAAGATGCTCTCTCAGGTGGCCTAATAGAATTCTGCTGTCTTTACCCAAAAAGGTGTACATAAAGTTGACCTTTTTCCGATAGGAGAACTTGTGTGTGTTTTTGTCTGTCAAGACATGACGAGACCTGATTTAGGGCTAAGTGGAATAACTGAGTAAGAGGTAGCTTGGAAAGAGGTGGGTGAGTAGACAAGCCTTGTTTAGTAATGGCACTGGAGACTGGTTGTAACCATTAGTTTCTTGATTCTCGGTTGTAAATAAGTTTGCAACTCTTGGTTCATGTTCATATGTGAAGGTTTATTGTTGTTTCTAGTATACAACCAGTTGGCCTAGCATGATGTGCTAGGTACATGTAAGAAAGAAGCCAACACGTATTTCGACCAAAGTCTTTGTCAAGGCTGTGCATGAGTGGTGAGGAGAGAGGGTGTCAGTAACATTGTAGACCAGAGGTCTTCCAACTGTGGGGCGTGCCCCCCCAAGGAGGCACGGCCGCATCCCGGGGGGGGGGAGCACCAGTGTCCATCATGAAATGTGTAAAAAATATATATATATATATATATTTTTTTTAGATTGGAGGAAATGGGAAGGGGCAGCTCACATGGTCAGACTGGACCATACAACCGTCTTAGGCACCAATGGAAAAAATGGCCAGAAGTTGCAAATGGATATTCAGTCCTTTAGTCACAGACTGTTTGAATAGTACCCAAGGGATTGTTTTTTGTTCAGATGTACACAAATTGTGATATTTAAAGAATATTTATTCAGCAGCAATGGTGGTGACAATGCTAAGTTTTCTTTTGAAGTACATAAGTTTTGACATAAACATATTTCAAGTCATAGTAATTATTCAGCGACAATGTACCAAGGAGAAAGGAAAGGGTTATGGAGGGAAGCAGAGTGGAGAATGGTTAGATAAGAAGGGGGCTGGTTAGCTAAAGTTAGTGCAATAATGTATAAGGGTTCTTACCAGGAGCAAGTGGTAAGCAGTCCTTCTTAGGGGATTGGAGCAGTGTCCGTTCTTGATAACCCCCTGGTAAGCCATTCTAGTGGGTAAGGGCATCCATTAATGATCAGAGGGCAGTAAGATGGCTGTTTGACACAGGATGGTCTCAAGCATGTGTTGGTGGTTAATTTAACACTGCAGAGTGACCAATTAGGCGTGATTGCCTGAAGCATGGTGGGGGTGCCATGTAATAGTGTCGGGACGGTGCATTTGCGAGTCACGGGGCAAGGGGTGTCTGTTGGTGTAGTCACGGGTGTGGTCACCGGTCTGACCTAGGGAGATTAGTTGGTCTGGGTGAGTAGCTTGGGTAAAGGTATTGCAGTCTAGCTTGAGTGACAGCGTGTGCTGATGTCAGCTAGTAATTGAGACCTTGGTGGTGCTACGGCGTGTGGGATATCTTGACCCACTCAACAGTATTTCACCACATCACCAAGCTGCCTGTGTGCAGAAAAAAACAAATGGCTGTGCTGGCGCCTGTGCGCACCAGGACCTCAAAACTGCGTTTTTGCAGCAACAAAAATATGGCTGCACTGTCCTGCCAAGCACACTTAAGGCACGACGGAAAAGGGGGACACACTAAAGGAGCGTGTCAGTGTGTTCTGAAACATATATATGGAATAAAGTGAAAAGGCAGCACTGCTTTGCTGAAAACCCAAAATTCCCCATCAAAATGTAACTTTTTCACCGTTTAAAAATGCTGCTTTGACGCTAATTCCATCTGCATATTCTGACACCACTGTGATTAATACAGCACTGCAATGCCGAATTTATTTCATTGTGCCTCAGCAAAACCAGGCATAATTCCAGAATGATAGGCCCTGTCAAACCAACTCTGAGAGAAATCAACCAGAAACTCCACTTTCACTCGCACAGGAACACGCGTTTATTTCTTTCCAAAAGTATCCAAAGCTCAGCAGCTCAAAGAGACTCTTACTCTCTGCGTCAGGTCAGTTTCAATATATCTGTGCTTCAGACAAAACTCCTGCTTTCAAGAAAATGACTTTGGCTGCAAAGACAGTGTGGGAATCTGATGGAGCTGCCAAACTGAAGTAAAGAAAGAAATGCTAGCTATTCACTAGACATGTAAAAATGGGCCTTTGCAAACTAAAGAAAAAAAATGGCCTGTTTAAAAAGAAAGGAAATTGGTGAATGCAATAGCTAAATAAAGGGTTTGTGTTGTTGGTGATAATACACACATGGGCTGTTTTATTCCACAGGTTTCTTTTAATTCAGGACGCAAAATAAGAAAATAAAGATTTTAAAACACATGGGCTGAATTTGTAAGCTCTCAAAAACCAGTTATTCCAGATGACAGAACTAAAAGCTTCCCCCTAAGGAAGGGAGCCACACCATAAACTATCAGCATATACTAACACCCAAATGATAATTGCTGGGTTGGAAAGAATATTGTCTAGGCCAACCCACGGACAATGGGACTCCCAGGGCAAGGAAGTTTGAAGTGTCAAGGGGCAATAAAACCTTCAATCGAGCTGAGAAACCCTACCTTGCTTTGAAGGAAATGACAGTTGGTAGCAGTTGAAGGAAGGAAAAATGATCCAGTGCAAAGGAATGCCATTTGCTTCCAAAGACTATTTCATAAGGAAACTTTAAAGACTTTTATCTCTGTAGCAAAACTTTGTAAAAGTGTAGAATTTTTGCAGTGTAAAAGTGAATTTTTGGGCTTTCTCTTAAGACTTGGTAGAATTCATTGACACCTTGGGAACAGAAAGGGCCAAATATGGCAGATTACAAGAAAAGCATCCATGTTTCAAATGCAAATTTGGTACATACATCCCTTATGATAATCCACACCCATGTATAAAGTTATAGAATTTTGAGTAATCTAAATCCCATTGAAAAGCGCGAAAGACTGGTATAAGGGTGAAACAAGGTCTCATGGACTGGAGGATTGGATTGCAATGTACTGCACAAAATTTGTAACCTGTGTATATAATTTGCTTAGAGATTGCAATTCTATAAATGTTTGTGGCAAAATCGGATTTTAGTTAAAGTAACTGTAGGAGGTTTTTGGACATTGTAAAACTCACCTCATACATCTGACATCATTTTCCTGAAATCCAACCAGCTGGCAGTGAGGCGGAGACTATCAACCTTGTCCAATCCCGTTCTTAGAGGCATGTTTAGTTAAGCCTGCCCCAGTCATACACTTTGATGATGTCACTATATATTATAAATAAGAGTCCCTGACAAGACTCTAGACAGATACTCTTCCTGACGTTACTGCGCTGCATTCCTGTTTCATCCATTCTGACTCCAGATCCCAACTACAAGGCAAAAGCATTGCTGACCCTACTCCAGGGCCCACTGCAAAACCCAAGCAGTGGTCATCCTATTCCCAGCAAGGCCTCAATTCTGAAATCCCACTAAAATTCCCAAATAACAAAAGGGGAAAGCTGTTGTGTTTTTGGGAAGCATCCTGATACCACTAACTGCATGCATCCTGCCATCCAGCTGCTCTGTAGAATCCAGTGACCGGAATTGCCCTTCCAGTCCAGTGCCATCTGGTTGTAACGCTCACCTGATTCCCGTAGAGGCGCCGATCTTGACTGGGCGTATACCGTATCTTCAAAGGTGATGTGTAACACACGGCTGGCTCTTTGGGCTGGACCTCTGTGCACTGTATGTTTGACTCGAAGGGTAAGATGTCTGCAGATAGAAAATATGGGATTAAGGAACTGGGTTATTGAATGTCTCTCTCTTCTTCCCTTTCTCTTCTCCTGTAGAACCCCAAAGGTTAACGCTCTCACCTTAGGTAAGTGAACGCCGTGCTCTCCATCTGCCTCGGGGCAGGGTGCTGTAACCAGTTTCTTCACTGGATAAGGGGAGCAGGCCTCTTGACTTCAGAGGACTGCTGTCCGTTGTTTACTGCACGAACGGTAAGTTTCGAGTAATTCTAATGTCTTTAAAGTCTTTAGTAATGATGTTTCTTGTTTTTCAGGGTTCCGGCGAAGGCAGATGACGGGCTGAAGTGAGTTGAAGATGGAGCCCGTCTGATGAATAGAAGCGCCTGGAAGCACGTAAGTAAGCGCTAGTTGCCTGCTTCACGATGCGCTCTAACTGTCTTTTTATTTTGCAGGTACAAGTTCGGAGCGGCTGCAGGGTGCCGGAATACCCACTGGGTTAGATGTGGAAAGGAGTAATGGCACGTGAGTATTAAAGTTCCCCAATGTCTTTAAACGCACCTTGTTTTGTCTTTCAGATGTGGGATGCAGCGCCGAAGGCCTCCGGAGCGTGCCAAGAGTTGGTAAGCTTTTGTCTTTCAGATGCCGGAATGCAGTGTGAAGACCTCCGGAGCGCACGAAGAGTAGGTAAGCCTTTGTCTTTCAGATGCCGGAATGCAGCGCGAGGCGTTGGTGACAGCCGATGGACCAGGTAAGTGAAGAGCTGTCACTGAAGACCGTAATGCTAACCTGTTCTTTCTTGTCTTTATAGGTGTTGCTGAAGACTGGATTCAGGATGGTAAGCCTTTTTCCTTAGGCCCAGGATCAGATGCAGAAGACACGATGAGCGTTCTGCTGCAGAGGATGCAGAATAACGCAAAGCAAGATTCATCCATCGGGTGTGGTTTAAATAGCCTCCTGTAGTGCTTAGGTGTCTCCTTCCACAGCCACACCTAGGTAAGAAAAGAGTTCCTGCTTTCCAGAAGAGTTCCAGTGTTCTGAATCTAGGGAGTGGCTCCTGCCCCACCCAACAGGAAAAGTAGTTCCAAACAGAAGAGGATCAGAGGCTCAACTGGCAGGCAAGTAAGCAGCATGGTCTGCTGCAGGTAAGTCCACCCAAGCATTATGAGCCCGGCGCTTCCAGCGCTGGGACTGGGCATATTTATGAGCCTGGTGCCACTGGCGCCAGGACTGGGTCCAAAAGGTCCCAATTGGGACTGGTTGGCACTCGGAACCTGGGTTATGGATCTGCTTCCAAGGGAGTTGGGAAAACCCTGACCTTTTGGAAGCAGAGATCATGACACTGGTGAACAGAACTGTCCAGCTGTTTGCCAGGTGCCCTGCCGTGTGGCGACCAGAACCATTGACTGTCCAAAATTCAAAAACAAAAAAGTGGACTGTGAGTATCAGTTGCCATCCTATATAAACCCATAGCTTATCTTGTCTTAGTCCTTATCCCACTCTCTAAATCATCCTATCCTTATCCTGATTACTTGTTCAAACTGTCAAAAATCATTCTTGCAACCCTGCCCTTGATTCCTAGTTCCTAGTGCTAACGCCACCTCTTTAGTAATTTTGCCTTTTAAAATCCTAAGCCATTGGTCCTATTTCGAGTGATTGGACTGGTTCACGAATCAACCCTGGAGCTTACTGTGTCCCTCTTTGGTGGCCTGGACTGAACACTGTTCTTGTCACAACTGATTTCCTTTCCTTTTTCACTGCTCTATTTTACTCAAAGTGCACCTTTTTATATCTTTCATAACTTACTCAATTTACCAGCTAGAGACTTACTTTCACTTCCATATTGTAGCTGTGATCTATAGCTACGCCCCAACCAAAGAACCACACTCCAGATCAGTGTATGCCACCTGTTTTTTTAATTAAAAACCGTTTGGGTGATTTCAGGCAGGAATTGCAAAATTGCAAATTTTCACACATGTCATTTTGCTGCAATCTGTTTTACCCCTGCCATTCATTTTTGAACTGTATGCTTTTGTTAATCCATTCTTTGTGATTGTTAGTGCATTTGCATTGCGGCTTTAGTGAGGAATTATATTTGCTTCAAAGTTTTTAACACACATTCATTATTTATTTGTCAATTTCAGAGTGTCATTTCATAACATTGCAAGGGGTATTAAATTCGTTGTTCTCTCTTATTTGGGGAGGGAAGGTCAGATTTGGATTGTGATTCTTGCCTATATTTCTGATTACCTGCTGCTTTTGTTTATCCACTCAGAATTGATTATTTGTGGGTTGAGGGAACATTGTAGGGGGAAATTCTAACTGGGGTGCCATCTTACCTAAACCAAAAAGTGCTCCTATTCCGCTGTGCTGTGTATATGTTCCACTAGAAGGTAATTGGGGATTGCTGCCCCATATTAAAAAGTGTATGATTTCTTTTGAATTTTAAAATAAATTAATAAATATTTTATTTTACCACCCAGCCTGGCTCATGGTCCATTGTGACCCGGGGTATTTGAAAAGGGTGTTTGATATGAGTGGTATACCATCTCAATATTGAATCAATATAAAAAGATAGGCATTTCAGCCGTGCGCTGTATACTAGGCCGAGACCAAGGTGGGTGTCACCTGATTGAAATCCTTAACAGGTGTATAACATGGGGTGAGTGGCAGACTCAGTGCGTCTAGCAGCTTGATGCCGCTTTGCAGTGCGGGGGGGGTGTGGAGGGCGGTGGCAGGATGCCTACTAGCAGGGAGTTTGCTGGTTGCTGAATGATGGGGTGATTGTTTGATTAGTGTTGTTGGTGTCCAGTCAATTGGTCGACAGCAAACTGATCGACTGCAATTTGGTCGACACCATTTGGTCGAATGCCAAATGGTCGAATTTTTTTTTTTTTATATATATATATGTGTTTTGTGGGTTTTCGTCTGGGGAAAAAAAAAAAAGAAAAAAAGGGGATTGGGGGGACCCCCCCAAAAAAAACCAAAAAAGGGGTAAAAAAAAAAAAAAAAAATTCGACCATTTGGCATTCGACCAAATGGTGTCGACCAGTTGTCCTGTCGACCAAATGTTTTCGACCAATTGACTGGTAACCGTGTTGTTGAGTCCTGTGTGGACCCAGGAACATGTGTAGTCCCTGGTATGGGTGTGCGAGGAAAGTGCCGTAGGTGGCTGGAGGGAGGCATGTTGCTGCATTCCCGATTTGTAGCACGTACAGTATTAGGCTTGTGTTGGGTAAAGGTTGGGATTCCGATGTGACAGGGTTAGTGGGCAGACACTCCGGGTCCCGCAGCCTGGTGCTGGTTGGCCATGGGCCATGGAGTGCAGGGGGTGGTGGCAAGGTGCATGGCCGTGGTGTGCGAGGCCTGCACGCTGGAAATTGTTGTGGTACCCATCCATGTTCGGTAGTGCGCACAACCATTCTGGAGGGGGGTTCACCTGTATCAATGCTGGGTAGTGTTCTGTCGTTCGGTGAAGTATGTTCCGATACGGATATGCGGCGAGGGCCGCTGGTATAAGGAATACAGGCTTACTGGTAGGTTTGTGTAAGCAAGTCTTTGATTGGTCTTGGTGTGTCATAGAGGAGCACAGTGATTGGCTGTTGTCATGGTTGCAGCCATAAACAAATGGGCATTCGCTGATGGCTCTGCCTGGTGGGGTCGGCCTGGTACCGATGACAGTCTTGCTTGGGAGGTGCCAAGTCCTGTGATGGGCAATAATTCCTTACGAGATCAATTGGTTCAAAATCCACATCTAAAATCAATTACTCCAATTACAGTCATTGAATCGCTATTTGATGGAAGTGTGTGCGTACGCTATTGACCAAACCATATAGACTAAACCATATACCTATTCATATTTCCCAAAATTGGAAAACGAAACACTACATTCTTGAAACCTTCTAAATACAAATAAACATAAAACTACCACCAAGTAATTAAAGTGAAACACGTGAATACACCAATTCCACAATAGCAACTAACACTATTTAAAATATGCACATTTGACTTCTACTTGTCAAGTGCAATCCTGACATGTTTCAGCTCCAAAGATGGTTTGGAACTTTCTTCAGGGGAATACATCAAACTTGAATAAGCTTTGTCTTCTTATGGCTTAGATAGACAATATTTCAACTGATTCTGAGTTGTGCAGGGATCCTCTCTTTCTTTTGAAAAAATCCCAGTCCTGAGGCAAGAAATCTCCAACGAGGTCGATTAAATCACCACACTTCTCCAGTGTACTTGTGGGTTTATCATCAGATGCTGAAGCTCCTGCAGACTAATCGATATGCTCAAAAATGCTGCATCAAGCTAGGACATTGACTCCATTACTACTGGGTTCCACGATGGATTGTCGACTCACCCTGCCTCTGGGTGGCACTATTAAGTCGGCGGGCGCATTCAAACAAGTTTTCAAAATCAGCGTTGTCCACAGGGGTGCTCTGCACAAGGTCAACAGAATGCAATGCAAAAACACAGCAGACTAGTGGATCAGCAGAAGGAGCCGAGACACAGCAGACCACTGGCTCAGCAGGAGCAGAGACACAGCAGGCCAGTGATGTAGCATCACACGGAGAGATGCAGGAGACCAGTGGCTCAGTAGCAGGAGCAGAGACCCAACAGACCAGTTGCTCAGCAGCAGGAGCAAAGGCAGAGCAGACCACTGGCTAAGCAGTAGGAGCAGAGACACAGCAGACCACTGGCTCAGCAGCAGGAGCTGAGACACAGCAGACCAGTGGCTCAGCAGCAGCAGGAGCAGAGGCACAGCAGACAAGTGACTCAGCAGCAGGAGCAGATATGCAGGAGACCAGTTGCTCAGCAGCAGGAGCATAGACACAGCGGACCAGTGGCTCAGCAGCAGGAGCAAAAACAGAGCAGACCACTGACTCAGTAGCAGGAGCAGAGACACAGCAGACCACTGGCTGAGCTGAGACACAGCAGACCAGTGGCTCAGCAGTAGGAGCAGAGACGCAGCAGACCAGCGACTCAGCAGCAGGAGCAGAGGTACAGCAGACCAGTGACTCAGCTGCAGGAGCTGAGACACAGGAGACCAGTGGCTCACTAGCAGGATTAGAGACACTGCAGACCCCTGGCGCAGCAGCAGGAGCCAAGACACAGCAGACCAGTGGCTCAGGAGCAGGAGAAGAGACACAGCAGACCAGTGGCTCAGCAGCAGCAGGTGTAGAGCCACAGAAGATCATTGTCTTTGCAGCAGGAGCAGAGACATAGCAGACCCCTGGCTCAGCAGCAGGAGCAGAGACACAGCAGACCAGAGGCTCACCAGCAGGAGCAGAGACACAGCAGACCAGTGACTCAGCATCAGGAGCAGAGATGCAGGAGACCAGTGGCTCAGTAGCAGAATCAGAGACACAGCAGACCCCTTCAGCAGTAGGAGCAGAGACACAGCAGACCGTGGCTCAGCAGCAGGAGCCAAGACACAGCAGACCAGTGGCTGAAATCCTAAATTATCATTTGGGGTTATGGAAAGCAATCGGGTAAAGCGATTCACTTTGTTAAGCACCCCATTTCCACGATACTGCTAATTTCTAGAGCGGGTTGTAATGTAATGTAATGGGCATGTGTATGGCGCCTTTCACCATTGGTATGGCCTTATACAGATAGGCGAGAGCCAGATATCATGCCACGGTGCAGACTGTTGCCAGACAAGCAGCATATCAAAAAATATCTCTTTAGGAGAAATATATTTTTTTTCACATTTGCAAATGTTTGCGGATGGTTAGGAGACAGACGGTGAAATATCGGCTCTTAAACTGCCTTATATTTCCATATAACCAAAAACCGCACCGCATGCTTTTATTATAGAATGTTCATGTGTTGGGTTCAAGGCCATAAAAAAAGCGCGGGACATTCAGCATTTCCCGAGCTCTGCCCGCGTGTGTTTGCTTTCCCAGCGCTCTGCGGTACCTGTGTCTATATCGCGTTTATTGTCAAGGAAGAGGCGAGTGTCCAGATGTTGCCCCCTTTGTCTGCAGTAAGCGAGCACATAAAGGCTCGAGTTTCCAGTATCTGCATGCTTCTTCTAGTAAAACTCCTAAAACCTCGGCTTCCCAGAAACGAGAACCCCACTCTTAAATACACATGGCATGTGCAGAACGGCTGCCGATGCGTAAGCGGTGCCCCAATAGCAGAACTCCGCTGCAACACACACAAACACAAGAACAGTGCCCTAAAGAATTATGCTCACAAGCTACACCTTTAAACGACTTTTTTTTATTTTTTATTGTGCACTTAGTTTAATGTTTTTTAGCACATTTACAAAAATAAGCAAGAGAAAATATCACATTTACAGTATAAAATGTACACCAATTCATCAATTAAAAAAAATGTAATTTGAAAATAATACAAATTTGAACGTATTCCTTAAAATGCCAATTAAACTAACGTATCCTTTCCCCTGAGGTCTCTTACTTATCAAACCATAATACCTATCAATAAAACATTCACGTCTCTTCATCTTTCATTGCTCGCTTCCATATATAAAAATACATTGCATTTATTAGGACAGATTCAGCCCCTAACAAACTTGGCCAAAATTGGTTGTCTCTTATATTGTCAGGATGGGTCACATAAGCACCACAGCCACTTATATGGAGATGTCACAGTGCTTATACAAGATGTCAGTATGTGCTTACTTGTCTCAACCGCAGCTAGACAATGTCTGCAGATATTGTCCTGGTTTTCTGTATTTCTCCAAATACTAATAAAGTCCTTAGTTTGCAGTATGTTCATACGGAGCTGCATTGTGCAACGCCACTTCCCTAGCAGACGTCAGATTACCTCGCATTTGCACCAGTGCTTCAAATTGTGCAAATGCGTTTAGCGCGAGTTTTCGGGTTATCAATTGCGTTATAAGGAATGGAGCAAACCGGATTTAATCCAATCCGTTTTAGATGAAGATGTCTGCAATATAGGCATGCCTCTGCCGGTGTGATGTGAGTGCAGCGAATTGTGCTTGCGCCAAATTTAACGAGGTCCCTAATACATAGCATTTTGATCCGAAGCAAGAATACTGAGTACACAAACACATTTTTTTCTGTTTGCACAATCAAGCAACAACAAAAATATTCCACTGCTTTTCCAATAGAAAAGTTGGGACTTTGAAGAAAAACCTGTTTCTCTCTATGTCTCTGGAGACATGACCGTGGGGTGTGGAGGGTATTTCATTTTGGCCTGTGGCTGTGTGCCCTGCATGAGAGGAGTTTGGGGTTGTGGGAGACGTGAGCAGGGATTCTGGCCCCGCTGCCTGGCGAACTCCTGAAAAACTCCTTGTGCTTACCCTGACGTGCTAGGCCTCTAGTGGGCAAAAGTCCCAGCAGGCTACTGAGCACAGCACTGGAGCATGTTCTAGTGAGGTTTGAGGCGCCGCTCAGCCTGCTGACCAACAAGCAAAAGCCAGCGAAATGGGTTCCTGCGGGCCTGAAATTTCAAGCAACCCTTTCTCTGAACCAAAAGTTCTTGCCTTCCACAACCTTCAGAAAGTAGTTTATGAAATTGTATATGGGGTTTCAGCCAAATGCATGTTGGCGTTATAGAGAAGCTAAAATCTGTACTGTGGAGCAGGAAAAAGCCTGAGATAAATGGATTCAAATTGAATACATAAGTCTTTAAGTGTTGCTTCTTGTAGATCATCAAATTACCTTCAGACCTCAGGGAGATGGGGAGGGCCTTCCGCTCTTTCGCCGCAAGGACAGAACAAGACCACCCGCCAGATGTCTCTGTTATAAGTCTAGGATAGGGGCACATGTTTTCTGGTCAGACTGTGACCTAGGATTACGGCAAAACCGGTAGAATTAAAGCTTGCGTACTGAGAAAGGGAAGTTCATTGTGTGCAAAGTTTAGTGGACTAAGTACATCAGTGTTTCTTTAATGGAAGCAGTGAATAGACATAAGTCCAAGAGAGGTATGGGGACATTTTCCCATCCCACGCAGCGGTCCATCTGCAGTGTTATGGACTCTCTTGGGGCCCCAAATAGAGGTTGTTGGTTAAATCAAGCCAAAAGGAAATTAAAGCATTTATGACTATTACCATAACGTTGAGGAAACAAGGGAGAGGTAAGAGGCTCCTCAGTAATCAAACGTGGAGAAAAATGCTTTAGAAACCGAGCTAACCTATTTCTTAGGTGTAAGTTGTGGGTCAAAGATGACTCCTACATGGTGTCCTGTCTTTGATGACTTAGGGCATAGGTCAAAATAAATCTCTATATCGATCTTACTGGGTTTTACCTCCAGGTAGTCAAATGGCGCACCAAAGGCTCAAGCAGCTACAGATTACCAAACTATGCAGTGTCAACAATGAGGCTTTCGCACAGCGAGGGGTATATGACTAAACCTAAAATTACCATGTGAAGATCATGGTCACAAATCGAAAATGCAAACGCTTCATGCACGCTCAATGCGCAAACTTGATGAACACAAATATAAATCCCAGCAGGCATAGAAAGAGAAAATGTAGCCATGCCGCTGTGGCCAGCTGCTCTTCTATGCACCAAAATCATCCCACCCTCTCCGGCCACGGATCGAATCTGCATCTCATGCTCACCCACATGCGGATCACACTCATCTGCTCACCTCCATGCAGATGAGTGTGCCTCCAGAGCCAGCAAGGTGGCGTGGGCTGGAGCCCCCACCAACCCACAGAAACCAGGGATCCGACCCTGAACCGAAGGAAAAGCACCTCCCTACGGCCTCACATGCCGTCCGATGATGCCCCGGACCACCAGAGTTTAGAACAAAGTAAGGCTGACCTCCCACCTGTACTGGTGCCCCCCAGCACCCCTTACTTTCACCCATTGCAGCCCAGGCCCCCCAGGACGCGCCTGCATCAGCGCCGACATTGCAATCCAAAACAAAATGTCGGGCGCGATGCGGCGCCATAACGAGGCTGTGTTTCCTGCTGGTTGCTAAGCAACCGTTTGCTTCAATTTGTGCCGCATCCGCCGGCAAGCGGAAGAGCCGGCCCACCGAAGGCCATCTAAGGCCCTGTTTGCCCCTGTAGTAGCATTGCCTCCAGAGCCAGCAAGGTGGCGTGGGCTGGAGCCCCCACCAACCCACAGAAACCAGGGATCCGACCCTGAACCGAAGGAAAAGCACCTCCCTACGGCCTCACATGCCGTCTGATGATGCCCCGGACCACCAGAGTTTAGAACAAAGTAAGGCTGACCTCCCACCTGTACTGGTGCCCCCCAGCACCCCTTACTTTCACCCATTGCAGCCCAGGCCCCCCAGGACGCGCCTGCATCAGCGCCGACATTGCAATCCAAAACAAAATGTCGGGCGCGATGCGGTGCCATAACGAGGCTGTGTTTCCTGCTGGTTGCTAAGCAACCGTTTGCTTCAATTTGTGCCGTATCCGCCGGCAAGCGGAAGAGCCGGCCCACCGAAGGCCATCTAAGGCCCTGTTTGCCCCTGTAGTAGCATTGCCTCCAGAGCCAGCAAGGTGGCGTGGGCTGGAGCCCCCACCAACCCACAGAAACCAGGGATCCGACCCTGAACCGAAGGAAAAGCACCTCCCTACGGCCTCACATGCCGTCTGATGATGCCCCGGACCACCAGAGTTTAGAACAAAGTAAGGCTGACCTCCCACCTGTACTGGTGCCCCCCAGCACTCCTTACTTTCACCCATTGCAGCCCAGGCCCCCCAGGAGGTTCCTGCATCAGCGCCGACATTGCAATCCAAAACAAAATGTCGGGCGCGATGCGGTGCCATAACGAGGCTGTGTTTCCTGCTGGTTACTAAGCAACCGTTTGCTTCAATTTGTGCCGCATCCGGAAGAGCAGGCCCACCGAAGGCCATCTAAGGCCCTGTTTGCACCTGTTCGCCGCTGAACGGCGCGTGGCGATTTAAACCACCTAGACTTAGCTTGGACTTCGCCATATGACCTTGCATCCATTGTAAGTACCTACTTGCAGCTAGCACCATGATATTTGTGCGTTAATAGTCTCATGCATATGCATTTGTCTGTCGTATCTAGTTTATATCTGACTAGCCACCTGATGCTACATTAGCCTTCTTCTGCCCATTACCTGAACACTGCACCTAGCCTATACCTGCCTAACAGTTGAGTGATGCTTTAGTTCATGCCTAACTAATTATCTTACCACTATGCAACTGTAACGCTACGCATATCACCCCTTACTACTGCACTTGCTCAGCACCATTATATGCTCAATGTTCCAAATACTAGTCATAATCACACTAGCACTGCAATGTATTATGTAATGATTATCGCACTGCCCTCACTGCTAAATCGAACCTAGGTGACCCCCATTTTATGCATTTGACTGTATTGCCTTCTGCCTTTCACTGCTAAATCGAATCTAGGTGACCCCTATTTATGCACCTGATTGTTGTGCCTCCCTGGCTCTTTCCCTCTTAGTCAGGTAACCAGTACTACCATCATGCACATCAGTGCACTCCTTCCACTATACTACACCCTAGCCCCACGACTTGCCCAAGTCACTCAGTTACCCACGGTAACAACCGCACCACCCCGGGTTAAACTTGATCAGCCTCTCCTCAGTCTTGCACCCCCACGACTTATGGTGTCTCCCAGAATGAGCCCTGCAGCTCCCCTGTAGGCCAGATCAACCAATACCTTAATGACCCAGCACTATGGCTGGAACATTTCGCTAGGAAACCTACACCCAACCAACCCTGCCCCCTCTCTCTCAGAAATAAGAGACTAGGCACCAGATTCCGCCTACGTCACTCCCGTAACAACGCCACGAAGCAAACCTTACTCTCTCCACCTGGATCACCGTCAATCACTAGCTCATGCAAATCCACAACCACAGGGGTTAAACTGCCCAGGTTTAAGGGTGCCCTTATTAACGCCAGATCCCTCACTGCACATGCACTAGACATAGCTGACCTCATCACCACGTCTAACCTTGACTTCATAGCTATATCCGAAACATGGCTTCATGCTGTTTCTGGCCCCTTACTAGCATTGGCCCTACCGCCGGACTACGGCATCACACGATGTGACCGTCCCACCATCCACTCTAGAGGTGGGGGTGTGGCTTTCATCCATAAAAATGAGCTCGACCTAAGAGTGATACCTGATGCCAAACTTGCATCAGCTGAGTCGCTGTCAGTCAAATTAGCACTCACACCCAACCAAACGGCCACCTTACACCTTATCTACAGGCCCCCGGGACCGGCACCGTCCTTTGCCAGTGAAATTTCCATCCTCCTCCTTGACAATACTAAAAATAATTCACAAACAATCATCTTAGGCGACTTTAACTTAGGTCTTGGTGACCTAAAGGATCCTGTGGCAATTGCCCTGGAGAACGTACTAACTGACCTCGGCCTCACCTTGTATATTCAAGAACCTACCCATATCAAAGGTAGAACACTTGATTGGTTAGCTGGCTCCAACCGCAATATTAAGGTTCTCAGCAAGACCCCCTGTATATGGTCTGACCACCACATCATAACCTTTAACATTGAAGCAACCCCACGTACCCTGACTCCAATAGCCCCAGCACTCCTGACCAGAAGCAAAAAAGACATAACTAAAGAGAAACTCCTCCCACTGTTACTCCCGACCCTTAATGCAGCCACCAACACCTGCTCTGATCCTACTTCCTTAGCAGACACTTACAACCAAACAATGCTAACGGCCATTGACTCTATAGCTCCTATCAAACTTAGGAAGGCTAAATTACAAGCTCATCTTAACTCATGGTTCACCCCACAGTTAAGAATACTCAAAGCGAAACGTTGTGCTGAAAATCGATGGAAAAGCCACCCTTCTGAAGAGCACAAAGATGGTTTCCTTCTTGCCTCACTCTCTTATAAAGATGCTATCATCACTGCAAAAAAGGAATCTCTTAACAACCGCATTATGCAAGCTGACTCGAACACTAAGGAGCTCTTCAAAATCCTAAAAGAGCTTGAAACTCCAGTCACCCCCCCTGACACTTGAAAGATAGTAAATGGTGTGCCAACATCCAAGCAGCCTTACTAAATAAAATCTCCACACTACAAGTGAAAATTAAAGATAATCAGGACAGTCTGAAGCGAGACAACCGCGCTCTCTCCCCTGCCAGGGCCCCCCTCCAGACACTGCTAATACTACACCATTTACATTCTCACCGCTCACCGCTGCCGAGGTAGAAAACATAATTCTAAGAATTAAACCATCCAAGGTGACCCGTGCCCAGCCCCTATTATTAAGGACTCAGCGCATGAGCTGGCCCCATTCATTACAGCCTTCATTAACTCTTCCTTCAAAACCGGTATTGTCCCGGATAACGCTTAGGTGATCCCATTGCTCAAAAAACCATCCCTTGACCCAAGCATTCCTACTAACTTCCGACCTATCACCACAGTCCCATTTCTGCTTAAGATTTTAGACCGTGCCGCATACCTCCAGATACAAAACTATTTGGAATCTAATAACTTGCTAGGTCTACGACAATCCGGATTCCGCCCCAGACACGGGACGGAGACTGTTTTAATAGACCTTAAAACCCAAATCGAGGTTTTAAAGGATCAGGGCAAACTAGCAATGCTATTACTTCTCGACCTTTCAGCCGCTTTCGATTTGGTCAACCACCAGATCCTATGCAAGCACCTCCACTCCGCTGCCAACTTCTCATCCTCTGCTGCAGCCTGGATCAAATTCTTTTTGAGCAATAGATCCATGAGAGTCTTTGCCCCATCCGCAGCCGCTGACCCTTCCCCAATTCACTGTGGTGTACCTCAGGGATCTTGCGTGTCACCTACACTTTATAACATCTTCACAAAACCACTCTTTGATGTGCTTGACTATCTGGGTGTCTCCTATACTAACTATGAGGATGACACCCAGATACTCATTCCCATCACTGGTGATTATCTAGGTAACACCAAGGCCCTTAATGACGTCTACCTGGTCATCCAAGCTTGGATGGCCCAACACCAGTTGTGCCTAAACGATGACAAGACGGAGCTTCTGATCTTGGGCACTGCACAACGCCTGAGCAGACTAGAACCATCCTATCAGTCATTCACCATAGACGGTAATAACATTCGAGTCTCAAAAGACACTAAAACATTAGGCTTCTATCTTGACGGTACACTATCATTAACTCGACAAACGAATGCTGTCAGATCTGCGTCCGCATACACATGCAAACTCATCGCAGCTTGCAGACCATTCCTTACTACCTCCAACAGTGTCACATTAGCGAGAACCCTCATCATGGCTAAAATCGATTACTGTAGTGCTCTTTACCTAGGCACCAGCCAAGAGAACCTGAATAAACTCCAAACTACCCAAAACAATGCCATTCGTGCCGCCCTAAACATTCCCCGCAACCAGCATATCACAGAAACTAGAACCAAGTTAAAGTGGCTACCTGTCAAGCAGAGAATTTCACTCAAAACACTCGCCCTTATGCACAAATGCCTGGCTAATAAGGCCCCTATCTACCTCGGCAGTCGACTGTCACGCCACTCGACCTCCCGACCACTAAGAACTGCCCAGTCCCACTGTCTAGCGATCCCTAGATTTAAACTGCAAAAAGCAGGGGGTTTAAGCTTCCCTGTCCTAGCCTCCAAGCTATGGAACTCCCTCCCTGCTACCATCAGAGCTGAAGACTCATTTAACACTTTCAAAGCCAATACTAGATCTTGGCTTTTTGACCAGCTTTAAGCCCTGCTCAGCGCCTCTGTCTTACACACTCTGACCTGCTGTCCTCTGTTATTACGTAGCAGCACTGGCATCACTGTAGTATATGTAGTTAGATTCCTTTAGTCACCTACTGTCTTTGTGCAACTGTAGTATATGTAGATAGATTCCTTTAGTCACCTACTGTCTTTGTGTAAATTTGTAATATTATGTCTGTACATATGTATATCTGTAACCTGTACAAATTGCGCCCTGATGCCTCCGAGCCTGTTGGTCTGCGCGTTACAAATAAAATAAATACAAATACAAATCATATACCTGTCAATCATCATCATCATCTTACACACGGCTACTCCTGGGAAACACGGGGTAGGGACTTCCACCAGACTCATGCCCCGTTCACACAACACCAACGCCATGGACCCGCAACCACTGATGGCAAGCTCTCAGGGTAGGTACAGTGGACAGAACCAAACATTATCATGTGTGATCAAATGTCATTTAAAGTAATTTTATATAACACAAAATCTGCTATTTTGGCAGACTCTTAATTCTAGGTCCAGTAAAGATCGGGTCAGGGGACTTATTGGGTGGAAAGGAAGAGGCACAATCCCTGAAGTGTTGATGGGTGCAGACCCTATGGGACTATATACTGTGAGCTGGCATTGTTCTAGATGAGTGTGGTAAGGGCAACTCGGGTATCTGTATCCAGAAGGGAGAACGAGATTTAGGTTTTATGATCAGTTTTAGGGCGTCAGCCCCGAAAGCAATGGTGACTCAAGGGTTAATATTTAAGCTAGATATAGCTCTGTGAGCCCCATCTTGACAAAGGTGACGACCACAGCTGTTGATAATGAGAAGATTCCATGCAGAAGGTAAGCAGAATTATCCGAGAATGCCACTGGCATGTCTCTTCTGGAGTCCTCCTGGAAAGCGTTTGGAAGAATGATGTATCCAAGCCTCCAGGATTGAGTCAATGATAATAGCAGTCCGTCTAGTGCAGAAAGGCATGGGCACTGTAGGGCAAACCTGTCCCAAGGGGAGGTTTTTTCTGGCCTTTATGGCTCTTATGCCAGCATTTGGCTGTGTGGAAAGGAGTGTTTTATGGGAGATGATGGGCAACCAGGGAGGCTCACAGCCCCTCCTAATGACATATCAGGCCATGTGCTCTGTGTCACAGACTCGTCCTGCTCCCCATGATACCAGTGCTCGTCCAGCACCCTCACACCATCTCAGCCATCTAGGCACTCAGACACAAATAATACACAAGGCCAGAAGTGGGATCAAAAAGCTATGTAATGCAAACACACACCAGTGCTTGGGAGGGCTACATTCGGCTCTGCCCCACTCAGGCCTGGCTCATACATATGTACAATGCAGATGTTACACAATACAAAACAGGTCATTTTGTAACAGCAGACTTTCACTTTCAGTTTTTTGTGCCCCTGCCAGCCTTCTTGTGTCATGGGCCACAAGGCCATCTCTGTCGGGCACTGAATGCATTGTCTTGCCCGTTCTCTGCATTCATATATTGCATTATTGGTTCATCCTTGTTAGGGAGAATATTCTCATCTATGGCTAATTTCCCTCACCTAGTGAGTCCCCCAGCAGCTTTGCTGGACTTCTGGAGTTTATGTTTTTCCACTTGGTAAGAGTGAGAGCTTTTCCCGAGTCTTACCTGTGTTTTGCTATGTGTTTCTACCTGTTTTTGTGATTATGGACTCTGAAGTACACCACTTCAGTAGCCCTCTTCTTTCTGTGTGCCACACGCACCTTCAGTGCCGTGGCACAGGGTTGTCTTTGAGACTTCCCTCGACTCCATTTCTGAGGTGACTAACGTCCCCCAGAAAAGGGTAAAGTTACCATTAACTTTACTTAGTCAATCTACCACAGATCCAGTACACCCCATCTTCCATGGAGTACTGGCAAGGGTTAACTCGTATCCCTTTTTATCTGTACCTCCTAGAGCATTGTTTCGCTCTTTTAACATTTAGACTTGGCTAGTGGCAGTGGTATCTACCCTAACTTTTCTACCGCGATTATATTAGATAAACGTGGTACTGTTCTTGGCTATTATATTAGCCTCAAACATAAACCCGCTTGACCAAATCATCTTTCTTTTGGTTTATTCTCAATTTCTTTTTGTTAAAGTCCTTCTTGTGTCTTACTTTGTGCGGCAAACTAGGTTTGCCTTCTTTGTTCACTGTCTTTTGGCGAGCTTCTGCTCGGAAGCCCTCCTCAAGGCGCCTGGTTGTCTAGGTGGGCTCAATGTGAGGGAGGGGTGTAGTCACCCCCTGCACAGGGTATCCCAGGAAACCCAAGTCGCACTTTGTCATGATTGGCCAGGGTAGTTTTCCGGGCTGGACAACACCCCTGCTGGACGATTGACAGCCAGGCTGTGTGAATGGGGGTTTTTCGCATAAAAGGCAGGTCTCTTGGGCTAGAAGTCAGAGAGTCGCAACTGGAACTACAAGGAACCGAAGAGAAACGGAGAGAACGATGGCTACTGCAACTACCCCGTCCCGGTGAAGCCCTGCTGCAGTCCTGAGCTATCTCCCCTTCAACGACTTAGAGAAGATCCAGTTCGGAGTCTTCTTCCCTTGAGCTTGATGGGGATAACCAGTTCATCTTCTACAGCCAGACGATCCTCTTCCTTGGTCGAAATCGCTGCACACTGCTGTAGTGGTCCGAATAGCCACCTGAAGAGCCTCTCCTGTTTTTAAGGAGTGCACCTTTTATTCCTCATCGCTGCTGCCGGCTTTATAACTGTGTGGTGCAGACCCCCTTCAGACGTCCTCCTTCACAACGAAGCTCCAGGAATGGTGGGTCTGCGGGAAACCAACAGGAACAACTGCCAGGGCACCAGCTGCACCATTGGAATAAGGTACTGTGGTCTGCTCGAGGAAACTGGGTGAATACCTTTTCTTCATTTTCCAGGGCTTGCCCTTGTCTTCCCTCCTTCTTATAACTTTTGCTTCCGAACATTGACAATATCGAATTGCTTTTTGCTACGTGGAATCGTGAACTCTCTGACTGTGTGATCTTCGGCAACAGGCCCCAGTGTCTTCCGACCCTGGCTCCGGCCCTTTGACTTTTGAACTCCTGTCTCTGAGTGTTTCTTGATTTTGCCTGCCTAACCAAAATATTGCCTATGATTTTTGCCTCCAACTCCCTCTGGGTATCTCAGGTGCTAAGTGTGTTTTTGCCCCGGTAGCATTTCATGTCACGGATACGTGTTTATTTTGTAGACCGAACTGTCAAAAAGTGATCGAGATCGTATTCGCGGTAACGTGTTTTGTTCCTAACACCGGTTCATTCAAACACAGGGTACTTACCTTGAGACTCACTGTACAAAGTGAATTGGTTAGTTGTAGTATATTTAACGTGTGTTTTTTATTTGAGTTTAATAGAAGTGTTGTGTTAATAACGAATGGTTTAAAAATAAATGTGCTTATATTTTTACCTGAAACCTTGAGTCAGTGTTTGCTTGAGTCACAGTAATTGTGGTCCTTTTGTGTAATCTCTGCTACTCCTCATATACTCTTGAGATAAGCCTGGCTGCTCGCCACTGCTACCACTCTGACATAGTAGCACGGGCTTGTACCAAAGGTAAAACTTGTATTGCCACCTGTAGTCTTAATTGTGTGTAGTGGTCCCTAAGGGCACTGCACAGGATTCTGCCCAACAATCCTCCGCTTTCCAAATGGCCAGGAGCATCCGAAGTAGCATCTCAAGTAGCTGTTTGGCTGCACTGGATGGATGAACTGACTCCAGGACTCCAGAATACCCCTTTGCAAGTATTTACATGGACTGTGTTTGAACGTGCTATCGCCCCACCTCTCTGCACCGCCTCCAACTCACCTCCTTGCAGCTCGTCATCAGCTACTTAACCTCAGGTGCGTTTGCATTGTGTGCGCGCATTCGAAGTAGCATCTCAAGTAGCTGTTTGGCTATTCGGCGTAGAGGCAAGAGGTGTGTACTTATTCTTAGTATAAACTAATGTAGTACCCTCAAGACTTTTATCTACCGCTTCTATCAATCTGAGAAGTACCTCAACAGTGTACTTAACTGGTTGTTTCGATTCGGTGAGAAGTCAAGATATTTAGTTATTTTAAACACCATACTCGACAATCAGAGCCTTAAAATCACAATGGATACGACTCTTAGAAACGGGAAGAAAATAAAAGAAATCTCAGTGAAAGATCGTCCAAGTACCAGTCCAAATAAAAATACAAATAAAAAAAAATTCTCAGCCCTGTGCCATCTTTAAGTGGAAAATGCTAATTTCTTTGTATGTCATCGCAGGTAAAAGAGGGTGACACATCAGCAGAAGCCCCCATTGATACACATCTTGACCCTGTTATACCGAATTTGAAATTATTATGCTCTCTGAAAGTGGCAAATGCAGATATTACTTATGACCCCTTTACTGAGAAAGACATAAAAAAAGCAGAACATCTAGTGGAAGTAGAAGGACATGAAGATAAGTTCATCCCGCTAGCTGATATTTCCATGTTTGCTCCCATGGTGATAGCAGATCTAGATAAAAGTATACGTCTATAGTTAGGTCCTTCTACTTCAGTTTCGACCTTCGGTAACTTCCGCGAACATGTTCATTATCACTAGCCACATATAATTGAGCAAGCAAGATTAAGGCAGACTTTCTCACAAAGGGAGGACCAATTCATGCCCAAATTATTGTGCATGTCAGCAAGCTCTCTTACTGCGGAGTATGAGAATGAAGTAAAGCCTTCGCCTCACTATTTCCAGAAAAGCCAAATGAATGCCTCCGCCCCAGTATTTAATTTGTCTAATTCTCCTGAGACATCTATATCGCCTGAAAGAGATATAGCTGACCCTTTGGAAAAAGAGATTCAGGACTTTCCGGTCCTCACAAGAAATCTAAATCTCCTTGATCGGGGTCACAAATTCACTCACTTACATCTAAAAGAGCTGAAAAATAGTATATCAGTTAACACAGAAAAACTCTTAAAGCTCGAAGGATTTATTCTCTCCCAAGAGGCATGCCATAAGTTTCATTTAGAATGTCCTGAAAGAGCTGCGTTGGTAGTCAAGAGGGAGCTTTTGAAACATTCTACTAGTATGGCAACAATGAACAAAGGTAAACAAACATTAGATGACCCATTACTATTAAATGGAAGGCCCACCTTCTTTGCACAAATTCTAAAAAAATTGGAAAACGCAAGCAGAGAAGGCTCTTCAGGTGAACCAATTGATTTATTGGAATTTGCAAAACTGCAACACGACCGTTTGCTGAAAATAGAACAGATTCTGTTCGAAGCAAATTCAATCCAGCACCCTTTAGGTATACAACACCAAGCGGTGCAGGTTGCAGTTCTGCATGAGGATTCCCCAGATAGTCCCTCTGAAATTGTAGACATCATAGAACAAGAAAGGGTTGTAGTAGAGATAAGAGAGGAAGTTGTAGATAAGACATTGCCCGCAGAAGGTCTTTACCATCTGTCCAGAACAAAAAAAATCACCAAAAAGCATTAAAAAGAAGGCATAAGACGAGAGGTGATGAGGCTCGTGCTGAGAAACCTCTCATCAACAAAAACACAGCTCCCATAACAACAACGAATAACAAACAAAAGCCAAAAAAATAGAGATGAATGGGATGACAACTGAAGAACACGCCCTCAACCTTAGTCAATTGAATGAAGAAAGCAAAATATTTTTGCAGATTACTCCCATGACGGAACAACAGTTGAATATTCTGTCGGAGAAAAAATAAACTAAAGCTCTTCTATTGTGCCAGTGGACTTAAACACCAGCCACGCGACGGCAAAAACACACTCTTTGGGTGTGACAAGCATAACTACTGGCAGTCTTAACCAAGCAAATATAATCTCTTACTTCCCCGGTATATTAAATAAGAAAACAGATAAATCACTTAAATCTGTGATGCATACTGAAGGGACGAATGCTCAGGTCTTTTGTTCTACAACGAAACTGAGTTATGAGGATACGATCAAAAACGTCTTACCTAATGAAGTGCCTCTAAGTAATACGACTCAGACTGTTAAAATATCTGTATAGCTGAGCACCTCTGAGAGTGTAAATACCTTGGAGACGGCTTCCAACGTGCCTCCTACATCCGTTACTGTGCTCCCGTCGGTAACTGATGCACATCAATCAAGAGACTATCAAGTTGTCCGACAGACCAAATGACATGTAACATTCTATCAAGAAGGTCGCAGATGCCAGGAGCTGTTTCCTTGATTGAAGACAAATCAAGAAAGATTCCTGGAGGGGAAGAATCTTCATTGCCGTTGGTTATAACCGATGCAAAGCTTGTTTCCTTTAGCAATATTCCCCATGAGATGAAAACCACAATTGGTTGGAAAAGCGATTCAAAGATCAACGGAACGGTACCTATTAATCGATCATTCTTAATGAATGTCCTGTTTAAAGTACCACCTCTTTGTAGTTTGGTCACAAATTATATTGAATGGATTCACCTCCCTAACCACAATAAGAACCGTATGTTAGCTAAAGTGCAATCCCCAATTATTGCAAAACTTCTTTGGGAATATAAAACAGACTTAATTATGCTCGGCCTTGAAATGCAAGCCTTTCCTTCAATAGAAGAGGCTATGTCATTTCTTGAATTTCTGCCACCAATCAATGTACCTTCTCAGGTGATAGCACAGCAAGCATCTTCAAATGAAGACACGACAAAGCATATTATGGCACAGTTCGCCTCACTAACCATAGCATTGAATGGACTTACATGGTTAGAACCTCTAATAAAAGCAGCGGTAGCCATAATTCCAAACCAGGGACCTTCATAATTGAATGATCCGCAGATTGTTTTGTGGAACTGTTGCGGATACAACAATCAGAAAAAATGGATGTTAAACATCCGCTCTGATTTGCATGTATACATTCTTCTTATTCAGGAAACCATGTGTCAGTCTGAATTGTATTTTGATGGGTTCACGTCCTTTGTTCATCACGCTTCTCTGAGAGAGGTAGGAAGACCTAAAGGAGGCCTTGCAATTCTCATTAACATAAACCTAAAAATATTTTCTGATTTCTTTATACTCAAACCCCACGCTACTTACAGCTATGCAGGCATGTGGATCGCTTAATAACGCACTCTTAGAAGCATTTGAAAACACCCCAAATGCTGAAATTATCATTGGAGGGGATTTTAATGCTTCTGTAAATTCTATGTAATTTAATAGTGTTAAGGCCCAAGGGTCCTCTCATTCTAGGGTAGCGAGACAAAATGGAAAAGTATGGTTACAATTCATAAAAGGCTGGAACACAGACGTAGTGCATCCAGATCCTAAACTTGCCAGCTTTACATGGAAAAGAGGGATGTTCTCATCATGGATAGACTATGTAGTAGCATCCAAGACCAAATCTGGTATGCTTTCTCAAACTATTACGCTTAGCCCACCATTAGGCGATCATTTAATTATAGCCACTTCTTTGGTTGGTGAATTTAAACATTTAATACGTGACCCTCATCTTGTCCCTATTCAGATTGACAGACCATTGCTTTCTATTAATTGGAGAGAGTCTACCTGCAGAAAACCCTAATTTCTTGTCAATCTTGATCTTTGGACACCCTCAGCAGAGTCGTCAGATGATGCTGAAAGCATTCTACAATGGAATACGAAGATCAATTGTACCCATCTTCTCGCAATAGCATCCTTAGCGAGAGAGAATGAACTATATAAAAAGCAGGAATCTCATCTTTCTCAGGTGATTACACAGCTTAAGCAAAGAAAGAATTACAAGCTTCGAAGAATAAGGAAGTCCATTCTAGCCGCAGATGTGAAATTTTATTTATATACAAAAAACAAATTCTGTTGAAATACAAGAGCGCAATCTCCAGATTAGACTGGCAAGTCTCTTTAAAATCGAACCAAGAGTTAGTTGCTCTGTTATGCAAACGCAACACTAAAGACATATGGAAATATATTACAACCACAGAAAATGCTTCCAATTTTGCCCTAGAGTCCGCGATTGATGGACTATCATTGGATTCCTTTTTTTTTTAACAGATATGCTCTACCTTCAATCTTTATATCTACTGAAAAACCGCCAGAATGTCTTAAAATTCCTGAAATTTGCCCATGGGGACACAATGACAACTTAATGCAATTCATAAATTAAAAGCTTCCAAATGTGCATGCCCTGATGGCCTGCCGCCATGTGTCATTAAAGATGATCCCTGTTTTTGGGCAAATGTCTTATTAGAGAGATTTTGTTCAGTTTTCAGAATTAAAATGACCACCCCCCCCCCCTCCTTCTTGGCTCACTTCTATCAGTATTCCACTGCACAAAAAAGGACCTATCAATAATCCTAACAACTTTAGACCCAAAGCTTTAATTGATGTAGCAGCCAAAATGTTCGCCACCTTGATCCTACAAGAGGTAGAAATTGTAAAACGTGGCAGCGTAAAGCACAAGTAGGATTTCGCAAAGCCATGGGTACGCCTCTCAATGCTTGCATATTAGCTCACTTGATAGCTTCCGCTCATCTGCCGGACAAAGGCCCAATTTTTGTCGCTTCATTAGATCTGAAAGCCGCCTTTGATAGTGTAATCAGAGGAATTCTGTGGCAGCAAAGGCTAAATGCAAATTTTCCCTCATTTCTCTTTACACTAATATCAATGTTACACTACAAGACAAACTTTAAAGTACGGGTTAACCATGAGGGTACACTAACTGAAGCTATTCCCAGTTGGATCGGGGTAAAACAAGGTTGCAACCTTGCAGCCATGTTGTTCAATTTATATATGGCTGACCTTGACCAAATTTGGAATATAGATAAATCCTTTGCAATTCGCTTGGGAACCTGCAAAATATTACGCTGACGATGTGCTATTATTTGATAGCACACAGGCAGGACTCCAAAATAGAGTTTTCTAATGTACTGCGAGGAAAACAATCTCACAGTTAACCCTCAAAAATCAAATATTATTTTTTCCAACCGTAAAAAAGTTCGCCACTTCGGCTGGTCGATTGATTCCATGCAAATAAATATTGCACAAAATCTGTCATATTTGGGGTTTAGTCTTGCAAATAATGTTTCCTTTAAACGCGCGAAGGAATTGCTAATAGAACAATTGCTGCCCCTAATAGGGCAAATTAAATTAATACTGCATAGATTCTGTCGATTTTCATTAATACCTCTACTTGAATTTTATGGCAAAAAAGTAGAAGCAATTCTTCTCTATGGGGTAGAGCTATGCCTATGTGATCTTGGCCCTCTTTCTGATCGCTTACAAGGAAACATATGGAAGTCTACCATGGGTTTGCCCTCATATCTACCAAATGTAATTTTGAGACATGAGCTAGGGCTGAATTCTTTATCAGCACGCTACAATTGGCGCCTCCTCACAAACTACTCAAAAATGTTTTTTCCTCCAAAAAATTCGATGTATGGAGATTTCACTAACATGCTTCTCAATAATGATCCAGTTTCTGTTGCACATTTCAAGGATAGAATGAATACGTTATTAGAGAAGATCAATATGCAACCTAGTGACCTCTATTTACAGATGAACAATATAAAGCAAAATCATTTCATAAATGATTGGGCTGAATGCATTGATCCTATTCACTTATATAGATCCTTTGCAGAATATGCAAGATTTAGTCACAACCAAATACCTTGCATGCCTTATCTCCTTCTATGTCCATGTAAAAAATCTAGAAATACAAACATGTGGTTTAGATTGGATCTCTTGCACACCAAAATGCGGACCAAACATTGGGGCAAAAATGAAGATTCTTCAGGAAATCATACTTGTAGATTTTGTAATGAAGTACAGGAAACAACGAAACATTTATTTCTCTTTTGTTCATATTTTGAAGAAATGTGTTTTAAAATGATGAAAGAATTTGCACAAGCAGATACGTCCTTTGCTAGAAATTGCATATGGTTGAAATGTATGTGGGGAACTAACAGCGCAATTCTCCTTGCAACCGTGAATCTATTATATATATATCTATTATATATAGATTATATAGAATCTGAGCTTGAAATTAATGGAACGTAAAGTTTTATATATAAATAAAACATTGACTAGGAATTAGTAATATATTTTATAACCATGCAAGATTGCAAATGATGAAGTTTTTAATTGAATTATAAGTCGTGATAGTTTGTATGTTTTTGTTTGTTGACTAATTCTTTTTTCATTCTTGTTTAGTGTTTTGCATGAGTGTTAAAGAGATGTAATTATGCTATCAATTTGTAAAGGTGTGTTTGCACTAAAAACAGATTTTAATTAAAAAATAAATAAAATAAATGGCCAGGAGCCGTTCACAATTCCTTTGATCCTCCTTCTTGCTCTTCTGTAGGATAATCTGCACTTGAAGCTGTGGGCCCTCCATCACATACCACTCCCTTTCTTCCATGGATGCCATTAGCTGTGGCTGTGGGTCATTGTCAGGTGTCACGGGCCACTCTTGCTCTGATGCAGTTATCTTCTTTCGTCCCAGAGCCAACAGCACTGATTGCAATTCAACATACTGTGCTCTTTCCCACCCAAACACTATTAAGTCACGCTGACACTGACCACCTTCTTTATATGTCAGCCTGTCAATGTCTTTCTCTGGTGCACATGCCCTGAAAGCTTTCTGTTCTGATTTGACATTCTCGGACATGTATTCGCCTGACACTACACCTTGCACTGATATTTTGTTTACTGCCCTGTCTAAGGGGCACACTGCACAGTCACCCGTCCTTCTGAAAACCTGTTTAATTATTGCCCTTTGTCCGAACATGTCTCCCACCATGCTGTCAGGACCCCATTTGCCAAATCCTTCATTGCATCTCTTTTTTACGAAATGTCCCCCTTCCTCTCTGTTGCACACAGTTGCCTCCCCCGGTACTCAGCCAACCTGTGTCTCCTCCTCTTCCTTTTCCTCGTAAATACATAGAGGCACCCCCACAGCGTTGTGCGTCATCCACCCCAACCCCCACAAGCACCTTACAATCCTGCCCCTCTGGGTGTTCTCCCTCCTCCCTCACCTTCAATGGCACTGCTTTTCTCATTCTCAACCATGCGTCATCAGCTGCATTCAGAATGTATGCCCTCCCCGGGGATCTTAACCTTTCCACCCCATCCACATTTCATTCCACCACCCTTCTTATCTCATCTGGCAACTGCTGATATATTGTGGCCCTCATGAAAATTTGTGTGAGCATTACTGCAAAATCTGAGGGTCTCTGATCAATCTCTACCTTTATCCCCTTTGTGATATCCTTGTGCTTTGCTTGTAATTCAGCATTATCTCCCCTGCCCCCCCCCTGTGGGACCCTTTGTAACTGCTGTTCCTGGGCAACCCCCACCCTCTTATTCCTTTGTACCCACTGGAGTACCACATCCCAATTGACCACCATGCTCCTCTCCAGCGCAGCCCTCCCCCTCGATTTATATGGAAGATCAGCCCCCTCCTCTTGCCTGGTCAGTGGACCGGCATCTGCCATATTGTCACTGAAACTGTAATCTGTAATCTGTCTTATTCCAATTCTAATCGAGCTTCTGACCTCACACTCCTACCCTGTGCCCTTTACAGCATCGACACTGCTCCGTCTCTTCACAGCAGGTGCTCTGACTATATCACAGGTGCCCAAGAATGCTCTGACCTTATTGTAGTCCTGTAGTTGCCCATGCGACTCTGTACTGTATCACTACAGCACTCTAAGGCACTATCTCCGTATTATTCATAGAGTCCTTGAAGACTCCAAATTCCACAAATTCCACTAGTCAAACGTGCAACAGTTACAGCGAAAAAATGTTTTCACGTGCCTGTTGTATTGCTGTAATCTCCAGTCATGCAATTCACGAAGGGGAGCTCCTGAGCTCCCCACCACATGTCACAGGCTCGTCCTGCTCCCCACGATACCAGTGCTAATCCAGCACCCTCACACCATCTCGGGCATTCCTAGCACTCGGCACTCAGACACAAATAATACACAATGCCAGAATTGGGATCAAAAAGCTTGTTAATGCAAATACACACCACTGCTTGGGAAGGCTGCATTCGGCCCCTCCCAGGCCTGGCTCATACTTATGTAAAAAGCAGAAGGTGCATATAACAAAACAGGTCATTTCGTAAACAGCACATTGTCTCTTGAGACTTCAGCCAACAGCATCAGAACTGTGTACTTCTCGAGGGGGGGCTGTTCTCATGCCCATCTCCGAGGCCTACGGCATTCCATATATCAGCATTGCTGTGCGACATCGTTTGGCACGGATGTTAAAATGTTAGGCCAGTTCTTAGACAAGTCTTTAGGCCTGTACTTTTGTAGCCGATGAATCTCAGAAACCAAAAGAGAGTGTAGAATCAGAAATGTAACATGTAACACTCTGACTTGACAATTTCAGTCACTTATGCTGTGATCTATGTGATTACTGCGTGCTCTGAAATGTCGGATACGAAAATACCTTACCCGAAAACAGAGGCGTGCAGTGATGAAATAGATCACTCTTTCCTGCTTCCCCCATGTCAGCTACCCCTTTACCCATGTACTTGTCTGATTCTTACTTACCTTCTTTTCCACACCTCGACTTTCCTCCTTCTGTTCCCAATGGCGGTTCCCTAACCCTAAAGTGGGCCGGAACTTCCTCTGCTGCTTCCATTTTTTACATTACTTTTTAAACTATATTCTATGACAAGACAGGAGGCTCACATTATGCTTTACTTTCTTTTATTTGCTGCCACACAAGCACTTTAAAACTTAACTTTAATACTGCACATTTATGTTCTTACAAAACCACTGTTATGGAAAACGAAAATGGACCAGTTGAAACGTTTGTTTCATATCTGAATGTGATCACTGTAATCACCCGGGAACTACTAGTCCCATGATACTCATGTCTCTGGTAGTCCAATCCTCCAAGCTCTGCACCTATCAGAGGGCAGCCTCCTGTATAAGAACCCTTGTGCCCAGGTCCTTTCCTCTTTCTTTTTGCTGCCTGAGATAAGTGACATTTTTCTCTATCTTTGCTTATAGAAGGATTGTTAGTCACGTATATATTTCTATAATTTCTATGATATGTGTATATCAGTATGGCATTACAACGTAGCGTGCATGGAATTAGTTTCTTTCTCCTCAAAAGAGTTTACCTGAACGCGTAGCGTGAGCGTTGCGCAGCGTATCACATTCAGTTAGCACGCGTTAGACTTCTTTCACGAAAGTTTGAGTGTTGTGAAGAGCGGGCGAGGGCTGGAGCCACGAGCAATTCCGCTCGCTTCAGGCTGCCGAGACCCGCGCTGTGTAGTAACTGGCGCCGGTGAACTCGGCGGCCGTTAGGACCCGTGGGAGCGGGACCACCTCAGGTTTCCCAGCTTCCCCCGGGATTCTAGCTTCCGCTCACATTGCGCCTGCAGTCGCGTATGAGGGAAGTAGTTAACCAGAGCTCCAGATTCATTTCGAAAAAAAAAATATATATATATATCATTTTGAATACTTTATAAATCGCAAGAAGCGGTTTACAGGCACACACTACATTAATCCTCAGACGTGTGTAGAGCCTGAAGAGCCTTCATCTGCTGACTTCCAAGCAGTTGGCCCAGCCAACACCTCGATTATGGCTCAGTTTGTCACCCACACCAACACCCCTTCCACTTCTCCGGAGGGGAGTCAAGAAGAGTGGGAAGAGGATCCTTCCCAGCAAGAATCAGACTTGTCACAGAGTTTTAAGAAGGTACTCGGAGACTCCTTGCAGCAGGCGGTCTCTCAAGGGGTGCAGCCCATTACAAAGAGATTGGAGACTCTGGAAATGATAATGGCTGAACAACAGAAACAGATCACAGCCAAGAAAAGACGGCTAGTAGCCCTGATGAAGGAACGTCAGCAGGACACCCCCAAAAAGGGGTTGAGAAGAAGGGGTGTAAATCAGCCCAGAAGAGCAAGCACTCTTTGACCCCCCCCCGGGCAACACTGAAAGGGTTAACACAGAGACGGCTAGGATACACCCCCTACCCCAGGGGTGTACAATTTAGGGGATGATGACGAGGGCTATTTGCCCGATGATGAAGGGGCAAGGAAGAGGAAGACATCAGTAAAGGTGTGGATGACCCCCAAATCATAGAAGATACAGCAGACATGTTAGACCCCGAAGCCATCCGGCACCCTAAATCGTCAGAATGGGTACCCTCCCCTAGAGTGGCACTTTACATGGCTCAGCATATTAGAAAACCTCTAGAAAGAGAGGTAAGATCGAGAATGAGATCTGAGTGTCCTAGACCAGAGCTGCCAAATAAACTAACAGAAACCACTGACTTAGACCCCAAGATGGTTACGTTTGTGACCAAAACAGCGAGAGACGTCAGGAAAGGTGTGGACCGAGCCTGGAAAGGATGTCAGGATAAGCTCCTAGACATTTCGGGTCCATTAGCCAAAATTATGGACCTCGCTGAGAAGTCAAAAGATACAGGTACTCCAGTAGACGCAACCATCCTAGGCAACTGGGTGCAAAGAACAGTATGCCTCTTGGGCAACGCCAATTGTGCCTTATCTTCAGAAAGAAGAAGAGGAATCTTATTGAAGATTGACAACAAGTTGAGCGACCTGGCCACCTATGAAGCGGGCGAAGGCGCCAAAGGTCTGTTGTTCGGCGAGGCGTTTGCTAAAGAAATGGTGCAATTCATAGGAACTTATTCCTCTTTAGAGAGGGCCCAGAATTCCATCAGAAAAATCTTTCCAGGATGAATTTTTGCCGGGACCGGACGACATAGGGGTCGCTCGTCCGGTCGCTATAACTCCCAACGAAGGCCCTACAATCAGCGTGCCCAGTACTGGGACTCCAGACAACAAGACTCCTTCTTCCCGGCTAGATCGAGGTTCCCTAGAGGCCGCAGGAGAAGAGGATCTTCCAGACAACCAGGGGCAGCAGCCGGTGAGTACAGCATGTCGGAGTGTAGGAGGAAGAACCCTCCACTGCCTGCGCGAATGCAAGCATTATCAAGCGATGCATGGGTGCTACAGGCAGTAACAGGCCTACAGATAGAGTTTATAGGTATGCCAGTGCAGAGAACCGAAACCCGCCCCATAGTTATGGCGCAAGAGGAAGCAGCGCTCCTGCACAGCGAGCTCAGCAAACTAGAAAGCAAAAATGTGATAGAGCGTGAACTCCAAAGAGATCCCGGTTTCCTCAGCAACATGCTCCTTGTTCACAGAGGGGACAAAATAAGACCAGTAATCAATCTGAAGGACTTAAACGAATGGGTGTTATACAACCATTTCAAGATGGAGGGGATTCATCTTCTCCTCCGAGACCTTCAGCGCTCCGGAGTCTGGCTAGCTCGTCTAGATCTCAAGGACGCATACCTAACGATTCCAATAGCAACTTCTTATCGGAAATATTTGCGCTTCCGATGGAAGGGAGAAGTATGGCGATTCACGTGTCTCCCGTTCGGTCTGTCCTCCGCTCCTTGGGCCTTCACCAAGCTCATGAAACCGGTGGCAGCAGCCATCAGAGAGAGAGGCATACATATCATCATCTATCTAGACGACATTCTCGTCTGCGGATCAGAAAAAGCTACTCTAGCAAAGAACGTTCAATGGGTATTCTCGCTCCTCACCTCGCTAGGATTCCTAGTGAACCTAGACAAATCTCAACTACGTCCTGTCCAGAGGATAGACTTTCTGGGCTTTACAATAGACTCAGTGAAAGCCTCCCTCAAGCTCCCGGGTCACAAAGTAAGAGCGATCAAAAAAGAACTCAGAGCAGTTCTAGCGAAAGGGACTATTTCCCTTTGCAAACTGGCCAGGGTAGTAGGTCTTCTAGCAGCCTCCATTCAGGCGATATTCCCGGGTCCTCTTCATTATCGAGCACTGCAAAGGCTCAAGATAAAACATCTCCAAGGAAGTCTGCGATACCTTCCACTAGTGAGTTTGGACCGCAAAGCCCTCACAGAGCTCAACTGGTGGCTAGAGAATATGGAGGCCTGGAACGGCCGCGCCATTTTCGGCGATGCCCCAGAACTAGTAATAGAATCAGATGCAAGCAGATCAGGCTGGGGAGCCAGATGCGAGCATGTGCAGACAGGAGGGAAGTGGTCAGAGGAAGAGTTACACCTCCATATAAATTGTCTCGAGTTGTTAGCGGGCTCCTTCGCAGTGCGCGCTTTTACGAAAGACAAGGTGAAATGTTGCGTACTGCTCAAGATGGACAACATCTCTGCAGTGCGATACATAAACAAATTGGGAGGCACAAAATCCAAAATGCTAGCCGAGTTAGCGAAGAATTTCTGACATTACTGTTTTCAAAACAGAATCTCCATATCAGCGGAATACTTACCAGGGAAGCAGAACGAAGTAGCAGATTGGAATTCACGTTATCTTGTGGACTCCAGCGATTGGAAACTACATCCCCAAGTCTTCCAGGGATTACAGAATCTATGGGGGCCCCTACACATAGATCTGTTCACGTCCAGACTGAACGCCCAGACACCAAGGTACTTCAGCTGGAAGATAGACCTGGATGCAGCGGGCACAGATGCCTTTCTGCAACCTTGGGCAGGGGCAGTACATTATGCCTTCCCGCCGTTCAGTATGATCACGAGAGCTCTAGCGAAAGTTCGCAGAGACCAAGCAGAGATTGTGATGGTGCTCCCCCTATGGAAGGCACAGCCTTGGTTTCCAGTAGCGATGGAACTTTCTACGAATTTTCCGAGGATAGTGCCTCAGCTGCCGGAGCTTCTTCTCGACCCATCCGGCCATCCTCACCCACTACTGGCAGCAGGCTCGCTACATTTGATAGCATGCAGGGTTTTAGGAAAAGATGGGACTTGCTAGGAATTTCACAACTCGCTGCAGATTGCATCAGAGACTCCTGGGCACCTTCCACCCTTCGGAGCTATAGTGCGGCATGAAATGGGTGGTCCAGGTGGTGTTCGGAGCATGAGTTGGATCCCGTTTCAGCCCCTTTAGTAGAAGTCCTCAATTTCCTAGCTTTCAAATTTCAAGAAGGCGGTGCCTTCAGAACGGTGGGAGTGTATAGGTCAGCCATTTCAGCGGGCCACAGTGAAATAGAAGGTACCGCGGTAGGCCAGCACCCAGCAGTTGTACGTCTACTCAGGGGGATGAAGCTCAAAAGACCACCTATGCCCAAGTACAAAGTGTTGTGGGATGTTAGAGAGGTTTTTCGCCTCTTTCTTACATGGCCCGATAACGAGAAATTGTCCCGATCACAGTTATCAGGATAGCTAGCCATGCTGCTTTGCCTTACAGCCTGTAGGAGAGCTTCTGATGTCAAAGCTCTTTAAATCGATAGAAAAATATTCTATCCGGACGGCATATCTTTTACCATTACTAAAAGGACAAAGACAGATTCGAGAGTGATTGACTACCCGTACATCACTAGTAATAAAAAGCTTTGCATAGCGCAATGTATCATGGATTATGAGAAAGCAACAGCGCATATTAGGCCACAGGGAGTGTCCCAGCTACTCATTGCGCGCAGGAAGCCCTATCATGCAGTAGCATCAGCGACCATTGCTAGATGGGTGAGAGAAATAATGCATTGGGCAGAGATTGACTTGTCTCTTTTTGGCACGCATTCGGCCAGGGGGGGCGATGGCTTCAAAAGCTTTTACTACAGGGGTGTCTCTCCTAGACATTATGAAATCAAAAGATTGGTCCTCTGAGTCGACCTTCAAGACATTCTATTTTAAGCCTGTATCTGAGATACCTAATAGGGTGGTGAACAGCGTTGAACAAGCATAATGTGAGCCTCCTGTCTTGTCATAGAATAAAGATTGCCCACGCTATCAGCTCAGGAAGTCTTCATTCTATTAAAGACAAGGAGGCAAGCATTATATCCCACCCAGAATAGTAACATATCAGTTGCATTGTCATGTGGTTAACTTTGTAACACCGTTGCTCATTCCCACCCTCATAATGACTCTTCATTCCTTTTAGGAGATGACCAGAAAACTACAGGATGAAGAAACTCACGAAATTGAGGAAAGTCAGTTCAAGTTGGTCGCGTTTGACCTTAAAGCCTACAGTTCCGAGGATTGTTAACAGTTCATCCCGAGAAGATCGCTCCGTTGGCGAAGAGGCTATTGAGTTCAAGGGCAAGACACAAAGAAAGAGGAAAGGACCTGGGCACAAGGGTTCTTATACAGGAGGCTGCCTCTGATAGGTGCAGAGCTTGGAGGATTGGACTACCAGAGACTTGAGTATCATGGGACTAGTAGTTCCCGGGTGATTACAGTGATCACATTCAGATATGAAACAAAAGTTTAAACTGGTCCATTTTCATTTTCCATAATGGTGGTTTTGTAAGACCATAAATGTGCAGTATTAAAGTTAAGTTTTAAAGTGCTGGTGTGGCAGCAAATAAAAGAAAGTAAAGCATAATGCTCGCCTCCTTGTCTTTAGAATGAAGACTTCCTGAGCTGATAGCGTGGGCAATCTTTAATGGATGCGGGGACTCCCCTGCGACCCACTACGCATGTTACCGTAAAAGAGGAACAGGGACACCCCTGCACGCAACCCTTGCTCCCCTTGTGGGCTTTTAGTGGATTCTGCATTTTCAGACGCAGCCGAATGCGCAGTAAATGCGCATTATGCATTTTATTTTTGACATTTTCTGTCAATACCGGCGACTGCAAGAAGTTTTAGATGTGACATCATGCTCACCCCATTACTTTTTTATTGGACACAAATGGCCATATCAAGAAACTGGAAGGAGCAGCCCCTGATGAACCCTGAATAGAAGCACAAATTACTCCGCTTTGGTTTGTGCAGATGAAATGGTGGTGCTGGACGTACGGAGAACACACTGCAGAAACTCCCAAAACTCAGGTTAAAAGCATGGCAGGAATATGAGAGTACATACAAGTAAGCTGAATCTACCCAGTTCAGCTAAGTCACCACAGCCAAATGACCTTGGCAAGTACAAAACTGGAATGGGTGACCCACTTCAAACATCTCGGGGTTACTATTAGTAAACAAATTAAGTTCAGGAACAGCATCTGCAGGTACAACGTATACAAATGTAGCAAAATAATGGGAGCTATATTGAAATATTCATGTTCTCTAAAACAGTTCCCACTTGAGACAAAGTGGAGGATGTAATTCCTCGGTGCTGTCCTGTATGATTTATGGATTAGAAGTAGACATGATACCGGGTACTGCAGAGGTAGGAACATTCCTTATTAAAGGCAACCTGAAGCGGTTACACGGTAGGTCCACATTTGCCTGCATGCGGAAGTGTGATGCGAAAATGGGAAGGCTAAAGTAGGGTGCAGACTATTACTCCTACAGCTCTCCACAGCACAATATAGCCATGTGCCCCTTATAAAAGGGTTTGGCCATCTGGGGTTGGTCAATTGGTGTATGTTCCCCTGGGGATCAAACGTATAATAAAGGAAAGGTGTATGGCCAGATTAAAGTGTAAAAGAGAGGAAATGGAGACTACAAAGCTATCTCCAACTGCAAAATGCAGCTGTATGGATGATTATCCTAAATGGGCTACCCACTTGGCATCAAGAGGCCTATTGGCCAACTGTGATCTCATAATATACTGCTGGCCACAGAAATAGGTACATGGAAAACAAAACATGATTCTGGATGCCTACACTTGAGTGATGACACCTCAATGGAGACCCTTTTGTCAATTACACAGTTAAGGCAAAGGCAAACCTGTTGTGGTCTATTCTAAGGGAAACAAATTTTAAACCACGCATCGCGCCTTCCTCTATTTGCATATATCCGATTTAAGGTTTTGCTAGCACTGGAGAACTTTATTAGACAAGCGTTTCTAATTAGGAATCACTCTGTAGATATAAATGATAACCATACTATCTGAAATGATGATTGGGAGCAAATATTAGTTGACAGTCTTTAATATAATAAAACTCTGCACATTATCCACCAAGCCTGCTGATGTTATGGCCTGGCATACCATCAACAATAGGTAATAAAGTACTTCTCTAGTAGACTACTAAGGTCTGCCTCCTCCATGATGCTTTTCACACAGCAGGAGGTGAAAAAGAAATATGGTGGCAGAACTCTGGCTAAAGCAAAGCCAAAAGTTGTATTGTATTGTATTGTATTATTTGTATAGCGCGCCAAACCCTCAGGTATCTGGGCACATTATTCCAGTTACATTTGTACAATATATAGTTACAGGTTACATGTTGCTTATATAAAAAACATCAAGATAATAGTTACAACAGTGGCATTTACATGAGCAGGAAATAATACAGGACATTATGTACAAGCAGGAGGGAAACGACCAGCAGAGCCCTTATAGGTTAGCTGGTTTCAAGGGTGGCAAGCCATGTTTTTGTGCTTGTCCTGAATTGGGAGAGAGCAGGCACAGTTCTTATGGCTTTAGGTATAGAGTTGCAAAGTTTGGACGCTACTACGGGAAAGCTCGTGCCTCCAGATTTCTGGCGGTTATACATTTGGGACTTTGAGGCAGTGTAGTTGGTCTGATCTAGTGGGTCTGGAGCAGTGGTCGAAGTGAGCAGGAGCGGTCGGGAGCTGTGCTCCTCTACTTTTTTAATTAAGTTTTACAGCTCCTATACTTTTATTTTAAAAAGAAACCGTTCCGGAATGGTTTTGTTTTCAAATAAAAGTGTAGGAAGAAGTTGAAACTTGCACTTTCAGTGCACTGAACTGAACGTTCCCTTAAACAGCAGGTGAATGTGTTAGGGGGGTTGTATTATGTGTGGGATGGGGCGTGGTGATGGGGTTTGTGGGGAGTGGGTGCAGGCCAGCAGGGAACATAGTTCCACGACTTCTTTTCGTACACTTCGAGCACTGGTCTGGAGGACTGGTTTTTGGTGAATTTGCAGACCAGGTAATTGGATGCTGAGTTTGTTAGGCACTTATGAGTAAAGGTAAGTGTTTTCAAAGAGATTCTGTTATTGATGGACAGCCAGCTGGCGTTGCATCTCATTTCAGTGTGTTACAATAATCCAATTTGGAAAGGATCAGCGCTCTATCTAAGGTGGAACAGCTTGTGAAGGAGAGAAAGGGTCTACAGCCGTTTATTAATTTACAAGTATAAACTGTGGTGGAGACTACAGCGTGCACTTGTTTGGCAGCATTAACGAAGAGTCTAGATAGACGCCTAAGGTTTTGACGACTTTGGAGATCGGGATTTTAATGCCGTCTATACAGAAGGATTTGAAGTTGGTGTCAAGTTTGTTTAGTTTGGCTTGTGAGCCCATTAATAAAAGTTCTGTCTTCTCATCATTGAGGCAGAGGCCATGTGTGGCAATCCATGCCTGAATGGTGAGGTACATTTTATTTAGTAATTTGGAGTCGGTATCATGATTGCCAGTAATCAGGATGAGGACTTGGCTATCATCTGCATAATTAGTGTAGGTGACACCCAAGTGGTCCAGATCATCAAATAAAGGCTTACTAAATATGTTATATATTGTTGGTGACACGCAGGAGCCTTGTGGGACTCCGCATGTCACCGGCACAGGGTCAGCAGAGGACAAAGGCAAGAACACTCTCATTGTTCTATTTTCTAAAAAGGATTGTATCCAGCTTTTTCAGAGAAATGGGCTGAAGAGGAGAGGTGGTTTCAAAGGACTTTGTGACTGATAAGATCAAATGCGGCTGATAGATCTAGAAGAAGGAAAAGCCCTATAATGCCTTTGTCAATTTTCTCATCAATTTGCGTTTTTAAATCTATACGTGCTGTTTCCGTGCTGTGTCTAGGCCAGAACCATGACTGCTGCAAGCCCCAGAGATTGTTTGTTTCCAGGTGGGTCTTTATTTGGAGATAGGCTGCCCTGTGGAGAATTTTCAATAGGAACGGCACTGTGGTGATTGGCCTATTGTTAGTGGGGACGTTTGGATCTAGGTTGCTTTTTTTCAATAGAGAAAGTACCCAGGCATCTTTCAAGTTGGTGGGGACAGTTTTTGATTCAAAATATGAATCGATGAAGACTGTGATGGCCAGTGCAAGATCTTTTGCTGCCTCTTTGATGACAGCTGCAGGGCATATATCGCCTTGGCAGCGGGAGGGTTTTAGGCTAGTGATAATGTTTTCCACTTCAGTGATGGATACTGGAGAGTATTTGAAGAGGTCACAAGGAATCTCTGCTGGATGTTGGGTCTTAGGGGGACTTACGTCTGAGCTAATGTTAAGTTTTTTAATTTCGATGTTGGTTTGTAACTGCAAAATGTTATCAAGTAGGGCTGCTTGAATCTTGGTCCACCAAGCCTTATCTTTAGACAAGGACTCAGTGGGTGGGATGGGCGATTCAAGCTCTCTCAGGATCTTAAAAAGTTCCTTAGAACCAGATTTAGCATTAGAAATTCTATTATTATAGATTTCGCTTTTCGTTTGGAGGATGACTAATTTATATCACTTTGCAGCTTTTAAGAAGGCATCTCTTGTGGGTGTTGAGGGTTGGTTTTTTCCAGGCTGATTCTGCCTTTTCTTTTGTCACGTAGATTTTTAAGGTTGGAGGTGAACCAGTTATTGAGGTGAGCTTGAGGCTTGGCTTTCCGTAATTTCAAAGGGGCAATAGCATCTATGGCTTGGCGGAGCATACAGTTGTAAAGCTCCACAAAGGTGGAGGAGTCTGTATTATCGTTAGAGTAGCTTATGAGAGATTGTGATAGGGTAATAGGTTTTAAGTCATGATGGTTTTATTATTTCTTGTTAAGGCAGGAGGATCCAGGATGCTGGTTGAGGTAGGGAGCGGGCATGGTTGAATGGTGAATGTGATGACAGGATGGTCAGTCCATGCGCATGGTGCATTGGCATGGATGTTGGTTTCACAATTGAGGTCAGCTATCCAATCAAGAGTTCTGCCTTTGTTATGGGTAGGTTTGTTAATGTGGTGGGAGAAGCCTAATTCTGTCATTGCATTAGCTAGAGACATGGCTGGCTGTCTTTATGGTCAAGGAATCCGATGTTGAGATCGCCAAGGAGTAAGATTTGTGAACCAGGTTTAGTGTTTGTGGCAAGGAGCTGTTGCAAATCTTCCTCGAAAGTGGAAATAGGACCGGGTGGTCTGTAGATAAGATGGATCTTAAGGGTATGTGAGGCTGATAGGGGGAGTTTCACAGAGAGAAGTTCTGCAGAGGGAACAGAAGGTGGGGGAGGGCTCTGATTCCAAGGTCAATTTTGCTGATGATGGCGACGCCACCACTTTGTAAGATTCTCTGTCGTATCCTGTGATGTTGTATTTGTTGGGGATGGCTAATGACAGGGTGGGACCTGCCGCAGCATGCAGCCAGGTTTCTGTAATGGCAAGGAAGCCTAATTGATTGGCGGTGATGAGGTAGACCACTTCTAATACGTGGGAAGTCAGTGACCTGGCATTGATAAGGGCGCCTTTGATGGTCATGCTAGGATTGGTAGGGTTGATGCTGCTAGGAATGTCTTTCAAGTTGCGGGGACTGTCCCTGCTAATAACGTTCTTATGGGCCTTCCTAGTTTTGCGAGTTGTAGTGGTGGTTGTGGGTTTGATAGAGGTTTTAGTAGTCAGTGTGTAGGTGTGAGCTTGAATTAATCAGGATCTAAGTCTCAGATTTCAAGTTACTGAATCACATGGTTGTTAGGTTGGGAGGCTAAGCGTTGGATCCATTGTAACGGTGAGAGGTCTGTAGTGTCAGTAGTAGGAATAGTGCCTCCATGTATCTTATTGTACGATTGTGGTGGCCATTGTGGTAGAAAGTAGCTGGGTAATATGGAATGCGGGTGTAGTAGTGTGGAGGACATAGAGATGGTTATACCTCTCATATTAGTTGATGGGTCCATTTTAATGGGCGTCTTGTGTCATTTAATGCTAATGTAGGTGACTAGTGCTAGTGGAAACTGTGCAGTATGTGTAGCCACGGTTGCATTTGGTAGTGAACGTGAATTTTGCAGTGGTTTGGCGTTGTACTGAGGCATGTCTTGCTCTGAGGTATGCTTTGCTGTGCGAGATACGCTATACTAAGGTGAATACCCTATGTGAGGAATCTGGGGTAAGTTAAGTGTGAGTCAGATGTAAGGTAATAATAACAGATTCATAGGAGAAGCATAGTCATATATAGTATCAGGCAAGTACATTTACGTTATTCACAGATGCAGGTAAAAGGAGAGGGCAGCAGTGTCATAGGAGTGCTTACTATCATATAGTCATATATAGTATCAAACGGTACATTTAGGTTATCCACAGTTGCATGCAAAAGGAGAGGGTGGTGGTGTCATAGGAGTGCTTACTATCATATAGTCATATATAGTATCAGGCAAGTCATTTTAAGTTATTCACAGTTATATTTAAAAGGAGAGGACAGCAGTGTCATAGGAGTGCTTACTATCATATAGTCATATATAGTATCAAACTAGTACATTTAGGTTATTCACAATTGCAGGCAAAAGGAGAGTGTGGCAGTGTCAAAGGGGTGCTTACTATCTTAGGTAACATGTGATTGACAAATATTACGCACCAGATGTTGGCAGGCAAACAATGTACAGTAAGAGAGTTAGGAATGAGTGTGTGATCATGGGAGGAGGGGTTAGGTGAGTTAGTTAGGGCGTTTGCGCAATAGGTCCCTTGAGAGAGGCTTGAGCAGTACTCAGGTTGCAGGAGTCGTATGTAAGTTAAAGCAGTCGCAGTCGCAGCGCACACATATGGCGAGCAGTATTAAGGTTAGCAGGTGCTCCGTTGTAACAGTCAAGATTGTCAGTAGTTACAGGGTGAGTAGGCTGATAGGCAAAGTGAAGTGAAGAGGCTTGATAATAACCAGTGAAGAGAGTTGGCCACAGCTTACATCCAATTGAATATCAGCTGTATTGTGCAACTCACAAGCCAGGAAGGATACGAGAGACACATGGATTGGATGAATCACCTGGGCAGCGTGGTGTGCCCTATGGCCGTAATGTCCCGACAGGGAGGGCCTTGTGCTAGGGGGGCCTTAGGCGCGGGGGTGGCTTCTGCCTTCTGGCTTTGCTCCTAGCCTATGGGAGCATAGTCGTAGCTGGTTGCTAGGCAAGCACTAGTAAACAAAATGTGACGCTCAAGCCGACAGCCATCTTCGGGTCCTTTTTTCTTTGGTAAAGGATCCACAGACTCACAGCTTCATGTGGAGACAGTCTGGTCTTAGGCCAGGTAGGCCTTGTCAATTGTAGGTCAGCAACAAAGGAAAATGCAGATTCTTGGTGCAGCAGGCTCGGGAAGCCTTGTATGGTGTTGCTAGCTGCTCCTGCAGCACTCGTAGTAGCGAGCACGAATCCTAGTTTCTCCTGCAGCACTCTCAGATTCAGGAGGGGAGGCTGCTCCAGAAGCTCCGGTGAGGAAGGGTTCCTACCCTGGGCCTGGAGGGTGATGATGGAAGGTTTTGAATAAATCATAATCACAGGCTCAGCTCTGGGCAACCCTCCAGACCATCGTTATTCAGCCTACCAAGCCATTACAGAAGGGGGCATAACTCTTGATGCCATCCAGAACAACCTTTGGAAAGATTTGCCTATGTCATTCTGTGCTGAAGAAAACCACAGGTGGTTCAGAAAATGACAGAAGACCCTATTATCCCAAAGATGATTTGACCCCCTACGTCTCTTCCTGCTGCTATACTTGTCACCCCCTCTTGGCAGCTTCTGAGAGCGCAGCATTGCATCACCTGGCACTGGTATGGGCTATTCGCTTGCACTTCCTTCCGGTTTTTCTAGATAATGACGTGTCCTTGGTTATTCCTGTAAAGTCCCCGTCATTCAGTACTTGTATGTATTTGCAGTTCCCTGTCTCCCTATCCATCGCATTTCCCCTTGTCCCTCTTCCTTTGCACGTAGCTGATGTAAAAGCTTAGAGACTGTGAAGATCAGTACTCCCTTATTGCCCCCCCCTCCTTTTGGGCGCTATAATAATAAAGAAAGAGTAGAACACTACATCTGTTATGTTTATAGAGAATCAGGATGTCATTGTATTATGTCTACTCTGTGTTTACTCTAATCCCGACTTGGAGTAGATACAATATAAAAGACTGGACAGTTCAGTAAGTCCGTGCATTGAGCTTCCATGGACTAGAATTGATGTTGACAACCCACACGTGGCTGGCGGCTCTGTTGTCAAGATGGGGTCTTAGGCAAAAGGACGATACCCGAAATAGCAAAGTCTGGAAAGACTGCCTTAAGAGCAGAGGTTGCTAGCCACCCACCCCAAATTGCCTCAATGCTGTACCAATGCCTCATTATTGTGCCAAGTTCAGAAGCAGGGTTCAGAGAACGTTATATCTTGCGCACTTGCATTTGCCACAAATGGCACCCCTCCTCCCTCCTGGCATGCATCATCGCCCACCAGGCACAGCTGTTTTCCCAGTCACACCCCAGGATGACCCCCTTCTGCCTCCCACCAGGATAAACTACGCATGGAGTGCCAGTGCCGCGAAATCCCTGCTGTGTCCTTGGGCATTGCAGAGGGACTTGGTATGCACAGACGTCAGTAAACGCATGGAGGGATGGAGTGGGGAGGGGAGAGGAAAAGATGGAGGTAGAGAGAGAGATTGAAAGAGATGGAGAGAGAGAGGGAGAGAAAAGGGGAGACAGTGAGAGAGAGGGAGGCAGAGAGACAGTGAGGGAGAGTTAGGCAGAGCGAGAGAGAGAGAGATATTGATATCAGCATCCCGGCCATCGTAGTATTTGACGTGCAGAATAAAGATACCAGAACTACCCTGGAGCATATTTGACGTGGACAACATATTTTCCATTTGTTCTTGGATAACCAGAGGTGCTACAGGAAGATGGGTATGTTAATGTCCGCATGTATTAGCCAGCTGTAGTAAGGTGTTTTTCTGATGATCCCATGAAGGCTGCCTTACTGGACAGTTTGGAGAGCAGGGTTGCATATGTTCAGGCACCCGCAACAGCAAAGCAATGCGTGCACCGCTGCTGTGCTGTACATGGGACAGATTATAGCAAGCTTTGAGGCGTTTACAGTAGTGTAAAGAAATGAGGTGCTCTAGTGACGCCCTTTTGATATTTGTTGTTGGCCTCACTGCACGTGTCTCTGTAAAGAAAAGAGTGAGGGCTGTTCGTGCGATAGCGTGAGAAACCTTTGGTGTTGATCATGGGTGTAATTTTAGGGGGGGCAGGGGTGTTTGCCCCCCCCAACTTTCATGGGACACCATTGTGTCCCCATTCATTTGGCTGTGGCACCTTTTCATCAGATGTCATGTCCCCCCCAACATGTTCAGCAAGGTTACTCCACTGGTGTTGAAGGATGCAGGTCAGAAGTACCCAGGCCTCGTGTTCCGGAATGCTCCCAGGGGTTTCATAGTCCCTTGTGGATATGTTATCTGGAAGGAAACGCCCAAGATCTTTGAGGGTGAATAATAACAGAGTTACACATTGAGTGTCTCTGGGAGTGAGGTAGTGTGCACATCTTGGTGTAGTCAATGGGTGTTTTGTGAGATATTTGTTCTGATGATCGTTTCATTCTGTGTGGTTGTACAGAGTTTGACTCAAGTGAGCATGTTATTGATAGGTTTGTGAGCAGAGTGTATATAAATGTGGTATTAGAGTATTATGAATATATCTGAAGGGTGCAAGCTTTAATTGGAGAGAAATGCAGGTCTCTTTGCCAGGTTGAATGCACCAGCCTCCTAAAAGCTCAGTGTATTAAGGTGAGACGTGAATACACCATGGCGATGTAAACACCTCAGGTGTAGGTCTCTACAGCAGGCACAGTTCAGTCAGAGGCCAGGTTCGGAGTAATTGGGTTGCTAGCAGGGTTTGCAGGGGCAGACTGAAGCGGGGAGAAGCAGCAAAAAGAGAGAATTTTGGTTGTGTGGAGAAAGAATGGAATGTTTCGGGGGGGGACCCTTGAAATTAGCAAACTGTGCAGAGAAGGCTGGTGGCACGCAGTGATGCGGGAGAAGGAACCCTGGCATGCGGGTTGAAATTCAAAGAGGAAATTGGGATGAGGGACGTCAGAGTATCAACTTTGGCTTAAGGTTAAACCAGGGTTAAAATGCCGGCATATTCACCTTGATGTGTACATGTTTTGCAGATGACACACAGATCCTGATACCTATCTCAGGAAACTACGAGCAAGACACCATCCTAATAAACAAACTCTATGCCATAATAAAGAACTGGATGGCAGTCAACAGTCTTTGCCTCAATGAAGAAAAGACTGAGATCCTCATTGTTGGCGCTCCCTCTAAAATCAAGGCGCTCCACGCGGACTACTCGACAATCACCTTTGATGACACCCTTATCCCCATCCTTAACCAGACCAAAACTCTGGGTGTGTACCTTGACGCAAACCGAACCATGACTAAGCACATCAGTTCACTCTCCTTGACAACTGCATACACAGCCAAGCTTATTTCACTCAGTAGGCAGTTCCTGACACCACAAAACTGCATCACCCTCGCCCGTGCACTAATTCTATCCAAACTAGATTATTGCAATGTGCTACTTCTAGGCGTTTCTAAGGCCAACCTTGACAAATTACAACTTCTACAAAATAAAGCACTCAGAGCAGCCCTTGGCATCAGAAAATATGACCACGTATCAAAGATCAGAAAGGATGCTCACTGGCTACCCATGAAGTCAAGAATCCATTCAAAATGCTGTGTATCACACACAAATGCCTGGCAAAGACCGCACTCACTTACCTCACAAACACAGTGATGACCAAGACCTCGACAAGAACACTAAGATCTAACTTCAGCTCTCAACGCCAAGTCCCACTATACAAACTATTGAGAGCAGGAGGAACTAGTTTCCAGTTCCTAGCACCCAAAACTTAGAACTCCCTCCCGGTGTTCCGCCTAGGCTGAGTGCAACAATGTCAGAGCAAAAAAACAATCATGAGATTAGCAGGAGTTTTTTTGATGAGGAAGACTACTTTTTGCAGCAATAGAGAGGATTTTCGGCAAGTCTCGCTATACGAGGGAGAGCATTCCAGGTGAGGAAGCATGCAGTGTCCAGAGTTTTTTTTCCTAAAAGGGGCAATAATTTGCAGCCTGTAAGAAGAGGATCAGGGGTTTGGGAGAAGCACAGTTCCTATTCTTGGGCATCAGGTAGTGAGGTCTGGATCCTCAGTAAGCTCTGGTACTGGATGCCAGTGCAGGGTAATTAATGCCTGTGTAATTGAGTCACAGGATTTGAGGCAAAGAACCTGGCAGACTGCCTTCTTTAGATGTGCTTGCAACAAATGCACTGATGCATTAGCGGCTTGTAAAGGCCCAACTAAAGGCTGTTGCAGTAGTCCCGTCAAAAAGTGACGACAGTTGCCTGAATTCTTTGTGTTATATTTAGGAGTTGGAGTACATGCTTCAGCGTGTGGAGTTGGAAAGGCAATTTTTTGGTAATGTTCTGGATCTGCTGCGAGAAGCAGGACAGAATCACATGCGTGACCACATTTAGTCCTGACACCACCAAGATTCACCACCATATCAAGAAATTCTGTCCACTTGTACAGATGAGTCTCCCAGACGAACCACCCCCTAGGATGGCACTCAAATAAGCAAAGAACCTTAAGGAACACCTCACACATGCCAGACTGAAAAAAACACCTATAACAGGTCTTTGGAACTTCAGGGAAATCATGGGCCACGACCCATGTGGTACCAGTTTGGCCTGCAATTTTACCAGTAAAATCAAATCATTCAACATTGAAGGCAAAGACTGGATTCTGAAACACTTCACTAAGTGCAAAACATGCAATGTTATCTATATAGTGAAGTGCTCATGTGGCTAAGATATATAGGCCAGACACAAAGACAGGTCAGCAAAAGGATCCGCAAACACAGATCAAGCATCCGCTGCAAAACACAAAATGCCCCTCTGTTGTCCCACTTCTAGGAGTATCAACATGGTCCCGACGATTTGAAATGGTGGGTCATTGACAAAGTCAACTACAATACTAATACCAGAAATGCGCTCAACCACAAGGAGGCGTGGTGGATTGTCAAACATAACACAATCACTAATGGTCTCAATGAGGCAGTCCCCACTTTCCCACTTTTCTAAGTGAGTCATCTCCAAGTAAGATGACAGGACCTTTCCAGATCTCGCATCTATGTCACATTTTACAGCTGTGATTATTTCCACTTTTTCTATAACTCCAGACCTGCAGGTTTATCGCACCCTGCACTGTGGTGCCTCTGTTCCCTCCAGCGTGTGCTGCATTACATTGTGCAAAAACAAGGGGGGTTCTGGGAGTTTCTCTACTACCGGCCTGTATCTCGGGTTAGAGTCTCAACCAGAGTTTTAGCTCACTATCCTTTCACAGAAGAGAAATGTCCACTACATACCAGTCTTTGTCCTGCCCAAGGGCAGTCCAGCACCGAAATGCCTGGCTGAACAAGAGTATCAACAGCAACCCCAGACAGGTGTTTCGGCCTGGTTGGGCCTCGTCAGTGAGGTGGAGCTGTGCCTCCCTAAGAACAGTGAGCAAGGGTTCTACGTCTGGATTACCCTAGTAACTTAAGGTGAAAACCCAAAGCTACTCAATATGCAAAAAAAAGGGGGTTCTAGGAGTTTCTCTACTACCGGCCTATATCTTGGGTTAGAGTCTTAACCAGAGTGTTAGTTCAACATCCTTTTGCCGAAGAGAAATGTCCACTACATATCAGTCTTTGTGCTGCCCAAGGGCAGTCCAGCACAGAAATGCTTGGCAATTCTCTTCTGAACAAGAGTACCAACAGCAACCCCAGACACGTGTTTCAGCCTAGTTGGGCCTTGTGAGTGAGGTGGAACTGTGCCTCTCTAAGAACAGCGAGCAATGTTTCCACGTCTGGATTACCATAGTAACTTAAGGTGAAAACCCAAAGCTACTTAAAATGCAAAAACAAGGGGGGTTCTGCCCAAGGGAAGTCCAGCACCGAAATGCCTGCTAATTCTCTTCTGAACTAGAGTACCAACAGCAACCCCAGACAAGTGTTTCGGCCTGGTTGGGCCTTGTCAGTGAGGTGGAACTGTGCCTCTCTAAGAACAGTGAGCAAGGGTTGCACATCTGGAATTGCTGAGCATTTGGGTGCTGGACTGCCCCTGGGCAGGACAAAGACTGAGATGTTTGGGATATTTCTCCTCTGTGAAAGATAGTGAGCTCAAGAATCTGTGTAAGGCTCTCACAACCAGGACTAATGTCTGGCAGAGAGACTCCCAGGACCCCCATTGTTTTTTGCATTACATTGTGCGCCACCCTTTGTTGCTTAGTTTACTTTTACTCTACGCACAATACACCAATCTTGGTCCAAACACCTACAACTTTACAATCCACGCCAGCTGACTGCAACTACCTCTTCTGCGTGGTTGGCCCTGTCCACGTTGCATGCCTTGTACATCCATTTTAGGACTGACACGCCAGCTGTGTCACACTGGTCGATATGTAACCCATCTGCCTCCAGTTCAGTAATGTTACGTATGTCCGGCAATAAAGTCTTCACTATTAAGACACACCATGTGGTCATTCTCATGCCAAATACATGAATTTTCATGAAGTCGTCTACACTTTTTTGAATGCATTCTACACTCCCGTAACAACCGACCCAACAAGACAACTGTGCATGCGCAAGTCCCAGAAACACTAATCTACAGTGCATGAACACTGCACCAACATGACAGCTCTGAAAATTCCACATCGGCAGGCATACCGATTTGTGGCTCCAAACATGCCGCGCTTCACAGCGCCGTAACTTAATTAAGGTAATCCTCCCTCGGCGAACAGATTCGCAACTTTTTACTCTTCGAGTCCCACACAGGACCCCCTTTCACTGGCTACCTAATTCACATAGCCACACTAAGATATGCTCACTTTCTTCTCTCTCCTAACGGACGCTCCCACGTTAGGTAACACACAGAAGTAATCAGTTGTTGCCTCGCCACCTACATCATGGGCAATACCTCTCTAAAAAGATTAGGCTTCCAATAAAACGGCCTCACCCCAACCTGGAAGGACCTGACTGGCCCAGAGCTCACCAGCATCAGGTATCATTTACATTATTAACGAGGAATATCTCTCTTTTATAAATATCCATAGTCAGCCATGCCACACATCTTCCAGCAACTCTAAGTCCACATCTCTTTACTTTGTTACAGACCACTTGTGCCAGGCCACACCTTTACTGCTGAGCTTCCACGTTCCAAATACAGCAGCAACACAAGGCTGCCACACTAGATGACGCAGTGAAGGGAGACATTGGGCCTCATTACATGGAAGGCGGTAATGGTTAACGGCCACCGTTAATGGTAACGGTCACCGTTAACCATTACCGCCTTACTACGAGGTCCCTTAGCGGGTTGGTGCTTTAACGCCTGCTTTTTGCAGGCGTTAAAAACCAACCCGCTAAGGGACCTTGGTGCTAATTACGGCACCGCAAAATTGCGGTGCCGTAATTAGCTCCTTCCCCATTCCCATTATGCCCTATGGGGCAAAAATGGGAATGGGGAAGGGCAATGGTGGAAGGGGGAATTACCGCCCCGCCAACCTTGGAATAGGGCGGTAATTCCCCTTTCCACAAAGGCGGTGTCGGTAATTTACCGGCATGGTCCAGGGTGCTAATAGCACCCTGGATTACCGCCTTCCGTGTAATGAGGCCCATTACCTTCACTCTCTGCAAGACTGTTGCCCCAATATGGCCCCTTGATACACCCCACGTCAGTGCTTTTCTGTCCTTGTTTGGCAAACAAGACCTTTACTGTTTGTCTAATTTTTATGATGCATCCCATTTTGTAGAGACTTTTCCATTAAAAGTCACTTTGGTTTTCTTTAAAACCATTTTAGACAACAAGAGTTTTAGTTTATTTATTTCTTTTCTTTCTCTTCCCCAAACAAATCTTCAGAGAGACTGTTCCAGAGGCCCGGAAGAAGGCTTTCCCTCAGGAGCCGAAACACCACTGGACCCAGTAATTTTCCTGCTGCTAAATCCACCACCATTTGGGGGTATCCCCCCCAAGCGTAGCCTTGTCATGAACTATGTACGGACATTACTAAATGTAAATGGTCAAAAGAATAGACAAGCCACCAGCAAACTTAATAAAGCTGTGTTATGAATAAACATGTGTTTGATAGTAACTATATAAATTGAGTTCAACCACACGCAACAGTGATTGGGCATCTAGCAAATCTTTTAAAGCTATTCTTTTGGTTTTCTAAAACTAGAATGGACCTACCATGAATAATGTATTGTCATGAACTGACCCTGTGGTAGGACACCCTTTGTTGTATTACTCTCCAGCCCTGTATCCTTCCACATAGAGGGCTATCCCTTCTGTTACCTAGAAATAGATGGCATCATCAAAAAACAACCCCCATGGATCTTCACAGTGCTCGAGGGGGAGGATAAGGGCCCCATGTTGGAGGGCCAGGAAAAATGAAGAGGTGAAGGAATGGAAGATTGACATTTTGGGCTTTGCAGAGGGCAGTGCCAGGGCAGAAGTGAACATACTTGACACACATATGGATGCCACTATTGCCACATTTTTATTAAACACTACGGCCCTCATTACGACCCTGGCGGAGAGGGGTTTACGCCAGCGTAATGCATGGCGTACCTCTCCGCCAGACTACGACATTCCGTAGCGCCATGGAGATTTTTACGCCTGCTTTTTGCAGGCGGAAAAATCCATGGCGCTACGGGACTTGTTGTTAATTACGCCACCGTAATTTACGGTGGCGTAATTAACGCCTTCCCCACTCCCATTATACCCTATGGGGCAAAAATGGGAATGGGGAAGGGTAAATGGGGATTGGGGACTTACCGCCCCGCCAACCTCGGAATGGGGCGGTAAGTCCACCAACCCCCATGGCGGTGTTGGCAGCTCTGCGCCATGGTCCATGGTGCAAATTGCACCATGGACCTCCGCCAGGGTCGTAATGAGGGCCTACATCATAAGCAAACCAAAAATGTGACTTCCCCCACAAAAAACTCAAATCAATGCAATTCATCATATCCAACAGACAGGTGGTCCAGGCAGACCATGGGCCTCATTAGGACCCTGGTGGCCGCAGAATGAACGGTGCCGGTAAGAGACCGGCACCGTTCATTCCAGGCCACCTCATTATGAGGTCTGCTGTGGGTCCCGCTCAGGACGCCTGGCCAGACCAGGCGTCCCTAGTGGGACCCACTAGCAGACCAGGATGCTAACAACGGGCCAGTCATTAACGGGTCCGTTGTTAGCATCATCCCCATTCCCATTTGAGCCCTATAGGGGGCTCAAATTGGAATGGGGATTCATGTTTACCGGAGCCCAGAAAAGGGCAAATACCGGGTCCGCCAAGGTCGGCATGAACCGGTTAGTGCCCTTTTCTGGGCTCCGATAAAAAATCATTACCGGTGGCAGCCGTGCCCTTAATAATCTCCTTTCCTTCCCCTTTTTTTCCATTCCCTCCTCAACCCTCCTATCTTTTTTTTTACTTGTCTGCTGTGATAAATGCCGCGTGAGCATATCTGACGAAGCTGCCTGAGCGGGGGCAGAGGCAACCAATGCATTCTCGCCCCTAGAGAAATTGTCTGCTGACACAGAGGCAGTCCCCTCATGCCCCCCAGCATCCCATCACTAACAGGATCACCCATCATTTTAGGCAGGTATGCACCCAACCCAAACGTTCCCACTGGAAAGACTGCTGCTTGCCCTAATGCGGTCACTGACCCCACAGAGCCTGCGGCAGAACTGGCCTGGGGCAGCCGGCACCACCTGCCCCGCTATGTCAGCCCTATCTCTTGATGGGGCCACCTGCCCAGGGTAGTTCCCTTCCACCACAGTAACAGCATGAGACTGCACCCAGGATTTGCTGCCACCTGACGCGTGGTTGTAGTTCAACTTTTCCGATTGCAAGATGACGGCCCCCTTGAATCGCTCCCTCTGCAGGGTGGGACCAATTCAGAGAGGGGTGTTGGGCGCAAGGCTCCTCGCCGGGAGCACAAGATGAGTTCTAAGATTCGATTTGTGCTCCGTACATCAGGCTCGAATATGCCTGGAAGGAAATAGAACAATGCAAAAGGTCCAGGGCCAACATGGCCAGAGAAGATAGACAGCCAGGCTGAGAGTTTTGGACCGCAATTATGATCTACACATGCAGATGAAGCTGCAATGAATATTGAATGTGGAACCAGTAAGCATTAGTCTGAACCCAGCAAAACCTCTTCCGTGCATCTAGCAGTACCCCATTTCAAAAGAAACCTGGGAAATAAACCTATCAATTTGTACGTACAAGACCTCCCTGCTGTCAATGCAGCGGCTCTGCCTGCTTTCCATATTGATCTCAATCCACCGATACTTTTATATTGTGTTCCTACAACTGCAACACACTTTACTTTAGTGGATCTATGTGCTGTATTCTTGTACATCCTGCCTTTACTTTTACAAATGTGTAATATTGTTTCACTCATTTACCACATAAGGAAAGTCTGACACTCTTTTCTCAGATTTTAAAATGACATCTTCTTTCAATTTTAAAATGACATCTTCTCCCGTCTCTTCTACTGCTCTTCTCTCCTCTTTGGACTCCCTGTCTCTCACCTGGCCACCCTCAAATCCATCTACCACTCCTCTATCCATACTCTCTGTCTCCTCAGTCCTCGCGACTCTATTTCCTCCTCACTCTCTCACATTGGCTGGCTTCCCTTTCTCTCCCAACTTAAATTTCGATTCCTTTGTCTGATTTTCATATCTCTCCATGACCTCGCTCCCCCCTATCTCTCTTATCTCCTCTCATTTTACACTCCCTCCTGTTCCCTCCGCGCAGCTGACCTCTTCTTACTGACTGTACCCCTGTCCCCATGTGCCTCCTCACGCTTCCGTTCCTTTCAGCTCTTATCCCCCTACATTGGAACTCCTTGGGGGTCATTACAAGTAGGGCGCAAAGGGATACCGGGCACCGGTAATGACACCGGTGTCGGTAATCCCTTTGCGCCCTACTACGAGTTCCCTTTGCAGGTCCTTCCTTAACGCCTGCTTTTAGCAGGCGTTAAGGAAGGGACCCGCAAAGGGACACTGGGGTCAATAACGGTACCGTAATTTATGGTACCGTTATTGCCGCCTTCCAATTGACTCCTATGGGGGCTTAAATGGGAATGGGGAATGGCCCTCGTGAATGGGGAATTACCGGTTCCTCCGACCTCGGAATGGACCAGTAATTACTCCATTCACCAGGCCGGAGTCGGAACGATTTTGGAGGCAGCCATGCCGCAAATAGCGGTGTGGTTACCTCCAAAGTCGGAATGAGGCCCCTTGCCTCTCTCTGTCTGCTTCATCCATAACTACTCCTCCTTCCGCACCTCCTTGAAAGCCCTTCTTCTTCCCTGCCCCCCTGATTTTCCTTGCCTACCATCTCTCCTCCCCAGCTCCTCTGCCCCCTCCCTATTCCCTTTCTACCATCCCTTCACCTTGCTTCTCTCACCCACTTGAATTTGAATCAGATTTTTGAAAATTATTCCTTCCTCCCTTGACCACCTCCTCTCCTTTCCTCCTCACCCTTCCCTCTTCCCCTCCATCTATGTACATTGTTCTATATATTGTCTCACCGTTTTGTTTCATGATTGAATATATGCTTCTTTCATTATTGTACCTTGTTGTTATATTGTAAAGCGCTTTGGATAAAGCACTAAAACTCCCCGCGAGCACTGCTTCTGCATTTTCAGACCCCCCTTCACTGTGCCCAGCACTTGACATGGCTGTGGTGGTTGCTCCCCCTTTCAACACCCCTTTTTTCTTTTCAACGGGGGCGATCCGCTGTAGGAGGGACATTCCGTTGACGTGTTTGGGCCTGGTGGGGGTACCTCCCGCTGATCCCCGGCCGGCACGTATGCCATTCCACCCCCCCTGAGACAGGGAGGCCAAGACAATGGGGGTCATTACAAGGTTTGAGATAAGGGCTTAATGGTGTCGGTAAAGGTACCGGTGCCGTTAACCCCTTACCGCCGCATTACGAGGTCCTTTAGCAGGTCCCATTAAGGGCGGCTGGTTCTACCAGGCGCCCTTAGTGGGAGCCGGTAAAGATCAGCAAGCTAACAATGGGCCCGTTATTAACGGCCCCGTTGTTAGCATGGTCCCCATTCCCATTGAGCCCTATGGGGGCTCGAATGGGAATGGGGATGGGTTCCCTGAATGGGGAAATACCGGGTCCTCCAAGGTTGGAATGGCCCAGTAATTCCCCATTCAGAGAACCCAGACCCGGTATGCGGTAAGGGGGTTAGCCATGGCACTAATAGCACCATGGCTACCTCCAACCTCGTAATGACACCCAATATCCAAATCCCTCACCTGCAGCATAGAAATCAAGGTCGCCAACTTCTCGGGGTCCATGATGCACACCGAAGTTGAAAAACAGCTGAAATTCACAAACTGCGCCTAAAAACTACTGGGCCCACACTGGAAATCACTCCCCAGTGTACCTGCCTAACGTCTGGGTTTTTCCCGGAGACTCTGTGTTTTTAACCATTCCTACCAGGCGTCCTTAGCATGTCCTGCGATCAGACCTCGTAATGAGGCGGTAGGGGGTTAACGACGCCAGCAGCTCTACCGGCGCTGTTAACCCCTACCGCCTACGTTTAATGAGACCCATTGAAACCCTCCTCACCTACCTCCTCACCCTTCCCCCCCTTTTACCCTCCTTTTAAGTAAATTGTTCTACATAATGTATCACCGGTTTGTTTCATGTTTGTAAATATGCTTCTTTCAATATTGTACATGGTTGTTATACTGTAAAGCACTTTGGATTAAAGCGCTATATAAACTCAATAAAGATAAACATAAACTTGGGCCCTGAGGAAGGCTTTCTTTTCAGTGTTGTGACATGGAAACTTTTTGTACACAGTTACTAGACATGCAACTTGCAGAGAACCAATTCCAACCCCTCAACAGCAAGTGAAAAGCAATTGCACCATGTACGTAGCATTTCGCAGGCCTAGAGATTTGCACCGCTGCATATTCGTTTCAAGTGACACATATTTTCAAGAAAATGTATGTTGTACAATGCTAGCTTTACAAAATGGTACATATACTACATGTACCATTTTTCAAAAACAAAATAGCTTTCTTGCCAAATGAAATCCAAAGTTGTACATAGAGGCAGCACTTCTAAGGGCCGCCCATGTTCTACTTGGACTGACGGTGCCTTTCTGACCAGTGTAGCAGAGGCACTGCCAGGGTAGCAACAGGGTGGTGAAAGGATGTTTCCTGCCCCAGGTAGGTGAAGGCCATCGTGATGCCCCTCCCCAGCACCCTTGAAGCTGCATTCATTGCCCCAAAATGAGACCTGACTCTTCACATGCATGCAAGTGGTGCTAATGTCCTTATGCAAACGCATGAACAGCGCTTTGGTGTAAGACGCTTTATAAATCAATAAATACAAATACAAATAACAACCACATGCGCCACCACAGAAGTGAATGTTTCCTTCTCACACGGATGATGAAGCATGTTTTTCAGACAGCTTCTCAGGCTTCCCTCGATGATCACAGGAACAGCATGGACAGCAGTGGTACAAGATTCCCTTGTGCACACTGAACAGGAATAGTGTGGCAGCCGCATTCCATCATTCAAGTCAAAAATAGAAGAAGGACAAAATGGGCAGCAGCACTGCCCATTTGCATCACAGACAGAATATGTGGTAGCTAGTGAATTTTCAAAGATATGTGCCTGCCCTGACTGAGCAATAGCTCTGCCGAAGGCATGGGGAGTGGACCAGGAATGAGGGAGGAGGCAGCGGGGCGATGGACCCACTGCGCCCCCTGGCTCCGCCCTTGAGTAAAGTATTCAGAACCATCTGCCATATATGCTGATTTGGATAGATTGGGGCTTTGCACGTGAGTGTGCTGTGTCAGACGTGGTGTGGGCATCCTTCTTTGCACTTCCGAGCCAATGAGGCGCAACTACATAAAATGTTGGTAAAAGTGATCTTATTATCTGAATATGAGGTATTACCAAATTGTTCGTTTACAATTGTTCGAATGAACAATTGATCGAATTTAAAGGGTCACAATTGACCTTTTGACAATTGACCGAATATATATATATATATATATATATATATATATATATATATATATATATATATATATATATATATATATATATATATATATATAGGTGTTTGGGGGGTTTGGCGTTGGGTGGGGGGTTGTGGGGGGTTTCCCCCCACATATATGGTACAATTGACCTTCACAATTCGGTCAATTGTGAAAAGGTCAATTGTCATTCGAACAGTTGTAAAACGAACAATTCGTATACAACCGAATATGATGCATGTTGGCATGGAATATGTCCGACATTTTTGAGTTGTAATTCTTTTCAGTTTATGCTATCAAAATATACTAGTCTCACCCAACCTACCACCATCATAGTTGAATATTTCATAGCACCATTGGGAGAGTGAAAGCCATTGGTGAGAGCTTTAATATAAGGGTGAGCCCCTGGCTCGCAAACAGGGGTTCATCTAGAGAAAGAAACAAATGAGAACACCTGGAGAACTGTGCCAGTAGTTTTAAATTCTCAAAATTTGGCCTTTTTCAAATCAGGGCAAAGTCACATGTCTTAAGGTTTCATATGAAATTCTGGTTGTAGTACATCAAGGGTCTGATCCCATTAGTCCCGTAAGAAGATCTAAACAGTCTCACGCGTTGGCTCCTTTCCCCTCTTATTACGGGACTAATGGGATCAGACCCTTGATGTACTACAACAAGAATTTCATATGAAAACTTATGACATGTGACTTTGCCCTGATTTGAAAAAGGCCAAACCCGGCCGAAACACGTGTCAGCGTTAGGGACACAATAATCTACAAAATCATCAATACATTTTGAGAATTTAAAACTACCGGCGCAGTTCTCCAGGAGTTCTCATTTGTTTCTTTGTTGAATCTGGCGGGCTTTGGCTTTCTCCGCCCTCTCCAGTGAGACGCGACCCCAAGGTTAAATTGGAATGCATAAACTCACTTGTGGACACTACATTTTAAATTGGTATTTAAAGAGTTGCCGACCGGACCAGCTCTGAGTAAAGCCAAACCGTCTCTTTATCCGTTGACCCAAAGAGAAGTCCACTTTCGCAGTGCCTCCAACCAACACATCCTGAAAGGATTCTGTGGTAAACTGATTTGAATAAATGCAAAATTAAAAAAAACACATAAAGAAAATATCACTGACATTTACGGCAAGATTACAGATGTTACAGTTCAAAGGTCAGGCCGGTCGCAACGTAAACTTGTAGTTCCACGTCCATGATTTGCTAAAATAAGTGAAAAAAGCTGCAGAGTCTTCTGAAAAACAGCAGAAGACAAGAGTATGTTTCCAGAGATATAGCGATGGATCCTGTGTTTCTGGAAAGTTGGAGTATGTCACCCCTTAACCAGAGGTTTATACTCAGAAGAAATGATATTCATCCACATAGGCAAACACATTTTTCAGAAAAGGTTGAAGAATAGAAATGTCAACAGTTTTCCATTTTTACAGAGATCTCATTCATTGTTGTAAGGCACCTCACAGAGAAAGATTTGAGTTCATTTACTCACCTGCGCTCCTCTTGAACGGGACCCTTTATTTCTCCTCTTTTATTTGTATTTGTATTTATTGTTTTATATAGCGCCTTCATCGAAGGCGCTTTACAGTTAACAACAAGAACACATAAACATGGAACAGTAGAATCAATAACAGTAAACGTGAATCAAACCAGACAATTGGCATGTAGAACAATTTGCATGAGAAAAGGGGAAAGGAGGGAAAGGGGGTGTGGAAGGAGGGAAGAGGGAGAGAACGTAGTGAGTAAAGTGAATAGACGGAGGAAGGAGAATTTAGAAGAGAAGGGGAAAGATAAAGAGAACAAAAAGAAGGGTACTAGAGGGAGAGAAGGGTGAGAGGGGGAAGGATGTTCTTTTAACTTGGCCTGGTGCCCTTGCTGCTGAGGCCAGCCCTCTACTCTGTGCTTTCCCCTTGCCCGACGCTGCCCGCATCTTCTCTCTCCTCCCCTGCAGTTCCTGCTCTCCCTTAACTTCCCTTTTCTCTCAATTTTCCAATTAATCCACCCACATACAGTCACATACGCATGCATGCACATTCATGAACATACACACAAACCCACATGCTCTAACACAAACATATTCTTTAACACTTACCTTTTTCATGCTGATTCCTCAGCTCCTACTTACAATGATCCCATGCAGACTTGCAGTGAAGTGTGGCATCCCCACCAGGACCAGTCCTTCTTTGGGCACTAGCAAGTAACCCTTGTTCAGTTTCACAAGTGACCTTACTCAGCATAGCTCCTGCGCCCCCTTCTTTAATGCACTGTTAGATTATACAACAAATAGGCAACCCCCTATCCGAGACACTTTAAAAACCCAACCCCGAAGAATAGTCACACAGTCAACACTTTGTGGTACAATCAAGCGCCTAGATGCCTCCGGGTTGTGTGTGCGCAATATAAATGACAAATAAATAAACACTTGTATTTTGAGTTTCTATTTCCAGTCTCAGACAATGTGCAGTGTTGTAATTTAGTGTTTACAATCACACCTTCACACTCTGAGACAAGAAAAAAGCTGGTCTGCAATAACAATTTCTTTTAATAAATAGATTAGCATCAATGTAAGTGACAGGTAATCCCCCACTCTCATTACAGTCGAACTTCACCCGCGCCTCAAACTAAACCAGTGCAAATGTTCACTTTCACTCTAAATAAAAGCACACAAATTGACATTGATTTAGTTTTCTGTGAAACCATTAAATAATTATTTTCATCAGAGAATGCTGTTTACTTTAAACCCACATCCATGCCAAAATCAGAAGGGGAATCAGTGCCTAGGCTAAAGCGCAAAGCAAACGTGTTTACTCCTGTTATGGCCCAATGTAAATGGGGGTTCTTTCTAAAATGTTGGACACTGTACATGGCAATTCAATGCTTACTAGCTCCCTACCTTCGAGAATAAACACTACTTGACTGCATCTTCCATGATGTGGGAACTGTTACAAACAATTCTTAAAAGCTTAGGTTTCTCAGGATTCTATTATTCTTGGAAAACTGGCCCAGTGAGGCACAACTCACAATTTTCAGGGAAAATTTTCAAGGATCACAAATTACTGGAGAAAGTCACAATATTCTAAAACTACCAAGGATTTCAGTTTAAATTATAAATCGCAATGTACATACACAGTGTGCAATATTCATATTTTCAGTTATATAACTTGTAAACCAAGCTCATAAAAATACTTTTAAATCCTATCTGGGTTTTAATTAATTCTTGGGAAAGTGTTTAAAGAATCTCAGGGCAAAGTTTCTCACTCCTCTCCTGTCTTTCAAAGAGCCTCGGCAAGTAAGGACACTGACTGACCTCAAGGAGCTCAGTCATGTAAGCGCTCCCTTCTTTGTGTGTAGCTGCTCCAAAATCGCTCTTAGGTAATCTTGTCCTGTTTTGGGAAAGGACTCTGCATTCAGTCTAATCTGGATAAGGCAACTTCACCCTTTAAAGGTATTTCCCCTTCAGATATCAGATGGAGTTCTATCCGCTTTCTCTCGTTGCAAAACCCTGTCAGATGGGCTTGTTTACATTCTATTTTGCAAAAACTCTCCCTTCTTTCGATGTGTTTGAATTTAAATACCAGACATGCTCCACCCATAAAGGCAGGGTGTGTAGTGCTGACTCCTATTGGTCAGAGCATTTGATGGGTCTCTAGACCCATGGGGAATTGACATATCTTACACTCACTTTTTTCTTGTTGGTTTTTTCACATAGGAAGACTGGGCAGAGGAGTGTGTCTTAGATTATGGTTTCATTCCCTACTGAGCCATCCCCCAAGCATCTGACATTATTAAATGACAGACTTTAGGGAGAATACTTTCACATTTTTATAAATAGAGTTTGTGTGCATCTCACAGTTTACAAAATCACATTTGTATGGGTCTCTCGCTGTGTAAAATACATCTAAATGTGTCCCATCTCTCTAGAATGTGTCACTGAAAAGTTATGATTAGGATATATGAGTTGCAATACTCATTTAAATCTGAGAAATTGTATATGCATTGATATGGAGGATAGCACAGGGGCAATGTGCAGGTCCTGGAACCAAGACCACGCAGAGCAACAGAGGTTTGAATCCCAGATCCACACTTAGAAACCAAACTCAGGTACAGTATTAGGTGCGTTATAAAATAAAACAATAACATAAATAAAATAAAGATACAGCGTTACGATAAAATAATAGGCATATCATTATTATTGTTGTTGGACTTTGGGAGGCAGAGATCTCGCCTTTTAGGTGTTTCCACATTTAAGCATATTTTAAACACCCATTTAAAATGATCATTTGCAAAACAATAAGCCATGCTTAATTGTCATTTCTCAACCCAACTCTATTTCCTGAATCTCATGTGACATTAAACAAGCAAAGACATCTGATCCATAACAATTCATTTTTCAATAGCCATTTGACTATAGAAATGTATTGCATTTAGTGAGCTTGAGGTTAACTGAGTCCAATAGAATCTGTCTGGCCAGCTTTGCCACTCATAGTATGTCATTAATTACAAGATTAACCTTACAAGCAAATAGATGACAATCCAAAAATAGCCAATGAAATAATGTACATCTCTGGATGTTTAAGCCATGGGACATCAGCTTATGTTATTTATGACAGCATTTGTTTCCCCGGTGACTCAGTTGGACAATTGTCTTTTTCAATTCTGTGTTGACCCCTGTGCCAGTCATGTTCCTCAACCGCAGATGAGCCTTAACAAATCTATTTGCTTTGAGAATAAACAAGATTTCTTACAGCTTTCTGAACACATGTTGTCTTTCTTTGGACAAAGAGTATTTTACAGAACACTGATTCACAAATTAAATGCACACTGTGCATAGTATAATTGTTGTCTTTGTAAGCGACTTCAATTCAACACTACAGCTAAGTCAATGCCTAGTCTGGGATGCTGAGGGAAACCCTTATTGATATATTTTTATGTCCAGTTTGTTTACTCTGGATGACAACCCTTATATAACACCCCTCTCTTAGAATCCCCCTGACCCCACTGAGCCAAGAAGTAGGTTTGTTTTGCAAAAAGGTTTATTTGAAAATTAAACAATATATATATCTCACACTTTTATAATAAATTAATATTTGATAGCACACTTGTGAGGATGATAGTGATCAACAATGGATAATGTTACAGTGGTACACTCTTTTTGATGGCTTAGAAGTGATACATAGAGGATAAAGTAGCTGAGAATGCTTTTATGGCTTGAAGGACAATGCAATGATGAATGAAAATGTAGTACAGAAAATAAACTTGATATGACTTCAACAAAAGACAATGTAATCACTTTTCTTTGACAATTCACCCCCCCCCATGCAAGGTAAAGAGATGGGAGGAAAGCACACAGTTATCAGGAATGCAATCAAATATAATTCAGTCCCCCCCCCCAGCAAGCTTAGAGGAAAACAGGTAGGAGTTTTAAACACAGGCAAAATCCTTTTAAATGTGGTGGCAATGAAGCGAGAAATATGATAAAAATGCTTTTAATTCCTTATAGGGGGTTCAGGGTGAGTGAGAGATACTTTAAATTAATTCAGGATCACTTTAGCAATTCTCTATGAATGATTGTCAGGTTGCACACGAATTTCAGCAAGGAAAGCAAGGACAAATATTTTTACATGTGGCTGAAATTAAGCAAAAGGTCAAATCGCGGCAAATTTAGTCGCGTGCGTCGAGCGCAATTACGGAGGCACTATAAGGAGTAGGAAGTCGGTTCTAGGCTCGTTGGAAAGATACGGCCGATTTAGAAAAGGTACTTTTAGGGATTTGAAATTTTAAAGCTCAGAATGATAGATGACAGTTTTCAGTTTTAAAAATGACAGAATGACACGATTTTAGGAGGCAGTTCTAACAGGCTAAAATAGTTTGGATTAGATTATTTTAAACTAAGAGATTGGTTTTGGCACAGTGCTAGGTGGGTACTCACACTAGATTTTGGACAGGAATGCGACTTCGTCACCGATGGGGTCAGGATTGGCTGGACTTCTGCTAGCAGTTCTTCACAGCGATCTGGTCTCTGGTTCTCCCTGGTTCCGGATACAGCACTGCTTTCTGGTTACTGCTACAGGTTCTTGCAAAAGTTCTTGGCAAAGAATTCAAACAGCTCGCCCGGCTGTTGAATAGTTTGGTTGGTTTTGAGGCCTGCTGAAGAGGATTCAGCTTGTGGATCCGGGCCTCTCTGCTACAAATTCTGGAGTTAATTTCTGGTCTCTGGAGATTGATGGATTTGAAGTCTGGAGTCTCCCGGCAAAGCTTCCCGCAAGAAAGTGGAAAGTGAATGCCTCTACCTGGGTTTCAATGTTCCTTTTATGTGTTTTGAAAATGGGTGTGTGCCTGGGCCTAGCTAAGCTAGCCCCTCTCACTTATCATTGGCCAAGCTTTCCTCTCTCCCTTGATTGGGGGAAAGAAATGGAGTGTCAGAATGATGCTGTAGGTTTTATGGTCAGAGGAACCTCCCCTTGTCAAATTGCACACAAATCTATTTCTGACCCAAATACATAGTTATCTATGTACCATTTTTCTAATATTATAGGTCCAGTTAACATATTTTCTGTAGCACCAAACCATCCGATCCCTGTCTTTGTAGGATGTTGTGTCCACTTATGACAGAATTCTCCCCTTTTCATCCAGATAACGACCTCTAAACCTTTCCAGATTTTACACAAATGTGCACCAGGGATATGGGTTTCAGATGATAAAGTGTCAGATTTTTAACATGCATACATTTGGAGTAACAACCTTTTTTCCGCTACTATCCCCAAGAACATATCACAGGGTCCTAACACCTCTTAAAATGTGCACAGAAAAATCACAAGCATGCTGATGTTATTTATATAATTTTTACAAGTCCGCACTGTGAATCATCCATCTTTTTAAAATCATGCTCTGGCCCCAAAGGGGTGTGGTTTTCCAAAGCACATAGTGGAATTTCTGGTTTATCCACTTCCCCCAAGCTCAGCTTGCTATCACAGGCACTGCCTCTCCCAGTTTCTCCCAAGAGGAAGCCATTTTACGACCCCCCTAATATAACATTTGTCTGAGCCCGGGACAGTGCTTTGTTTAGTTTCCTGTAGTCCCCAGGTGCCACTCCCCTAATTCAATCAGAGAGGTGTCATCTCCTTTTGGCAGGGGCAGCAGGCTGCAGCCAGGCCTGGGAAGAGTTGTTGAGCCAGTTCAACTCCTGTCGGGGTAGTTGTCAGGCAGAATTCAGCTAAATGTCACTTTAGTTCCCAGTTTTCTACATTCAAATCACACTGACAATTTTTGCACATGCAGCTAGAATGCTGATTCTAAGCTCAAAACTATGACATTTAAACAATTGCAACCTATGTGACACTCACAAGTAGGTCACTCATTTATTCTAAACATTTCGATTTTAGTGGCTTTAAACCCAAATTCACTTAAGCTGCTGACATCCCCAGCTATTTTTCATATATACATTAAATAATTACTTCCTTCAAGTCATTTCAGAATATAGTTTTACATTGTATCCACCTCTTAGCAAGTCTTTCCTTGGCCTAGTTTGGGTTAATTTGTTCAGTTTTACACAAAAGTCTGGTGGTTTTAAAACGCCGGCTTTCTGATATTGGTGAGCACCAGAATTGCATCCATTTTTGACATTAAGAAAATGAATTCCCCACAGTTCTGGGTTGCTTTTGGCAATCAGCATTGCCATTCCCAATGGTTTCAGGCTACTGTGTGTGTAGCCCAATGGTGGTTTTAGGCAGTGCCCTCCTGTGCTCACAACATAGGTAAAAATGGGTGGCAGCATATTCTTCATGTTTTCCCTGGGCACTCTCTGGGTAGTTCTGGCCATCATGATGTTTTCAATGAAAGTCATGCACAGTTTTATGGTAGGGCTTGGATGCATCGTTAAAAACATCCCACAAGCCCCCCTCTTGCGATGGCCATTATGATCTTTCACCGATGGAACTCGCAAGATCTGGGATGTTCGCCTCATCTTCTTCCAATTCCGTAGATGGCACAGTTCAGCATCTTTTCCTCCCTCCAGTCGATCAATCAGTTCTCCTTGCTGGTCCTGATGGGAGGATTGGATGGTATCCCGGGCCCCTCGGATCTTCGCTCCCAGTCTCCGGGTCGTTCTCCTTGGTCGGTCTCTGTGGTTTCATCACTCCTAGGATGATAAAGCAAAAGCGGCAATACCTATTCGTAGACATTTCTCCACCACTATTAATGGTGTGGCGAACGCATACATTTTATACATCCGGTTACATTTTTCAGTCTTGTTTTAAAAACAAGATATAACAGGAAATATTTTTACAAGAATCATAATATTCTAGAGACTATCTACATGGGATATTTTAGGGTTGGAACTGAATTACTCTGGAGCGGCCCCCTCTGGGATTTCAGAGGATTCCTCCAGTTGTTGCAGAGTGTGCCTGGGATGGCAACACTTTAGCTGATTAATATGGACCCACTTGTCTTCCCCTTCCGCCAGACTACCTTTGGGGATGCGGATCTTATAGGCTACAGGGGAGATTTTGTCTATAATTTCAAACGGTCCCTTGCACGTAGGCAAACATTTTCGCTGTTTGGCCTGGTTTCTTTGGAAATTGTATAGATAGACCCGGTCTCCCACAGTATATTCCTTCCTGGTGGTCTTCGGTCGTAGTGGGTCTTCATGCTATCAGCTGATCTTTCTAGATTCCGCTGAGCATAGGCAAAAGCATGCTGAAGGTGTTTCCTTAAATTCTCCACATACTCATGAGTTGTGGAGGCATTTATCAGTGTCTGCTCTTGGGTCCTGTAGAGCAAATGCTGGGGAAGCACCATCTTGCGTCTGGTCATCAACTCAAATGGTGACATTTTAGTTGCAGATGAAGGGGTAGATCTGATGGCCATTAGGACCAGAGGTAATCAGATATCCCAACTTAACCCAGAATCTGCCACAAACTTTTTTAAGATGCTCACAATGGTTCGGTTGTAGCGTTCTACTGCTCCAGAAGAAGCTGGCCAGTAAGCAATGTGTAGCTTCCCTTTAACCCCCAGTATCTCCCACATCTTTGTCATTACCTCGCTGGTGAAATGGCTACCCCTGTCTGACTCAATCCTTTGAGGTAATCCAAAACGGGAAAAGATGTGGTTAATCATCAGGGCAGCTGCTGTTTCTGTCTTGCAGTTTGGGGCCGGGAGACATTGCACCCACTTGGTAAACAAGCATGTGAAGGTCAACATGTACTTGTTTCCTCTAGACAAGCGAATTAGAGGGCCTACAAAGTTGATTTCCAAATCTGACCATGGCAGTGTCATCCCCCTCTTTTGGAGAGGTGCACGGTGTGTGAGGGATGATGGCTGAAATTGTGCACACACCAGACACCCCTTCAAGTATTGGTTGAGATCCTGGCCCATATGTGGCCAGTATGCAACCTCTCTTAAGATTTAAAGTGTTGTATGAAACCCCCTATGACCGGCGGTGGCCGCATCATGGGCGTGACTTAACATCAGGCTTCGGAATGGGGTAGGAACCACCCACTGATCATGGCCAGCTTGGGATTTCCTTACCAACAAACCGTCTTGGATTCAGAACCTTTTTGGACATTTCATCAACACTCTTAGGTCCTCTTTCCCAATGTAATCGGTATCCGTCAGGGGAAAGTTCTCAGGGTCCTCAATGTGTTGGTAAAACGTACCAATTATTGGGTCCCCCTTCTGAGCTGTAATCAAATCAGCATCAGGGGTCTCCTTACTCCATTGTGCAGTTGAAAGATCATTGTGAGCATTTGTCTGGGACCAAGTGATAGCAGTGACCTGGATTTCCGCCAACAGGGACTCTATTTCTATTAGATCCCATTGGATGGCCCCGGTTTTGGCCAGCTGATCAGCTAAGTCCCTCTACTCTGGAATGACCCTTGATCTTTTTCCAGTAGATGGTCATCCCATTTGATGAGGCCAGATCATCAATATTTTGGATTAACTTCACATGTTTCAGGGGTTTGTTATTACCACATAACATGCCTCTGGTTTTCCAATTAACCAGGTGCTCCATGAACCCGTTCCGTACATAATCCGAATCTGTGATTATGACCAGTTCGTGGAGTTGATGTTGGACAGCAGTGAGGATGGCCTGATGCACAGCCATCAACTCTGCCACCTGACTACTTCAGGGATCAATTTTGTGTCCAGCGGAGGGTTCTGGAAACTCCTTCACCCATGCATTCCCTACGCCGGCCACCAGTTCTTTCTCCCCGTTGTTGTCAACATGGTAAGAGCATCCATCCACATAGACAGTGGGCATTCCCTCACACTTGCCTTCTTCAAAGACTTTGTGTGGGGAATTAAGGTATGCCTCCATGTTGTCCTTGATTTTTAGACTGTCGTCCTCGAGACAGTTTTCTCTGGCACAATCATGCAAGTCAGCCAGACCTTGCGCGAGGGGACTCTTCTTGTTTTGGCCAAATCTGACCTCTACAGGAAAGCCTTGCATTGACAGAATCCAGGAAGTAATTTGGGAATTACTCACATTTCCGGCCTGGATTCTGTCACTTTGGAGGTAGGAGTGCCTTCTCACAATCGTTGAATTTTTCCTCCACAGAGGATAAAGTTTTGCTCGCATAGGAGATTACTTTATTGACATTGTCATGCTTTTGGTATAATACTGCCGTCAAGCACGTATTAGAGAACCCTGTCTCCAGGAAGAACTCCTTGTTTCTGACAGGGTAAGCTAGGCAGGGCGCTTGTGAGAGGCTTCTTTTGAGTTGTTTTACTGCCTCGGCTTGTTCTGGACCCCATTCCCACTTGACCCCCCTTCAAGAGATGAATCAGGGGTCTAGTGAACTCTGCGTAGCCTTCAATGAACTTTCTGCTGTAATTAGTCAGTCCAAGGAGGCTCCTTAGTTCCCGCAGAGTTGTGGGATCCTTCAGTTTCTGGAGTGCTTCCACTTTCTTTTCTTGGGGACAGAGACCCTGAGGAGTAATCACATGCCCCAAGAAATTAACACGGGTTCTACACCACTGTGCTTTCTGAAAGGAAAGTTTTGCTCCGGCGGCCCTCAACTGCGTCAGAACATAACGGATCTCCGCTATGTGTTCCTCCACAGATGAACTTTTGATGAGGACATCATCTACATAAGCCAGGTTACCCCTCGCACCCAGGTCGGGCATGGCCTTATGTAGGAAAATGTTGAATTCATTGCCGGAGTTGAGGTATCCGAAGGGAGTCCGGGTCCATGTGTACTGCTGGCCCCCAAAGGTAAAAGCCAGTTTGTATTGGTCCTCCCTACTGACAGGCACGGTCCAGTATCCATTGGTCAGGTCTATTGCAGTGAATACCTGTGACCCCTGAATCTGGGCCAGCCCTTGGTCAATGTAAGGCAGAGACCATCGGGAAGTATGGACCCATTTGTTGAGCTCCCTAAGGTCGGCGCAGAGTCCCCACTGGCCGTTTGGCTTCAATATTCCCAGCACCGGATTATTGAAAGTGCTGTGGACTGGACGGATTATTCCCCGGGACTCAAGGTTCTTAATTATTTCAGTAAGGGAAACCATGGATGCAAGAGGCAGGCGATATTGCTTCACAAACACTGGATTCATGCTAGGGTCCGTGGGAATTGTTGTTGTGTGGATGTCGGTGCGACCACAGTCATATGAGTCTACCGCAAAGAGATCTTGGAAATCCAAGAAAACTTGTTCCAACTTTTGCTTCTGTTCCAGAGTTACACAGGCATCAACTAGGTTGACTCTCTCTTCCACCATCTGCCTGAAGCCTGGAAAGACTTCTGGTTTGGCTATTTCAGCGGCCTCCTCCAGCTGGGTGGAGAAGTCCCTGGTCAGAGTGCTGATTTGGACTGGGGGCTTCAGGTGGGAAAGGCAGCCCTCATGGACCTGGAAAATCACCTCATCCCTCCTGAAGTCACAAGTCACATCTTCCTTACCATAAGGGCAAGAAGTGTACACCAGGACGTTCCCCCCATGCCGGGTGAAAATCCTGTCTGGTGTTGTATTGTCATCACTGTCACTGTCAAAACAGTCCTTGGGGATTTGTCCTAACAGTTCATTTCCTAAATCAATGGAGAAATGTCGGTCATCAACCGCCATTACAATGATGGTGCCTGCGGCTAGAGTAATACTCTATAAGTCGCTGTTATCCACCTCTATTGGAATGATGTCATGTTGTATGTTGACTAATGGTGTTGGGTTTACCCCTAACCCTTGTTGTTAGAGAGAAGCATTTAGATGAATATAAGCATCAAGGTTTTTCAATTTTTGTCCTCTTTTAACTTTCACTTCCAGGGAGAATTATCGGGTCCTTTCTGGGATGGTGACTTCCTCTTTAAGCTGAATTTCAACTGCATAAGGTAGCAATTGAGCTGACCTAAATGTTTTTTCTTGATCATCAAAGCCCATGGGATTATCCGCTAATCGGGACCAAGCTTTGAAGTTTATTAGGTCCAAACTAATGGCGAAGCGATTGAGAATGTCACTACCTAAGTAAAAGGCGGCAGTGATGTCTCGCACGACCCAACAATTATGGACTATGCTCTTGTTGCCAATGGAGATTTTGAGCATACACCTGCTTGGCAGGAGATGTTTGGAATTGAGTGCTTCCAGGTCCATTTCCCATTTGTCTATCAGTTTGAATGTGGGAATGGCTGGATCTTTTGGGAGTTGGCGGAACATGGCTTCGCTGATGAAGCTCTTATCGTTGTTCACACACACTCGGGCGAGAACAGAGTCCTTCCCATCATTTAACTGAACAGGGTTGAATAACTGCTCTCCAATTTGCTGAATATCAGCCAGGCTCTGAGCTGATTTCACATCTTTCTGGACTATAGGAGTGGGAGTGTCTGATTGTGGATTGGTAAAGAATTCCAGGGTGTTTCCTTCCAGTGTGGAATACCACCTTAAACTGGAAGGAAGGTTGATTTTCATAAATAGAGAGGGCCCCCATCACCTGTCTGTTGTCCTACTGCTATTACTGTCACGTCTGGAATTTGGTTTTTCTGGAAGTGAAATTCTACTTGGTCAGATTTTTGTTCAACCATGTGGCAGGTGCCGTTTAAACTAACATGGTTGACACACTGTTTTAATTTTATTGGTCGGCTAGTCTGGGTCCAGAGGACCTTGTTTACACAATCTATTAGGGGTGACAACCTTCTCTGGAGGTCATTCCCTAGTAAACAAGGGGTGCCCTCTGGAGTTACTACTATGACCGGGTGTTTCACCTTGTGTCGCCCAATTTTAATGTCCAAGTCTGCAGTCCCCTCAACGGGAATTTCCTTGCTGTCAAAGTTCTGCAGTTGTCCAGGAAGAGAGGTGAGAGGAATTCGGTAATTCTCCCCCCTTCCTGCATTTAGTTCATCAAAGGCCCTTTTGGACAGAAGGGTAGTTTGGGATCCAGTGTCCACCAGTGCCAGAATTGTACCCTGCCCCTGTACTTGTACCGGGGCATAGTATCTTCCCTCCTTCTCCTCAAGGGGGCACAGATAATGCACATTTTTGGACAACTGGTGGGCTAATTTTCTGGTTTTGGACATTGCTAGCGAAGAGATTTGGGCAGAATTCTGTGGAGAGCCTGGGGAATCTGAAAGAAAAAGTTGGCAACTGGAAATGGTTTTGGGTTCTGGGCCGCCCCCCCCTTTTTGGAGGCAGTCATCAAGATGGGTTTGACCCATGGGATTTTGGTATTGTTGGTTCTGGGATAGAATGATGGGCGGCGACAGCTCAATCCCCACATCTACCCAGTCTGTTGATTCGGTTTTAGGTTCCCCTGGTTCCGGTTCTGGGCCGCTCCTGCCTTTTGGGAGGCATTCACCAGGATGGGTTTGAACCAGGGGTTTTTGGTTTTGTTGGTTCTGGGATAGGATGATGGGCAGTGACAGCTCAATCCCCACATCTACCCAGTCTGGATTGGAATCTCTTGGGACCCATTTTTCCTTGGGAGGAGTTCCCCCATCTCTGAAGGAGAATATCCTTTTCCCAGGATCCTCTGAGGATCCCTCTCCCTCAAATTGGAAGACCTGTACCTCCTCCACAAAGTGGGTCTGTTTGCGTCCTTTGTTTCTCCTACCTCCCCTCTGCTCCTTGGGAGGCAGGCTTTCAGGGGCAGGAGATTTTGTTTCAGGTTCCTGATTTTCCAGGGTCTGTTTACAAGCTGGGAAGGAAGCTTCCTCCAAGGCTTTACACCCCTCTTCCCCTTGTGCCTCCTCCCTGGGAACCGGTGGGTTATCGGGGTGCTGCCCCCGTCATTGTTCTGGAGCACTAGGTCCAGAGTTTGGGGCATTCTGTGCCGGCATGCCCATCTGATGGTTCTGTTGGGTCCTCAGCATGCGGCCCAAATCCTGTGCCATGTTCTGAACCTGGCGCTCTAACTGGGAAACCCGCTCAGGCTGATACGGGCTCTATTTTCTCCCCTGGGCTGATCCCGGGAAGGCTAGCTATCCCTTCTCTGGTAATACCCCGGGTTGGGAAGATTTGGGTACCCCTCCACCCTTGGCCTCCCCTCTCCCGGATTAGGTTGTCTGGGCTCAGGGAATTGGGGAAAGAAGGATGGATGAGTTTGGGGCTGGAAACCTTGTGGATAGCTGGGGAAAAAGTTTGTCCCATGGTTTAGTGAATTTCTGCCCTCCTGTGGGAAGTTTGGAGGGAAGTTCTCTGGGTTAGGTGCTTGACTGGATCCCCCCTTGGGCTGGAGGAGTCCACAGATAACCAAGGATGGGTCGGTTTCCCTTGTAGCGGGGACTTACATAATCAGGGGAGCGAGGGACCCCATTTGTGGGACTACCTCCTCGACTCCCTGTCTGTGACTGGCCCGAGGGCCTTCTGAGCTGTGAATTATTTGGTGCAGGCAGGTTTTTAGACCCCCCATCTCCAAATCTAAAACGGGGGCAACCTTTACCTCTGCCACCTTGGCAGCAGCAGGGGTGCTATTAGTTTTGGGGTTTTTCTGCGCATTACTTTTATTTTCTATGGGCTTCTGCACCTCATAGATCCGGGTGGCTTGCTCAATGACCCAGTCTAACAATCTTTCTCTCATGAAAATATCTCACAAGCTGGGTCATTATGTACTTGGGAAGAGCATGGAAAAATGTGTTGATGAATTCTCTGCTGTCCATGCGCACCCTTCTGGTGGTCTGCGCAAAGGCACGCTTCAATTCTTGCACGAATTCTTGTGGGGCCTGATCCTCCCCACATTGCAAATTGTAGGCTGCCTTGCGAGCCTCTTGGGGATTTCTATGTACAGAAAAATGTGTCAAGATGGTCGCCCTATATGTGGACCATCTTGAATGGTTCTGGTCCTCCAGCCCCGCAAAGAAACTGGAGTATTCAGGGGAGAATGTCCATTTGACGTTCTGGATGCAGCTACTGCTGTCCTTCAAATGGAAAGTCTCCATCATTTGCACATAGAGCTCCAAGTGTTCCCAAACAGAATACTTGGCGTTCTTATGATAAGGCGTGATGACACTCCTGATTGCCTTAATCTGTTTTAAGGGGTCCTTAAGCAAGGCCCTTTTCACCTTATTGGCCTTTTTGGTTCGGGTAACCCTGGTCCATTCATCCTCTGATTCAGAAGCACTGCTACCAGAGGTGCCCGTCTGATCTTCCAGGTTTTCCCGGATTCTGCGAGCCTAGGAATAGCTGTCAGAATGTGGGGACCTGGTCTCCTGTGTCCTGTGACGCTCAAAGGAGTCTTCAGATCCCTCCTTGCTACCAGGATTTGATGGGTACCCCCTCCCCCAGTGACCTAACTGGGCAGAGTTTTTTAGGATGCCCTTAGGGGGCCTAATTTCCTGGGGTTCCCCACTAAATTGCACTGTACTTAGGTGCCCATACCCGGGTGCCCGCTCATCCATTCCTGGGTGGTACTGGCCTATGAGCCCCATACTTTTGGCTGGATAGTAATCTGCCATTCCTGTGGCACTGTACTCATGCGCGCCAGGGGACATGGGGGTGGCAGAGTCCAGACACTGAGAGAGATGAAGGCCTCTGGTACTAGGGCTTCTGAGGTTATGCTCAGGTGTTTCCCTTTCCCAGCGAACTTCATCTCTGTCAGCCCCTGCTCCCTGTTGCAATGCAAGAGCCTGCGCTTTCAGTTCCTCAGTTAAGGCCTTACTAGACTCTATCAGTCTCTCCTGCATGGCTACCTGTTGCTGGAGCCTATCATTGTGCTGACAGAGAGCCTCATTTTCTCTCTGTGCCTCCTGATTGGTCCTGGAGTACTGGGCCAGTCTCTGCTGCAGGAGGGTTACCTCCCGAGTCCCATCCCTACTGGCCTGCTCCTTTCTTGCCAGAGCCTCTTCCACCCTCCTGGTGTGCTCTAGCAAGCCCTGATGCTCTTTTTGGAGGTCACCCAGCCCCTGGAGGGCCAAGTGATTTTCTTCAATTTTTCTTTTTAAATGTCAGACTTCCTGGCCTAAGGTATCCCTTTCCTGACCAAGAGCCTGCATTTGTGATGCCAGGTCGTCCCTCTGCCTTTGAAAGGCACCAGCTTTCTGGCGTTCTTCATCAAACTCTGCCTGGGTATCCAGGTCTTTCAAAATCAATGTATTGCTTTCCTCTTTCTCTCTGTCTAGTTGGATTTGCAGGGTGGCTACCTGCTCTGTGCATGCCCTGTTGAAATTGATCTGTTGCTTTAGCTTTTTCTGGCTCTGCAGTAAGGAGTCCAAACTGTCTTGGTGCTCCTTCTGCAAAGCCAGAATTCTGGTATCCTGATCTGTCTTTTCCTGTTGCAGTATATCCATGTCCTCTTTTATTTTAATGATATACTGCCTACTATCATTTTCTGACTCTTGGCTCCTCTGCAGCCTCTGCTCAGAAGAGACCAGGTCAGATTGGGCCTTCTCTAATGCCAACAGTTGCCTACTTGCCAGATCTTGGTCTTCAGCACATTTGTCCTGCATGGCTCCCATATATAGATACAAATATGCCGCTATCCTAACCATCTTGTCGTGTTCATCTTTAGCTTTAGGAGCCATGTATAGTTCGCTCAGGGCCACATGTAAGGGACCTTGATCTCTGCAGTTATCTAACCCCGTTGCCGTGACCTGTTGTGTGATTGCCTGCAACCACGCATCCTGGCCCTGCTCAGCCCATTCACCTCTCACAAATAGCTTATGTAAGAAGTGCTCTCTGTCTATTTTGATGTCTACCAGTGTCGTCATTCTGGAATTTGAGTTCCTTCCTGACTTACAGAAGTTTGTATTTTATTTTGCAAAACAGACCGTTTCCTTAGAACGTTCCTTTGAGGAGTGCTTACACAGTGTAAAACAGTGTGGTGATCTAACCGGATATGTGTATCCAGTCAGTTGGCACACTGTATTAAGCTGCACAAGTGGTAAATCTAATCCAGAATCCCCGGCTACGAGCCCTCACTTTGTAAGCGACTTCAATTCAACACTACAGCTAAGTCAATGCCTAGTCTGGAATGCTGAGGGAAACCCTTATTGATATATTTTCATGTCCAGTTTGTTTACTCTGGATGACAACCCTTATATAACACCCCTCTCTTAGAATCCCCCTGATCCCACTGAGCCAAGAAGTAGGTTTGTTTAGCAAATTAAAAGGTTTATTTGAAAATTAAACAATATATCACACTTTCATAATAAATTAATATTTGATAGCACACCTGTGAGGATGATAGTGATCAACAATGGATAATGTTACAGTGGTACACTCTTTTTGATGGCTTAGAAGTGATACAGAGAGGATAAAGTAGCTCATAATGCTTTTATGGCTTCAAGGACAATGCAATGATGAATGAAAATGCAGTACAGAAAATAAACTTGATATGACTTCAACAAAAGACAATGTAATCACTTTTCTTTGACAATTCACCCCCGCCCATGCAAGGTAAAGAGATGGGAGAAAAGCACACAGTTCTCAGGAATGCAATCAAATATAATTCAGCCCCCCCCCTAGCAAGCTTAGAGGAAAACAGGTAGGAGTTTTAAACACAGGCAAAATCCTTTTACATGTGGTGGCAATGAAGTGAGAAATATGCTAAAAATGCTTTTAATTCCCTATGGGGGTTCAGGGTGAGTGAGAGATACTTTAAATTAATTCAGGATCACTTTAGCAATGCTCTATGAATGATTGTCAGGTTGCACACGAATTTCAGCAAGGGACGCAAGGACAAATATTTTTACATGTGGCTGAAATTAAGCAAAATGTCAAATCGCGGCAAATTTAGTCGCGTTCGTAGAGTGCAATTACGGAGGCAGTATAAGGCGTAGGAAGTCGGTTCTAGGCTCGTTGGAAAGCTTAGAATCTTAGCTTTAAGATGACAGTTAAAACTCACACAAACGGTTCCGGAGATACGGCCGATTTAGTAAAGGTACTTTTAGGGATTTGAAATTTTAAAGCTTAGAATGACAGATGACAGTTTTCAGTTTTAAAAATGACAGAATGACACGATTTTAGGAGGCAGTTCTAATAGGCTAAAATAGTTTGGATTAGATTATTTTAAACTGAGAGATTGGTTTTGCCACAGTGCTAGGTGGGTACTCACACTAGATTTTGGACAGGAATGCGACTTCGTCACCGATCGGGTCAGGATTGGCTGGACTTCTGCTAGCAGTTCTTCACAGCGATCTGGTCTCTGGTTCTCCCTGGTTCCGGATACAGCACTGCTTTCTGGATACTGCTACAGGTTCTTGCAAAAGTTCTTGGCAAAGAATTCAAACAGCTCGCCCAGCTGTTGAATAGTTTGGTTGGTTTTGAGGCCTGCTGAAGAGGATTCAGCTTGTGGATCCGGGCCTCTCTGCTACAAATTCTGGAGTTAATTTCTGGTCTCTGGAGATTGATGGATTTGAAGTCTGGAGTCTCCCGGAAAAGCTTCCCGCAAGAAAGTGGAAAGTGAATGCCTCTACCTGCGTTTCAATGTTCCTTTTATGTGTTTTGAAAATGGGTGTGTGCCTGGGCCTAGCTAAGCCGGCCCCTCTCACTTATCATTGGCCAAGCTTTCCTCTCTCCCTTGATTGGGGGAAAGAAATGGAGTGTCAGAATGATGCTGTAGGTTTTATGGTCAGAGGAACCTCCCCTTGTCAAATTGCACACAAATCTATTTCTGACCCAAATACATAGTTATCTATGTACCATTTTTCTAATATTATAGGTCCAGTTAACATATTTTCTGTAGCACCAAACCATCCGATCCCTGTCTTTGTAGGATGTTGTGTCCACTTATGACAGAATTCTCCCCTTTTCATCCAGATAACAACCTCTAAACCTTTCCAGATTTTACACAAATGTGCACCAGGGATATGGGTTTCAGATGATAAAGTGTCAGATTTTTAACATGCATACATTTGGAGTAACAACCTTTTTTCCGCTACTATCCCCAAGAACATACCACAGGGTCCTAACACCTCTTAAAATGTGCACAGAAAAATCACAAGCATGATGATGTTATTTATATAATTTTTACAAGTCCGCACTGTGAATCATCCATCTTTTTAAAATCATGCTCTGGCCCCAAAGGGGTGTGGTTTTCCAAAGCACATGGTGGAATTTCTGGTTTATCCACTTCCCCCAAGCTCAGCTTGCTCTCACAGGCACTGCCTCTCCCAGTTTCTCCCAAGAGGAAGCCATTTTACGACCCCCCTAATATAACATTTGTCTGAGCCCGGGACAGTGCTTTGTTTAGTTTCCTGTAGTCCCCAGGTGCCACTCCCCTAATTCAATCAGAGAGGTGTCATCTCCTTTTGGCAGGGGCAGCAGGCTGCAGCCAGGCCTGGGAAGAGTTGTTGAGCCAGTTCAACTCCTGTCGGGGTAGTTGTCAGGCAGAATTCAGCTAAATGTCACTTTAGTTCCCAGTTTTCTACATTCAAATCACACTGACAATTTTTGCACATGCAGCTAGAATGCTGATTCTAAGCTCAAAACTATGACATTTAAACAATTGCAACCTATGTGACACTCACAAGTAGGTCACTCATTTATTCTAAACATTTCGATTTTAGTGGCTTTAAACCCAAATTCACTTAAGCTGCTGACATCCCCAGCTATTTTTCATATATACATTAAATAATTACTTCCTTCAAGTCATTTCAGAATATAGTTTTACATTGTATCCACCTCTTAGCAAGTCTTTCCTTGGCCTAGTTTGGGTTCATGTCTTCAGTTTTACACAAAAGTCTGGTGGTTTTAAAACGCCAGCTTTCTGATAGTGGTGAGCACCAGTATTGCATCCATTTTTGACATTAAGAAAATGAATTCTCCACAGTTCTGGGTTGCTTTTGGCAATCAGAATTGCCATTCCCAATGGTTTCAGGCTACTGTGTGTGTAGCCCAATGGTGGTTTTAGGCAGTGCCCTCCTGTGCTCACAACATAGGCAAAAATGGGTGGCAGCCTATTCTTCATGTTTTCCCTGGGCACTCTCTGGGGAGTTCTGGCCATCATGATGTTTCAATGCCAGTAATGCACAGTTTTATGGTTGGGCTTCGATGCATGGGTAAAAACATCCCACATACTTGACATTACATTATTTAAACGTTCAGCATTTACACACCTATGTGCCCTTTATATGTAAAATAAATCATTCTGGAATGACTGAGCGTAACACCACCGCCTTCTACGAGAAGATACATTCTGTATTCACAGCTCCTTTTTTTTAAACCTGAAACACAGACACACCTTACTCCAGGAGGCATAGTGTTACCCACCTGTTGAAAAAAGAGGAGTACCTTGCATACAGCTACCCAGAGGACTCCCCAAGAGATACCATGAATTAATTGTTTTAGTCTATATAGGAATACACTCAATCTTATCCCACATGGGGTACGAGCAGCACTGTATTTGTATTTGTATTAAATTTATAAAGTTCCTTTTGCCAAGAACGCTGAACAATAAAACAATTCAAAAACAGTACAATCAGTGATACAAATGAATCCAGATTATATCAGCAGAAAAGACAAAATAACTTCTAGGAAACAAGAAAAGAAAGAAGATTAAGTTGAAGATTTGTTTGAAAGATATGAAGAGATGGAGAAGAGCGAAGCGAAAGAGGAAGGCCATTCCAATGTTTAGGAGCCAACAAAGAAAATGAATGGAAATGGGATGAAGCACAGGGAGAATTAGGAACAGTAAGAAGAAATGCATTCTGAAATCATAAAGATTGTGAAGGAATATAAAAAGAAAGTAAGGAAGAACGATAGGGCAGGGACAAGCCATGAGTACATTTAAAATAAATTGAAAGAAAATTATACAAAAGATGAGACTCAAAAGGGAGGAGTGAAATGGAAAGCAAAGAAGATGTAATAGAGAATCTAGGGGATACGGAAAAGAGAAGACGAACAGAAGAATTGTGGGTGGAGCGAAGAGGAAAAATGTAACAAGCAGGAAGGGCAAACACTAACGACGAGCAATAGTCAATACGGGAAAATACATAGAAAAGAGAAGAAGTTTAGTAGCTTGAAAAGAAAGATAGGGCCAAGTGCAATGAATGTTAAACCAGTCATAACAGCAGGAGCGAGCGATAGAAGAAATATGAAAAGGGAAAGAAAGTGAAGGATCACAGATAACACCAAGAAAGTGAAAAGGGAAGAACAGATGGAGGAAAAGAGAGAGAGGGAGGAGGTAAAGTAGAAGAAATTGTAGAAGAGAGGAAAAACAGAACCACAGTTTTTGAAGGATTAAGATGCAGAAAGTGAGAAGACAACCAATTCTGAAAAGCTAAGAGACAGTTTGAAACAGTAGAGTGCGATAAAGAATATAAGGTAGAAAAAGAGAAAAGATCAGGATGTCGTCAGCATAAAGATGAAAAGAAAGATTGAAAAAGGAAATAAGAGCAGAAGGGGGAGCAGTGTAGAGAGAAAAAAGAAGTGCACCTAGTTCCCAGGCCTTGGGGAACACAGTAACAAAGAGGGACTGAAGGAGAAGTGTGTCCAGCCTAAGTGACAGAATAGGTTTGTTGCGAAAGATATGAATGCAACCATTCAAGGACAGACCTAGAAATACCTAAAGTATAAAGAGTGGAAATAAGAAGAGAGTGATCCACAGTGTCAAACGCTGCAGATAGATCAAGAAGAATAAGAATGGAAGAACGCTTCGAGTGGCGGGCTGAGAAAATAGAATTAGAAACATGAAGCAGGTTAATTTTCAGTGGAATGAGATGAGTGAAAACCGGACTGCAAAGGTGGAAGAAGCGAGTGAAGACTCAAATAATGATTTACCTGAATATAGGCAGCCCATTCAAGAATTTTGGAAAGAAAAGGTAAAACAGAAATAGGACAGAAATTAGCTAGAGAAGACGGGTCAAGAGAAGATTTTTTCAGAATAGGAAGAATCGATGCATGCTTAAAATCTGCATGGAAGCAAGAATGTGCAAAAGAAGAGTTCACGATGGAAGAAAGATAAGGAAGAAGATGAGGATATACTTGAGAAATAAGTGAAGAAGGAAGGGGTCAGAGGGAGATGCATTAGGATGAGTATGCGGAAGTATCAAGACCTGTAAGGGGAAAAAAAGATACAAAAGAATAAGATAATGAAAAAAGCAAAGAACAGACAGAGGCAGAGAAGGAGGGAGAAAAAGTGAGACAGAGATTTGCTACTTTAGAGGTACAGTAGTTTGCAAAATTAGAAAAGGAAAGAGATGAAAGTGCAGATGGATCTGGGGATTTTGGAGAAAGGATATTGTGCAAAAGCTGATAAAGATGACAAGGGTAATGAGAGTGTGAGTTCGGAGAAATACGATTTCTTGGCAGTAAGCAAAGCCGAATTAAAGGAAGAGTGAAGCAGTGAAAGTGTAACAAGATAGTAAGTGGAGTTAGAACTTTTTCAGAGCTGCTCGGCTTTACGCAGACTATGGGGAAGGGAGATAAGACCAGAAGTAAGCCAAGGCTCTGAAGTTCTACAAGTCAGAGAAAAAGAATATAAACGAAAGGTAGAATCCAGTTTGGATTGTGCAGAAGAATGCAAGGTACTAGCAACTAAATCAGGAGAAAATGAAGATAAAAAAGCAAAGTTGGGGGAGAAAAGAACACAGTGATGAAAGAAAAGATGGGGAATCAAAGGAAAAAAGATTAGGAGGCATACAAGTAGTTGAGGGAGGAATAGGCAAATGAGGAAGAGAGAAAGAAAGAAGTCAATTATCTGAAACATAGAAGGGAAAAGAAGAAACAAGAGGAAGAGGGGAAAAAGAAGAACAAATGAAATCAAGACAAGAACCAGACATGTGAGATGAAGGAGAAGAAAGAAAGTGCAAGCGGTAAGAATCAGTGAGAGAAAGGAGCAGCAGAAGTGAAGAATTAGAAGCAGTAAAATTAAAGTCACCAAGAAGAAAGAAAGGGGAGGAAGATGGAAGAAGATGAGAAAGAAGATCAAGATATTCATGAAAATCTGTAGCTGGGCCAGAGGGATGATAAACAACAAAAAGAGAGATGGGAAACAGATTAGAAAAAGAGGAAAAATTATATTCGTAAGAAGTAAAACTAGGAAGATCAGAACAAGGGGATAAAAGAGTCCAAGAGGAATTAAAGAGAATTAAGAGAATTACAGTGCCCCCCCTGTGCCTTAGTGGTCAGGGGTATGAGAGAAAGAAGTAGAAGGAGTGTGAAGAAAACCAGGAATTACAGAATTATCAGGAGTATTCGAGGGTTCAGTCAAATATTGAAAGTGAAATTTAGAACGAAGAAAAAGATCAAGAATAGAAGGTGATTTATTGCAAATGGAACAAACATTTAAGAGACCAAAATCGAATTGTGGAAGCAGGGTCGAATTGGCCCCTCAGCCTTTCAGCCCGTGGCCAGGCTGAAATCCTCCCTGGGGGGCGGGGTCTGGTTTCTGGCCATGCCTGGGCTGGTTTGGAAAAGGAAAAATGAAAAAGAATGTTTTTTTTTTTAAAACTTTCATCCTTCTTTGGTTGATAAATGAGTGCCAACACAGGCTGGGTGATATTGTGTGTATATTTGTTATATAAAAAAAGAGCTTAAGCGTAAGTGCTATACAATATCATATCATTTGCATTGGACGTCTGCTTGCATTCACAGTAATTTGACAATATGGATCTATGTACACAGAGATATTAATGATACATAAGGAGATCCATTCTTGTATGAAAAGTATATCACATTAGTGAAATCATAAGTGTACTTAGGAGCAATGCCATTTGATGCCACTTCCTGTTTTGTCAAGGGGTGAAAGGTTGTGTTTCATTGCTTCCTGGGATGTCACTTTGGGGTGTGGTCAAATGAAATCACTTCTGGTGATGTCATCAGAGGTCAAGGGTTGTGAGGCGAGGGGTGGGACCCTTTCTTGTCCCAGTCCGCCCCTGAGTAGAAGAGCATGAGGAGAAATAAAAGGACAAGACAGATTAGAAGCATTACATAGCCGAGAAGAAGGTGGTACTAAAGAAGTGTGATAGTTTGTCTTAGGTGGATTAGGACAACACATAGAAATAGGAAACAATAAGAAAAAGAAAGAAAAATAAACAAGCAAGTGATAAATCGACACATGGTTTGCTACAAACAGAAATAAATAATGAAAAAAGTCCTTACAAGAAGGATAACCAATGGAAAGGGGTGCCCAAGGCTAAAGATGTCCAAAAAGACTTCTAAAATAGGAGTCACGTGGGAACATGTGACTACCCGAGTCATCAAACACGTGAAACAAGAAACAGTTGTAAACCCTGCTACAGTGGCAGTAAAATGGTCACATTCAGTTTTCAAGATCCAGGGACAAAAGCACAAATTCAACAACAGAGGATAATAGGAGAACAACACAGGTAGCAGGTAACAGTCCACAGAAAGGCACACAGGTGGAGAAGCCTGATGAGATGGTAGCATAGAAACCATTGAAGATAGTTATTCCAATACCCTGACCACTCCAGGGAAAAAAAGAGGATGCCGGGCCAGGAGATCTGAAAATACAAGGGGCTCAAGAGCAATTGCTCGCAATCACGCCTGGTGACCCACTTCCCCAAATATCCTCACCAACACCCAAAGCACCAAGTGCATAGGGAAGGAGGAATTAAAAGGGGGGATGGGGGAAGTGTGCGCAGGTAAGCAGTGGGTGGAAAAATATATAGAGTGCAACAGGACACCAAGAACACTGGGCTGAGCTAGAGGCCTAACTACAGGGCTCCAAACAGACAGAATAGTAAAAGGTCCAGATTGCACTAACAAAGTCAACACTACAGTATGCTGCCCACCACAAGATGCCACAAAAGGATACCCGCCCGGCCCAGTTCACTGTGTCAGGTGCAGTTAACTGCTCACAGAGCGCCATTACAGGACAAAAGAGGCTGCCATGATTGGACCCAGGACCCGAGAAACAAAAAGGTGCTCCAAACCCAAAACCCAATATGATGTGTCGTCTCCAGATGGCCTCAGATGGTAGAAGAAGGCTGGTGCTGCAGTCACCGTAATCACAGCTCCGTATGCAATGTGGGATGGAAAAGGATTTCTGAACCCCACATCAGCACCGAACAAGCAGCGCCGAGCAACGGACAGCAAATGCTATGTTGGCGTAGAAAGGAGCCAAAGAGATTAGAGAAGCAGACCCTATAGCGTGCGGTGCATTGACCGTCAAGCTGCACTGTAGTAACAGCTGCCTCCAACACCACTGTGTTAGCTCTAGCACTGGAACACTTATTGACAGGATAAAATATTCAATCTAAGACCACAAACCCACTGATTGCTCTATAATCTAAATATTTTTAAACAATGTTTTTTTGGCTGTATGTTATAATGAAACTGTAAGCAATCAAAGGATACCACAACTGAACATCAGGAATTAAACTGGTTAGAGCCAGATGTTGTGAACTAGCCTAGAAGAAGCCATTGTTTGGCGAAACAAGAGGCAAGTACACCAAGCGGTTTTTGTTGACCGTTTCTTACTGCATTGTATGCCATGGCTGATTGTGATTGCACAAGTACACATCTATTAATTATCATGCAACCTTCTCATAGCAAGTTACTTGATTACATAAGCACTTCTAGTAAAACTAACAAGGAACAGAATCATTTCTGAATGATTGGTCACCAGCATTGAGCGGACAAGTGTGAGGGGGTGAGCCTTTCATTTCTTGTAACCCTTAAATAATGCTCAGGCATTTCAGAAGAAGTGAAAAGACAGACCTCCACATGCTCCAACCCATCTAATGAATTCATGATGGAAATACTGTCGACTTTCTGCCCGAGCCAGCATGAGCAATTCACATTTGAAACTCACTCAAGGATGGCCTTATACACTTCAGGGGAGAGGTGAATTGCTGGAGCTCTGTGGATGCCTTGTCAGTAAGTTAGAAGTGCATTATGAACCTCAGACCAAAGGTGAATTGCTGGAACTCTGAAGGTGTCCTGGTAGTGAGGTAGTACTGCATATTCCAGGTCTAAACTGAGGCGAATTGCTGGGACTCTATGGGTGTTTTGATAGTGGGCTGGGAGCAAACACTGTGGGTAAGGAAAGAGGTGAATCACTGAAACTCTAAGGGTGTCTTGGTAACTGGGTGGGAGTGAATACTGCGACATGTGAGGAATGAGGTAAACATAGGAAATCTGTGGGTGTCCAGAAAATGGGTGGGAGTGTTTACTGCTAGACAGGATAGAAATAAATCGCTGGTCCTCTTTGTGTGTCCAGGTATTGGGATGGGGGGCATACAGCAGGCCAGGAAATAGATGGCTTGATGGAGCTCTGTAGGTGTCACGGGTAATTGTAGGGCCTGTTTGTCAAGAGAAGGCAGGAAAAATGCTGCTGATTGCGTCAGGAATAGGCAGACAAAGGAAAAGCTTGAGATGAAGGGTCCTCTGTCACAAGGCAGCAGAAAACGACCAGGCAACCTAATGGCGCCTACATGGTCAAACCATATTTCATGTAATAGCTTTTGGAGCTACTTCAAAAGTAATGAAATGTAATTTGACACTAATACTAGAAATCTTACCAAATTGTGTAAAGGTGAAAATTATCTGGAAGAAAAATATCAGTCAACTCAATCCTTGTTGCAGAAAGGCAGTCTCTCTAAGCTCCCACATGCTTTTCCAACTTTTGTGCCTTGAAATGTCACAAGAAGTCTGAAAATGACCAACCAAAGGCAACCTACATGGCCAAAACATATGCCTTTTCATAGCGTTTTGAACCAGCTTCAAAACTATGCAAACACAATTTTATGTTACCAAATTAAGTTAAAGTGTAAATATTAGATCATAATTCAGTCAACCGCAAGTTAGTTCAGAAAGAGTGCCACTCTGGCTAAACCTTCACCTCCCTTAGGCAGTAGCCTCCTGTCTCCAGGAGCCCCCGTGTGGGGACAGCTCATACCTTGTGCATGTATTACTCCCTGTCAGTCCCTCCCAATCTATAGAAGAACAGACCTGGTTTTATTATTTAGCCGTTTCCCAGAGCTTTCTAAGGAGCTTGGCAGAGATAATTTCCCACCAAGTGGTCACGGATACTGCAAATTTGAGATTACTGTGGTACTGGACTGCTCATACAATAATGTCCTCCCCAACCAAGCATCCTTTCTGTCAGTTACATACTAGTATATTAACATGCAAAACGAAGGGGGGTCTGGGGCCATCCACCCAAGAAGAGGTCAATGGACTGTGTTCGTTCTGGTAGAGAGACTCCCAGAACCCCCTTGGTTTAGTATATAAACCTCTCTGCCCGAGGTCAGAGGTACAAATGAAGGGGGGAAACCAGGTTTCTCTGGCTGTTAAATCCTTTTAAGGCATAATACTCCACTCACCTAAAAAAAAAAATTCGACTTCATTCTAAGATCTCTTACCGCCTTACACTACACAAACAATCCGACACAGGTGGTTCTCACAGGCCTAGCCATTAGCACATTAACACAATTCAGGCTATGCATAAGTTCCCCTCTTTAGCGCTATCACACTGCCCTCAAATTAGCAGCTAACCAGACCCAAAGCAGTGTATCATTTTAAATATTGGACTCTCCACTTTGAATAACATCCTTCCAAGTGTCTCCAGCAAACCGATTGAAGCAGAACAGCTTAGGTCCCAGGTGCTTCTGACCTGCATTCATCAGCTCCAAAGAGTTTGCATCAGTCTCTCTTGTTATACCACTAACAACCCCCTATCCCTCGTTTCTTCCAGAGGCAGGCGCAATGAGGCCCACAAACATCGTCTATAAGCACTATTCAGGACCACTTTACATTACAGTACTTTACTTTCCACATGCCGCACCTCTCTTTTTGCCAAAAGCTCTACACCCGTTCTTTAATTGAACGCCAAGCTCTTCGCACTGGTCTGTCCATGCGTCCAAAGCCCACATTTCTTCATCGTCTGCACATATGTTTCAAACTCATCACATAAATGTATCCATGTGAAAAAAGCTCCTCATTGCTCGTTCAGTTTGCCCAAGCTCTGCAATTTAGCATGCTATTCATATGTCTAAACCTTTTCAGAGATTATATCACGCCCTCTCTCACTCATGCCCACATAGACACAATGGGCCTTATTCTAAGTGTGCCGGTTGGGAAACAACGGTGCTGGTAAGCTTACCGGCACCGCTGTTTCCGGAATAAGCACTCAGCAACTCTGCGGGCGAGTGCCATTATTAACGGTGCTGGTGCTTCCGTGGTCCCCTACGGGACTCTATGGGAATGGGGACTTACAATTTACCGTTGTCTGACTTTACGGACCGCTGGGGTTGTAATCCCCAGGTGTTACTGGGAAGTCAGGTTCCGGTAAATCATTACAGGTCCGGTGCCAACCGTCAGTATCACTGGCGTGGTTACCGCCAGACCCGTAATGAGGCCCAACATCTTGCTCATTAGGTTAAGATTAGCAATTTCAAGCATACAGGGCAAGATGAAATCAGCAATAATAACAGGAACAATTGGCAATAATTACTGTGCTGGGAAATGTCTATCAATAATGAAGATATCAAACCAGATGAAATATCACCAAACTAAGCAGGATTGGAAATACCAGGCGAGGAAGCATCAGCCTGACCACAGTCAGAAAATCAGGCACATTTACACAGAATGATCACCATGCACCAACCGGGCACATGCACACACACACGCGCACACACACACACTCTCACTCACTCTCCCACTCACTATGTTGTGGAAGCAGCAGGCCAACTTTCCTTAACACAAGATAGAGGTACCTCATTAGCTGCTGGAATGCAAGGTTCACACATACAAACCAGGTTCAACAGGTGCAGTTGCAGTATGCCATTCCGTATGCAAAGAATGCATAGCACACACAGAGCTGCAGCGTAAGCTTCAACACACACAAAGAAATAAAGGATGGGTTGCAGTACAGCAACGGTTTGTAAATGAACATAATAGGTACATCACAAGCATCTGCAGTGCAAAATGATCTTACTCCCTAAACAGGCATTCTCTTTGTACAGTTAGAGCATAGATAGAAGCAGAGCAAGCTTCCCACACACAAAAAAGAGGCATCACTGCAAGTTTCTCTCAAACAGATTATGCTGAGAGAATCTGTCCTCACAATATTGGGCATCTCTGATTAGACTTTTGAAAAAGGTTCCTTGTATACTTTAGAAAAATGGGCTGTGCCCATTATCAGTTGATGACTTTCTGATTAGCGTCTGCTGGATTAAGAATGGAACTGTCAATGGGAACACTATTTTACCCTAAACTAGGCTGTAATGGCAACCAACATCTTGTCATGGGTATACTTTTGTTTTATCATATAGATGAAAGACACGCACAGACTTTCCATTCCCTCCCCCAAACACATCCACTGAGAACCCCCAAACAAATTGACTCCCTAACCTGGAACTTTCTCAGAGACAAATACCACACTGTGCACACAACCCCTCAACCACTTAGCAAAGCGGGCCGATATACGAAGAGCCACTCACCACATTGCCCGCATCCTGTCAACGGGTTTGTCAGAGGTTGGCAGTGAAAGAGGAGGGAAGGTAGCAACAGTTTGTGTGACAAACCCAATACCCTGGCCTTGTCAAGAGGGGATCCAGTATTGGTCCTAAGAATCAGGTGAACAGGGGCCACAAAGGGAAAACAAATTTCGCTTTCAAACCCCTGTGTCAGCATGCTACTTTGCAGACACTTTTCTCCAACCTTACCTCCTAGTGTACATACTCGCCTGTTGTTCACTTTCTTGCTAGGAAACTCCAGAACTGGAAGAGAAGTCACAGTGCCCCAAGCATCCATCAGCAAAGAGGGAATGACTGAGACGTCAACCTGACCGACATCACACATCAGCAGGAGGAAGAGAGATGCCCATGACAACCACGCAGCTCAAGCATGGAGAGAGCAGCGCATACGGGGATAAGAGAACCATTGTGGGCCGCATGGACCTAGTGCAGGAAAACAACCAGCAAGAATAAGAAGCCGGACTGGAGGGCCTGAAACCATCATGTCAAACCCAATAAACCACCATTGAGAAGAAAAGATTAAAAGACCCTTGTGCCCGATTGTACCAAGGCAACAACCTGGAAGACAGACCGCTCATCAGGTCACTGAACTTTCACCACTGCCATGGTTATTATGTTTTTTTGTTTTTTTTATTTGTTTTTAGTTTTTCAAAGAAAACCTTCACAAAAATAAGAAAAATTACATATCCAATTACAATTTTTATAACATAAAATTTAAAATATTTACATGTCTTTCCAATTCATTACTTTTAGATCATTCAATGTTTGTCAGTCCACAGACATTCTATAAGAATCACGTATGCTCCTATTTCAAGGATACCAATTTTTCATGTAGCATATTTCAGCTTGTGATAGAGATTGCAGATCGAATTACGTTGGTTTTGTTTTCTTTTTTGTGACATAACAAATAAAATATACATGTAAATGCCAATTTCATTTCATTAAAATCATTCAATGACCATCAAACCATAGACTTTCGATAGAAATCGCACTATTGCCAATTTCAAAGATAGTGATTTTCCATGTAGCATATTCCACCAAATTACTTCAGGGAGCACTCTCTCAGTATTAAACACGAATTTACCAAAATATTCAAATCGATTTTTAGAGAGGGATTCACAATCTAGTAGTAAGTGCCTAATAGTTTCCTTTATGTGTGTACTCTTGCAAAAGCGACAAGGCACATGACCTCCCCCAGAACGGTCTCTGATCTCCAAGATTTCCCCTGTTAACAAAACGTTAAAGCGGAATCGCATAACAAGATTCCTCCACTTTCTATCAGGGAATATATTAAGGTATGGTTCCAATGAGCCCCGAACCTTCCAATTTGAGACCAAATGCCATACATCGAGGAGATTCTTCATTTCAAATTAGTTTCCCTCCAATCTTAATATTGCAGTTGGCTGTTTGACTTTCATTGGGTTTGTCACTAGAGTTCCATCTCAACACGAATTCTGTCAAGTGATTGTCTGCAACATTCATACATGGATAATAATAAGGGAGAAATTGTGTTTCCAGCTCTCAATTTTGATCCCATGACCGCATATAAGTTGTTACCTGTTGCAAGAATCAACTTTCTAAAAAGTGCTATTTTTTTCCATTCAACAATACTTGACAAAGACTGGAGGCCCAACTCATACCTAAGAGCCGAAAGCGGAATGCATTTAGGAAGGCAATATAATAGACTTCTCCAAATTTTCGCTTCCATCCCACTGAAACGATACTGTGTACCTTATGGAAAAATGTTTAGCCCATAGCTCAGTTTAGGAATTACTTTGTAATTATAAAAGCGGAGCAGCAGCTGGATGGAATATCTGCAATACATTCTGTTGACTCTTTTCATTTGTATAGTCAATAAAACCGTGCGTTCTTCCAATACATTTAGGTAGGTACATTGTTTTAAATTTGTAAAAACAGGGTAGGCTAAGTACTTAAATGAGTATTTTGTACTTACCTATTAATGATTATTTACATAACAAATTGAATGCTGATGTTTTTTTCTTAGTTCCCAATATTAGAATCATGGATTTCCTCTCATTTATACTCAGACCATTAAGGTTGATGTCGTTTTTCAAAGCATTTATCAAGCGTGCAGACCTATCTGCGTAGGCGCACCTGTTTAATTTATCCCCCCCAATTTGAGGAGAAATAAACAATGCAAGATCTAGAGATTACCCTGCATCGGATACAAAGATGTTGAATAGGGTAGGGCCAAAGATTCAACCTTGGAGCAGACCATTCATGGTTCTAATTGGGATTGAAAGTGTACCTTTCCCACTTAGATGTACTTGAATCGGTGATATCTCGTGTAGATGAATTACAATCGATAAAATGTGCCAATGCATTACTAGTACTAGCAGCTTTGACCATAAAAGAACTCAATCGACCTGGTTGAACACTTGTGACAGATCTATTGTAGCTACATAGGTGGGGGAAGCATTTTTTTTCAAGAGTTTTCTTGAAGTAATGAAAACTTCAATCCTCCCAATTCAGTACCCCTTTGCTTCCTGAATCCAAATTGCTTATATGAAAATATAGTGTTTCTCTGACCATTCGTCCATAAACTTTAGGAGCAGTGCCCAGCGAAAATCTTTGAGTCAGCGTCCAAAATCTCTATGGGGCGATAATTTTTAGGATCGCTTCTCTCACCCTTCTTATACACCAGAATTATATATGAAATTTTGCAGGGGATTTGTTTGGTAAAAAATGATGTCAGAGAACAACGTATGTAAGGCCTTAGCCCACATATCAGGCTTTCCCTTAAAAATAACATTGGCTAAGCCATTTGGACCCGAAGCTCTGGATGGATCAGATTTTTGGATTTGTGTCTCTATTTCTGCTACTGTGAAGTGACATTTCCACACTTGCGCATTCAACTCTAATATTGTGGCAGACGGCATGTGTTTCAATTGTTATTTCCACCAAGACTGCCAAAACCCCAATTACCAAAGAGGCCGACTCCAAGATTTTCAAACCCTCGCCAGACCTTACTGCAATAACAAGGCCACCAGATGGGCGGACCCTAGGTGACTTTTTTGCGAGCTGGAACCTAGCCATTTATCGTAGCCATTTATATGGTATTTATGTGTCATCCATGATTCTTGGATACATAAAATATTTTTTTAAAATTAATTTTCCCCACAACTCTTGAGGAAAATAAATGGGAAAACCCCTGGAATTCCAAGAGGCCAGCAGCATATCATTGTTGGTACTAAAGATCTGGCTTTACATTTTTAAGCTGGGCAATTGACTCCCTTAGGGATGATGCTAGCCACGTCCAGGATGGGACGTCATCTCGTTTTGGAGGATTCCAGTGCTTATGCATGGGGGCAATTTCACTCAAATAATCTCTCCCAGTCTCAGGTTGAACATATTCTTGTTTCACACAATTCTGACTACACAATGCCTCTCTTTGGCTCCAGTCTTCTCTTTTATCTTCATACATTGGAATTCCCTGATTATGTGTTTTTAAGGAGAGATTAAAATCTGTAACGTCATTACCCCAGCCTATTTAACTCCATTGTTTCTTTAATAACCAGGTTGTGAACCTTTCGAGAATGGAAAACAATACGTACAAAGTCATACCGTTCAGGGTGTATAAAATCAACTAATTTTAAATCAGCATGAAGTCAGAAATCTCAGATTCATTATCTCTTTGAATAATGAGAACACACAGCTTCTATGTAAAGAGGCTGGATCCCCGTGTTCAAACAAGAAAAACAGAAAAATACTTGGACTAGCAGTTAATATTGGCTTACGCCACTAAATTTTCTTCAAATCTTCCATTATTGATTTACATATTGGATTCACCAGAAAATCGGCAGGACTAGTATATGCCAATTGATTTCCATGTGGAACTCTATCAATTTGTTTTTCTGATTCCACCAATTTCACCTATTTCTGATGCTCTGTCATACCCGGAACGTTGGAAATTTGAGTTGCAGTACTAATGGATTTAGCAAATATTTTTGTGTTTTCTATGTCCCTGACCGACTGCTTGGGTATTGGATACTGTATTGAGGTTTGCTCGATAAAACGTTTAATAAGAGATACCAATGTAGAGTGGTCAATAATGGGATTGTCATCAAGTATAACACCCCCCATTAGCATTATTTATACTTGAGATTTTTTGGGAGACTTCTAATAAATGTGTGTTTCCGTCATCAGTATTAAGAAACCTAATTTGAGACTGGCTTTCTAGAGTGTCTCTTATAGATTCATGAACTACTTCTGGTGTTTTCGTTGAGATCCCTGAGGTAAGTTGAGTTTGCTTGATCTTAAGCGTAGAATTACAGACAGAGTACAAGTTTTTTACTAGGGCCTTTGGTGTTGGTTTGGGAGATGGTAAATGGTTACAAGAGGTTTTAAGAAACAACTGGTATGTCTCTTTGCTTCCAGCCCCTCTTTTATCCTTTCTACCTTTGTGCTTCATTTCTTCTGACAGGGTATTTATGACCAGTTTAGCCTCTGCATGCTCTACATACAATTTGACGCCAGTAACATTGTCCGGGCCATCTGTAAAGCAAGCAGTCTCTTCTTCTTTAGTACTTTTATTTTTAATTATACTTGTAATTTCTGGGTTAATAATCTCATTAGTCTCTGAGTTTTAATTTTTTTATTTTTATGTTTTACTTGAAAAATATTTAGAGGCTTCGAGGTTCCCTTACCATCTTCTTCTCGCCTTATCTCTAAAGAGGATTTAAATTCTTCATCTGGTTGTTGAAGATCTCTTTCTGTTTTTTCTCCAATCTTATCTGGGTTTGTTTTTTTTATTTGCTTGCCGTTTCTCTGCTCTCATAGCCGAGCACCTTTCTTTGCAGGTGAGTGCTACAACAGGAGTTTCGTATGGATAAGTCCCCCCGTGCTCGTCATCAATATTATTCTGAATGCTAGTCCCATCTATTTCTGTCTCTAGGTCAATTAAATCGGTCAATGCTGATGGGCTATTTAATGATTCTATGCCCTCATGTAATGTAAACCCGGTACTCAGACCCTCACTTGGTTGAGATTGTTGTACCTTAAATGCCTCCATCAGACTATTTACAGCCATCATGAGCTCTTTGATTTTTCCATAATTAAGTGCCACTACATTTAATAACATTCCCTCCCGGGCCTCTTCACCAGCTTCCTTGCCCAAAGTATTTTGTGAGGTGTGGGTGCCTGCATATGATAACGTTCCCTCTGGAATCTCTTCACACACTTCCCCAACTAAATTACCTCTAGATACTGCATCAGCATAAGTCTTTGAGTTTTTTGTTTGTGGAAACAGAATTCCTCAGGTTTGAGTACATTTTTCGGGCATAACACAATTTTTCTTAAAATCAGTTGCCAAAGTGGCAATGGTATTGCAAATAAACATTAGGCCCTCTATCTTGTTTAGCTTACCAACAATTTCAGCCAATGCCAATTTCATTACCCTTATCTCCCAATGTGTTTGCTTGTGCCCCTTGTCGAGCAGATTTAATATACGTGTGATTACAGGGAGTGAGTGATCTTCATTCATAATACAGTCAGCTGAGGTGGGAGTAAAGCCAGGTCCCCCAGATTGATGGTACCCAGTCTCCATTTCGTTAGGCCCTATTATTTTTTCATGTTCCAGAACCCTTTGGCTATCTGATTCAGAAAAGGAAGATTTAGTCTTCAAGCCGTAGACAGGGGAGCTTGACTTAGTAAGATATGTAACTAGCTGGTCCGATAGCACAGCGAGTAGAGCGCTCGCCTTGACATCTGTGCAGAGCCTGCTGATGCAGGTTTGAGTCCTGGCAGGGCCAAACTCAGCCTTTCATCCTTCCGGGTCGATGGTTAATAATAAGCAGCGCTCAGATACCTGAGGGTTAGTAGCGCTATGTAAATGTTAAATTATTATTATTATTATGTGCCTGTTGATCTCATGGTTTCGGTACAGTGGTCGTCAGACTTAATGGAAATGCCTTGGAAGGCATTTGTGTGGAGAAATCATTGCCAACGGTGTTGTGAAACATGAAAACATTTTCGATTCCTGTCTTCCTTTGTGTCAAGGGAGTAGAAGGACCCAAGGAAAGTCGCATTCGCCTACCTAATTCTGTCTCAATAGCTGGAGCGATGAAAGAACAGTCAGAGATTTTATTATTGAACTGTTCGTATAGGTCACCACAAGTAGAAGAATTGTGAATACTTATATCAGCATTCATTAGAGTACATGTTAGGGGGTGAATAACAGTAGAATGCTGTGCGAGAGCAGTTTCAGAAATGATATGCTATATGCTTCCAGAGTTAAACTGTTGCCCAGGTCTACCAAGGCTTTGAGTGTGATCCTGCGATCCCATGTGCACTGTGCCCTCAATTACATTTTCTGATCGGCGAGGCAACCCTGAATCAGCCAGTTCTTGGTTTTCAATGGTCATGTTTAAGGGTGTATCAGTTAGCTTTCTCCAACTTCTCAACACATTGACCATTTTTCCTTTAAGAAAACTACAAATCAATGCTAAGGATTTAACTCGTGGCAAGTTTAAACTTCTGCTCTCAAATTATCTAAGAGATTGTACAATCACTCTATTTAAGTGAACAAATGCTCGGAACTAACTTTGTCATTTAGTATACACAGGAACAGATTTTTGCAACTCAGGTTAGTATTTATATTTGCCTTGCTCTGTTCCTCAATAGGCCAAAGGCTCAAATTTGAGATAAATGAGATATGTGCGAACCTGGGTCACAATGCAGATTACCAAAGTGCTTCCCCACTCACCCCACCGCCTCACCGCCTAACAGCACAACAGGACACTTCAAAGCACTTCCAGATACGCGTGCGGATAAGCGCACACGGTGCTCTGTAGGGAGTTGCTGAGAGGCGGGGGCAGGGCCAGGCACGCACTGAGTGACTGTAAGAAGAAAAATAAGGAAATCTGTGAACTGTACACTAGAAAGCGTGGCAAGACTAAACCCAGCACAACTAGACCCACCACAATAACAGTATTCCCCATAGTCTCAAAACGAATATTTACTTGGATATGAAGTTCCTTAAGTGTGGTAGCGTTTCGCTGTATTTCGTAAAGCAACTTCAGCTTGTCTATACAAGGTTGAAGACTGGGTCTTGACCAAAGCAGCGCACAGGAGAGGGACAGGACTCCGGGCAGCACAATAACACACTTCAAAGCACTTCCGGATGTGCCATGGTTATTATTTTGCAAGCCACACAGAGGATGGGGGAAGAGCTTAGCCCCATTTTCAAAGACTCCCCTTTCACATACACATCCAAAGGGGGGATAGAAAACAACTTGCTAGGGAAATCTGGCCAATCAGGACAGAGGGAAGGAGATTTAAGCAGGTGACAAGAAAACCTTGGTTTTATGGGTGAAGTGCGCAGTGGTGGTGAAGGTGGACCAAAAGACCAGCAGTGGGAAGGAAGGTGTGGAGGCTTGTGGAGGAGATTCCTGAGGTAGGTGATGTATTGGTTTAGGAGAGAAAGTGGTTCTGCAGTATGAGTGTGTGTGTTTGTGTGACAGGTGAATAGAAGTTACTGCAAGGAGTGAATGTGAATTGAATGTTACTGGGTGTTTATGTAGTAGAGTGGAAGGAGGGAAGTAGTTGGAGACAGAGAAGAATAGTGGGAGGAGGAGACTAGTAGTGGGAGGAGGAGAGTAGTACTGAGGAGGAGAGTAGTAGGGGAAGGAGAAAGGTAGATTTTGGAGGAGGAAAAGGTAGTGGAAGGAGGTGAGCAGTAGTGGGAGGCGGAGAGTAGTAGTGGAAGGAGGAGAGTAATAGTGGGATGAGGACAGTAGTAGGGGCAGGAGAAGTAACATCAATGGGTGGAGGCAAGAGCAAGGAGGAGTGCAACCACCCATATGCCCTATTACAACACAAACAACTGGATATTGTAGGGACACTTAGGAAACCCAGAGGGAGTTAAATAGCCTGCTTTTAGGGAGCCATCATTAGCAATAGCCAAGAATTAGACAGTAGGCGTTACCTTTTGGTAACAATAACCAGGATTCTGGAGCCTGGGATAGGGAGGAAATCCTACAGGAGATGAGAGAGAGAGAGAGAGAGAGAGGGACTTGGTGCATTCTTTGAGCCATCTGTGACACTAGGAATCTGAAGTGACAAGATGTATGCATGCTTTAATGCCGGCTACCTGTAAAGTAGCTAAGCCGATTAAGCAGACGCTTCTGGAATTTGTATGCACCCTGCAATCGCATGCTAAAGTATCGGCCAGCCTACATTGCCCTTCATTCCTCCTTCAAAGGCTGATACATTGCAAGGCATTACATCTGGCAATAAGGAACCCCATTACTACCACGCAGAGAAGCACAGATTCAACGTGAAGCCCGATATAAATACATTGTGTACCCGTCCAGGGGTGAGAGAGACCATCAAACCATAGATGTCTTACTGGGAGGGCAAACAGGGTACCTTCCCCAGGTTAACCAGGATTTGCCCCCACCCTCACCTGCCTGCTGCACATATCTCACCATTTACCCATTAAACAGCAGGCAACAGAACATCCAAATGCAGTCTAAAGTCTCCCAACTATCGAGCAGTCATTTTAGTTTTCTAAATTGCCATCTGTCCTATGCTAACAAAAAGGCCTCTCAAATCAAATGATAATTCTGATCTGTAGTAGAGATTTGTCTTTGTCATTTAGTGAACATTTTGTACAGAAATAGTGGACATTTCTACAGTCTGAGTAAACTTGGGAAATAGCTGCTCGTTATCGTGATAGATCGTCTGCAGAAGTCTGCAGCATTGCAGCCCATGCTGTGGGAGTTCAGTGCAATGAAACTCTCTGGCTCCCACAAGGCTGCCTTCTTCAAGGCGGGTCTGCTTTCACGATTAACTTCATAAACTCTCTTTTAAATCCCCTTCAACTTTGTACACATCAACTATCATCTCCCTACTGCTTTCTTTCATGACCCCCGTTTTTTTCGCGTCCTTCTATGTTGCCTTCCCTGCTCTCTCCGCCCACCCTGGTCTCTCCTTGTACTTTTCCCTTTCCTTCTGTTTTCCCCTCTATCTCTCCTTTGTTCTCTCTTTCATAACTGACCACTACGGGACCAGGATCTGTTGCTGTTTTCTCTTTTCTTCACTAAACCCATCTATTTTCATTTGGAACCTTTGAAACGCCAAATTTTTAAAGGTTTTTCCCATTTTCTATGCTCTCTATTTTCAGTTCCAGCACTCAGCGGGACCCTCCAAAAGATGGTATCCCACTGTTCTCTGAGCACGCCACCCTTCACCCTTCATACAACTGCTCACCACATTCATCAAGTTCATCAGATATATCTTCGTCCCCAAACAAGACAGATGTCGCTCTTGGTGCCTGAAGTACACTAGTTCCTCAAATCTCATCACTTCATGCCCCGCTACTCCTTTCAGAACCTCAACGCTCCCCTGTTTTATTTCCTCCTCACTTTGGCAATAGCTGCAAGTTTCTTTGCACCCCTCCAGAGCCGCCTTGGTAGCAACTGCTTCCACATAGACTTAGTGCCTGTCCATGAACATTTTATGATGCCAACTCTTTTTTCATCAGCTTTATGATTTTCAGCCCTGTTAGTTGCACCAAATAATGTTCACCTAAATGAAGGGTCATCAGGTCTGCTGACCACCATCTGGCCCCAGTTCAAAAAGCATGAATAGCAAATGCCCCCAATATATCCCCCAGCCCGAACCATACCACTTATACATCACTGTAAGGTTACCCCTGCTGTTTTCCATACCTGTTGGTCTCTGCCTGTCGTCCAGACACATTTACAGTAGAATACCCACAAACCCAAACTTTCTTCAGGACTTATAGCACATTTTCCCTATACCCAGCCAGCACCCACTAAGGCCAACATGTGCTAGGTCCATACCTGACCATTCCTCACCCTTTCTTCAACATAGCAAACAATTGCCCCCTTTCACCATGCACAAAGAATGTTTCCCCCTGTTTCTGCTCTTTTTCTTCCAAAGCTGTCCAGCACCTCTACCAAGCAAATGCCTTTCATCCCAGACTTTTGTAGCTCTAACTCCAACCCTCTTTACTTCAGGTCCATTTTACTCCTCTTGATCTACAGGTGAAGTCCATCTTCTTTCCAGCCTGTGTCCTTCATCCTTACCCCGCCCCAACCCTTCCCTCCCACGAATTCTGAAAACCGTAGATGCCCTAAAAAACAAGACAAAACACATGGCGTTAAAACGATCTCCCAAAGTGAGTAGCGCAGTTCTTCCATTGCTGCCATCAACCATTTTACCAGAAACATTGAGGCAGGATTGGGGCAACCTATGCTTGCTCCCCTTCCTTCCAAAACTCTCCTGCTTATTTCACACATTGATGTCTCGTATCCGCAGAACTATTTTCCAGAGAATGCTATACCAGCCAACGTGGATAAAAAAAGTCCTTAGCGACAGAGCTTTCTTCACTAGACCCAGTATAAAATTAATTAAATTGTCTCTTCCTCATCTCGCTCTGCCCCAACTTTCCTTATAATCTTACGATTCCTCCTTGAATTATACCCTCTTGGATTGCTCCAATGAACCCTACAATAGCGCCAGCAAGGCCTCATTCCTAGCTGCCAAAACTCTGTCAGTACCGCATTTGACCAGGCCTAATAATGTCGCTGAAGGTCCTATCAGCCAATGTGGTCCCTTCTCAAGTTCTGTGTGATTCACTTTCAGGATTTTTTGTCCAAAGAATCGTGGATATTTGGCAAAAAATAAATAAATCTCAAGTTCCTCTCTTAAAACGAGTCAATTTTTGGCTGGGCAGCCAGCGCTCACTCCTTCTCACTCTTGGTCGCAGTTTCCCATCTTCTCTGTTGAAGAAATTTTGGCTGCCACTATTAAATCAAAATCTGCTTCTCGTTCTAGATCCAATTCCATTTGAGGTGCTTAAGGAGATTTTACGTGAATTGGCACCTTGGGTTGACCAGGCAGTGAATATCTTCTGTGCGGAAGGTCTTGCGCCAGGTGTTTTGTAAGCAAGCACTGGTATGATATGATATGATTTTTTATTTGTATGGCGCTCATACACAAGGTAGTTCCACTGTTAAAAAAAAACGTCCTTGGACCCCAGGCTCCCTGCCAATTTCCATCCTATTTCTCGTCTGTCCTATCTTATGAAACTTTTGGGATCTCTTATTTCAGGGTTGCTGAGCTCCACTCTTAAAAATGTGTCTTTTCTTTATTCATTTTAGTCTGGGTTAAGCCTGGGCATGGTACCAAGTGTGTCCTTATGTCTGCTGTGGATGACCTAACATGGATGACATACCAGGGAAGAGGGGGCGTCTTGATTTTATTAGATCTGTAGGCCACCTTCAACACTTTCGGGCACTCCATTTTAATGGCATGTCTCTCTGGCAGGTCTCTCGGGCCCAATCCTTGCCTGTATTTCTGTCTGATAGGTCTCTTGCTCGTTCTGAAGCACACACTATTGGTGTTCCACAGGGCTCTGCCTTGGCTCTGATTCTGTTTAATATTTATATTCAGCCTCTTGTCGGTCTCATCCACCACCCTGGTTTTCATTGCTACACCTATGCTGATGATTCCCAGATTATTGTTCAGCTCAATCTGGGAGCTTCCAACTATTTGTCTCACTTTAGGGGCTGCTCGGAGGACGTTGGGTGATGGATGGGCGGCAACTGGCTGGAGTTGAACGGAGACAAGATGGGAGTCCTTTTGGTTGGGTCTTCTTCTGTTGCTCCTCTGTGGTCCCCTTCTTTCTAGCCCCCTGCACTTGGCCCCTGTCCTATTCCTGTCCCTCTGGTAAGGGATTGTGGGGTTAAAGATTGCCTATTATCTCCTATGGTGGCTCAAACCAGTTCAGTCTGCCAATCTGGTTACTTTCCCATTAAAATCTTGAGGAAAATCCTGCCTTTTCAGATGCACTTTATGCCCCAGTGGTGGTGGCATTGGTAATGAGCAGAATTGATTATTGTAATTCTTTATATCTTGCTCAGCCCAAATACTTGTTATGTCATTTACAACTCTTGCAAAATCTGTAAACCAGGGTTGCCACTGGTTCCGCTTTTGTGTGCCATATTACCCGGGCTCTTTGTCAGCTTCATTGGCTTCCCTTGGTATGATATACGATATGATATGATATGATATATTATGGCATGTATAACGCGCCTATACACAGGTGTTTCAAGGCGCGACGAGGCAAGGCAGGGGGAACAGAGGGAAGACAGACAATGATCTTACAAGGCCAGGGGTCATTCAGATCGTGCAAGGGAGGGGAAAAAGAAAAGTGCGGGGGGAGGGGAAAGTGCTGTACATGGGATAATAATAAACAAGTTAAATAAAAGAACGGAAAGTGCAGTACATGGGATAATAAATAAACAAGATAAATAAAAGAGCGGCCAGCAGGTGGCAAGTGCAGGGTGAGTGCTGAAATAAGTGCTGGTGGGGGGGATTTAGGGATACAGAAAACAGTCCCCAGGTGCAGGGCTTGCCAGGGAGGCAGTGCAGGCGTGCAACTGTCAGGGCTTGAGCTCGAGATCAGAAGGGGTCAGGTAACCAGTGCAGTCTCAATATCAGCCAGGAATTCCACAGGGGAGAGGGGGGGAGAAAGAAGAAGCAAAGAGGAAGGTTTTAAGGTGCTTTCGGAACGAAAGGTGGTTCTCCTCAAGTTTCAGGGAGGCAGGGAGGCTGTTCCAGAGGGAGGCCCCAGCCGAAGAGAGAGATCTACCACCAACTCGTTGCTTAGAGAAGCAACTGACCCTGAGGGAGTTGGAAGCGGATGAGCGAAGAGCTTGAGAAGGAAGATAGAGATGGAGGTATTGAGGTCCCAGCCCCCAGAAGGCCTTGTGGACGATGCAGAGTGTTTTGAACTTAATCGTCACAGCCACTGGGAGCCAGTGCAGAGAGAGATACGATCCGTGGGCTTGAGGCCAAGGACAAGTCTCACAGTCCTGTTCTCGATGAGTTGCAGAGGGCGGAGAGTAGAAGCAGGCAGATTTAGAAAGAGGCTGTTGCAATAATCCAGTCTAGAGAGAACCAGAGCTCTGGAGACAGTGAGCTTCTGGGGAAGGAGAGAAAAGGAAGAATACCTCTTAGGAGGTGCGGCTGGTAGTGTGATTTCTTAGAGACATCAGCGATGTGATGAGAGAAACAGATTGCATTTAAGTCACTCTGTATCGTCCAAGGGGCCTTCTATGGGCAGGGTGCAGAGTATATGCAAGCTAAAGTTCTGCATTATGCTCCATGAAGGTGCCTTTGCTCTCAAAACAAATGCTTGGTATAAATTTCTAGTTTTAGATTATCGAGAACCGATGGTTGAGCCTTTTCCATAGATGCGGCAAAGCTGTGGAACTCCACACCCTATTTGCTAAGATCTATGATCAATCACTTAGAATTTAGACATGCTCTGAAGAAATGTTTGTTTTGAACTCTTAGGGCCCGATTCTCAACATGGCGCAGTGAACGTGCTAAATAGCACGATTCACTGCGCCATTTCATGACAACCAGGCACCACTGCTATTCTGAAGTGGGCCTGGGCGTCATCGGAAAGCACAACAGTGCTTTCGTTAATATCCGCCTGTTTCCTTTGGAAACAGGTGGATGAAGATCTCGGCAGCAGTTTCGCTAAATAACGACGAAATCGTTGTTTAACGAAACTGCTGCCGACAATCAAAACAAAAGCATGTGCTCCCTGTAGCCCTGCCAGAGGAGTGACTGCTGTGGCAGCCTGCTGGTTTTATTGCATTTTAATGCATTTTCCTCCTTCATTGGCCCATACAGCAGTGCACAGGAGTGCAAACAGATAAGCTTGCTCAGATCAATCCATTGACCTGACAGCTACGTGACTCTGCCCTGCATTCTCGGTGAACCACCAGTGAAGACAAGTGGCAGAGCCTACCACCATAACACAGCATCTGAAATAAGTATGTACTCCCAAAGTGCTGCCACATAGCAGTGGCAAACGTTGCCTACCAGCTCTATGTGATTATATTCTGTGAAGTTAGGTAATTGAATTGGGTGTTAACTTGAAGTGTACATTTTAAACATTCCTCCAGTGGTGCTAATAATGTATGTTTTGTATTTTCCTGTAATGTCAGCATTATTTTTTAAACTTGTAAAATCCTACATCTTTTTGGTCACATATAATGTTGGTAAATATGAATTTCTCACCCACAAAACAAACTGCTTCTTGTGGCACTCCTTCGTACGGCACCAATTGTGTGCCGTAGTTCAGCGCCAATTTCGAGCACTTGTAATATTGGAGGAGTGCCACAAGAATTACAATGCAAAGGCATGAATAACGAGAGTGCCGGTTGCTAGGTCGATTTCCAGCCCTTCCTAGCAACCGGCACCCATATTCCTAAAGTGGCGCAATGATTCCGATTTCGGAATATTGCGCCACCTTCAGACTAGGGTGTAATTACCAAAAATGTCGTTTGCCCTTTCTACCACATTTTCGGCAATTACCACTCGGTTGAGAATCAGCCCTTACTATATTGTTTTGCCTTATCTGCTTGCCATATTGGCATTCCATTATAACATTCCAGAAAACACCTCCACACTTCCAGGACTTTTTTCTCATCACCATCGCCCCGATCCAATGGTGCAGTCTTTTTTCACCCAGTAGGGCTTATGCTTTCTGTCAACACAAAGGCCTGCCCCTATTCCACTAACCCTACATGCAAAATTCAGGGTTCTATGTCATTTCATCGACAGTTGTTATTTCGATGGGTATTTTAATGAATAATTTTTAACAAAATAACTCATTGAAATTGATGTATTTTTATTTTTGGGGAGGTTACCCAGCAACCCTCCATCCCCTATTGTTTTTTTAACTATTCCTGACCCCCCACCACCCCTTATATATACTTTCCCAACCCCCCACATATATATTTCAATGAGTTTGTTTAAATAGATTTGTTAAAAAAACATTAAAATTCAGATGGCCCACTAGATGTATTTTTCTCACCTCACATTTGTCTGTTATCAATACTTCCAATATCATTCCTCTAGGCTTCTGCACCTTATCACGGGCCTTGATTCAATTCAAACCGCATCTATTCTGATGCCCAGCAAAATCAGCACCCATGCCTGCCCTTCCAAGTGTTCAGGAGCAAGGAGGAGGACCAGGTCCACCGGCAGCTGTTCAAATCCCACCAGCAGCTGAGCTAATTCCTTGTCCCACACCATCAGGAAATTCTCAAAATAGTGCACTATCTGCTGCAATCCTGTGCAGTGTATGAACACACATTCCAAAAATGTGCCAAAACGCTCAAAGAGCATGCACGCTTCTGAGCATCCCACTTGTAATGCTTTGTCAACATACATTTTTCCTATGAACAGACAGACTTATTAGGAGCTAAAAATCACTTTGGTAAACTGGAAGCTGCTCGAAAGTTGATTAGATGTCATATTTTGCCATCTGGGCCCGAATCCCACACCCTCTGATAAAGGATGTTCATGTGATCCACATCTCAATAGCTCATGGCACATTATGACAGATCTACATTGCCAATCATAGACGCCCCTTCTGGGCAGGAAAAGTGGTGTAGCATTCTGAATTCCCTTTTCTCTTTCTTGGGAAAAATGCTCCGCAGTGATATAATCAGGTCTGGAATTGGTAATATGTCGAAAGACCCCGCCATTCTCCCCTTCCTTCTTCCACTTCTCGGCTAAAATGTCTTGGCCCTTTATCCAGGCTAAGTCATCTGCCTACCTGCCAGCCCTTGGGCCCCTATATGCGATCCTGAAGCCTTCTTTAAACCCTTCAACCAATGAATGATCTTCTCCTCCATTAGGGTAAACATCTAGCCACTCTTTAAGACCCAAGTATGTGCCTTTACCCAGGAACCTTCTGTTTCAACCACTCTATTGCCCCTTCTGCACCCCTCACCCAGCATTGTGTGAGTGGATGATGCTCAACGCATTTGGTGCATTCATGCTTACATCTATAAGCCACATAGGTACATGTCCCTTTGTTATACCAAATCCTCCTCGTTCGTCGACCCTCCCATCTCTCTTTGGATGTGATGTGGATGCCACACGTCTGGAAGGCCACAAGCCCCTGATCAGCCCACTAGCTGTATGTGGGTCCGCCAACAGCCTGATGGGCACCATTTATGGCAACCATAATTCCACGTGAATTCCCCCATTCTTCTCCCTCATCGTCGGCCATGCCATACCTTCATAGCAAATGCCCCAAAATGAATCTGTGCTTTCCTCATCACATCCATCTACTTGAAAAGTGCAATTCTCCACTCCTTTAACCTGTCACACTGTATGCTAGCATATAAAAGGAAAGACAATTCCAATTCTTCATTGTTGACTGTACCCTGGAACTTCCAGCCAACTCCCATTCCTCTTCCTTCAAACACTCCTTACATCTCACTTCCCTCTGCAATAGCTTGAACCCCCCTTTTTCGGATTCTTTACGTCGTCGACATTGTTAGACCACAATTGCTTCGCTACCCTCATATATGTAAGCGTAACTTCTTGCTTTTCGTTCTTCTGAACCCCTACTTCCCCAGTCGCTGTATTGTCCCGGTCCTTCGCCCCTTCTACTTTATTTCTCTTATCTTCCTTCTTTCACAACCCCTTTTATTGTGTTTTTCTTTCAGGTACCCCCTTTCTCTTCAACTCACTCAACATACCCGCTCCTTCCCCTCTATTTGCACCAATGTTCTTCCCTCTCTTCTCTTTCAAAAACGCAACCCAAAAGCTCCACCACTTTTCTTACCATCCCCATTCCCTCCTTTCTTCATGTCTTCTCTTCTCTTCCAACCCTTTCCATGGCAAGACCATTCTTTACTTCCACTGTCAGCCTCATCCTCAACATTCCCTTCATTTCTTTAAATGCTTAGTATATGCCATTCAGGGACGGCACCATGACTGGGCTTCCTCTCCCTCATCATGGCCCGCATCCTTTCACCCTTCACTCTGGCTACTGGGTGCAGATCTTATCTGTTCTCCCTATCATTGTATTGGTGTTTTCCATTGCTCAGAGTGTCCCATCAAGTTCACCCTCACAGTCCCCCTCCCCAGATTCCATGGGTGACCACTTCCCACCATCTTCTCACATCTCCCAGTCTTTCTCACACCTGCCTCTCTTCCACTCATCGCCAGTTATTCACCGTCTTGCCAGTCTTCGTCGCTCCCATGCCCCTCCCACCATGCTCATCCCCTTCAAAATGTTACCCTTGCCCTCTTCTCTTCTTCACTGTTGGACTGTCCTCGTGGCTAACCAGGCTATTTGTTTGTGAATGGCAGAAGATGTGTTACACACGGTGCATCTGCCTTCTCCCTATCATCCTTCTTGAGGTCATCCACACTGTGGACCCACACCTCCAATACTGTATGCATCTCAGGCCCAGCCCCTGTCTACTACATCACCATCCTTTTTCTCACTTTTTTCACCTCTCTCTCACTTCCCTCATCCAGCTCAATCCTATAGTTGCTCTTACTGTCTGCTTTCATTGCAATCTCATCTCCACCTCTAGCCCCTCTCCACCCCCCCCTTTCTCTCAATGTTCCTTGCTTTGCAGTACTTGCTTGAGTGTTACCACCCTGCTCTCTTCATCCTCCCTTTCCTCCATCTGTGCCCCTTCTCCACTGGCTCTGGCCATAGTTACTGTCTTCCCTCGTCCCTATCCATGTGTATTCCTTGCCCACTTTTCCCTTTTTTTCTTTTTGCCCCAAGGCTCTGTGCCCTATCCACCACTTTTTCTTTTAGGGCTTCCATACACCCAAATAACCACTGTCACGCCTGCTGACATGGCCCTTTTCCCCTGCCACCCCTCTCAATATTTACAGGCCCCTTCCCCTCTTTACTCCTCCCCCATCAATTTCAGTACAGCAACGATCGTCGAAATCTCCTCTCCGAAATCTCCTCTTCGGAAGGAGAAGCCGCCAGCTGTTGCACTGCTCTTCTCCTCTTCCCTGACTGGCCTGCTATGGGGGAAAAGGCCCTCCCATTGGTTTCAGGTTGTGCTGCCAGGCCGCTAACCAATCCCTGCGGACCAGTGCAATGTGTTAGCATGTTTTCCCTTACCTTACTCCTACAATGTCCCCCTGGGCGGGATTTTACCTTCTCATCCACAGGGCCCTCTCAGACATTCTGCGGACAGATGTGCGTGTCTGGACTGGTCTAGTGCATGGGTCTGGAACCTGTGGCTCGCTGGATATTTTGACTATAAATCCCATGATCACTCACGATTAACTATGCTGATGAGGGGTCATGGTAATCCAACCCACACGGAGAGCCAAAGGTCATGTGTAGGCAGAAGTGGATAGATCTTTTGTGATACTGGAGGCGTAGGAACCACACTGGGAGGTTTACCACTACTAAATTATTATTTGTCTGCAACATAACACTGCAACACATGTGCATGTGGACCAAATAGCCTTGCTGGTTCTGCTGTCTGTCCGCCCCACACAGCCCCGCTGATGCAACTCAGCCCTGCATTTAGCAACTTCAGCAACTTTCAGTCCTGTCTGGAGGCCATGCACAGCTCTGCCAACAGACCTCAATTTTGAACTGCAGCACAAATTACTCTTACAGCAGTTTACATCACACATCTCCACTAAAACAGTTCAATCCTTTCCTACAGTATTTGAATGCATTGCACAGATGTTCCTATTATGCACAATCTTTATTCTTTACTTTAATAGCAACAAGAAAATGATGCAGAAAAACCTACTGCTCCCAAAAGCCACGTGACCGGCCACTGCCTATAGAAAGCCTCTTCTTGACCACTCGACTGCCTCTTTTCTTGCTAGATACTCCAATATAAATCCACATATGTGTCTTGTTTACTGAACGCTCTTTTCAGAATGATAGCGGAGAATAGTTTCATATTTAGTGATATCTTTTGACAATTTGCGGTACTTGTAATCGCTGGTGACTTTGTCTCCAGTGCAGTGTTTTTAATACAGGGGACTGTTTTGTAGGGGGGTGGGGGGGCAGTGGCATGCTGCCAATTTATACAATCCACGTCCTCACCACAGCTAAGGGACAGCTCCTGGGTCGCACTTCCATGCACCGGCACACTGGTGAATCTTTGCGCGTCCGTGCGGTTTATGGATCTGCACATGTACCGCAGCATGTTCATCAGCGCTCTGTACTTTCATTCCCTGTTACATAATGAAGGATAGCACAGGGGCAACGCGCTGGTCTTGGAAGCAAGACCAAGCCAAGCAACAGAGGTCTGAATCCCGGATCCGCGCTTACAAACCGAACTCAGGTATGGTATGAGGCGTTATAAAAAACCCATTAAATAATAAATAAGACAGTTCAGGGTTTATCAAGCAAAAAGATTACACTGTGAATCACCACATCTCTGTGGTTGAAAGTAAAGGGCTCTTTGATCCTAGGACAAACATAGAAATGAAAGTAGGACTTAGGTGGAAGCGTATAGCATTAAGGTGATGATGCCTGCAGATAAGAAATAAGGGGTTCCTGGTCTTCTGGGTACCCCAAACATAGAAGAGGTTACTGAAAGGTGCAGAAATCTGGCTGGTTTTACCTAGGATACTTTGTCACAGGCATGTGTGACTACTGTGAGAAGAAGAGTGGGGAAAGTCATTGCATGTAGAAGCAGTACATCTGTGGCCATTCATTTTGGCCTATCTGAGGCTGCTGCCATTCAACAGGGTTCATCAGACAGGGAGCAGCTGCGTGTAGATATGGCAAAGCGGGGCCTCTCTCAGCTGATAGAAATGTGTGCATACTGAAACTAGCCAGAAGTTTGTCTTTATTATGAATTATCAACCCAGTAGCCCCCGGGCTATGGTGCCTTCGGGAGCATTGTTGGTGAGTGATATAGGTTCATCATTTGGGTCCCCTTGTGAAGGGGACCTAGAGTATCCGTAGAAGAGAGTCAGACTACCAGCTCCAGACCCGTCATGAGAAGAGGACTAGTGAATCCTCCCTAAAGCAGATATTTTTAGCAACTTGGTCGGGTATACAGTAAATGAAGGTGCCTTTGACAACGAGGATTCCCCAGCACCTCAGGAGTTTCGGACTAGATGGGTGAAGCAAAGTTCAAACCCTTTGATGTCTTCCATCCTAACTCCACAGATTTGTTCATAATGCCTGATGTGAAGAGATTTTCTCTGCATTTCATCTGGCAGAAACTTGATAACAGCCCAAGGGAGAAAATGAAAGCAGAATGTTTTAAGCCAGTTATGTCAGTAAAACAACAGCCATGGTTGATCTAAAATTAACTATATCCTTTTCCTTGATTTATTACACCAGGAAGGATATCACAAAGGGGGCAGACACGTGCCAAGAATGCTGTCATAATTCTGTAGGTCTTATTCTAAACATCTTATGTTTGGCAAAGGAGGTGTGGTAGGTCGGAAGAAGGCACAGACACTCATTAGACATTCTACTCATGGTTTTATTAAAGAATAAGATAAAGCCTCCCTTCCCCTATCCTTCAAGGCTTCCCTACCTACCAGAACTAGCTATGATGTCCGTCAGTTGTCAGTGAATGTTTATATATGAAGAACTGTCCACTGCCCAACTCTAACCTATCTAGCCTTACCACTATTCTTAACAACTTAAATAGAGATAAAGGCCTACCCTCTCCTGAGATTTCCCGATGTGGCTTTCACTCACTCCTCAATAAATGGTTTTCTGATAATCTCTAGTAGTCACTTCTTTCAGTTCATACAGTTCATGTGGTAAAGTTTTCACTTTGTGCTTCTTATTTTCTTTACAATTATTGATCCTTCTCTCTTTCCCTTGGCTGCTTTGCCAACAATTACTGTTCCCCTCGGAAATAGCTCTTAATAGTTCAATCTCCTTGAATCTTTCATTCTCAGCTTTCTGGAATGCTTTCCAAAAGTGTGTTTTCTTATTGCGTCTATCTTGTATATGACTGCCTCTTGTCTGTCTCTTGGACCATCTTGGTATGATTTATAATCCGTTGGATAATTTCCATTGTACTTGTCTTTCAGACTTCCTTTTACGTCTTGTATTGTGTTTTCTCTTTCTCGACTATATTGAGGATTCTCATTCACTCTTATATATCTGTACTCTCGCGAATCTGATGAGTAGGAGCAGTCCAGTAATGATTCTCATTCACTCTTATTATATCTTTACTCTCGAAACTATGATGAGTAGGATAATTCCCGTAATGATTTTCTTTCACTCTTCTTATGATTTTGCTCTCATAACTGTGATTAGTAGGAGCAGTCTAGTAATACATTTAATTCACTCTTATTATATCTTTAATTTCGTAACTACGACGAGTAGGCGCATTCCTGTAATGATTTACAATTTCTTCCCCGGGTCTCCCATTATCCCGTATACCTTTTTTGGTGAAGGTTCACTTCACCGGGCTCTTCACAGGCTCAGAATTGGCTTCCTTTCCTCTGTTACTGGTGTCTCGCTGATCTCAACCAGTTTCTCTATCCTTGCTTCTTCCTGGTGGCCAGTGTGTGATTTCGGGTTTCCACTCTTCCCGAACTCGCCGTATGGAGATTGTCTCAGTGTTGTTGGTTGGACTTCTGGTCCACCACGGAGTCCCCATTGTCACGCCAACCACTCAGTGTGTCTCTCTCTCCCATCTCTTCAGGATGGCGTTTGTCTATTCTCCTTCCTTCTGGGACACTTGCTACCAACCATAGCACTTCTGAGAGCCCAGGGCCCTGCACGACTGAAGAACGCTACACGTCTCATCTCTGCTGCTCGCAGTCAGTTTGTGTCTCACTTTGAACCTCACGTGCTGTGTTTTTGCTTCCCCAGACTCCTCTGCTCTCTGGAATGGCATAGCTCGAGGGCTTCCCCTGCGTAAGAAGCCATTTTTTCTTCTCTTTCTCTACTTGGTTCTCTATGCCTCCATAGGGCCTCTTCTTTGTCGCAGTACAATGACATTCTAATTGGACCTTTTCTGTATCAGATTAGCACAAACACATTTTAACTTGTTCTTCAGAGGTTTTGTCATCAGGCAAACATACTGGTGTCACTTTGAAGGGTGTTCTAGGGAGTTCCTCCTGAGACTGTGCGTCTGTGTCCACAAAGGGGGAGTCTCTCCTGGTGAGGTCCTGCTTGGCCCACCCCAACAAGTGGGCTCATCTCCCTAGCCTCACAGGGGTGGGATCCCCCTTGCGGAGAAGGGACAAATTCCTGTGATTTGTCACAGAGACCAGAGTAACAGAAGAACCCTTTGACCTAGCAGTGATAGTGCACCACCCCAGTCAAGCACACCCATTGAAAACTCAGCAAACAAGTCTTCAGGTAATTCAAGAACTTCCCAGTGGAAGCTCTGGAAATTCTCCACTGACATGGGCCGATCGACCTCAAGCAAACCAGCACTGCTACTCGCTTCTCCAAGAACTCAATACCACCATTGAAACCAAGATCATCCACCATACCCAGTAAAACAATGCCCCAACAAACCTAACCTTCAGCCCCCTGGTACACTCAAGAACTCAACCTCAAAAAAAGAAACATCAGAAAACATAAAACGACTTGGCAATGATCCTTCCGTGCACACAACCTCACCCTGCTCAAGGATCTCTATGCTACACATAGACAACATATCACTTATGCTAAGGCCAACTACTAGCAACTAATACCAGAACACCATAGCCAAGGTCACCACCAAAAGCAGAGCACTCTTCCAAGCAATCAATCATTGCATCAACCCTCTACCTGACCCACCAGTACCAGACGCAACAACACATACATTAAAAATGACAGCAGACCACACATCCCATCTCCCAAAACCACCACTCTCTAGACAATTTTCAAAATACTCACCATGGAAGACCTGACTGCCACACTAGCATCCCTCAAGAACATAGTGTCTGCATATTACATCCTCCCATCCTTCGTACTCAAGACCGTCCTGACTGAAGCACTCCCCCTTACCTGCCAATAATCAACAGCTTCCTCAATCAAGACACCATCCCCTCAAGCCTCATGACCAGACAAATTCTCCCGCTTCTCAAGAAATGAATTCTGAAGCCTGAGGACCTTAGCAACTACTGACTCATCAAACATCTTCCCTTCCTAAGTAAAATCCATCGGAAAGCAGTAGCGACGCAACTCCTGCATCACATGGATGCCAACAACCTTGTTAAAGCCTACCAATCTGTCTTCAGACCCAGATGCAGCACAGACTCAGCTACCACCAAGGCAATAAACAGTGCTCTTAACATCCTTGATGTTGGCCATCATTGCTTCCTGGTAGTCCGTGACCTCTCAAAGGTGTTTGACACAAAAAAAACACAAGATACCAACATTCTACATTGCCATATGAGTATTAGTGAGACTAGGCTCTGCTGGTTCATATCTGGCCTTGCTAATCACCACCATTTAGTACAAATGAATTCCTCCAGATCACCAACTCTACCCATCAACTGTGTAACTGTGCAAGGATTCATCCTCTCTCCCTTGATCTTCACCTTTACATGGAACTGCTTGGAACCCTCCAGGCTCCACACAACATCCACTTCAATCAATACGCAGATGACATGTAGTTGTACCTCAAGATATCTTTCAGTGAAGACATCCACAGGATCAAGGCCTGCACCACACTGATTTAGTCATGGAAGTCCAATGCTTATCTGAAGCACAACTCTTCCAAGACTGAATTCCTGCTGGTGACCAACAACACTGAACAACCTGACATCAAGATTTAGCTTAACGCTATGAACCTCGAGGGCTTCACACCCTAGCTGACCACATACGCCAAGCCATTAGGTTCTACATTGACAGACACATCTTCAATGAGCACACAGCAAAGAAGGGTTAAAAAGGTAATTTCTTAGCAATAACTCATTAAAAGCCATTCATGGACAGAGATACACAATTGTGAGAAAAAAAGGAACCCTTTAATCTTTACAGCTAGCTGGAAGGGTTTCCCATGCCACATGTGGTTCAGTAAGCAAAGAAAGACTCAAAATGTGTCCATCTTGAACATGGTTTTATAGAAAGCAAGGCATTACACAACAGTTCTGTTCTAATATGAACCTTACAATATGATAGGTCAATTTGCATTTGAGTAAAATACATTGCCCTTTCTCATTGGCCTGAAATACATATTGTTTTCACTTCCAATTACTCATTTTCTACAGATCAGCACATATGTGTTGTTTCCCAATTTCAAATGACTCATGGAGTTTTTGTTGCAATTTAGAGATAGCCAGATGCAGCTTTGAGATGATGCATTGTACAAAAACTCTGCCAAGGATATGTAAGGCTGCTGTTGTTTTTCTGTGCTTTCCTTATCTACTTCTTATTTTACTGCCAAATTCATTCCTAAAAAACTCTTGTGACATTCTGCTGAAACCTGCCTGCAATTCGCTTTGTAATGCAAGTGGAGTCCATTTTAAAAGGAATGGATGTCTGTTGCTGTAATATTTCTATGTCAGGGAACTTTTTTCTGAATGTATTTGACGATCCCATATCTTTATAACGACAACACAAATAACGAAAACTTTTTCAGTGAAATACAAAGATTGTAAAAATGTAATTTGTTTCTCTTTTTTATTTGGGAGGCGCCCTCTCCAAGCCCCATGTTTTGAAAGCATTTTTACCCTCCCCCAAGGCACCCCACCCTTTTTAAAACCTTACCCCAGCCCCATATGTACTTTTACTAAAACATTCAACATTTGTTTCATCATTTAGGTTTCAGTGAAAAAGCTTGTCATTATTTTTATTTCATTATAAACACTGTATACCGTATTTGAGCACTATGTTTTTCTGATACATTATTTATGACTAGTGTCTATTGAGTGTGGGTCATTGCTTTCATATCTAAACACTGTTTGTCCCAATGCCTGTGTTACTTTGTAATAAATGCACATTTGCCTTGTGTCTTATGCAGCTACATGTGTCATAGGTGAGATGGCATCACTTACTTCTGCCATCGTTGGCTCACACCATGTTTATCCTCGCTGTTTTTGTTTAGGGAATGGATAATACAGTTGTTTAAGTGCATACCTCTTCTCATATTTGCAATACTGGTCCAGGTGCAAGGGCATGGGCCATGAATGACATGTTCACCTGTCCATCACCAGAGGAGGGGGGTGTATTCTATTATGGTCTACTCCTCTTCAGAAGACACAAACTGTTTGGTAGCAACTTTCACTTCTGTTGAAAATGAAGCCCTTCAACCCAGCAGACAACTTCCAATTTGCTGTCCAGGTCTTGGTCCTCTCGAACATCAATGGTGGTAGCCCTTCTGTGAAAAACCTGTCAGGTTGCCTGCCCCAGTTTCAGAAGGGTGCCTGTTCCTCTTGACACAGTCATGACCCTGACCCTGGCACAGTAATTAAACACTCAAGCCATGGCAAAACAATTTGGCATATGATTTTGTCAGCTTTGTAGCCCCATAATGCAAGAATGGGGCAGGTCTCAAACAAAATATTTTGGTCAGAGGTCCTGATGATCAGATCAATTTTCATACATCTGGGGCGGGAGCCAACAATAATTAAGTCAGTGTTTGGTGGTTGAATTTCTAATATGAAGGTTTACTTGACCATTTCTACTTGGCAGTGATTGGGTAGTCTTTTTCATGGCATGTCTGACCTGATCTGATCAGATCAGAAATGTCAATGAGACTATTATCTGAGCTGAAGAGGGTTGGAGTATGGTCATTGGTGGCCGGTGTCCTTAGTGATTGGAATTCCATACAAAATAAAATAAGTCTATAATGAGGGCACAGGCTGAGTGAACATTTGAGCATGGGATATGTGCATTGTATGCAGGAGTTCAAATGAGGGGGGAGTCTTCTGATGAGTAATTACTATTGACTTACATATTCCTGAGCTGACCGATCATATGCTAAGGCACTATGGCTCTTATTACTGTTACTTTATTATGACATGGTGCCTCATCACTATTTTATTGTGGTAAGTTTGCATATTTTTGCTTTCTTCAATTTCATTCTGTTTTTATTCTGTTTTGCATTCTTTATTGTGTGTACTTCCTCCATTTCATCTGTTTGTATTCACACGATTAGTACTTGCATTTGTTTTGGAGGGTAAAGAGGGCCAAGTGTTTCGAGTAAGGGCCAAGGGGCTCAACTTGGCCGCATTGTCATTAGCTCAAGGGAGCCTGGCAGTTGAAGATCATGTGGGTCATGGATGCTGATGCAATGAGAAAAAGAGCTTCCAGAATCTCCACTGCACAGGAGATATTTAGCAGGCAGCCTGGGAATGTAAGGGAATTTGGTGGACAGAAGGAGGAACTGGATAAGGGTATGGCTAAGCCAAGCTATGTGAGTGGGGCTGGGAGTCGGAAAGGCATGTGCTTAGTGCATTGGGTCAGCAATAGAGGTACCACAGAGGAGCATGGGTGTTCCTTGTGGGGTGATAAATGTGGAAGTTTCTATCTACTCTTTACTGTATGCAGGTAATTGAGCATGAATAAATCAAGGTTGCCGCTTTTACATTGGGACCAAGCCATGCAATAGCAGTCTGAAGTCCAAGCCATCAGTGCTATGTTTTTAGGCCTGGCATTTACAGCTCTAGGACAGTGACTTGATCCTTTTTGTTCTTCGTTTCTAGATTTTACAGAACCGGTTGACCAGCAAGTTAGTTCATCATCTTCATCAAAACTGTATTCCCATGCTAGTTGCGATATATATATATATATATATATATATATATATATATATATATATATATATATATTTTCAATAAAAAAACTAAAGGGACGTTATGGTTACAAGTAAAACCGAAAAACCCCTGAAATTCGCCAGTTATGGTAAGCTAAGCAACCATAACTTGCGCCACCACCGTGCACTGCTAAGAATAACACCCATGACATCAAAGATGGCATCACAAATATGATTGATGACATCACTGATTGTAAACAAAACACTGGAATTGGTAGGAGAGATTACAGTAAAGAAACTAAAGCAACAAAAGAATCATGACCAATTTTAAATGGGATTATGAGTTTCTCTATGCTCCTTAGATATTTGGCAAAGATTGGCCCTAATTTTAGTGAAGTACACACAATGGTACAGTTGCACAACTATAATAAGAGAGAAGTTTAATTTCAATATAACATTCACAAATATCCTGACCCCAACCACCCTGTAGTGTCTGAAGGAGTGCTGGCAGGCCCTCTCCCATCCCGCCTTACCTGAGCAGATGGCGGCATCCCCACCACAGTGTCACAGCTCCTGCCAAAGCCTGGAGGCTTTACGCTCAATGGAAGTATATGTGTCCCATCGCAAGATGGCTGATGTATATGCAAGCATAACGCACTGAAGTCAGGATGAAGCATGGGAATCGAGCACCGCATCTAGATGTCAGTAAATCCTGGAACATATTTGCGGCAGTCAGCCACTGTGGTGCATCTCAATGCTCCGTACGTACCCGAGAGGATGCTTCCCATTAAAATATATTACCTGTTCATTCTTACCTGCTTCTGTCCTTGCTCCATGTTCCTCACTCTTCTGTTTCCCTGCCTTCCTCTTCCTTATTTCAAGCCGTGGGGGGTTTGCCTAGCCCCTTTGCAGTGTTGTAGACATCTTACTTCCTACTACAACTTTGAGGTCCATACATACATCTACTAGATGTTTTTTCAGCGCGTCCACTTTTCCCTCCATTGTCTACCTTCCCAGAACTCAGTCTGTGCAGCGCATTGCCAATCCACACTGGCAGCCTGGCTTCTGGGAAGAATAGGCTATTTCTTCGACAAGCCACCTGCAACTTGACAGAAATCTGCGATCAGACCTGTGGCTGACATTTAGAGGGACCCAGAATAGGGGCAACTGGCCCAGGAGCCTGCAGATTCTGGTGGCAGGGCCTTGGGTTGCCCTGTCACAACCAAATAAGATGCCACATGCCGCCAGGACCATGCAGTGGCACCCTGTACAACGTTGCGGGGTGCCACGAACACAGCAACACCAGCCGCAGAGGAAACGGTGCCATGGAGGCTCTTGAACCCGGCACGACATCCTTAAATAAGGTGCAGCTCCAGCAGACAGTGTCTGCTGCAGCTGGCACAGGTGACCAGCCACTAACCCACCAGGGAGTGTGCTTTTCAAGTGGCTTCTATGAAGGTCTTACTAAGGAACCCCATTAAACTGCCATGGATGTTTCCTAATAAGGAAAGGCCTCCCAGGAGGCTTGAAAAGACCATTAGACCCTCTGAGCCACTACAGGTTCCAAGGCCAACAATGGAGTTAGAGGGTTGTATACGAATTGTTCGTTTTACAACTGTTCGAATTACAATTGACCTTTTCACAATTGACTGAATTGTGAAGGTCAATTGTAACATATATGCGGGGAGAAACCCCCCGCAACCCCCACCCAATTCAAAATGAAAATAATGCCCTAGAACAAGGCAAAATCCAATGGGTTGCACTCCCAAGAGCAGCTGAGGCGTGGAATCCAGTCTCAGCAGAGAAAAGGCATGACAACTAGTCCAGGCAGCACGAGTTTTTCTTTATTTGTAAAAGGTGCAGCAGAAGGAACAGCCTGGATAGCAAAACAACGCGTTTCGCGGTACACTGACCGCTTGTTCACGTAGGCAGGGAATTACATGAAAGAAGCACTCCTTATCAATGCTTTAAAACCTCTATGATACTAGTGCATAGAATGTACCCATTCACAAGGGAATACAATGTGGTGAACAAATGGCGGCCATCTTATAACAGCAAAAGAATAGCAATGCATAGCAACATGCAGTGTATTATAAAAACACACCTCAATCATAAAAGCATTAAACCAATGTTGTATGATTCAAAATATGTCAGCAAGTGCGCAGATGTTATAGTTGCATGGACTGAGGAGAAAATGGCAAAAAACGCGGGTAGGTAGGTAGCGGAAGTAGAAAAAATTATTATGTCAAATGTAAGTACAAAAAAAGGGGAAGAAAACATCACATTCAAAATGAAAATGTGTGTTACAAAGACATGATAATCCTAAAGGGATGTGACACAATATAATATTATGTCTTTTTAAAGAAGATGCCGTTATAAAGCATCCACCATTAGTCTACATCCCAAATCCAAGACCCGCACTAATTACTCCCGCCACTTCCTCAACTCAGTCCCACCAACGATCCATCATTCATACAGTTTACTAGCTGATACAAGAAAAAATATGATCATGCCAAGTGTTCACCAATAGTCTTGCACACACATATATATATGACCAAACCGATATAGCTCTATGATTCTTGAAATGCTGTTTTTTTGTTTAACCAACAATGTTTTTCTATTTGAAGGTTCGTTTTACCATCAGATAAGGGGCACTGCCATGGGGAGTACTTTTGCACCATCCTATGCAAATTTGACAATGGGTTGGTGGGAGGCCACCTTTCTCAGTGATCTACTTACATCCAGATTTGCTATGCATATCGTCGCTTGGTGGCGATACATAGATGACGTTTTCGTCATATGGAATGGGACTAAAGTTGAATGGTTATCATTTGTAAAACATATTAATATCAACACAGTCAACTTACGTTTTACAGAGTGCAATAGCAGGACTGAGATCATATATTTAGATGTAGTTGTGACCCTTGGAAGATCTGGGTTCAAGACTGCACTACATAAAAAACCCTCAAACACTGGTTTACCCTTGCATGCAACAAGTTGCCATCCTACATCATGTAAACGTAGCATTCCATATGGTGAATTTATTCGATACCGTAGAAACTGTACCGATCTAGTATCGTTTGACCATCATTGTTCTTTGGCGGCTGTAGATTTCATCAAACAAGGCTATGAACGCAGAGTGATAGAAATGGCCTACGTTAAAGCTCGCGGATTAAATAGGAATGTTCTGTTGTATGGCAACAAACCTGCCAAAATCGCTATGAATGACGGACCACGGTTTATAGTCACTTTTGACAATGCCTCTAATCATGTTCGCAAAATCATAGAGCGACATTGGCGGGTCCTAACTGTGGACAAAGACTTATGTCCATTGCTGGCCAATCGTCCAACCATTACCTACAAACGTGTACCCTCACTTAGGGATAAACTGGTCTCCAGTTTTTTGCCACCTATTGACACTAACCCCTCTTTGACGCAATCTTTAATGAAATCTCCCATAGGTTTTACAAAATGTTCAAAATGTAAGGCTTGTGCTCATGCCACTGCATGTAAATTCTTTGTGCATCCGGTCACCAAATGCAAACAACTAATCAAGTATTCGATAAACTGCGATACCACCTTTGTGGTCTATGTCCTTTCATGCCCTTGCATGAAATGGTATGTGGGAAGCACTACATGTAAATTGAAGCTTAGAATATTGCAGCACCTCAGGGCAATTAAGAACCTAGATCCCGCATACCCCATGGCTAAGCACTTTAGATTAGAACATGATAATGACCTTACCTTTCTCAAATTTTTTGCGGTGGCACATGTCCCGATTCATCCGAGAGGTGGAGATCGTGTATTAAAATTGAGACAGTTGGAGACCCGTTTTATCTTGGACTTCGACACAAAATCCCCTAATGGGCACAATCTTGATGAGGAGCTTTATACGTTTCTAGGTACATAAAATCTGTTCTCTCCCTATTATGTCTTTCTGAATTGATCTATTTCCATCTATTATTTTTCTTGGACATTATATAGTTAATCTATGCTCTTTAAATGTGGGTTAACTAGTAATTTACTGTTTAGCACTGTATATCTTGAATTCATTGATTGTTCCTTGGCCTGTGTTTTTAGTACCAAATTTCCTTTTTCCCTCTAACGTGCCTATGATTCAGATTGCCACTATGGTTTATAATAGGGTTAGTGGGGGCAAAAAAGGAAAGACAAAGAAAAAAGTTTTTTTGTTAAAAAAAATTTTTTTTGTTTTTAATGTTGCTATATTCACGACCTAAAGGACTCTGGACTGGTGAATAATGTGATATTTTGTGTCCATAGTTCCACTCTGGTTTTTATTTGTATAAATAGGTCATTATTGGTACATTTTACATAAGATCTCAGATTTACATATGTCTAGTCTGATAGTACAACTAGTAAAGTAATTGTCATCTAAATTAGATTATATCTATGTTTGTGAGGCCTGGACAATATAGTTCTAGTCCTGGACAGGTCATTGGCATAACTGATAGCAGAGATAGGCAGATGATTTCACAATTTTTAAACGTGGTCATTCCTAGAACAGTGTCTATTCTGCATATTGCCTAGCTTGCCATTGTTGAATTTGCACTTGCACTTTACCTCCTTCCTAAAATTGATTAGTTTTAATACCAATGTTACTTGAACTGTGATTTCTATGTCTAGTTTTGATACTGCAATCATATTGGATTTTTAACCATATTTTATGTGTTTTTATCTTTGCAATTTTGCACGAGACATAGGCTCTATTCCATCTCAGTAATTAGATGCCATTTATGCACATTGACGCTGCTAATTTGCATATTTGCACAATGCCAAATTGGAGGTTACTTTGATAAATCATCTACAATGACATAGCCTGACCTGACTTCCCTCTTTCTATCTATTTGTATATGATGATATTACATGTCCCCCCTTTATAATTGGTACTATGAAGAATCGATTGTATTATACAAGCTGTTGCCTGTATTTGTATCAGATACCATCTGTCTTAAGTCAATGTACTAGGTCTGCAATTAAATGCCAATTTAGCTTGGCTTTGCCAATTATGGAAACATAAGGTGGAAATTACAATATATGAAATGGCATCTTTAATAATTTTGTGACATTTGTTTATAAAACATCATTGGGATATTTGATAATTCTTGTTCCCATGTGTATTTAAACTGATTACACAAACTAAATGTTGTCATTTATATAGATCTATTGTATGACTCTTTGTTTCAAGATGGCCACTGTTGAATCACCATGTAAATGTATCACCTATTTTTCACAATTGACATAGAAGATGGACTATACACTTTTTAACCGTGTCCTTTGTCCTTCATTTGTGTTACGTGATCAAGCGCTCAGTCGAGCGTGAAACGCGTTGTAAGTGGGCCGTGCCTCTAGGCGTCCTGCCTCTGTTTGTATATGCTGTTTTCCCAGCCTTTTGTTTTGTGCATTTGCACAGCTTATAATTGATTAAATATTTTTCCCTTTTTTCTAATTTGTGTGAGCTGCGCCTTTTTTTTCCTTATTTGGATATGAATTCACGGAGAGTGCGGTCCTTCCCCTCTCCTCCTTTTGTTTACATTTTCTCTACACGGAGCGTACCGTGTTGGACCGGCACCGAGGATTCCTCTTCAATTTGGCGCGTCTCTGCTTAGAGTCGTTTTTTCGAGCGGAATCGCAGCCACTGGGGGCAGATTTCACTGCTTATTGGAGCCCAACAGTACCCGTGAGGAAGCACAGCCCGAGAATCCCTACCTACGCGAATACGTGAAACGTGCCGGAGGACGCGTCGATAGTGGCCGCAGGGTAGGTGTTTTTCTCGTGTGCTTTGCATCATTCCTCATTTTTCTACTTAGTAGGTATTGTATTGTTTGGGTACTCCGCCCCAGCTTCTCTCCTGTTGCCATTCTATACTGCTGTTCGCAATAGTTTTGGCATGCCGTGTTTTTTCCATCTTAGTAGCGCATTCTTCTTGCTCACACTGTTTTGATGTGTACTGTGCACATTCATTTTAGGAATTTTTGTTGAAATTCAGACATCTGTCTGTCTCTATATAAAGGCTGGGGGCTTTTTCAGTATTGCAAACATGCAGGACGCCTGGGCAACATCTCGTCTTGCACAGGCCAAGGAACTCTTCAATGAAACCCAAGTGATGCCTACTAGTCTTCCCATTATCGGAGCGAAAAAGAATATTCCAAGTCTCAGTCCTGAGATAGTATTGCTTAAAGAAATTGAGAAACTAAGAAAAAAGGAGATCTCCAAATGGTGGGAGGAACACTCCTTACAAAACTACCTGGATGTTGGCCGAATACCGCGAGGACTAAGAATCTTGACTATGCCCTCATTTGAAGATCAAGACCCTGGCATGTTGCAGGAGTGGGGAGAGGCCAGCAAAGGTTGTTCAGCACACTTCCTTATGATTTTGGTTAAATATGCCAAATTGGATCGAGCAAAAGCAATGGAAGAACTTGGGAAAAAGGAATTAGAACTCAATAAAGTGTCGTCCTCTGAAGAGGGCAAACAACTTCGTGTGAAAATCAATGAAGCACTAACCATTTATGAAGATGACATTAAACAACGAAAACATCGAAAGTTTATTAGGGACAAATTAGATTATGAAACAGGCAGGATTTTTACGTTTGCCAAAAGATTTGACTCATTACGAAAAATTCCTATAACTGAGCCCATTGTTGACGGTAATTCTGGCTCGATTTCATCCGAATCAGATGTTTCAGTTTTGGACAATGAGGAGCCCACCGTCAGATTGAATTTTTTAGACGAGATGCGGCTGCTTTGCCAGGATGGAAAGAATCAAAAACAATATGGAAAGGGTCGAGGAAGAGGGAAAGGAAGAGGAAGGGGACAGAAGACACGAGGAGGAAAACAATTCGGCGAGGCCAGCGTGGGAAACGGCTCAGAAAAACGCCAAGAGAGCAGAGCTACGCGCTCTGGGACCAAAAAATAACTGTTGACAATATGAAGCTGTGCCAAATTATTAACCTTTCCTCCCATGTGCTTACCAAAGCACAAACCTCCGTTCTCTCATTCGGACTCAATTTTTGTCCTACTAAAGCATTTGACTATGTCCAAGCACGCCTTGATCTTGATCAGTTTATTCGCAAGATTAGACTCAAGAAATTCTTTTCATCGAATTCTACTGTGCCCAAACCGACAACACCGCGGTTGGGCCGCACTAATCTTCTGATTTCAGATATTCCATCTTTAATGGATCTGGCCTGTCTTGAAGATTCTGACTTTGATCCTTCTAATGCCTGCCTTTCTGATTTTAATATTGACCCGGACTGGGATGTACATACAAAATTGAAGGCTAAATCTAAATTTAATCCTCAGTTTCCAATTGGTGGCTGCATTGAAGCTTTCAATGATCTATGTATTAGCGACTTGAGAAAATTAAGGAGAAGTACCATCAAAAACAAGCAAAACCTTACTTCTGCCCAACTTATGGCCATAACTGAATTACAAGGTTTATCAAACATCATCATTAAACCAGCTGATAAGGGGTCTAACATTGTAATTCAAGATCGGATACATTATGTGGCAGAAGCTAATCGTCAACTAAAGGATCGATTATGCTATTCCCAACTCTCGAAAAATCCCTTTCCTGATATACAATTGGCAATTACAAATCTTTGTACTAAATGGGTGGACAATGGCTTAATTGATGACGAATTTGTAAAATTTCTTGTTCCCTCCTTTTTCACTATACCATCCATTTATTTTTTACCAAAAATTCACAAGTCTCTTACTCATCCACCAGGGAGACCCATCGTCACTTTATGTGGCTCCCTCCTTGAACACATGGCCCAATATGTTGACGAAACATTATTTCCTTTGGTATCAGCTTTGCCTTCCTACTTACGGGATACCAAGGATTTTTTGCAACACATTACAAACACACCGTGGGAGGATGGTTTGCTTTTAGCAACCCTTGATGTTGTCTCCCTGTATACCTCCATCGACCATCAAATTGGGATGAAAGCATGTAAATTTTTCCTTGATAGCCGCTCATTGAATTTTCATGGCCATAGCTCTATGATTCTTGAAATGCTGTTTTTTTGTTTAACCAACAATGTTTTTCTATTTGAAGGTTCGTTTTACCATCAGATAAGGGGCACTGCCATGGGGAGTACTTTTGCACCATCCTATGCAAATTTGACAATGGGTTGGTGGGAGGCCACCTTTCTCAGTGATCTACTTACATCCAGATTTGCTATGCATATCGTCGCTTGGTGGCGATACATAGATGACGTTTTCGTCATATGGAATGGGACTAAAGTTGAATGGTTATCATTTGTAAAACATATTAATATCAACACAGTCAACTTACGTTTTACAGAGTGCAATAGCAGGACTGAGATCATATATTTAGATGTAGTTGTGACCCTTGGAAGATCTGGGTTCAAGACTGCACTACATAAAAAACCCTCAAACACTGGTTTACCCTTGCATGCAACAAGTTGCCATCCTACATCATGTAAACGTAGCATTCCATATGGTGAATTTATTCGATACCGTAGAAACTGTACCGATCTAGTATTCTTTGACCATCATTGTTCTTTGGCGGCTGTAGATTTCATCAAACAAGGCTATGAACGCAGAGTGATAGAAATGGCCTACGTTAAAGCTCGCGGATTAAATAGGAATGTTCTGTTGTATGGCAACAAACCTGCCAAAATCGCTATGAATGACGGACCACGGCTTATAGTCACTTTTGACAATGCCTCTAATCATGTTCGCAAAATCATAGAGCGACATTGGCGGGTCCTAACTGTGGACAAAGACTTATGTCCATTGCTGGCCAATCGTCCAACCATTACCTACAAACGTGTACCCTCACTTAGGGATAAACTGGTCTCCAGTTTTTTGCCACCTATTGACACTAACCCCTCTTTGACGCAATCTTTAATGAAATCTCCCATAGGTTTTACAAAATGTTCAAAATGTAAGGCTTGTGCTCATGCCACTGCATGTAAATTCTTTGTGCATCCGGTCACCAAATGCAAACAACTAATCAAGTATTCGATAAACTGCGATACCACCTTTGTGGTCTATGTCCTTTCATGCCCTTGCATGAAATGGTATGTGGGAAGCACTACATGTAAATTGAAGCTTAGAATATTACAGCACCTCAGGGCAATTAAGAACCTAGATCCCGCATACCCCATGGCTAAGCACTTTAGATTAGAACATGATAATGACCTTACCTTTCTCAAATTTTTTGCGGTGGCACATGTCCCGATTCATCCGAGAGGTGGAGATCGTGTATTAAAATTGAGACAGTTGGAGACCCGTTTTATCTTGGACTTCGACACAAAATCCCCTAATGGGCACAATCTTGATGAGGAGCTTTATACGTTTCTAGGTACATAAAATCTGTTCTCTCCCTATTATGTCTTTCTGAATTGATCTATTTCCATCTATTATTTTTCTTGGACATTATATAGTTAATCTATGCTCTTTAAATGTGGGTTAACTAGTAATTTACTGTTTAGCACTGTATATCTTGAATTCATTGATTGTTCCTTGGCCTGTGTTTTTAGTACCAAATTTCCTTTTTCCCTCTAACGTGCCTATGATTCAGATTGCCACTATGGTTTATAATAGGGTTAGTGGGGGCAAAAAAGGAAAGACAAAGAAAAAAATTTTTTTGTTAAAAAAATTTTTTTTTGTTTTTAATGTTGCTATATTCACGACCTAAAGGACTCTGGACTGGTGAATAATGTGATATTTTGTGTCCATAGTTCCACTCTGGTTTTTATTTGTATAAATAGGTCATTATTGGTACATTTTACATAAGATCTCAGATTTACATATGTCTAGTCTGATAGTACAACTAGTAAAGTAATTGTCATCTAAATTAGATTATATCTATGTTTGTGAGGCCTGGACAATATAGTTCTAGTCCTGGACAGGTCATTGGCATAACTGATAGCAGAGATAGGCAGATGATTTCACAATTTTTAAACGTGGTCATTCCTAGAACGGTGTCTATTCTGCATATTGCCTAGCTTGCCATTGTTGAATTTGCACTTGCACTTTACCTCCTTCCTAAAATTGATTAGTTTTAATACCAATGTTACTTGAACTGTGATTTCTATGTCTAGTTTTGATACTGCAATCATATTGGATTTTTAACCATATTTTATGTGTTTTTATCTTTGCAATTTTGCACGAGACATAGGCTCTATTCCATCTCAGTAATTAGATGCCATTTATGCACATTGACGCTGCTAATTTGCATATTTGCACAATGCCAAATTGGAGGTTACTTTGATAAATCATCTACAATGACATAGCCTGACCTGACTTCCCTCTTTCTATCTATTTGTATATGATGATATTACATGTCCCCCCTTTATAATTGGTACTATGAAGAATCGATTGTTTTATACAAGCTGTTGCCTGTATTTGTATCAGATACCATCTGTCTTAAGTCAATGTACTAGGTCTGCAATTAAATGCCAATTTAGCTTGGCTTTGCCAATTATGGAAACATAAGGTGGAAATTACAATATATGAAATGGCATCTTTAATAATTTTGTGACATTTGTTTATAAAACATCATTGGGATATTTGATAATTCTTGTTCCCATGTGTATTTAAACTGATTACACAAACTAAATGTTGTCATTTATATAGATCTATTGTATGACTCTTTGTTTCAAGATGGCCACTGTTGAATCACCATGTAAATGTATCACCTATTTTTCACAATTGACATAGAAGATGGACTATACACTTTTTAACCGTGTCCTTTGTCCTTCGTTTGTGTTACGTGATCAAGCGCTCAGTCGAGCGTGAAACGCGTTGTAAGCGGGCCGTGCCTCTAGGCGTCCTGCCTCTGTTTGTATATGCTGTTTTCCCAGCCTTTTGTTTTGTGCATTTGCACAGCTTATAATTGATTAAATATTTTTCCCTTTTTTCTAATTTGTGTGAGCTGCGCCTTTTTTTTCCTTATTTGGATATGAATTCACGGAGAGTGCGGTCCTTCCCCTCTCCTCCTTTTGTTTACATATATATATATATATATATATATATATATATATATATATATATATATGTATATTACACGGCCATGGTAGTGGCCGTGTAGTTACGGTTAAGTTGTTGTTTCCATAGGAAGAGCACTTTTTTGAACTTACTAAGTCCATTTTACAATACATAAACAACATTACTGCGGTCAGACTGGTGGGAATCTGAGGCAGCCACCTGCACTATTTCATACACACAGCAGTTCCGCACTTGTACGGGAGTAGCGGTTCTCATGAATAGCCGCTGATATGTTGTTGCAAAATGAGAATGTATTTGCATTTGAAGTGAAGGCCACTTAATTTTCTGTTTTAAATACGAGCTCAGTACGGCCGCATATTTGTCGACAGCCGTAAGGGTCAGTTGTTTTTTAACCTTGAGGTACAGGGAAAGAGCAGAAAGAATGCAGGGAATAACTGTTAGAAAAACATATCATTTGATAAGGTTATGCTTCAAAAACGTTTGCACCGACCATGAAATATTAGTTCCCGAAGAGGCACTATTGCAAATACACTACTGTCTGACTGCAGCCAATGCAATGGAGCCGGTCCACATCATGTAAGTGTATTTTTCCCACCTATATACCGAATTGACTTAAATTTTTACTTTGGGGAAAAAAAATATTTTTTCCGGATGAATTACAAGGTTTATGTGCCGTTGAAGTTTTTTTCCCCATAATGGACATTGCACATTGTCGCCGTTTGTAGGGTACCAGTACATTTCCCCAAATTAAAATAATATTTAGTAATAAAAGTATGTGTTACAACTTTGTTTTGTGCAGAGGTTGCGTATTGATACACGTTTTATTTCCCCTTTTCCCCTCAGATACTTCCTTCCCTATTGTAATTGTCACGGATTACAGCTGCCGAGTGATGGCTTTTTTAACCGTCAAATGCAACTGTTCATTACCGGTTGTCTGTGCGTCATAATTCAGTGGGATGACTGTGTCAGACCTCTATGTCTTTACGCTGCTGTCGCCATAAGGAGTAACATTCCATTGTTTCTGGTGGTGTAGATCACAGCGGTTGACGTTGTCTTGCACATCAATGTGGGAGGAAAACGACTACTGTGGCGGCAACGCTTACTTTCTGCGTGTGAAAGAAACCAACATGCCCATTACCATTTTCATTGTCGACCAAAGACCAAAGACAGAAACGTACTACTTGTATGGAAATGTGAATAGGGCAATCATTTCACAACTACTTTACTAATTGCCTGGGGGCGATGATTTTTTTTTTTGTGATGTGCACAGGTTTTTCATAGGCCAACTATAACGTCCCCTCAACAACGTTTTTTTTGTAGTGAATATATATATATATATATATATATATATATACGGTCAATTGTGAAAAGGTCAATTTTGACCCTTTAAATTCGGTCAATTGTTCATTCGAACAATTGTAAACGAACAATTTGGGTAATACCAGTTAGAGTGCATAAACAGGATGTGCGGTTTAGAAGCCCCTTTAAGCCTTCTGCATGCCCTTCCCCTGACACACACCCCAAGTCAAAAAAGTCTATTGGTCAGTGTGAGTTGGCCAATCAGGGGAATGGGTGGGGTATGGAGGACAGGAGGTGGTGGAACATGTCCAAGAGACCAGAGGAGGCCAGAGCAAAAGGAATGCAGAGGCTATTGGACAGATGGGGTCTGAGGCATGTTTGTGAGTGAGGGTAAGGAGTGTGTGGAATAGCAACAGATTAGGAGGTAGTGGTAGTAGAAGGGAGTAGTATTTGGGAGTAAGAAGTAGGGATAGTGAGAGTAGCCGAGGACAAGATAGAGAAAAGGGTAGTAAGTAGTAGTGTTGGTTGCAACCATAAAGAATAAGACTAGAGGGGTAAGAGGTAGTAGAGTTGTAGTGATAATGATGAATAATAGTAGCGGTAGAGTGGGAGTAGAAGCAGTGAAAGGTAGTAGAAAGTAGAAAGGAGGCAGTAGCAGGAGATAGGGAGTACAGGAATAGAACTAGCGATAAGAGTTGAGAGTGGGAAGCTATAATGGAGGAATTGTAGGAGCAAGGAGTTATCACAGGAGAGAAAGATAACAACAGAGGCAATAGGAGGTAGAAACAGTAGTAAGTGGCAGAATTGAGTAGGAAGAGAAGTCATATCAAAGGTGGAGGTAGGAAAGCAGAGTGTGAGGTCGTAAGGGATAGTAGCACAGTGGGAGGAAAATATTTGAGGCCCAGCATAGAAAAGGGTCAGGTAGCCCAAGGGAGAAAATAGAGAGAGAGGGACTGCCATAGGACCAAATTCCCTAAACACCCTGGCAGGCCATACCGATTTCCCAGAGAAATCATTTACCCAAAGTATTTGTAAAGTCTACAATAAAGACCCCTGGAACTACTTTTGGAGTATCACATCTCTTAATGGCAAAGTAGTAGCTTGTGAAATGTAGACAAAAGCTTATTTTCCTTTTGTGATCCAAAACTACTGCTCCAAATATTCCTTCATTCACTATATACCTGCATTGTCCAATAATATACTTTATGCAGCTTTTATGTTTTGTTTCCCTTAGTTCCGATGCAGGGTAGGTTGTAGCAGTGACAAGATACTTTTAAGCACCTAATATACATCTTACCATCTACCACAAATATCCACACTCACCTGTGACAGAATTCCATCTGTGAGGTCAACATAGCATGAGCTTTTACAAGTCAGTTCTCCTAATCAGACCTCACTTTCATGATGCTCAATTAAAGAAGTTTATGGTGGAAACATATAACTCGGCTGAGACCGTCTACTGACATCCTACAGCAGCTGCCTTGTAGTTTGCAAACAGTATGCTGAAACCGAACGTTCCAACAGCCAGGGACTGCCCTATTTAACTGTGTGCTTCCCTGATCTAAATTCCATATAGCTTTGTACCCCTAGGACCAGGTGACAGTTTGATTAAATAAATAAAAGTCATGTCACATTTGATTGACATCGCGGCAGCTGAGAATATCACATTTATAATTGCCTAACTACATTCAGGCAAGGACACTGTTCACAGCAGCCAGGATTGGACCCTTACAGAAGGCGTGATAAGGACCAATCTGCTGTGACAGATTGACTATGCAAGGGGTTTGGACTTCAGAAGTAGAAGGAGTTCACCTGGGCCTCTATAAGAGTGTGGTCTGTACAAAGACCTCTGCCACAGAGGTGACGATAAGCCTTTAAGAAGGAAGAAAGACCTTTACCTCTCCCATCTAAGAGCAACATTTGGGGTGAAACACTGTGTCGGCAAGACCTACATTCTGGCAGAACACTGGAAACAGGATTCTGCTCACTGGAGGTGACACACTCTGGACACCCTACCTGTCGGAGAACGACAGAACAAGGAATCCTGCCTTTTTAGCTTTGTTCTGCTTTTCAGCTGACTCAAGTGCTTTTGAGTGTTGTTTCGAGCCACTGAAGACACCCAGAGCTGCCTTTGACACTCACAGCTTTTCGTTCCCATTGGAGCCATTGAACTGCTGACTCGAAAGTTGCATGCTTGCGTAGCAGCCGATTGTCACCAAAAAGCTGCATAACTTCACTGGATCTCATTGAACTAACTAGACCTCTTCAAGATGCTGACCCGGCCTTTGCCTACCTATTCACTCAAGTTCAGCCACTCACTGCCGCAGGACCACTTCAAATCGCAGCACCACCTCGAGCTAAATGTGCTCTCTAAACAACTCACTCAATAGGGAACCACAGAATACTGACCATCTTGCTACCAGCTGGACCCATTGAAGCACCAGGAAGCCTGTCCTAATATTTTTGAGACCTAAGGATAAACCTAAAAGATATTTGTCATGGTTCTGTCCCCCTATTGTGCTTTAAAGGTCCCTACTGACGCGTAAGACCCCATTCCATACCTTTGTAAAGACATATTTGCTGAACCTGAACATTGCTGCTGAAAACAGTGCCTGTCGCCCTCTGTCTTCTGATGCAGGATGGCTCTTTTATCTTAAAGTCTGAATATTCTATGCCTTTTATTACATGTGAGGCTTATTAGTGTTTTTATAACTTGTGAGTACTTTTGGAGTAAAGTCTCCTATTTTCATAGAACGCGTACATTTTTTGAGTGCAGAATGCAAACAGAAATGCAATGATATGCCCAATGCCCCCTCCCCAGTGCAGGTTAGCAGTGGGAAGGAGAAAGTGGCATTGGAATGTGTGCTTCTGTGACCCCTTATGAATTCCTGTGTTTGGAAATGTGTTAAATTCAGCATGGGCGAAAACATGGGCAACTACACAACGCCTTGTGAATCGGGCTCAATCTGCATGCCTAAGTAAAGTAAAGATTGGCTATCCAGCTGCAACAGGCCTGGGCGGGTTAAAGGTGGGGCCCCGCACCGACAAGCAGTGCACGGTACAAAACGCTTAGCAGCACAGTCCTAACCTTTTTTAATGGCATAGCACTGCCACCTCATGGTCGTTTTAGCTTTGTACATTTTATCATCTTAAAAGCTATCGCTTAAAAAACAGATGCAATTGTTAAATAAGTAGAAGGGGGGCTCTGAAAAGAAGATAAGCGAATGGTAGATCCTGGCTCCTAAAGTCTTTCGGGGCAGCCATTCAGGTGAAAGAAAACAGCAGGATCGTCCCAGATCATCCAAGCGGAAAAAAAAGGAATGGCAATGTCCATAGTTGGGGTATTTGCAGTTGTTTATTGCATTTTACTCTGATAGGCAGGGAGGCATAAAGTAAAAACTTCGGCCAAACATACCCATTAATTATTCTAAAGTGACAGAAATAGTTGACACCACCTTCGGAAAGACTCATTGGCCCGGTGCAGACAAAAAAATAGTTACTTTTTAAAAATATATATTTTTATTGTTTAAAGAGCTGACCTAGCTCGAGCACATCGGAGTGCTCTGCAGAGTGGGGTAGCCGGCATTTGGGCTGCCATCTTTTAACAGTAACACAGTACTGTGAGGTCTGTCCATCAGTATGTGCGTCCATTGGAACTAGTCCTTGGTCAGGTGTTCTTGAAAAAGCCATGTTTTGAGAGATTTGTGAAATTGGAGAATTGTGGGGACATTCTGAGCGGACACTGGGATCGAGTTCCGGAGGGTGAGAGCATGCTAAGAGAAAGATTGTTTGCGGGTCCTCTCTTTATGGACGAGTTATGATTGAAGCCGGTTGATAGATTTGCTGCGCGAGGAGCGTGTGCCACCAGATATGTGGAGCTTAGGCGCCAGGTAGGCTGGTGTGCTACTCGTGACTGCTTTGTAGATGATACCTGCAGTCTTGAACAGTATCCTGGCTTGGAGTGGAAGCCAATGTAGTATGAGTAGGATGGGGGTAATTTGTTCAAAGTCCCGTGCTCCTGTAATAAGACGTGCTGCAGCATGGTGGACTGCCAATGAGCAGCTGGAAGCGCTGTCAGGAGGGCATTTCCTCCATCGATGTGCAAGACCACAAGGGCCTGCACAATGGTCCGGAAGTCCTGCGGTGGGATGAAGAGTTTGATTTTTTGAAGGGTAGAGAATCGGATCCAGGACAAATTTAGTCTTGCATGGGTTTAGTTTGAGGTAGGCAGTCGACATCTAGGACTGGATGATGGCTAGGTAATCATGGAGATGAATGATGTCCTGCGCGCTATTTACTCTCATGTACAACTGCGTATCGTCCGCGTATTGGTGGATGGCTATATTGGGATCTTTGATGAGAGAGTCCAAATGCTCCATGTAAAGGTTAAAAAGGATTGATGACAGGATGGAGCCTTGGGGACTCCGCAGGAGACCTGGAGCCGGTTAGAACTCAAGAAGTTGATTTGAACACCCTGGTGTCTTCCTGAGAGGAAGGAGATAAACCAATTCAGGACAGTGCCAGATAATCCCATGCTGTCAGCAAAGAAGGAGAGAAGGATGTGATGATCGACGGTGTCGAATGCAGCCGAGAGGGCAAGAAAGACGAGGAGACATGAGTTGCCCGTATCTATGATTTGGAGGGCATCATCCACCACCTGGATGGCAGATGTTTCGATGCTACACTTCGGGTGGGACCCTGACTGATAGAAATTTAGGAACTGGAGTTGTACATATTAGGTCTATGTTCTGAAACTCCAGTACGATTGGGACAAAGTCTGCAAATACAGGTTCTGGCTCTTACTCATTTTTCAGACTTCTGTAATTCATAAACCAGTTGCTTGGTTTTGTGGCAGTATGTGCATGGTGCCATGCTTAAACATTTAACTATCTGCTAGAACAGTGATGTGTGAACGTATAAGGCCCATATAAATAGATCTGATGTCAATTAAAGGTAACGTGCATGTAACGTGAATGCTCCTAATTGGTACATATTCAATCATACGAGTCATATATTGGATGGCCAGTGCTCTGTGAAGGCAGCTATGAGGGTAACGTTAGGTTGATCAATAAGTGAATTGGAATAAGAGGCAAATATGAACATCTGTTGAATGTGCTTGGAAGAACAATATGTTTCTTGTAGCAACCAATAGAGGACAACATTAAAAACATTACTAAATAAGTAGCATAGGGGTAGCAGCGAATGAGTTGTTTCATTTCGAGTTATTCTAAAAATGGAAGATAAATAGAAAGGCAAAGGCATAGTAGCTAACAAACACAACATTGTGCAGCCATTTACTCTTTACTGCAAAAACCCGAAGTAACATGTACACATCCTGTTTGATAATCAAAACACGAGGCAAGGTGGACTGCTAAAGGAGCAGATTTTGTGCATAACGACGCTGAACAGCTTCGCTGGCAACTAGCTTTGCCCTGTGGAATCCTGTCTCCCCTTATATTCTAGAATACCCTGAATAGGGAAGGGAGACATGGAGGGATGCTGCCTTACTCTCCACAGGAAACAGAAGGGAGAGAGTGTGAATGAGGCCTGGCTGGGACCAAACAAGGGCGAGGGGGTTGCAGGCAAACACAGGAGGGGAAATAAGGGAGACAAGGGCAACCCTTTTGAGTTGAACTATTTTGAACTGGCAGAACTACACCTATTGGTAAGACTACCTGAAACCAGTTGTGGTTTACATTTACTTTTTCTGTTGAACCACTATTTTTCTTTAAGAAGACTTCCTATCACATTTTGTCAAAGAGTGAGGGCAAACTTGGGTTTAGACACAAACGGATTTCTGTTTTGGACTTTCAGACATTCACTACCCTTAGAAACATCAATTGAGGGAACAATCCCTTCAGAGTTAGGGCCAGTTAGGTATTATAGCAACCTCAGAAATGTATTAAATAAAGGTGTTGAAACTGTTACCTTTGAGTCTGTGTCTCTCTTGATACCATGCCTTGCTCTCATATTTGGTGTCTGCTTTGGGATGCAACTTAACCGAAATATGTAGGGGGACCCTGAATTTTGAGAAATTAAGCAGTAGAGCCCCCAACCCCACAGTGGCCACTAAAGGTTCTTTGTGGGTTTGAACTTTGTAGTAGCCAGCCAGAAACCATCCCGCCAAAAGAAAGACGTCTCATCCCTACTGATCTTCTCCTTACTCCACCTCCCAGAACCTTCATCAGGTTGGCACCCAAATCCGGACTCGCATGGAAATTTGGCATTGATATCCTGGCTGGGGTCATCGATCCTGATTTTTGAGGGGATGTGAAAGTGTTACTCCACAATCATGGGGAAGAGGCATTTCAGATCCAGGAAGGGTATTAAATAGCCCAGGGGATACTTGAAAGGATGATGCTACCTGTCCTCAAGGAAGAGGCTGAGAAAGATACCACTGAGAGAGGTGCTTTATTCTTTGGGGACGCTGATGCCCAACCAAGTTCTAGCCAACATCCACCCATCAATGACAAATGTTCTGAGCTACTTCCCACATTGGCCTTTGCTCAGTGAAACAATCCCTTACTCACTGGAGCCCTTTTACAAGTTGTAGCTGAGTCTGAGGGTCGGAAGGGAGGGGACTCTTTTTCTTTTTAAAGAAGTGACTCCTGTATCGGAGGGACGTTACTTTGGAAGGGATACCGAAAAAACAACTAGTAGTTCCCCGAAATCACAAACAGATAGTGCTCAAGATCGCACACTCACATCTGGGCCAGGCCAAAACTCAGGCTCACCTAGTCAGCATATTCTACTGGCCAGGGATACATGTCAATACAAAAAATATCATCCAGACTTGTGAAATATGTCAGCACACCAGCACTCACTTACCACCTCCAGCCCTTTGAAATCCATTACCCATCATCAAAGTACCATTCTCGCGGATTGGGATGGATATTATTGGCCCCCTTAATAAATCTAAATTATGGAACAAATATGTCCTACTAATACTCAACTGTGCCACCCAATACCCAGCGGCATTTCCCAATTGCAATATTACCACCCAGCAGATGCTCAATTACATCCCTTCTTCTCTCAAGTGGGCTTCCCTAAAGAATCCTAATGGACCAGGGTACCACCATTATGAGTAGGCTCATGGGGGATGTAAAAGAGCTTCTTCATATAACCACCTTGGGGACGTCTGTTTACTATCCCCAAATGGACTGATTAGTTGAATGGTTTAACAAGACCCTTAAGACCATTCTTAGGAAGGTAGTCGACAAGGACAGAACAAACTGGGATCAGATGATTCTGTGGGCCTTGTTTGCCATAAGAAAAGCACCTCAATCCTCCACTGGTTTTTCACCCTTTGAATTACTGTATTGGCGAGAAGGAAGAGATGTTTTAGACATGCTTCAAGAAACGTGGGAGGAAAGGGAAGAAGCTCCAATACCACTCTCCCAGACAGCCTCTCGGTTAAAAGAACATGACAGCTGTTCGATTCTTGGTACAGGACCACCTTGGTAGAGCCCAAAGCCAACAAATTCTGGTGGGATACCAGCAAACTGACCACCGTTTCTCCCGCCTGATATCCCAGTATTACCAGTATATTACAGGCAGCAGAAAAGGGGGTAAATCCCCATTCCATGGAGTCCCACAGGACTCCATAGAGGGGCATTACCGGTTTTACCAGCACCGATAACACCGGTGCCAATAATACCTAATTAATTTTTGTCAGTGGGGGCCTGATTTACCTCCAGCTCTAACTAATTTTTTTCAGTCTCAAAAAGATACCTAAATGCCTCAAGTGGAGCTTGTGTGGGAGCTCTAATTTAGAATTGTGGACTTGAATGCATACCTGCACAACCAAAAAGTGTCTGGAGGCCCAGATGCACTCACATTTGGTTTAAGGAATTTATTTCATTTTCTGGCCATTATTTTACAGAATAGTGCCAAAACAAGACCGAACAATAACATAGACACTGTAAATAAAATGGTGTACCATGAGACAATCAAGTTCAATATTATGTATTGTGAAAGACAAGCTCAATACAAAGTATTAATGTGACTTAATCTCAGCAACAGCATTTTGAGGAGATGTTTGTTTTTAATTATGTTTCCATTTTAAATATGGCCATTATAGTTGAAACAATTCCTGTTCAAATTACAGAATCTTCTCAACCTCACTAAGCTTTCTTACAAACGACACTTAAAAAATGGACATGTGACAGAGCATGGCTTTTTGCAGGTAAAGAAAATATGTCACGTAGGAAATTGACCACGTATTAAAATATATCAAATGCCATTTGTTAAAAGAATTCACCTGGTAATGTGCTTGGTATACTGATATAGAATCATTAAGTAATAATGATATAGAATCATTAAGTAAAACTGGGCATTGTGTAGCTATACTCGTACTGGTGTGATTATTATGTGTGTCCATAATTTATTTCTGACATATATTTATTTATTTATTTCCAAAAATATTACATAAATAAATAACCCTGCACATTGACATATTACAGACTCCATTAAACAGCCTGACAGACTTTAGCATGTGTACATAAGGTTTCACATATCTGTTGAGCTGTACACTGCATACCGCCTACAGCTGTTCTGATTGTCCCTTGATGGTGCAATGAAATCCCAGGACAAATGGCTGATCAGGAAAGAGGGGGATAGGATGCCCTGCAGATGGGCACAAAGCATCTTTTGCTTCTGTTTCAGTCATTACAAACCCATTAAAGGCCACGTGTAGTGTGTTTACAAATTGCCTTTTTTTCTTGGCTTAAATCATCTCAACAATTCTCCACACACAAATCACAAAACATACAACGTAATAATAATGTATTTGACATTCGTTCTGTAACGCAGTGCAACATTTAATTAGCTTGGTGACCAATATTGTCCCTTTTTCCGCGTCTCACAGAGTATGTAACTGCTTAATCAATAACCATTTGCTTAATAATTTATAGAAAGGCAATTTGAGTTTGTGCTCAACCAAAATGGTACGGCCTAGAAATAGTGATATTTTGTTCTAACAGATAGTAAAATGGTGGAAATTCTCTTCCTCATGCACAGGAAAAGAAGATACCCTACACCTGCAATCATTCCCACCATGACTGTGGTGCCCAGGATGGTTGGTGCCCTCTTCTTTGCTACGCGAAAGGCAGTCGGTAGAACTGCAGATATTAAGATGTTGTTGACGTTTCCTAGCACTCGACGAAAGGTTCTTCTCTTTAAGATTCGCTCATAATAGTTCTCCAAGTTGGGGCGCTTTCCATTGCCCCAATTTCTTCTTGCAAATCCAAGAAACTTCAGACGGTGTAAAGTGACAGCCAGAGACACATCAGCCAAACTAAAGAACTGGCCACAGAGCCAAAGCTCCTGCCCCTCGTCTGAGGAAAGAAAGGACATAGAAATGGGTTAGTATTTGAAAATACCGTAAAGTATACGTTTCTGCCTGAGCTCGATTTTTATTCAAGGTATGTTACTGGTAGAGTTAGAAAATCTAATTTTTATATTTTTCATTTTTCATTTTTTTTCATTAATTATTGTTGTTCTTTCACATCTTTGTATAGTGTGCTCGGCCCTTCATTATAAAATGTTCTGCCATTTCAAGGATTCTTACATCTACACTATAAAATTAAATGTATTTAGGTGCAGGTGGACATCTTGCTTGGATGCCGGGGAGAACCCTTAGCCTGCATGGGCTACAAACAGTTGCTTTATGTGATCTGTCCTGAACTTTTTTTAGTGTGGTATTGGCTTTTATTTCACATAGGTTAGTAGGCCATTAATGCATGAAGTTGAATTACATACAGAACATAAAGCTTTTAACATGGTGAAAAAACGCTTCTTTTATCCAAAGATTTAGTATATCTCAGCCTGTAAAATTCCAGGCCTTCATATATCATTCCAGGATTCAAAGGGTTTCTTTCCAGAGGTAGGAGAATAACTCATCATCATCAACATTTTATTTTGGCCATCATGCCATCAAAATATACATATGCTAAAAAAAATTACATTTACCTGAATTCCTTTAGAAAGATAACAAATACATGTTTAGTTGATAAAATACATAATTCTTGTGAGCAATTCTACATATTCATTCTCCAATGATAAAATCCATAATTTTAATAAACATGTCAATCTAATTAATGTATTAACAGTTCCACATATCAAGTACCCAGTGACAAAGTTCATCATTTTACGAACCAGTTCACAGTCCCTTGTAGGGGTGTTAATACAAAGTGTGATAATTAAAACACCCGAACATTGAAACACGTTTGACATCTCTTGTACATGTAGCCAACAGCATACTATAAACAAATCTAATTGGTGAGTAATATCCTCACATATTTAAAACAAACTGAATAAAAGAAATTTATCAGAAATAATATACCTAAATCAATAAACACAACCTTAGGTTAAAATATGCCTACATATATTAGGGAACATAATAGCATCAAAGATAAATAAATTAACACCTAAATTGACTGAGCTAATATTATCAGGCACACAAATTCTATCTCAGTGCATAAGTTATCATTATCGGGCCAGGCCACCTATTTGTCCTCTACACCTTGCTCTCTCTATCAAGTTGAGATGAAGAAATACACATATCCTATGAAAATGGGACTGGGTAAAAATGTCTGCCTATCTATATCTTCCATTTAGTAGGATAAGAAGAATCAATTTTCTACAAAATGTATTGTACCACTTGCAGAGTAATGTAACATGGCCCATAATCTCTGTCGGGTCGAATTCACAGTCACATAATGCTGAAAAATGTGCATCAGATTTGGCAGATCTTGCCAAGTTCACCTTCAGTGGAAAGCGATCAATGTGAAACCTAGTCATCAAGTTTTGAAGTCTGGGATTAGGAATCAGATCCAAAAACCGAGGAAATAAATTGCAACCCCGCATATTCAAGTATATACATATCGTGGGTTTAGAAACCTTTTTACAAAGTTGAGCTTCACCTCTTAATGTGAGAACCTATTGTTTAATTAGCTTCCCATTAAACTCAGTCATCTCATCATGGTTATCAACCAGAGCTCTTTACCAGAGTTATGCAATAGGCTGTTCCTGACTTTTAGCCTTGGGACTCTGACCCTTTAGTCCCCAACCCAGAGCTCTTGCATTAATGTTTAACTCAGTTTGCAGGTCCAGAGGTGTGAGTCTAAATCTATTTACATATCCAGTAACTGCTCACCTGTCTCTCTAAAATGAAACATAGTTAAGGTAAAAACAACTTCAGCTATGCAGCTGTTTGCCGGGTATACACGCATTTCACCGACCTATTTTTCAACGTGGGACTTTTCATTGTCAGAATTTTCATTGCCAAAAACCCAGTTTTTTCAATTTTTTATTTTGGGGTTTTTTGTAGGGGTTGGGGTATGATTATAATAGTACAATAATAGTAAAAAAAAACAAAAAACAGGGTTTTTGGCAATGAAAATTCTGACGATGAAAAGTCCCACGTTGAAAAATAGGTCGGCGAAATAACATAGAACCGTTTGCCTACATTATTATTAATGCTATTATTAGTGCCCCAGCAGAAGAGTACTAATGGGTAATCATTTCCCTACACCAAGTTGATAGTGCTGACCCAAAATAAGGGCTGTTAAAAAAGCTTTTATGACAATGAATCCCTGCTATTAACCAACCCCAGAGCACTACTTCTATTAGAACACATGGGACATGTTTTTAAAAAAAAGTAAAATGGCAGCCTACTAAAAAGTACACAAACATGGAATCCTGTTTACATACACAAAACCATCTAAAGATAGCTGGTGGGGACAGCTGTAATATATGAGACCTCATTCCTTTTCACAATGAAAAATAAACAGAGCCAGAGCAGAGATGGTACATGAGGCTAGAGCAGAGGTTCAGACAGCTGTAAGCATATTAGCAGCAAAGCAGGTTGGTGGGGTAAGCTCAGTCAACAGGACCTTCAGAATTGCATGTATCTACCAGCAGTTAGCGCCCATATTCTGAGGGTCCTAATTGGCAAAGATGCAGCAACTGTTCAAACGTGTGTGCTGATCATAGTTTCTGCCCCAGGGGCACCAATATTTAATAAAAAGCGGAGAAAAAGATACCCCTAAAAGGAAATACATTTATGCTTTTAAAATATGGTATGTTGTGTCCTTTCATCACAAGGTACTATACAAATATATATGCTTTAATAACTAAATAGAAAACAGTACACAAAACCCACCCCTGTAGAAACAGCACAAAATATTCAAAGATAGCAAGATGCAGCACTCTGGGTAAGGAATCCGGGTGAAAGGCAAGGAAAAACCCACAATCTTCTTTAAAAAGATAGGTTCATGTGTGCAATGGTCGAGCTGAAGTATCTTGCGGTTCGAAGAAATGTGTAATGTGAGGGCCACCACGGTCAGTTTTACTGTCGGTTCACCGCTGAAGATGCTGGTGACCAGATGCACAGTACAAGGTGAGCAGTCTGATGCAGCATTCAAGGGTTGTGTAGGGAAATGTAATAGGGAAATATTTTTCCCTATTCTGAATTTCAACAAGGGTAACTCCACATTTCATCATCCACATTTTAGCAAAGGTCTGAATTTTAACTAGTGTCAAGGGTGTGAGACTCATGTGTGACTCAATGGTGTGAGGCTCAGGCTGAATATAATAGATGCCAATGTTAGGAATGCACAGAACACATGCTAGAAAAATAACCATGTTGCTCCACGATACCACAGTTGTGGGCTGAGTTGCACTAAAAATAAAACTACTATGAAACTAACATACTCATTTACCTTATCCATTTAACATATAACAGATTCTGATACTAACATTTATTGCAAACCAGACCATACCGGTTATATCAACTTGGTGCAGATTGATGGAAATGCATTGTAGTTTGGAAATGCGCTGTGTCTGAATGGGGGTGTGACAAATCAGAAGTGTGGAATGTGAGATCTGTTCTGCTAAAGACATTGCATTGTCTAAAAAACCTTCAGAGCAGGAAAACACTATTGAGATGTAGCTATTGTTTCTGCTTCTAAGCAGTGGGGATGAGCACAGTCAGAACACTCTTGGATTGTATGACTGACAGAAGGGAGGTGGTTTTGAATGACACATGAAGTCTTAGAAAAAGGCATGCAGAAGGAAAGCGCTGGGGCTTGGTCATTCACTCACTGGCTCAGTAGCTGGTAGCTGTCTACAGAAGGTTCGTACCAGGCACATTTTTTCCTCTGGCTGACTTCAGGAGCAGAAAGGCTGGTTGAAGGTTCATTCCAGGCAAAAAGGGAGTGGACCAGATAAAGAGGGCTTCTGTCCGACAACTAGATTGGGGTCGCGAGCAGTTCAAGACACACACACGATTAAAGATTTCTTCAGTAAGTTCAGTATATTTAAGGAGTGTGCTGATGAGTGAATGCTTGATATTAGATAGTGTAGAGTGGGTAAGCCATTTCATGTTTAGGTGCTGCCCAATGACATTTTAAACGTGTATGTAAAACTGTGTTTATGTTTCTCCAAGTTTTGTTGCGATGAAACTCAGATGTGACAGAAGCCCATGCTATGCCAATTTTTGTTGCGAAGTTCAAGGCCAATGTTGGCAGAACTCAGGGCATTATCGCAAATAGAATGTTGTGAAACCATTGCAGGAAAGGCTTCGCTTATGTTTGAATTACTACTTGGATGCACATGTAATTCTGTGTAAATTGCAGATTTCTAACTTCTGATAAGGAATAACAATTCGAAAAAGGTGAATTAGCCTCAATGTGCTTATTATGTGCTCAGCTTTATTAGGTTGGTATACAGAGAGATGCAGAACATGTGGTAAAATCTAAAAGCAAAGTTAGTCATTGAAAATTGTGTTACTCTGAGAGGCTCTGAATGAATGTTTTTATAGTAAATGTATTCTGAGGTGCAAGCCAAAATGACATAATGTGGTATTGTAGATAAGATACCATGGAAGGGGATGCGTTCATTGGAGTGCACTAAATCCAGTATTTGATCACCGTTAGTGAGTCAGGTAAAAGAACAATTATCAGGCGGTACTCTGAAGTTAGGCTCACCACTATACAACGAAGTACCAAAAATACCACTATGCCACAAAAATACCACGAAATATTAAAAATATAGCCAAAAATATCTCTAACAGTTGAAGCTCGATGAGGCAACAAGGGCGGCTTCAACTGGAGTTGAAGATCCGCAGCAAAGATGCTGGTAGTTTAAAAAGCGGTTCAAAGTGGCATTCACCAAAGTGCAGATCATGAGGACCAACAGGGTCCGTTTGACAGTCAGTTTGATGATGAAGATGCTGGTTACTAAATGTGCAGTTCAAGTAAGGTGGTCCGGTGCGGCATTTGCAAGTTGTGGTTCAAAGGGTCCCCCAGGGTCTGGTCAACTGTAGATGAAGATCGGCAATGAAAAGGCTGTTAGTTTGAAAGGCAGTTCAAAGGCAGCATGTCCAACAATGACCTTCTAGTTTGAGCCGAGGCAACAGTGCACCCAGCTGGCCCGGTGTGACAGTGAACTGGTTCTAGTTTGTGAGACAGTGGCTCAAAGATCGATCAAGTGCCAATGGCAGCTCTGGATGGTCATCTTGGTTAGACCGGGTTTGAACAGCTCAAATCACGGCTCGCAGTGGTTCAATGGTGAAAACACAGGGATCCTGGCTGTCTTTACTCCCAGCTTGCTGTGACTCCACATCCAGGGACTCATGGATAAGAATAGTCCTCATTCTTGGTATCCCAACACAAGGGTGGCTGGTACACACCTGCAGGGGTTCTTCAATTTAGAAAGATCCTGGGTACCAGTGTGGATGACAGAGAGGCAGGTCTTGCTCCAACACCAGGTATCCCCCAATGTGCCCTGGGCATGGTTAGGGAGAAGAGCTTACCTCTGCCTTGAACACTCAGTCTTCACCTCACTGGCAGAGTGTTATGATAAGTCAACTTTCCCAACAGAGGTCCAATGAATTATAGGTCTTTGTTCCAAAGAGACTCAATAATGGAGTGGGGGACTCCTTCTTTTAAAGGAAAACTCCTAAAGGGGTTAAATGCCTGTGCTGGAGACAAGTGTTATTTGCTTCCTTACAACATAAACAAAGGGATTTGTGCTAAAGTAAGTGGATGAGATAAGAATGAAAGAGAGATACAGAAATAAATAAGATGGTAGAATCCTCCTCAGCAATGCTGAGCTCTCTGTCTACACTACTTCCACCCCATTCCCTTGTCAATAGCAGCAAAGGCGCTTTCAGCATGCAGTCACCTGATGTGGGGCTTGTCCTTTTGGGGTGGACGTGCCGTTTGATTCTTGTTTTCCAAGACAGCTCCTGCTGGGAGGCTGTCTTGCTGGGGAGGGGTTTTACCCAACCTCACAAAGGATTAAAGTAGAGGCATAGCCATCCAGTCTCCTGCCCTGCTAGTTGAGAGGGCCAGGCTATCTGACCAGTTTACACATAACTGTACCACAGCTAAACTGGGTTCACAGTGCTGACACATATATGATATCAAATTGATGTGGATCTAATAAGTATGAGAGATCCTGGTCAGCATAACTTAAACTTATATTTAAATTTTACAACAGCCACCAGAATAGTAATTCTCATAGTTATGTGGCTTTGGTAACAGGGGTGCATGTCTTAAATGCAGCCCCTGTGCTGAAGTGGCTTGGCTGTCACTGCAGTTGTGAAATGGGAACTTGTGGCCCATGAACCTCTTCTGTGCCACTGAAGAACAAGTGCTGCAGATCAGACTACTGATCCAGCAGGGCACAGGTCTATACTATGCTTTTGTCATGGAGCTTATGAAAAGGGAGATCTAGTTAGCAGATCACCCTTTCTAAGATGGAATTACCGACATCATTTTTATTAATTAATAGAAATCTAAAACCACCAGGGGTTCTATGCACTTGCCAGATGATAATTCCTCATACTAAAGGAAATAGTTATGATTTGATTTTTATTTGATTTAATATACATATAGCAACAAGGCTTTGTATAATATATAACACACAATTCATATACAAAACATTTCATAGTTCACCAAAAAGCCACAAAATAGAATCAAAACGTATTCTAAACATTTAAAAATGTGTACTAAGTACAAATAAAATCTAACAATAATTGTATATCATTTCCCTGGATAAAGGCCAACCATGACAAAGGTATGTCATTAATAGTTGTTGCATTGTCATATGCTTTAAAAAAACTTCATACGTAGAAAATCTAAACTTTCACATTCAGGGATCAAATGAGACACTGTTTCACATGTCAGGTTTCCACATAGACGACAAAATGTGTGTGAATAGTGAAGGTTATAGTACCTGCCTTTAGACGATAGAACCACTGACACATTAAATTTAATTAGAAGGTAATATGGTATTACCCACATCATCTTTTCAATTAATAGAAATCTAAAACCACCAGGGGTTCTATGCCCCTGCCAGATGGCAATTCCTCGTACTAAAGGAAATAGTTATATAAATATCATGAAACAAATGGAATATGTATTTGAAAAACATATATTTTGATTAGGTCCAAACAAAATCAAACATACCACAAAACATAGCCCACTAGGCTATAAATAACAACAGAAAAGGGTGGGGCGAAGTTTAATAACACACAATGGGCCTCATTAAGAATGTTGCTGTAAGGCAACAATGGCGCCAGTAGTGCTACCGGCGCTGTTGTTGCCATGCCGCAACATTACGAGTTTGCTCGTGGGTGCCGCTCTGGATGCCTGCTCAGACCAGGCGTGCAGAGCGGCACCCGCGAGCAGACCAGGATGGTAGCAACGGTACCATTATGAACAGTACTGCTGCTACCATCCTCCTCATTCCCATTGAACCCTATGGGGGCTCAAATGGGAATGGGGACGTACCGGCTCCGGGTCCCGCAAAAGGGAATTACTGGGCCCTCCAAGGTTGGAATGGCTCGGTAAGTCCCCTTTTGTGGGAACCGGAGCCGGACCCGAGTTTGGGGGTAGCCATGCCCTTGTTAAGGGCATGGCTTCCTCCAAACTCGTAATGAGGCACAGTGAGTTAAAACATATGCAGGGTTGCCAGAGATCAAATGCATAGAGCAGTGAGAAGAAGATGTGAAAAGAGATGAGAAATGGCATGTCCTGGAGAATGGGAGTAATTTGTGGATCAGAAGCGTAATGAAAGGAGGAATGGATAGCGAAAGAGAACGTCTAGTAGTAATGGGGAAGTCTATTTTCCACTGTGGACTTTGAGACCTTCAGCAGGGGCGTGTAAAGCTGCATGCATAGTACTTCAATGGCTGCTCTGGGGTCATATTGGTTGCCAGCAAGCTCCTGAAAAAAAATGTGTACATGTTGTGGCTCTATCTGGAGCAGTCAGTGGCATGGGAGCATATATAGCATGTACACGGTTTCAAAAAAAGGAAGGAAGATATAGACAAGGTTAATTTTAGAGCAGCAAATTCTGCATGGGAAAAGATAAAAGGAGGTGAAAAATAAAACGGGGAAAAGGAGAGAAGGGAAAGAAAAGGGGGAAATGAGAAGACTCACACCCCAGAGCTGGATGAAGAAGCAGCTCGTGCTTTGACCCTGGATTTAGGATCCTGTAAACACTCACTATGGAAGGTGTGCAGGGTGTGGAAGCATACCAGGCTAGAAGGATGGGCAGGGCAGGAAAATGGTGGGAGCATTCCCTACTTCTAAGTGTGGGAAGATAGTTGGGGAGAAAATAAAGAAGACCCTGAAGCAGCACTTATCTTCCCACTCCTCGGCCCTGCGATGCTCAGCCATTGCTTGTTGAGTGGCTCCCATCTCTCTGCTTCTTCAATCTATAGGCTGCTCACCTCTCCATCGAGTCTACTGAATGTATCAGTCTACAGGGAGGACCTGGGTGTCCAAATCACAGAAGATTCCAGGAGGAAACTTTGTGCAGACCCTAAAGCCATGAAGCAAGACCTCTCCTTGAGGTTCATTTAACAAAGAATTACAATTTACGAATAGTTGTCACTGGGCAGGCTGTGATAAACGACATTAACTTTGGCGGTGAGTCTTGGACGGGATAACTAAGGTGTCTCCTAAGATTCCCAGGGATCCACTGACTGTCCTAATATACTGCATGATGTGTCCTTACCCTCCTCATCATGAACATGGCTATGCAGAGATCTTACCTGTGTGAAGAAGCAGGTGATGCATCCCTGGAAACTTCCAGAAGAACCCTCGATAGACGACGGGCTTCATGATACAGTGACACTCTTGGTGAAGGGAAAAGATATCTCACCAATGGAGGGAACTTCTGGGTGCATGCGACTTGCTCAGGGCGGGCTTTAATAAACTTTAGGTTTACGTTTAGTTCTAATTTCGTGGATAAAGTACGAAGAGTGATATGCATATAAAGACTGAAAAATACTGTTCACTTCATGGACCATGCAACATTTCTTGCTGATTGGTTCTGTTTTCTACCCACTACTGCCCCTTCCCATGCACTTCCTGCCCTGTTTACTGGACTGGGACAGAGGTTGTTATTTTTCGTGTTAAGTTGTCTCGATGATCAGCAATCTCTGAAACTATAGTATGAAATAGGATCTTTTTACATTTACTAAATATCTGTTGTCCAGGGCCTTTCCTCTAGCTGTCTGTGGCGTCCAGGCACTTTTTTTTTCTTGCTGTGTGCTCTGAAACCATTAAAACAAATAAACCTTTAAAAAGATAAAGGAGACATGAAAGATCAAAGAAGGATTCAGACAATGGTTCTTCATCTAGTGCAGTAACTGCTCGTGAGTTTGGCCATCAAATGAAGTGCTAGAAGTTCAGAGTGAAGGAGTGTGGCAGCCATTAAGGGCCCCTAGATGCCCAGGTGAGTATTACAGGGACTGGTTCAGTGCAATAGGCTAAAGGAAGTGAAAGATGCAGAATCAGAAGAGAGATGAAGGCGTAAATGATGAGTTGAGGTAAAAGGAAGGAACACGGACAGTGATGCAGTGGGAGAATGCATGACCGCGTTCTGGGGTAAAAAGGATGGCCCTTGCTTGAAACAGGGCGAAGAAGGGGGCACGAATATGCTAGTGGAAGTAATAAACTAACTGAGAAGAAAAGGATGGAGTGGGAAAAGGATGAGCAAATGAGACACCTAAGAGCTGGTAAGAGCATTGCAAATCGAGGTTGCACAAGAAAGGGAGATCGTGGAGAGTCTCATGGTGCCAATGGCCAATGATAAGTGAATCCTAGCATTCTTGATATGTGTCAGCATGTGCACTGAAAGGTGCCTTGAGCACGGGGTGGCAATATTTAAACACTCAGACGTCATATGCTGAATGCAATATCACTGCTGGGTATTATAGCGAAGAAAAAGCGCAGGGAGGGTTCAAGGCACTAGAACATCTGTATCGACTGAGGGTAGCCCACTGAAGGGTGTCATTACATATTGCAACGTAGCACACTCTGGTTGTCACAGATGAGCTCAATAATTGCCAGAACACCAAAGATAGTTCAAGGGTTTTTATTAATAGTGTGTTAATATCACTTCTTCTGATCTCAAGCTCAAACTAGTGGGTTTCCCTGCCTGGTCCCTCAGCCCCCCATGTGACCCCCCCCAATTCAGGCGCCCCTATCACACAGGGTGTTGTTGAAACTAGAGAACGGTATCCCCTGCTGACTACTCTAGCCTGAGCTTCAGGGAGCAAGATGGGAAAAGGTGCCAGACTCTACTGCTCTCCCAGCATCACAAACGTGTCGTTCAAGACTGTGGCCCTCATTCTGACTCAGGCGTTAAGGGGTTTACGGCGCCGTAAACGGCGCCGACCCTTAACGCCTGATTACAAGGTTCCCTTTGCGGGATGGCTTTTAACGGCTGCTTTTTTGCAGCCGTTAAAATCCATGCCGCAAAGGGACCTTGGCGATAATTACGGCACCGTAATTTACGGTGCCGTAATTATCGCCTTTCCCCATTCCCATTATGCCCTATGGGGCGAAAACGGGAATGGGGAAGGGTAAAATGGGAAATGGGGATTTACCGCCCCACTCACCTTGGAATGGGGCGGTAAATCCGCCAACCACCATGGCGTAAATGTAGTTTACGCCATGGTGGTAAGGGTACGACCCAGGCGGTAACTTACTGCCTGGGTCGTAATGAGGGCCTGTGCCTGTATTTTCTCAGACACTCTCTCATTCTCTCTCTCCCTCTTGCTCCCTTTCACTCCTCTCCCTGATCTGTCCCCTCTTGCTTTGCTCCTATTCTAGCTCTGCTCCCCCTTTCTCTCCCTCTCCGTTCGCTCTGGTCTTCCTAGGTCCTCTCTTCTCTCTCCTCTCTCTTCTTCTCCCTGAGGTCTGCTATCTCTCTCTTTCTCTCTCCCTCTCTCTGACCTCTCTACTCTCACATCCCCTTATGATATCCTCTCTCTCTCCCTCTATCTCCACTCTCCCCATCTCTTTCTCTCCCCTCACCTCTTTTCTCTTCTACCCCTACAATATTCTTATACTACACCTCTCTATTTCTCTTTTCTCTCTCTCTCTCTCTCTGTCTCTCTCTCTCTCGCTCTCTCTCTGCTTATCTCGCATCCTTCCTCCACCAGCTACTCCCTCCTGCCTCCTATTACAACTGTACTCTCTCTCCCTCTTCTTCGCTCCATGTCACGCTCACATTCCCTTCTCTATCTTCACCCTCTAATGTTCTCTCCTATCTGTCACACCCCTAACACGTACCCCCACACACACACACCACAATAATAGCTTCACTCTCTCGACTTGGTACCACCAGCTCTATAGACTCATTAACGCTTCCCAAACCCTTCCATCCTCATTCTGGTCTCTCGGTTCACCTCCATGCCACCTGAACTCACCCGAACACCTTTCGCTATGACTCGCTGCGAGGGTTCTTTTATATTGCGACTTCCCATTACTCCGCCCCCCATTCCCATTGGTCCTGTCTCTCACCTTTTTTTGTGGGCCAATCTAAGTCAGCCCTTTTCCCCAGGGTTGGATCATCATACGGCACACCTTTAAAAATCATTCTTAGCTGCACTCCCATTTTGTGCGCATTGCTTCATGTGGTCTTCATGGCTTGTTCACCTTGGTGTTCGTTCAGCGTTCTGTTCCTGTTGCGCCACAGTAAGTTGCCTTCCTTCTGCTTCGGTCGAGAATTTATGTGCGCTCGAGTCCCTGTAGCAGTATGTAGGCCAGTGGCTTCCTTTGGGCAGTCCACAGGGTTTCTCAGTCCCTGCAATGATTTGTGTAACTTGATGAAGTGGAGTAGCAGGGAAAACCTTAAGATAGTTCCAGAAACAGCACACAGCGGAAGGTAACCAAACTCCTGCCACGGCGGGTTCTCAAAAATGAAGTAATGAAAAGCAAAAACACCAGGACACATCCAGTTTATGTCATCTTTTTAATTAAATCGTATTGCCATTCACAGCCGTCATTTCGGCTGCTACCCCAGGCAACCTCCCTGCTACCCCTAGCACTATGTCTGCTACCCCTGGTCAAAGTGGCATTGTCAGTGTCAGAAATGTGTGATTCTTGGAGGCATCAAGTTGAATATCGATATCAAAGAGCATGATCTCATATCTCATATGTCTTTATAAAGCACTTGCCTAAATGCAATAACATGCTGCTTTAATATCTGTACGATTTAAAGAGAAACAGCGTTCTTGAACCTCTTGAATAAGGAGCAGGTGGAATTGTTAAGAGTGCGTGTTGTCCAGAGCATTGTTTGATTGTTAACATGATGCTGGGGACATCTTCATTTTCACAGATTAGGTTAAAGCAATGCAACTGCTAAAGGAATTCACTATTCCTGCATGGGGATTAGGGAAACGATTTTAATTGTAATGACACATGAATACCCTTTTGTCCCTGACCTAAAATAGCCTTTACATTCCAGGACTTTCATCACAAGCGTTGTTTCGTTTTTAAGATGAGGATGGGGAAATCTGTGTTTCCATAGATCAGGTTACCTCAATACAACATTTATTGGAATTCACTATACATATATTGGAAGTAGGAACGTGGTTTGAATGGTATTGACAAATTAATCTTCTTTTATTCTGAATTAAAATAGTCATTGCATTCTAGCACTTGTAAGTAAGATGAGAAACCACTCGCACTTCGCGCTTGGCTGATATGGTTATATATTGTCTTAATAAAATGTGTCCATATAAATAGTATCCCAAAGTCTTCAATCGGTTGCTACTCCAGTTTATTGTCTGGTAGTAAGTGAGACAAAAACAGCCAACACGTGTTTCAACTAAAAGTCTTTCTCAAGGCCAATGGGTTCTGTTATGGGTTGTCAGGTTAATTAATTTCAGCGTTCTGCCAGAGATAAGTTCTGGTGATGAAAATATTGGTTATGCGATCCTTGTCCTCTCGTTGGAAAATAAAATTCGAGGAGAGGTGTTGTGTGAGGAATCAACTCAGATGTGATCCGCGTGTCTTCCTCACGAGCACTTGTAGTTGTGCATTTATAATATATCAGAATGTAAAGAAAGAAATAAGGAGGAATAAAGGATTCACACCTAATATGGAACAACCTGAGCTGTCTGAGCTGTCTGTATTTTTTTTTCATATTAAAAACTGATATGTAAGTGTGTATGTTCCAGGAAAGACATATATTTTTAAGAGGGTATTCCTAAACTGAAGGAACTAGACTACAAATAAAACAGTGCAATGAGGACACAGTGCAGCTTCTCTCTCCAAGATTTGAAATAGTTAATTGAGTTAAGCAAACACCTGAGTGATATGTGCACAAGATGGAGCCTTAGTCCTTCATCATTCCAATGTGGATACATTGAATATCATTACATTGGGTACCAAAGGCACTTATTATTGAAGTGCTTAGAAGTGGTAGAACTCCATCCTGCAGCACTATGTAATTATGTTTAATAAGATGAAAGGCCTGTGCCATATGTTAACTTTGTGGGACCATGATTGTCTGAGAAACCTATATAGACAAACCATAGCAACACCCTGAAATGTACAACCTCTACAGATCAGAGGGGCTCAGGTGCAGGCCAGACTAGGTGAGTGCACAGAATTTACAAAGCTGATTTGGATATCTTGGAAATGAATATTACTAGCCCAGAGCGATACCCTCCTTATAAAGGTACGGACTGAGGCCACGATAACAGTTAATATCATGTTAATCTATAGGCCCCCTATACCAATGACTAATTTTATAACTCACACAGGTAATTTGATACTTCCATTGCTTAAACATCCCTCAAAATGTATGCTGATGGGAGACTTTAACCTGTGAAAAGGCAAAAAGAGTGATACACAGGCCATAGAGCAGGGGAACATGTTAAGCAGTGTGGGTTTTTCCCAATGTATTGAAGAAGCTACCCACATAAAGGGGAATACATTGGACTGTATTGCGACATATAATATTGCACTAAGCAAACCCAGGATGACGCCTAGCCCATGGTCTGACCATTCCTTTATCCACTGCTCTATACTTTGTCCTAACCAAATAAAACTAGTAGCAGTGGCCAAAACGTGGATTACCTCGAGAAATATTGGGAAGGTGAAGCCAGAAAATATGCAGGATTGGATTTTACCTTTAATAGATGACCTACACAACTTGCACACCTCTGAACAACTTACTAAATCTTATCAAGAGACAAAGAAAAGGACGATGCATTTTGTAAGGGGATATTTGACCAGGGCTGCTGGTTAAAGCTTGTTCAGAATCACTTCTCAGCACCTTGGCAAAAATTGTTAATACCTCGGTGACTGAATGTCATGTGCCTCTGGATCTTAAAAATGCATGGATATCAACACTATTAAAAAAGCCTGGACTAAACCAGATATGGAAGGAAACTATAGACCTATTACCAGCTCCTGGATAAGGTGGCCTATCAACAAATATTAGAGCACCTGACAAAGCATAATGTGCTTATTAAGTGGCAGTCAGGTTTCAGACCAGGCTTCAACACTGAATTGACTCTCTTAGACTTGAAGCGTAACATGGATAATGGCCAAACAATGCTGCTGATAGTACTAGACCTTTCAGCCGCATTTGATTTGGTGGAACATCCTATTTTGTTACACAGATTGAATGAGGTGGCACATTTCAGTGACTATGCATTGGATTGGGTACGCTCCTTTTTGGAGGACAGATCTGTTAGGATCTGCAGCCGCGATGGAGAGGCCTGCCCAGTTACTTTGCCTTATGGTGTACAACAAGGAGCCTGCTTGTCTCCCTCCCTGTACAACATTTCTACAGCCACTTGTGTCAAATCCAAGAAAGTAAGGGCATTTTTTTCTCCAACTACGCAGATCATTCTCCTATCGGGAAATCACATGAAGGATACGCTTGCTATCAATTAGGTATTTGATCTCATCCAACAGTGGATGAGGGAGAATGAGCTTGCGCTAAACAATGAAAAAACAGAACTCATGATCATAGGAACGAGACCCAGAATTTCCATATTAGGAGCTGATTACTTTGAGTTCAAAATAGCAGAATGTAAAATTCCTACCAAAAAGAAGATTAAAAAGCTTGGAGTTTTCTTCAATCAAAACCTTAACATGAAAACTCAAATTAACAGTCTTGTTTCGTCATCTTTCTACTATATAACACTATTGTATCATATACGTCCATATCTCTCCACAAAGATCAGTGAGACTTTCGCTAGAGCGATTATAGGTTCCAAGATAGACTACTGCAGTAGCTTTTTGACCGCAGTCAACAAAGGGGAAATTGCAAGACTCCATGTCATACAGAATAGTGCCATCAGAGCTATAGTCAGACTTAAAACATACAACCATATCTCAGAAGCCAGGAGGGGCTTACGATGCCTAACGGTGGAGGCTAGGATACACTTCTGTTTGCTTACCATAGTCTACAAATGCCTAGAGGGTTGGAATCCACAATATCTGGCAGAAAGGATAACTAAGAAGCCAGCTGTATAAAATATGATATCAGATAACACCAATATGCTGGTTGTACCAAGAGCAAAGTTGGTTCAAGTCAATAAAAGTGCTTTCTGTATAACAGCACCCAGACTCTGGAATTCAACCCCGTCTGAGCTCAGAAGTGAAGAATCATTGGATGAGTTTAAGAAGAAACTCCCTACTGTTAGCCAGTGTTCACACGTAGTGCAGGTTTTTTTAGGTGAGTATTGTATGTTGCCTGCTGTACATCTGCTTCCATCCTTGTAGGTTTCCATCTTCTGCGCTCGTATGTCTCTGGCCCTTTTTTGGTTTGCGCTGTATAAATTAACTAAAGTAAAGTAAAATGCACACTTGGCATATGATACAGTACCGAGGCATTGGAGGATGTACTTTTCCCATGATTACTATATAACTGGCATGTTAGACTGTAGGTGGCGTAAGATGGCAATACCTATCCATATAAGGTCTTACTATTACATGGAAGCAGTGCCCCTCACTTGTGATGGTTATGCTGGTTATTGCGTTGGGATTTCATGGCAGCACTCATGACATATCAAGAGACTGCCCTGGGTAATATATGGTTGAAAACCAAATATAAACTCTTTTGTCTAATTAGAAACAATTTATTTTATTAATAAACACGTATTGTAAGATGTTTAAATCAACAATGCCACTTCCCTTGATGTCATCAAAGTCATAAATCATGTGCCCCACTTCCTGTCATGCCATTTTCCTGTGACGCAATTAAGGTCAAAGGCCATATGATGTCACTTTCTGTGATGTTATTGGGTGAGTGATGTCACTTGCGCTACCCCTGATATTTTGGTGAAATGACATACTTATCATTGTTCTGTAAACAACATGTTAATGGTAGTCTTGTAAACAAGTTATTCTCCAATCCCCTGAGTGCAAAAAAGGTGTCTTAAACCGGTCAAAAAAGTGTTAATCCTGGTTTAACGCATCTTTTTGCATTACACGAGATTTTCATGTTTCTGAACTGCAGAGTGGGGTCAAAGAACAGGGTTAACTTTCCCTGCTCCCCTTTCCTCTCCACCTGCCAAGCCAAATGGTTTTCCTTCAGCATGTGCTTTTCATACAGGTGAAAAACCACTGCATTTCTGTGGAACCTGCCTAAAGGGCTGCCGGATTCTGTAAGAATACAACAACTATGTCTTCCGTAATGCGTCTATGGTGGGAGGCATTTACACTTCTTTGCCCAACGAAGCACAGAAATAAGTTCAAACCCGTTTACCAGGTTTAACATGGATTCTTTAACCTCACACTACAAACAACGAACATTGCACAGAGGGGACATCAATATATATAAAGGCACATGTTGGTAGGCCCCTCCGATCAATTTAGACTTGTTGCAAAATGATAGAGCTCATTTTCTTCTGCACCGTAACCTAAATGGATGGCGTAATAGCCTTGTGTAAGGCTTTTGTGGCATGCATGCACGTCACGGCTCATTTGTGTTAATTTGTAGGGCGGCAGGCAGGGGAGGAACGCAACTTGTATTTCCGCCACCTGCCTCCTCTCCACCTTAGAAATGCTCCAGCATCTTTCACCAGCATGTAGTTTCATGCCGGCACAAATGATGGGGCTCCCTGTGGGGTCCGCCGGCTCCATGCGCCAGCAAAAAGCAGGCAGACTCCATAGGGATCCATTGCAAACGCTGCCTGCCATGTATTGATAATACATTTGCACAGCAGAGTGCGAAAGTGCAGGGCAAAATGTGGCCTGCATGCTTGTACACCACCTTTTGCCCTGCACGTATGGTCTCCACTGTGCATATCACCAGAATTCAGCGGCGCGGACCTGTCTACATGTAAAGTGAGGCAGGGCACTAGAATATGTAGATCACTGCGCTGATAATTTGATTATTATTGTTGAAGATCCTGCTGCCAGTGATGAGGTTCTTAGGAGATGGCGCCCTTCTGTCTCGAAATTGGGTTGAACAGAGACTAGTTAGAACCTTATTCACACAGGCTCTGGGTCAGAGGTTATGATTTCAGATAGTATTATCCGTTCTCAACAGTGGTAGAAGTGTACCAAAAAAAGCAGTGGAACTGTGACCCCAAATGGGGGCATAGGAAGCAGGAAGGGAGCTGCGTGCAACACATTTTTCAAGACTTGCAGTCATGCAGGTTGACAGCCAATTCACTTAAAACAGATTTCAGTTTAGCTGTAACTGCAATCGGGTGCTAAAGTGGAGAAGAGTGCTTAAACTTCACAAAACAGTTCCGGAATGGTAAAAATGCCTGCAAAAAGTATTGCAAATGTTAACAATAAAAAAATAAAAGTAGTGGAACGCCGCTCCCAAACGTTCCTGCTCGCTACGACCACTGGTTCTCAAGAACTCAAACCTAGTCTAAAAAGGTTGGTCACGGGGTGGATTTAATAACAGAGTTTAGCCAACGCGTGTTTCGACACTCCTGGCTCTTTTTCAAGGGTGTGTGAGTATAAATATTCAGATTACAACGTGTATATAATTCATCGGTGTAAAAATCACTAGTAGAGTTAGGGATAACTTTACTTGTGATTTGTACACCGATGATGGCACATCAGGGCCGTCCGGTATCCCAAAGAGAGCTAGTACCAACTCTCCTCTTTTCTTCCTATTGCCTTGGTGTAATTCGTTGGTGCATACTAATGTACCAATATCCCCTAATCTGGCAATGACCCACGCCAATGTACAATTTTGTATATTACTATAACATCCATATGAATAATGTAATCTATTTCCATGATGTCACATAAGTACACACGTTTTACTCAAACCCGCGTGACACTCCACACTTATGGTATCTCTCAAACACTTCCCTTGGGCTTCACTACTCGGTTGTGTCAACAAAGTATATCCATGTTGGAATCTGTATATTTAATAATCAACCAGCCTTGAAAAGGACCCAGAAGGGTTGAAACACGTGTTGGCTAAACTCTGTTATTAAATGCACCTGTGAGCAACCTTTTCAGACTAAATTTGAGTTCTTGAGAACGTATAATGCTATCTGAAATCATAACCTCTGACCCAGCGCCTGTGTGACTAAGGCTCTAAGCAGTCTCTGTCTCAAAATGAGCCCCAAAGTGTTAACTATAGCCAATATGTGTTTCACGCTTCTGTGTTTCATCAGGATTACTTATAGAGCATACATTTTTATTGTCTTTTTCTGCAGTGATAAGTATACAATTTCCTCATTGTTAGGTGTAGAATAACAAAGGGGAATGAAACACTGCAAGCTAAAGAAGAGTTAAATGAAGTGCCAATGGGGAAATATACTTGTTAGAACAGAGGGAATAGTAATCAGTATATATAACATCTATTTATAATAATATGCAACTGTGGGTTCCTAGTGTGAGTAAATCCTCTAACTGTGGGGTGGCAAAATTCGGATGATTGTCCCAATGGAGTTATGTGGGCGATCCACAGGTCACCCTCACTTAGTCTACACCATTAGGCATTGAGCAGTCACAGGTCACCAGAGCCTGATGCTGGCCCTTTAAGGCCCACTCAGGATTTAGAGTGTGCCCACACCCAAAGTATAATTAGCACTAATCCTCCCCTATGTTCTAGTACGAATCTCTATGCATCGCCTCCCAGTGCTAGACTACCTGAAGCACCACACTAGAAAGACTGGAATCTCCAGAGAGAAAAAACAAAACCACAGGCTGACTGGCATTCAGCTTTTGAAATTAAATATATATTAAACGCACACTTTTATTGTTTCCAAAAGCCCACAGTGTAGATAAACCCACATTAAAGCTCCAGAAAAGCTTACCCCAGGATGCGTGTACCCACACAGAAAACAATGTTACCAGTTCATTGTCTGTCGGCAGCCTCTCCTAATGCGAGTTAAATCAAGTAACAATTTCAAAGAGGAAAAGCATTTCCCCAGAAGTGGGTGGTACAACATTTACAATTAAGTATCCCTTGAAAGTATTTTCACTTGTTAGTAAAAAAAAAGTATGCAATTTAAAGAAAATCAAACACTTCTTTCCCACAGAAGAGTCAGACACACTTTTGCTGGCTTGCCAACCTGTATCAAACACACACAGCAACTAGGAAAGCTGTACAGCTCACAGACTATATTTTCCAGAAAAAGGGGAGCGGTGAAAGCATTTCAAGATGGTGGCCAGGCCAGATAAAGCCTTGGGCCAGCCTCTAAACTGCACGAAAATACTCAACTCAGCCATTTAAGAGTAACCTATCCCATTCAAGGGGGAAGGTGCACTGCCCTGCAAAAGCCCAGAGCACAGTCAGACAGGGAGGGATGTTGAAGAAGGAGTTGCTGGTAAATATTTGGAGACATTTGGAGTAAGGATGGTGCTAGGAGAGAGGAAACTCTCTGGATAATAGGAGGAGGTTAGTGGAGGCAAGTGCCTAAAGGACGGTTTGAGACTAAAGGGGAGAAAGAGGTGATGTGCGAAAAACATCTTCAGGAGAGAGGGTGGAAAGGGCTATGTTGAGGAGGAGGTAGTAAGATAAAGAAAATAGTTATTTTGACGAATAGGTGGTGAGAGGGAAACATTATTTCAAGCAGAAGCTTTGATAGAGAAATGTGTATGAGGAGGTTGGGGAGAGCCATCTTAAGGAGATGACAAGAGAGTAGAAGGAGGAGGTTATGAAATATCAGGAGAAGGCTGGTGTACATCCTAAGGAGGTGGCAGGCCATTTGAAGAAGGAAAGGGAAGAACACTCTGGGAAGATTTCTTGAAAGATATCAGGAGATGTTTGATGAGAGATGGTAGGGGAAGGTTAAAGAGAAAACTCAGGAGGAGGTTGGTGAACATCAAGAAGAGCTAATAGTAAATCATGCAGACATGGCAGGAAGAGAACAGGTGGGAGGAACAGTCAAACAGCAAAGGAAGTGTCCAAACGGAATGCTAAACCCAAGCCATACGGTAAGATTCTGATCTGAAGGGGGTGGCCCCAGAGTGGGATATGACATGATGTTTAGGAGGGACAGGACCACAGTAGCAGCAGAGACGTGGCCATCAGGGGTCAAGTAAATACCTGAGTAAAGGAAGGTGACAGAAACCTTCAAAGAACCTCACTATATGAAAATGTTGTCTAAGCTCCTCCCCTCTACCCTTTGCTCATCCTAAGACTTTCCTAATGAGAAGATACACCTCTTCATAAACAAGAGCATTGGAGAGAAAGAAAGATTTAGGGGTAGAGACACCCGAAAAGCATGTTTCATAAACATTTTAAGCCTGTGACAAAAGAACTAAAGATGCTGTCAAAAGAACACCTAAGTAACCCCTTGAACCCAACAAAAAATATTTAGGAAAAAACAAGAACAAGACTTTGGAAACCACTGTCAGCCCAAAATTAAGGATGCTGATGATGTTCAGTCAAGGAACTGTGTTCTAAAGTTTGATTTTAATTCATTGCCATTTATTATATTGGTGTACCCCGGAAACTATACCTCACATAAACACATGGTTAGATCTGATCTCTGTCTTTCGTCTCGTTTCTGATTCCTGTCACTCCATGTGAGAAGTTGCTTCAGAAGTAGGATTTCCCGTGGCTTGTTTGTGTAAGATAATAAGAGTGTCTATCTCCCTTTCTACCCTGGCAGTATTTGCTGGGGATTACATCAGGTTTTGGTAAGGTAATCCGATGCTGATCAATCAGATGACAATGAGACAGAGTCTGACAGTGATCTGGACCACAAACTCATTGGGTTTACCTTGCAATGGAAGGCACCATACCATCGGAGGAGCAAGCCCAAGTGAACACCAGAGAGGAATGCCAAACAGTTACCAAAACTAAATTCTAGCAGCTACACTCTCCCATATGCCCAACTTGACAAAAAGAGGAGACCACAAAATATTGTTTCCATCTTCATGTAACATTTTTAGGCAACCAAGCAGGTCCAACCTGAGATGTACTGGATGACCAGAGATCAATGCTGTAGTTACAACAGCCACGGCAGGAGCTTAGGCAGAGGGAGGCATGCAGATGTCATCCATCATCCTGAACACACTAGAAAATGGGCAGCTGGCATTTCTCAGACAGTTGAAGACCTAACACTGGCCCCATCCCTTTCTCATCTTCAAAAGTACTCAAAATGAGAGGACACCAATGACTACTTTAACAATTTTGAGCAGATTGCCAATGCCACCAGATGGGAGAAGGCCAGTTGGCCTGACTATATTGCCCCCCTACTCACCAGAGAATTATTTTGCACTTCCCAGGTTTTGAATGCCAATGCATGAACAGAGTATGACCCTTTAAAATTGGGCATTATGTAAATACTGGGACAAGATGAAGAGTACCAACAGCAGCAGTGCTGAGAGGTCAAATTCCTCTGCTAGGAAACTAAATATCAGATGTCATACATGATCTAGTTCCTGGAGAAGTGGTTCTGAAAAAAGACATTGGAGAGTACCATCTACAAGGCCTCTGCACTATCTCCCAAAGTCTACCTTGGGGGTTTTGATCCAGACAGCCACCAGTGCTCAAAGTATGCAGCTGTAGAGATCAGCTAACCTACAACCCCACCCTTGAAGGGTGCCTCTGCCCCCAAACAAGCCTGGGTGTCCCCTTTAGGCTAGTGCTTACACAAAGAGGAGAAAGTCACAAACTTGGTGTTAACAGACCTTGAGCTGACCCAACATGGCAAACGGTAACACCTCTAAACCTGACAGTGAAGCCTACTATCAAGAAGGAACAAAGGAGGAGCTCACCCATCCTGATGGAACACCCAGCCATGGGATGCCTTGCTAGCAGAAAGATTGGATATCTATCCCGCTCCAGTTCCACTCTGCCCTCTCCAAAGCCAATGAACACAATATATTTTGTTCCAGAGGACACAAAAGACAACAAAGAGAACTGGTGGCTGGAGTCTGAGTACTAGACAGCTCAAGAAGAGGCAGTCCTAGCACAAGGAAGACACTGGCACACTTATTATCTTTTAGTCACATTGGAGGGCAAAACTACTATGCTTAATGGACTTAGACAGCTGTCAAACCATCAGCCGGACTGACCTCATCCTACCAGAGAAACTAATTCTAGAGACAGACCTCCCCGAATCTGAAGCGTGGTTTCTGGCCTCCGAAGTAGAAGAGGCTTCAGAATATGTCAAAGTCTTGGTCAGTTGGTTCAGGAACATTTCTAAGATGCCAGACGAAATCCAGACTTTCTAAATGGGGATCTCAATGTAGACAGCTTGATTTCCTACAGACCATTTAGGGCATCTCAAGCCCACAGTATAATCAGGGTCAAACCTCCCCTGTATTTAAATAATGATCTATACATAGCCCCAGCCCATGTGTGAAAGCCTGTAAGTCCCACTTGCAAGACCCATATCTCTTGGTGGGGAATGCAGACACACAGGCTCACCAGCATTCAATTTTTTGAACAAGACAGATGTCAAACACACAATGTTACCTCTGTCCATTTCCCTTGCGATCTGTGTATCCCACATCAAAGGTCCAAAGAAACTTTTCACAGAGCATGCATAACTGGGCAGGCAAAAAGCTTACTAATCAACTCTCTCCCTACAGCCTCTCTTCATGCGAGTAATACAAAGTTACAATTTTAAAGGAAAGGGGAAATCATTATCCCCAGAACTGGGTGCTGTAATTTTCCAATTCATTGTCCTCTACCCCTTCGCAGTCATGGGCCACAAGGTATTTTGTCCCAGAGGATGCAGAAGACGCCAGTGAGACCTGTTGGCTGTAGCCTGAGTACCAGACAGCTGAAGATGTGATGGTGATGGCACAAGGAAGACCTTGGCACACCTATTATCTTTCAATCACTTTGGAGGGTGAAATAACTGTCACCATACCATACTCAGGTAGCTGTCAAATCACCAGCCTGTCTGACCAGATAAACACTCATCAGTTGGTCCCCATTATGTATATGCAAGGGGCCTGCCAAGCCTACCCGAAGACTTGCGTGAAGTTGAACACCCAGGGAAATCATTATGAGGCCGAGATAGCTGTTTTTCCATGGCTACCTGACAAACTAATTCTCGAGACAAAACTCCCAGAATATGAAGAGTGATTTTGATCCTCCGAAGTGCAAGAGGTTTCACAACATGGAAAAGACCTAGTCAGCTGGTTCAGGAAAATCCCTCAGATGCCAGAGTGAATCCAGACTTCCTGAAAGAGGATCTCAATGTAAGCAGCCTGATTTCCTACAGACCTGTACTATCATCCTCTAAAAGTCCCCTGGCTAAAACTGCAAACATTTATTGGAGTGACAAAAGGGACCAGGTACCTAAACAAGCTAGATGATTATGGGCAGTGAGGAGGTATATAGGGCAAACCCTGGCCACTCTCACATAGTTGCTGCAATAAGGCTTGGTAGAGTCACACATCCTGAGAGCCTGATATTGGCCCTTTAAGGATCACTGTGATGGATCCCTCGATATCGTCACTTTTCCCCCAGAGGGGGAACCTTGCCATGGGGCCAGGGAGTTAAGGGAGTTACCAGATAGTCTCTCTGGGGGTAGTAGTCAGCGGGAGGATCCCATGGGGGAGGTGATGACTATCAAGGGAGACTGCGGTATGACAATTACCACTCTGTCCCTAGAGCCACATCCTTCTTCTTCTTCTTAATTATCGGAAGCGTGGGCGGACCCACGCAGGCGCTTCCCCATCCTATAGGATGATGTGCACCGTACCCACTAATTATTATTTGGCTCCATTTAAGCTCACAACTCCTCCCACCTCCCCGTCTGCCTCACAAAATCCAACATCACACTACTCCTCCTCCTGCCTCTCTCCCCATCACCTCCCAGTATAATCCTCTCACTCAGCTCAGCCACACCCAACGCAGTCAACCGAACCCTCATCAATTTTCTCTCTGTAACATGTCTTTCACACCTAATCAAAAAATGTCCCACAGTTTCAGGCACCCCACACACCGCACAGTCCCTTGATTCACGCTTCCCTATTCGAAATAGACAGTCATTCAGCCCCACATGACCCATCCTCAACCGATTCAGCATCACCTCCTCCCCCCTCCTCCATTCTGAACTCCCTGCATCCACCTTCACCGACACTTTCCCACGAACACCGAACATCCACCTGCCCTTCACCCCATTCACCCACCTCTCCTGCCACTCATCCAGGACCCGTCTCATCATCACAGCCTTCACCTCATCCACACTCAAAGGCAACCTCACATCAATCGCTCCCCTCCTCATACCCTCACCCGCCGCCAGATCCACCAACTCATTTCCCAAAATGCCACTGTGACTGGGAACCCACGCCAACTCCAAATCCATACCCCCGCGCACACACCGATCAATCTTCATCCTAATGTCCAAAATCACATCCCTCCTATCACCATCCCCTGCCACAATCGCCTGTAACCCACTCAATGAATCTGAGAGCCACATCCTCACACACTGCTAAGACCACAACATTCTCATCCTATGTACCCCTTCTTTCAGCTCAATATTACTTTGGACAGTGTAGACCTATGTATGCATGTGAAGAAAACCATACTGTGATGAGGAAGAGTAGGGAAAATTGTGGCTCTGTAAATAATGACACAAGGAAGAAGGAAAGAAGAATGAATAACCCTCCACGGAACCAAAACAACCATACCGGCTGTCACCTGGACCAGCAAGAGATAAAAAGAGAGGAAGGACGCTACAAACTTGAGAGAGGGGTCTGGGGCCCGAATACCGAAAGGATTACAGAATTACATCGGCAAAACAGGACAGTGCACCGGGACTGAGTGAGAGACAGTATAAACCTGAGAAAGGGGTCTGGGATCCTTACAAGTGGAAAAGAAGACCAAGGAGAGAGAGAGATACCCTTTTTACAAGACTCAAAAGAAAACCAGGGGAGGAGAAAGAAGACCTCCTGCAAATCCACAGACGTCAGTGGGACTACGAAAGGAGAACCTAAGAAAGGAATGGGGAAGGGGGATATATTTCCCCCTTCTATATGGAACTATAAAAAGCTGCCTAAGAGGACCTGGGGAAGGGAGATCTCCCATTCTAACTGTGTGAAGCTATCTTGAAAGGCATGGTGATGGCCAGGGAGAGGAGGAGCGCTTCCTATAGTCATGAACTGCCAAAACCTGTCCAGAAGGAAGGAGTCACTTTTATGGAATCAGGGTGAAGTTAGTATTGTAGTTTTCTTTTGAAGTCTGAGGGATGGAAAGAGGTTTTGGACATAGGACAGTGGACTATCTTTCGTTTGACAGACATTCAGACACTAGCCTTAATTTTGTTTGCGCCACGACAACCACTCTTAGTTATAGGGACAGCTAGGGTTTCGATTTTAGTTCCTTTCAATAAAAGTTTATGACCAGAAAATAAATGTCACCTCTGTGTCCCGCGTCTAATTCTGCACCCTTACATGGCCCACGATTTAGGGTATTTCAAGCCCATAGTATAATTAGGGTCAGAAACCCACATCGAAGGTCCAAAGAAACTTTCCCCAGGTTTCTCATAACTGCACAGGTAACAAGGTTACTAATCCACTCTCTCCCTGCATCCTCTCCTCATGTGAGTAAGACCAAGTTGCCATTTTAAATGAAAGGGGAAATGTTTACCCCCAGAAGTGGGTGGTATAATGTTTCCAATTTCACTGTCCTTTGACGGTATTTTCACTCAAAGTTGCAATTTGAAAACATACAAGCATTACTTTCAAATGCAGGAGAGATAGTCACACTTTTAAAGGGTTTTTAATACTCTATCACACATGTTGAACAGTCAGGGAAGCTGTACCGTTCTTAATATGTGCCTTCTAGAAGAAGAGGAGGAGAAATGCATTTCCAGAGTGGTGGACAGACCAGTTAGAGTATTGGTCCAGTTCGTAAATTGCAAAACAAACTTCAGTGTGTTAAGGCAACCTATTGCAGCCCCTCACCAATTCAAGCACACATGTGCAGCTAAGGGGGAGAGAACACAGCCTTATAACCCCCAAGAGATGAGTCTGAGTGTTGGGAGCTTGGAGAAGGAGTTTCCAGTGAGAGTTGGGAACTGTGAGAGGCCTGAATAAGGAGACGAAAACAAAAGTTGATAATTACACGATATGGTTGTATTCAAATAATAAGAGGGGAAGGAAAATTGCCTCACTTGCCCTAACTCTATGAAGAGTTTCCCTGCCCCAACAAAAGGGACTAATGGACCAGTCGTTGTCAGGGTGTCCACAGTAAATTCCATTGTCCTGTGGCCAAAACCTATTCTAACGCTCATGCTACAACCCCACCAAAACTACTATTAAAGAAGGAAATAATAGGTTGGCTGCCTTCTTAATGCCTTTCCTCTAATGATGATGCCTCACTGACTATTTGGCTGAGTGATGCCCGTATCCTATTTTCAAGGAAGTGGCCTTCTTCCTTAGTGTTTGACCAAAGATGTCCACCAAGTGCCAAGGGGACAATCCTCTTCCTTCGTCTTATAGTGCCAGGGGGACAATCCCCTTCCCTGGACTTTACTGGCTGGTATGCCAGTTGTTATTTCGCAGCTCCACTGCAGTGAGGAAGGATAGGGGACTACAGTTTAACTCTTTTTAAGGTTTTCTTTCTTTCCACAATTGTCCGCTCGACTCAAATACTGTCAATTATGCCTTCAATACGACTAGGACGAGGAAGATCAGGCTACAGATTGAATGGGTTCGTTTTGAATAAGAATAGACAATTTCCTTCAATGCCTGTTACAGCTTTCTTATTCTTCCTTTTCTTCACAAAAACACACGTGTAACGTTTTTGGGTTTGTTTCATTCACAGTGTAGGGAGACTCTTATGCACTCATAATACACATGTTGAGCAAACTGTATTTTCAGCGATGCTCAATTTCGGGTTACTTATATTATGCTTGATCCATTTGCTTGCCAGAAAATGCCTTAATTTCCCATACACTGGGACGAGGAAGAGCAGTGTTTTCAATGCTTACTAGCAAATCCTTTTAAAGTCTCAATTTCCTTCATTTTTCCTCTCCTAAGAATTACAAATTTGACTAATTCTTCAGTCAAATTTCTGACCCAAGTTTTGCCCTGTGATGTTCATATCACTTGCTTGTTTAGTTTCTGACTTGCGTAATCACCCACCACACGCTTTCACCAGCCATTACATGTTGGTGTCTGATTACCGGATGGTTTATGGTGCTGTCCCCCGGCTGTCGGCATTGCCACAAGTCACTGAAGCCTTTAAACTCTGCGCTTCTCCGTTGAGCTCTCTCCAGGGCCAGCATCGCAGTTCTTGACCTGCATCGTCGCGTGCTATCAAAATGCTCGCCGACTCGTTTATCTGCCTGTTTGCTCCTTTTAGTCAGGACGCTGATTGTGTTTATGCCTTGCTCTCTTCCAATCCAGAGGTTAAGAATGCCTTCGGCGTTCAAGTGGCAACCGTTTGCACTTTGTTTTGCATGCTGCCTATGTCATGAATGCTTTCTGCATTCCGGCGGGAGAAGTTATTTGAAGACTTTCCCGTTTATCCTTTTTGGACTTCCTGCTTCTCCAGTCTGCCTTTTGCTCTTCTGCCTCCGTGACGTACTCACTTCCAATACCCACTTCTACCACTTCCATGACTGCTGCTGCCACTACTGCTTCGCCTTCTCTCTCTGTAACTGTTTTCTACTTCCCTTTTTATTGGAAGAATGTCTCCTATGAGAAAACAACCACTAGAATGTTGACTGCAGTTTTCCAGCACCTCTGCATAGGGACTCCTGTCCCAGTACTACAGACATTTACTCCTGGTGTCATTTTCTTAAAACACCTTGACTCATGTGTCCTGGTTGTACAATGAGAAAAAGTGTAGGGAATCTTTTTATTAAGTTGTGTTTTTCGGATGGGGTTAATGTTTATTGTCGTAACCTTTATGTCCATAAAAGGACCTTGGAAGAATAAAAGGTGCTTCAAGAGATAGTGTTTGCTGGAAAGGAGAGTCAAAAGAGGTATGAGGATGGAAGGAGCCGAAAGGAGAGAATACACTGAGAGGGAAGCATCTTGGGGAGGAGCTTGAAAAACGTTGTCTAGAGGAGGAGAAAACCTTTCCAAGGTGAAAGTTGAAGAGAGTTATTTTTGCAGGAGGGAGTTATTTTAAGGAAGATGGTAGAGAGAAACATCTCAAAGAGGAGGTTGGAGGATGGAAAGAGTTATTTTGAGGAGGAGCTGGTGAGAAACATCTTTAGGATTTGGTTGAAGAGAGTTATTTAGGAGAAGGGTGTACAGGAACGTAATGAGGAGGTGGTGAGTGGAGAAAAGTAAATTTAATTGGGTTCTTATGTCGTGCTTCATGCCAGAGCCCAACCTCTAAGCCCGGGACTGGGTTGCATAGCCATGCTGCTCAGCATTGTCTTGCTTCCAAGACAAGTTTGTTGCACCTGAGCTATCCTCCCGGTCCGGAAATAAACCTTGGAAACATCAGAAGGACGCAGTTGGTGAATATCCAGAGGAGTTGGTAGGAGACTTGAAGGAGGAACAGGAGAGCACCTTCAGGAGGAGATACCTGAGAGAAATCAGGAGGAGGTTGGCTAAAGATATCAGAAGAAGGTTGAAGAGAGCTATCATGAGGAGGTGGGTGAACACGAGGTGCTGGTTATACATCCAGTAGAGGTGGCATGCAAGGTGCCAGAACATATTGTTAGACTCCAGAGGGTGTGGAATGCCCAAGGCAAGTTGTAAGGGAAATATCCCGAAATGAAGGTGTTGCACCCATTGTGGAAGGACAACGAGCATGTGGTCTGATATTGAGTAGGGACATGTCCAGAGTAAAGTCGAGTGTTGGTCAACAGAGACCAGATCAGGATCCTATTAGAGGGAGATAGTAGTGACCGGCAAAAAGCCTGTGTATTCAAGAAAGTAGTCCAAGCTTCTCACCTCTGCCCTCAATTCATTCTAAGACTTTCTTGGTTGAGAAAAAGATATACCTCTCCATAAACAAGAGCCTTGGGGAGCAGGTAATCAGAGGGCCACGCACACTGAAAAAGCATGGGTCTGACCCCCTTTGAAGCTCACAATAAAAGGCAGAAAGACTCAAAGACACTGTCAGAAGAAGGTGTTCAGGAACCCTTGAAGCATGTAACAAAGCACTTAGAGACAATTAGAGACAATACGAAAAGAAGGGTTTGGGAACCCTTGTAAGCCCTCAATGAAGGATCCTGACTAGGGTTTGTCAGGGAACTGAGTTCTGAGGTTTGATTTTGGATCCTCTCCATTCATTACTTTGCCCCATCCTGTATACTTCATCCAAAAATAAAAGCATTGTTATGCACTGATCACTATCTTGGTCTGATGTCAGATTCTTGGCAGGGTTGGTGGCAAGGGGTGTCAAAAGTGTAATTTACCTTACCATTTTAGGTCAGCTGGTGCCAGATACACCAAAATCAAAACAGGAAGGGTATCCCTTGCGACAACAGGAATCGTGTTTTATTTGTTTACAGTAATAGTTTTGTATTGCACTGTTGTGTTATCAGGTAGCCACTTTACACGGGCGGTTGGTATGGGGAGTCCCAACACTGTTAATATCATGGCCGAAAGTATCCTTGAAGATGTCTGCTTTTAGGGTCCTTATGAGGGAGCATAGACATGGCAGAGTCTTTGGTGTTAGTTGACTGTGAATGTGGGGCCAGCGATAGAGAGACTCCGGGTAGTTCAAAGGAGTCAACACAAAGAATTAAAAAGACAGAGACTGCCATTTCAGGATTTAAAATAATACAACTGTTTTCTGTGCTGAGGGAAAAACAGGTGGCGTGATTAGGAAGATACAGAATCTGTAGTGACCTGAAACTATCTGATTTAGTGAATATCATTGCCATAGTTGACTATACAGGGTTGTATAATATTATAATATAAAAAAGAAAGATACATTATAGTGGTGTCTGGAAATGTATGGGAAGAAATATGCTGCTGCCATGTAAGTCTCAGTGTTTTGCCCATAAGCATGTATAAAAAACCGTAGAATCAGGTTCGTAGAAACCATGACATCTAATGCAAAGACATTGGGTCTAGTCCTGTTCATAAAGTGTATTTAATCAAACATTATAAAAGATAATGCACATTTATTTATTTATTTATTTATTTATTTATTTATTTATTTGTTCAGTTTCAAAGAAACTTTATAAAACACTAAAAACAGTAAAACACAGTATATCAAATCCATTATACCATTAAAAACCAGCATAGTATATCAAACATAATAATATCATACATTTGCCAGGGCTTCAAATATCCAACTAAAACAAACTGTTTTTGTAAAAGACAACAATTTCATTCTGACAGTACATTAGTTCTTCTTACACTATCTAAAAATACACATTAATTAAAAAGGCTCTATGTAGAGCAGTTATCTTGCAGGGACGTCATTTGGGGGTGGCCAGGGGTCGCAACTGCGACCTCTGTGGTGTCCCTTGCGACCTCTGTGGTGTCCCTTGCGACCTCTACTAAAAAAAAAAAATACTACTAAAAAAAAAAAAAACTTTTTTTTTTTATTTTTTTTTTTTTAAGTTATGCAAGCTCCTGGGCTGTGGCTCTTTACTTCTGGGGTGGCGTCCCTGTAATATCTGGCTGTGGAAAGGGAAAGGAGGGGCCAAAATGAAGAAACAAGTTGGAATTGTGCTTTTTGATTGGTTCAGCAAGATGATGGTGATTTGTATTTGTTAGCAATGCTAGGGATTGGGCAGATTTTTCAAGAATTAACATCTTGGAAAATGTGTCTTGTCAGATCTTGGGTACGGCGCAACTCATTGGTGAATGGACCTAGGCAACACTTACAACACTGCCTGGAAACTATGGGCAGCAATATTATTAGTGCATTGTAAGTATGAAGCACGGGCGGGCAAAGTGTTTTATTTTGACCTTGTCGTACATGTGTTGCAAAACCCAAAAACCGTAAATCACTCTGCCCTCATATTGATTATGCCAGAAATTATAGGTAGTATTTGCAATACTGCCTGTTTCAACCAACCGCAAGATTAGAGGTTGGAAGCCTTGAAAAGAATATTTTGAAATGGGTCTTTGATAAAAAAAAAAAATGGTAAGGAGATTTCAACCCTACCTGTCATGTGGCTACTGTGGAAAACAGCGAGCTTTGAATGTATACCATTTTTATTTTACATTTTTGTTTTTAAATGTAACCAAGATAATGGGGCCCTGCAACCATTCTGATGGATTGCGTGGCTTTTTAACTACTCTGGAGACTTTATCAATAAACTCTTTCAGCTAGCATCAAGTTGGTTTTTAAAGCATGTATCTTCTTTAAAGTTACATGTCAATGTGGAGACAATATAGATGAAACGGTGTTTGACAATTCTTTTTTACATTTTACCTGCTACATTTGTTATGTTGCTTTTTTGCTGAAAAATAAAAAAGGTGATAATGATGACAAGGTGAATAAAGCTTGCAGTAACTAGGGCAAGTGGAATGGGAAAGTATCTGCATGTGGCGTTTGATGTACACCACATGCATTAAATACCACATGTGGTATTCCTACAATATGGCTTTCATGCCCTGCCAGTCAGGCGCACATGGCCTTCAACGGCCCGCCAGACCGAGCTAAGGAAAGCCCGATCTCCTCAGCTCGGGCTGTGGGCTGTCAAAAGGTCATGTCCGCTCGACTGGTAGAGCATGAAAGCCATTTGCACCCCAAGGTTCGTCTGGTGTGCGAATGGCTTTCACAATTTTCATCAGGAGATCCCCACTGCTTGCACAGCTGATCTCCTGAAGAAAACTGAAAAATATAAACAAAAAGATGGCTGCCGCCATATGGAAAAGTCCCCTTTTCTATACATATGGCAGTGGCCAGACAGGAGGAGTGCCGTGATCGGAGTCTAATGCTCTGGTCCAAGAGGTAAGTGGAGGGGTTGAGAGGTGAACGGGGTCATTTTTGGGGGGCAACAGGAAGAGGCTCGGTTGGCTGGGACAGCGGGCGGATATTGTGTATTCTCACCCGCTGTTCCAGCCACCTGATTAGCTGAGCAGCCTTCCCCGGGTGAGAATACTGAATATACATTATAATACCACTTTAAAAATCAGGAAACAGTCCTAGCATGTATCTTTTTTCAAAATGTGGAGGATCTGACAGATTTGAATGGCGAGACGGAGGAGGACCTGCACTGGACGCTGTCCCCTAATCCTATGGCAAACCCCTGTGTAATATAGGAATGCATATTTGCAATCCTCTCCAGGATATGGGGCATGATGGAAAAGGTCTGGCTGGAGTCCTCCATTGCTACATCACTCTTTGGGTTCTGCATTGCATTTGATGCAACGAGCTGCTTTACACCATTGCAAGGGACTAAATCCTGCTCCCACTTTTCCTCTCACATTTGTGTATAGCCAGTCCCACCTCCCTCAAAACCTGGGCACAATCTTGCATTGCTTTGGCTTACTGTTTGCCCAGGTTTTCCTCGGTCTGCTGTAACTGCAAAGAACCGCCTGCTGAGGACTGTGTGCAGGAGTGACCTCCTGGTAATCCGATCCTGCTCAGTCCCATGGCGTTATAGTCACTCGACATTTACTCTCTCTGGATGTCATCTGCATTTGTGTCTTCTCCTCTGCTTTCACCACCCAGGATATCTGGCTTTGTCAGATGCACTGCTGGTTCTCATGATGTGTAGGTATGGAGAATGGGCTAGGTCGACAAGATGCCAAGATGCCCCTCACATGCATGCACTGTGATGTTATTGAAGCCAACTGCACGCTGTCTGAATCGAGCTCCAGTATCAGGTTCACTAACAACCACAGGTGTGATGGTGGTTCACTGTAGGTGCAGTTGTGGTGGTCTCCATTGTAGCTGTGGTTGTCTTAGGTGTTGCTTTGCTGCTTTGATGATAGTGAATGTGGGGCAGCAGTGGTGGTAGCGTGAGTGGCGGTGGTTTCTGGAAGCTATTGGGGTCATCCAAATGTCCTTTGCCCACCTAATCTGAAATTCTAGCACCACTTGATGAGAGTGACAGATAGAAGATGAGCACCTGCCTTTTGGAAGTAGCTGTGCATGGGTTGTGGGAAGCTGCTGTGTCATGCATGTGTGCTATGGAAGTCTGATGCTTGTTGTACCTGCGGCAAAACTGTATGCGACATCAGGACTTTCCCATCCTCTGTTATATGTCTCATTTCCGCCACCATTTCGCTACTAGCCGGTCACAAGTACTTTTCTTTACTTTATTTCTTATTTCTTGCTGCACAACCAAAGGCCTCTGAGCGCTCATTAATGAACAGTCATCCATGCACTCGTGGAAATATACTACTCAAAACTTCCGTTAGGTGCAGCAGCCCATGTTACTGGCACTGATGAAAACTAACACTCACATAGCAGTATTACATTATGTACAGCTCAGTAAATGGCATATCACTAAACAAAGTATTGATTCTTTCTGTCATTTTGAAATATGGGTCTTTAATGGCCATTTGTGAGACATAACTGTGCAGTAGACACATGTCTGGTCTGTGTAGCCCATGTAATCCTGTCCCTTGGTTTGCATTCTGGGGTGTATAGTACTACATTATTAGAAAGAAAACTAAACATTTCAGCTACTAGCATGCTAGGAAAACGACCTTGCAGCAGGGCTACACTCACCTGACATGGATCTAGGGGTCAGCTAGGGAGCAGTGATTTTATGTTATGTCATCATGACCCTTTTGTGTGGAGCAGGTGCATTTAGGCATTTGGTAGCTGGCTGCAGGGAATTGTAGGATCGCACGGCACTGCATTCACCTATCTATGCTTTAATTTGCCCAGGGCTCAGACTGGAAGGGTCTTCAAATTGTTCTCACACCAGAGCTCGGTCGAGGCTTTTTTGACCCATTTCAATTACTCTCATGCTGTGAGTCCCACATAATTTTTGTACTTCTATAATTATTTCACTTTCTATGTGTGGCTCGCTCCTTCTGCCTCATTTTCTATTTGTGTCCATTACTGTTTGTCTCTCTCCCCACGCTCCCAATTCAGTCATGTTCTTGCACACTCTCTAACTCACTGTGTAAACCCTTTTTTCTGAGCCTGGCCTTGGGAGCATGATGTGCTGAAAGATCTCTGGGATTCCAACCAAAATGTTAGTATAATGATTTACTGTTAAGTCATTAACTTTAAATTTGATTCTGTCAGCCTAATGCATCCATCTTTCAAATACACTCATAAATCACAGACTGATTTTTGACCTGTGTTGACACCTGTATTGTGTTGTACAAAAGACGGTGGTCTTGAGAAATCCCAATGTTTGCAGGTATTGCAAAATGAGATTAAATTATGTGCCACAGATCACACACTTTGCTTAATCTGTGTTAGTATGATACCGTTAATCTCATTCCCCCAACCCCCGCTCATACAATCCTACTCCACAATTCTGTGCAAGAAACAGGCAGTTTTATGAAAACTCAAATTATGAAAACAGAAATTTATTTAAAACAAATGAAAATCCAATCCAAACAAGGATGGTCTCCAGCTTTATGGCTGGGACGTCCCCACAATGTTATTTCCTCATTAACAATTGGTCAGCAAAATGTAATTCTACATGCCTGAATGAATGTCACAAGGTTTACACACAATTATTCATTTCCATATCAAATTCTATGTATATATTAAGCTCTACAGAATACTAGACATAATAAATAAACGTATGTTGCTTGTCAATAAATCACTCACAAAATCTTTAACTGCACAAAAGCAACTTCACAGAATATGCAATGTTATGTAAGCAAATGCAACAAAATACTGTTTTTACCCTCCCACCTGACACCCACCATTTACAATGTCAGATCACTGTTAATAAATACGGTGCAGAGGCTTCAGTGTGTGAAACTTTCAATCTCAATCTACATATGTGGGTAATTTTCTCTGAACATGTGTGTGCAGTCTCAATCTACTTTTATTAATTTTTCTTCCTATTTACAGGTTTTTACAGGCTGGAGATATTATATTCTCCAATAAACGATGCAATCATAAAAGCACCCTTGTCCTTTAAGATCATACCTAGGTCTACTTGTGCATTTCAGGATAAGGTAATTCAGGGGTTTTACACTATGCATGATTTACTGTGAATAGAATAAATTATCTGAGCTACGTTCTGTTGCGACTGTATGTATTGAATGACTAGGCTTCCACCAGCATCCATTATAATCTTGAATCTTGGTCAGGCAATAGAGTTTCATGATGACTTTATGGCCTGAATTACTGACTATGCCAGTGGAGCACATGGTTTCTATTTTAAATGGTACCTAATTTTGTAAACAAATCTACATTTAATTTTTGCAAAATGTGCTTGTTTTGTTGAACATGAAATCTAATTTATACTTTCAAATATCTAAAACGGTGCATTTTTATCCTCCACAGCCCCTGTGTCCCACTTAAAGCTAGCATTCCCTTTTGCTCCCAAGCCCCCTTATTCCCAGGATTTACCATGGACAGCCCTATAATGGTGATCTGTATTTAAGTGTGACGCGATACTTAGATTTTAAATGTGGCTTCATATTCTTGAAGATCATCCTGATCCCTCTAAGTTTGGAGTTCCTCCAACAACAAGGTCCCTTTTAGCTGCTGTGGTCAGACTGATATCGGCTGTTCATCTCCTTCTGAATAGGGGCATCCTTCTGCAGCCTCTATGGAAAACCAGCACTCCAGTTGGTATCTATTTGCTCCCAGCCATCCATCTCCTTTCAGTAATATCCAGAATAATGCTGATAATGTCCACCCTATCTGTGTGCAAGGTATTTTATAATCAAAGCCCCTCCCCTTATCATTTGACTAAGTGTTGGGGGGCCATTTACTCCTTGTCATATAACTGGCAAAGTGGGGCTATTCACCTTAATCTTGTGACTTGAAAAATGTCTGAGTTACATCATTCCTCATGTTTAACTAGCAATCTAATGTGTGCACTATAACTGTTTATGTAAAGGTGCAAGTTTAATAAAATAAAGACCATTATAAAGTACACATCAAGTCGGATGACTCGAGATGCTACGTAACTCTGTGAGATGTATATTTTGCAGATATGAATCTTTCATGATTTTCATAATGTTTACTATTATAAACTAAGTGATATTTTCTATCTTTTTTTATTAGTATAATAAAGCTATGTGAATAGATTTTTAAACATATAAATATCTATAAAGAAGTAAATTCAAGCATAATATCATCTCTTAGTATGATCAAATAAAACAAAATCATCAAATTTAAAATTAAATAAATTATAGTCAATATGTAAGTCTATGAATTTCAATTAATATTACAGCAGTTTCATTCAATATATGAATTGCACAATGCAAAAGAAAGCTGCCATTACCTTCCATGATTTCAGTCCAGAAAATGGCTTTGTTCTGTTTATTGAAATATGGCATATGATAATAATTGAAGTGTTTCATACAAATTGGGCTAGTCTGTCTACAGTGGAGAATAAGATGTTTAGCATTCTCAAGTTCATTAGCACAACATAAGTGGCATTTTCTGACATTTATAGGTATATTTTGCCAGGCAACAATCACCTCTATCGTGGAAAGGCTATTGAATTTAAGCCATAGGTAAACCCTTCTAAGCCTCTTGTTTGGGTAAGCATACACATATTGTGGTAACTGGCATGGCAGTGTTAAGCAGGCTAAATATTCAGTGAACCGAGATTGTGTGGCTAGGTCAACTATACTCTGCTCAATAGCTACATTTTTTAATAAGGTCCTTATAATAAGCACCTGATCTACTATTATCGAGCTCTATGATGAAGCTAGCTTAATTACAATAAGTGTACTTTAGAAGGACAATAGCAGAGCTCACATTTTGTGAGATGTGGGGCAAACAGTCTGACATAAGCAATTGTGTCAAGAAATTGGAATAAGCCAGTATAGGTTTATGATAAAAATGATTCTCTGTTTAATGATCTGAAAGTGAATAGAAGTTATCCCAAATTCAATACGAACAAAGTCCAACATCACTTTTTGCAAGAGAGAAAAGAGATGTTTAATACAGAAATCATAAAGTGAGCAAATGGCTTTACATTTTAGTGGTCCCCAGATTCAGCAGCATAGAATATTGTTGGACATACAGAAATGCTAAAAATGCTACTAACAACATTTGTTAACTACACATCCAAAATTGTCTCAGTGTCCTAGGATCTTGCACTATAAATGTATAGATTTTTAATTGATTAAACATTTTGGTTGTTTGACAAAACATAAAGCTTTCTGTTAATTTGTATCTGAATAGAATACCATATCTGGCCACACAAAGTCCTCAGTATTACATGATAACGATATAAGAAGCTAAAAATATGATTTTCTTTTGTGGTAAACATTGTTTTGGGATAAGAGCCTGTAAAACTGGTTTAAATGGGATTCAGGCAGGTGAATCTTACTGTGGAAACTACAACAGCCTCAAGATCAGTCTTTTGATATAAATGTGTTTGTAAAGCTGAAGAAGCTGCTTTCCTTTTAAGGATCATTTATTTACCTGAACTCTGCTTCCTGGCGCTGGCACTGCGAGTCTTGGAAGACTCTTGCCATGAAAAATCCGCGCTCGCTTCCTGGAGGAGGCGGAGCGCATCGGCGCTCACGTATGCGGTCACGTGACTTGTTCCACCACAGAAATTGCAGCCCCATCCGCCCGAGCGGCGCGTTTGTATAGCTGAAGAAGCTGCTTTCCTTTTAAGGATCATTTACTTACCTGAACTCTGCTTCCTGGCGCTGGCACTGCGAGTCTTGGAAGACTCTTGCCGTGAAAAATCTGCGCTCTCTTCCTGGAGGAGGCGGAGCGCATCGGCGCTCACGTGTGCGGTCACGTGACTTGTTCCACCACAGAAATTGCAGCCCCAGCCGCCCGAGCGGCGCGTTTGTATAGCTGAAGAAGCTGCTTTCCTTTTAAGGATCATTTACTTACCTGAACTCTGCTTCCTGGCGCTGGCACTGCGAGTCTTGGAAGACTCTTGCCGTGAAAAATCTGCGCTCGCTTCCTGGAGGAGGCAGAGCGCATCGGCGCTCACGTGTGCGGTCACGTGACTTGTTCCACCACAGAAATTGCAGCCCCATCCACCCTTGCGGCGTTAAGCCCGGCCGCGGAGTAAAGGGCGGCGCATTTTCTCGGCGGCATGAACTGTTTTGCTGCTGTTTGGCGCTGGGCTTTGGGTACTGAGTCCGGTTGATTACCAATTTGCCCGGAGGTGACCAGTGACCGGGGGAGATGGTTACCACGCCAAAAGCCTCACTTTCGAGCGGGCCGCAGACGCGCAACAAGACGCTGCAGCAACGTCGGATGTTAAACCCCTGAACTGCCCTGCCGGAAAATTCTGCTGTAGTTGCTGCAAGCAAAAAGCTACAAGGTAAGACTGTTGCCGGCGCAATGACTGTGGGTTCTCTAGCCATGTCTCAGACTATTGCCCATGTACACCTTGATGACTCTATGATCCATTCGGAGCATACTACTACGCAAGGTGGATCTGACATTTGCGATCAAATTTCAATTCCTATCCCTATTCCTATCACAGTAGGCTCAGTACCCCCCCAATCTACATCAAGACCATTGGTTTTACTCTCCCTTACTGACCTTGCACCGACCCCCACTCTCCCAGACGATGGTGAGGTGACAAAGGTCCCGCATGCTGAGAAAACTCCTCTACCTGAATTCTACTTTTCCCCCTTTGATCTTACAGACGCTGAAATTATAAGCGCCACGTCGGCTACGCAAGACAAAGCCAACGTAGCAGGTGTATCGGGGGTACCTTCTATCTGCCCTGCGGTCCAGGGGGGGGTTGATGCATGCGAACATTCTGAAATGCATGCAAATGATGAGCCAGAAAACCTCTTCACCATAGCTGATTTAAGTACCACACTGACCACGCAGCCTGCTCCCTTTGATGGCCCATCAGATCGGATTTCCCCTGTTTCAGGCATCAAAAACCCTGACCTTAAAAAATCTTGCAGCCAACAACAGGGTCGGTGGAAAGCAATAATCTGCTTGAGGCATCAAAAGCCTTGAAATTGCCAGTATCAAAGTCCAGAGAATCAAGCACTCATACTAAGGTGCATATGCTGCAGTCTGCTGTAGCCCCAGCATTACCCTCTCAAATCTCTGGTGGCATGCCCGAGAGGGCAATATTGGCCCATTCTGCATCTAAAGTGGACAGGCAAGTACAACATCGGCCACAAAACGGTTTGTGTGATGATATTCCAGTCCAGCAGCGCCTGCCCAATGATCGTCCGAACTTCAATCCTCGGACGACTCACATGGGCCAGAAACCTGTGGCACATCCGATTACAACCCTGTTGGCCACATCTACTTTGACATCTCAAACATCCCCGTGTCCTGGTCTCCAAGAAAAAGTCAAACCTTTGTACTTGTCGAGTACAGTGAAACAACGAGAAGGCAGCAGTTGTTTACCAGGTCCAAATTTTTCAACACTATTAACCACTCCATCAAAAGCTTCTACGTCTGGCTTCAAGCACCCAATAGCTCCAACTCCAGTTAAAGAGGGACAGAAAACACCAAATTCAAAAATCAATCTAACTGTGGGTGCTACAATATAGCTACATAACAATGTGCTAGCGGCGTCGTCACAAGCCATGATTCCGTTTGTTAAGCTGTATGAGTCGTTAAATGAAACAATCAGAGACCAAGGGGCCATATTAGTGAATCTCACATCTAAATTGGACCAAATTGATTCCTTTACTAAGTTCATCCAGCAAGATGTGCAAGCAGGAAAAGGCGCAAGCTCGCATTGGCATTCTCGTCTAAATGACCTTGTTACCCTACAACAGGAGAGACATGATCTTCAGTTAAAATGTCTCTTGGAAGTCCTGACTGAGATTGCGCCCCTACTCAACTCAGGTCATTGTTCAACCCAGTTTAAAGCTGACAAGCATAGTACGGTACCATCGCTGAACGCTTTCTCTACGTCGCAGGCTGAGAAGCAATGTGGTGCTTCCTCTGTCTCAGTGACATTTCAAAATGATTCACCCACTGACCTGAAGGTGATAAGTCAAAATGTCTCTCACTCAGCTGCAGCTGATTCTTCCCACATCTTGGCTAGGGTCGACCAGCATGGTTCGTCAGACGCCATGTCGGCAGCAGTGGCAGTGGAGCCGCCATCTCAAGTTACATCGCGAGCAACATCAGCCGCAATACAAGCTGATGTGCAGGAAAGTGTACCGTCCATAGCCAGCATCTTTGGGGGTCCTGTAAAAAAGAACGAAATTGCAAGCTGCTCTGCACACTCAAATACAGCTAGCACAAAATCCAAGCTCATAGTTCAAGCCAAAACTGTAAAGCAAACTACAAAGGATAAAAAGTAAAACCGATAACACACACCTCCACGAAAAAGTTCATTAGAAATCTGACTACTCCCCCGCGGTTGGGGCTCTTTAAGCACAACATTGAGGATGTGAACGGTCTCTCAGCAGTACAATCGTGTGTTTTGAATCCACCTATGAAACAAGGTGCCACGCGTCGTCATTCAAACTCAGACGACAGTTCCTCAGCTATTTCTGTGAAATCAGACGCGCCAGACCTATGTGATCTTTCTACGTACTCAAACTCGAGCGATGATGAGCTATCGCAGGATGCCAGTGAAGAAAATCCGCTCGAGATGCAGAGGTCTTCCAAAGGTACTCACTTAAGGCAAAGTCGCTCACCTGAGAAGTGGCAAGCAGTAAAAAGTCGATGTTCAACCCTTTCTCATAAGGCTGATTCAGACTCCATGGCTGCCACATCTAGTCTAAACCCAAAGTTCACTATAAAGCAACGTAACCAGCAAATTCGTCCCACTTCGAGGTCTCAAGCTTCGCACTTACAGCGACAAATCAATCATAAGTGTAAATTGAGGCTACAAAATATCCATAAAGACGACAATGAATTGAATCTGAATCAAACAAATGTCTTGCGTTTATTCAATCATGTCCCTCCTCTGCGGTTGATAAACTCGGATGACATTAAAATCGTTGAATATGTGAATGAACGTTACTCTGATGCTGTGCTGTTACACATAGACGCAGCAGGTGTATGCAATACACTCCTCAAAGCAGCTGAAGATCTACTGCTATTTGGCTTTGATATTTCGGTCGAACCAGAAAAGCAAGCCTGGACCAGTGATTCCAATCAGTCGGTATTAAGTTCGGCCGACATAAACCCAGCAGAGGTGAGATCTCTACGTCATAGCATGTTCTCTGAGGGGAAACCATCTGAATCAAACACCCGAAAAGAAAAAAAAGCTAGTCTCCAGAAAAATCGGAACCAGGATTAGCCATGACTATGCTACCAAGACGTCACCTCTTCCATCATATCGTGGAACACACGAGGGTACCATCATTTGCTTCAGGATTTCGAGGTCCCCTTAGATGATGTCTTTGCTATCTGCTTGCAAGAGACCTGGTTGATCGATGCACCAATGAGAGATGGATTTGTCACAATGATAAACCCAACTATTAAAAACAAACAAGGGCAGCCGAGTGCAGGACTATTGACCATGATACGACTGTCGCAAAATTGGTCTAGCCAAAGTTGTGTCAATCCAAACCCATATATTCAAGCCTCTTTAATGCACTCACAGACTGAAAATCCAAACGTCTCTTATTCCTTGGTACTGATAAATTGTTATTGGAATCCAGCGAAAATACAAGAAGCGGACTACATCTCTGCGATCAGTGGCCTAATGGATGACGCGCTGATGAAATATCATAACCTGACAATCATCTGCTGTGGAGACATAAATGGGTCTTGGTTCAAGTGTGATCCTCAGTCCAACATCTACAGCCATCTCGTACATGAGGATCTAGGCGCGAAGGAACAACGTTGGTCCACTCTAATGGAGATGCATAACTGTGTGATGTTGAATGGCAGAGTGAGAGGTGATATGCCGGCTCAACCGACATGGCATCGTAAATCTTTACACAGTATTGTTGATTACTTCTGGGTGTGCAGGAATCTTGAAGAAAAGATAAGCTCTCTGCAGTCCATAAGTTCAACAAAGAGCGATCATAGGATACTAAAACTAGATTGCCTATTGCCAGGGCCCAAATCTGTACTCTGATATCCGATGCAAGTCGAGGCATATCCAAGTGGCAATCGCCTAAGATTGAGCATCAAGAAGATATGCGCCTTAACGGAAAACCTGATAAACCTGCCAAGTGGGGTTGACTATAGGCCGCTGTTAGCAATATATAAAACAACAAACAACGCGGTACCTAGTCAACCTACAATTCATAATCATTGGTTTAGCAAAGTGATGGATGCCAAAAAAAAGAGCTAAGAAGTGACATCCGCCGTTTAAAAAAACAAAAAAACGTTTCATGGACAATTATACGTAATGAAGTCAAATCAAGAAGAGCAACCGATAGAAACTGGACTAGATCCCAGAAACTCATCGTCGAGTAGACCGCGCTGAACTCATGATGAAGTTGTTGGTCACCAAGAACACACGAGACACTTGGAAAATCTTGAATATGGGGCCGTCAATAAGTACGAACCTAACACAGAATACGATCACTGGTGATAGTTGGTGCAAGCACTTCACAGCAGTCTTTAATAACCAGTCTATAGTGCCGATGTTAGCTCTTGAAGCCAAACTAGTGCCGTGGGATGTTCAAATGTCACAAACTGAAATTGTGGATGCTATTAAGTCACTCAAAAACTCGCGCGCTGCTGGGCCAGATATGATTAGCACTATGATGCTAAAAAAAAATCCACAAATCTGGGCCCCTTTTATTGAGCGCCTTTTTCAAAACATCGCAAGTGCACAAAGAGTGCCTGAGTCCTGGCTTACTGCAATTGTGATCCCGGTTCATAAGAAGGGTAGTTGGGAGGCTCCCAAAAACTATAGGCCCATTGCTCTCTTAGACTGCATCGGTAAACTATTCGGTTCCAATTTGAGAGTGAAATTGGCATCCTGGGCTAAAAAGCAGGAATTCCTGATGTACGTCAAACAGGGTTTTCAAAGGGCACAGGAGTAGACGTAAATCTCTCTATATTAACAGCCCTGAAACTAGACGCCCTAAAACAAAAATACAAACTACATCTAGCCTTCATTGACATGAAGCAAGCGTTTGATGGCATTAATCGCGAACTGCTCTGAATAAAATTAATTAATTGGAATTGCCCTGAAGATATCCTTATCCCAATAATGGCTCTTCACACGAACACTTCATTTCGCGTTCGCCTTAATAACAACGGCGACTTATCAGACAGTATCCTCACGTCAAGGGGAGTGAAGCAAGGTTGTCCGCTTGCCGCCGACCTGTTCAAACTATTTCTTGCAGATCTCCTGAATCATCTTGAGCAGGCACACTGTTTCCCCCCAAGATTAAATCTGTCCTCTGTACGCTATATTGCATACGCAGACGATCTGGTATTGATTGATAAAACTCAGATCGGCTTACAACGGCTCTTGAATTGTCTTTTTGATTACCTAACCATTAATGAGCTGGTAATCAATCCAGACAAAACGAAATTTCTATCAATAGGTACAAAAACTAGCAAAAAAGATTGTGCATTTAATTGGGCCGTTGGAGGACAGCGATTATCTACAACTAATTCAATCCGTTATCTGGGTGTCCAGTTTAACAATTCAATTTGTGAAGAGCAGTGGCTAAGTGTCCTAAAATTGAAAGCAGCACGATTGGCGATCCAAGCCGCAAAGTTCAATAATACCTTTGGAAAATTTTCGCTAACGCCGGTTCTAACTTTCTACCTTCATAAGGTAGTTCCTATCTTAACATTCGGCGCAGAAGCCGGTTGGAACATCAGTGAGCAAAAATGGAACCAATTAGAGGGGCTTTTCTGGAGACTAGTTTTGAATCTTCCGGACTGTGTGTCAATCATCTTGATACGCCATGAATTATCATTGAATTCCCTCTTCACCCATATGATATGGAAGTCCATCTTGCTATGGCGGAAAATAAAAGAGGTGAGTGGGGCTCCAGCCTATAAAATATTTACTCCTATTGACATCTCACACACTAGCCGACTGTTAGACCAATGGTTCAATAAAGTTCAAGCGTGGATCGTGGCTGCAGAAATCAATAACTTCGATCTATTTTCTCGTCCCAAACTTGCCAAAAGAAAATTTGATACATGGTCGTGGATCGCTAATGTTGAAAAACGTTCAGCAATTTCAACTGTTCAATGGCTAGGTAATGCTAAAAAAAAACTCAACTGCCAAGCCAAATATCTGTCACAATGTTATACTCGTTTCTATCGGGAGCAATTTTTACGCTTCCGGCTAAACACCTTGACATCGAAGGAAATCCTATATCAAAGGAAACACCCCAATATAAATAATAATTTATGTCGCTTTTGTGCTGCTGCTGTAGAATCACTGAAACATGTAATCCTAAATTGTCCGGCAATATGCGACCAGCGCACTGCCTATTTAGGCGAATTTGCCCCCTTGGATGAGAACATGGCGACATGGTGGGACATGATTTCCTCTGGACAAAACAACAAACATGTATGTGCCATTGTAAATTATCTAACTATGCTTCTGAAGTTTCCTTTGGACTATAAAGACACTTCAAACTGAAATCTCGGTAGCACATAAAGATGCCGGTAGACCATTGTGCTTATTGCAAAGAAATGATGTGTCGATGTCTTGAAACAAAAGTTTTTCCTTTTTGTCAAAACTGTAGTCTTTCAATAAAAATAAAAAAAATAAAAAGACACAAATTCCTGATTTTGTGGCAGCACAGCTCAAAGTAAAATCCAAGTTTACTGTAACCGACAACGTTTCAAGCTGGACAGAACACAGGGTTACTCAAAGTAATGGAACTTCAAATGGTGTATCCTATCCTCATTTATGAATGTATTCTTTTTCTCTGACTTTGCCATTGAAAAGAAAGGAGCCCATTTTGAAATTAGATGTATTTTCTCTAAGCAGGGTACCACAAATAGAGCAACATGCTGAGAAATTGAGTTCTTTTTAGCCTCAGAGCTGCAAAATCAATGTTCTGGGGCACAGGCCAAGCTCTTTTGCTGGTAATCATAGTCCAGATGCGTGGGTCTGATTTTCACCTGGTAGTTCTCTGCATGTCACTGACATCAACAAACCAGTCTCTGGATAGAATGTCCCTCATTACGAGGTTGGTGGTAAGTATGGTGGTAATTACAGTTACAACTGAGCACTGCAGCGAAATGTCCGCCAAATCATGAGTAGGCTGAGGTGTGCACCACACATCAGCGGTAACAGTAATTTCGCCACAGAATTACCACCAAACACCACAACACCAATGAAAATTCTGCCAATATTCAGTAGAATTACCATTACCGCTGTATATTCTGCATTAATTCCGCCGGCGGAATTACAATGATGGAATTACTGCTGGCAGAATTAACACACATGGAAAAAGCAGAATCGGAACAGGAAGCAAAGCAGTGGCCATCATTAAAAACACTCCAACCTCTATCCTAATTCTCCTTGACCTGTCTGCTGCCTTTGACACTGTAGATCACTCTGATCTCCTTAATACTCTCTTTCCTCTAGGGATTCACGATCAAGACCTTCCCTAGATGGAAATCCTACCTTGCACCGAGCCTATTCTCTGTCTCTCTGGAGCAACAAGACCTCTCGACTCAGTCCTCTAACTGTTGGTGTTCCACAAGGCTCTGTCTTGGGTCTGATACTCTTTACACTATACACCTCTGCTCTTCGGGCACTAATCTCCTCCTTTGGGTTCTTGTACCAACTCTTCCGGGATGACACCCAAATCTTCTTCTCTTTTCCTGAACTCCCTTCTGATCTCTCTATCAAAATGTCCAGCTGCTTCTCTGCCATTAAATATTGGATGGCTTTGCACTCTCTGATGTTAAACTCTACCAAAACAGAAGTGCTCTTCTTCCCTGCCAAAAGCTCTCTCATCTCTTCCTCTGCCTATTTGGTTCCCACCTGACACTCTCCCCTACTCTTCTTCAGCTAGAAACCTTAGCGTCATATGTGACCTTTCTCACACCTTCTCTACTTGCATCTCCAAAACTGCAACAGTGCTTGCCTCAGCCTCCTAAATATTAGGAAAATCAGGCACCTTTTTCCTTTCAACAGCGGCAAGCATCTCTTAACGACTGTAGACTGGACTTCTCATAATGTCCGCTCTGCCTCCTCAACTACCCTTGTGACTCCATGCCCTTCCTGTGCTTCCTGTTGCTTCTGCTCATGGGATTCTCTTCCCGGACATCCTAGAAACAGTTCACATAGATTTGTTCAAAAGCAAACTAGAAGCCTACCTCCTCACCTCTGACTTACCCTCTTACTTACCCTCTTAACGTACCTATTGTCTGCTTGCAAGCTAACATTTTTTCACGTGCCTCTAACGTGCCGCTATCTTTCACTTCCTCTGCCTCCATAGCACTTCACCCATCATGGACACATCCCGAGCACAGCTGGGAATACCGCCCACCTGCACTTAAACATGTCCAATGTTGGTTGTGCTTAATCTATATATGTCCACTTATGTATTGTCCCCATTTACTCCCCTCAAAACCTGGTAAGACTGTTCCTCAAACTCACCCCATTGAAAGAAGCTCACGTTTGTTTGTGATGAAAAGAGCATTGTTCCTCCTGTATATAAAATAATTAATAAAACGGCAACACACGTAAAAGTTCACAGAGCAGAAGGTCACTCTGCTTGCAGTGTTGTGGCCCATGTACAGGAGCTGTATGGGTCACAACTCTGCAAGACAAGTCATCAGCGCAAGAAAACCCTCTGTGAGGAAATGAGGGGCACAGAGCTGGCCATTGGAATTGTCCCATGGGACAGTGAAGACATGCAGAAGAGGTGGAATGACCTCAAAGCCCGAGTCCACACCATCATCCCCAACCACCATCGGGAGACAGAAGCCACAGGTGAAGGAACAGTTGCCCGGCTGCAGCTGACCCAGTGGGAGGACACAGTGAGCAGCATCCTCCACATGGAGGCCCTAGAGGGTGTGGGTTCGGTAGAGGTGGAAGCAAACAGTCAGGAAGATCCCATTGAGTACATGAGTAAATGATGGGCCCAATGCCAAACAACCCCAATAGCATATTGACATACACACACTTCCATGCATGCAGCTGAGAGTAACCCAGACAATGCACAAGCCATCAATGTGCCATCCTCTTCTCAGGTGACCAGGGATAGCCCATCGCTATTGAATCCTGACCCTGGGGCTGGAGATGTACGGGAGGATCACCTGGGTAGAGGGTCCTTTGGGATTGGGGGAGGATATCCACAGGTGAGACATGGTATCCCCCTTTTCCAAATGAAAACCAACATTACCCTCCCCCTGCCTTTATAGCCTGTTATAAACACTCGCCCCTTCATTCCTCTCATTCATTTCACTATAGTACTGGGACGAAGAAGAGGTGACTAGGAGTAATACACACCAACAGATCCTTTCAACATACTAGTACTGAGAAGAGGAAGAGCCCCACAGACTGGTGTGAGGGGCAGCATGTCCAGAATGCTTCACCAATTGTGGTCAGGCAATTGGACCTGAAGACTCACACCTGCAACCTGTTAAACGGTTGTGGGTGTATATAAGGTGGAGTAATAGAGAACAGGGAGAAAACAGCAGGGAGGCCTGCAGAGGGGGAAATCCTGCAGAGTACGAGACAGTCGAGGGTGGTCCTGTTGGGAAACCAGGATGCCAGCAATAACTGGCAGAAACTGTGGCCCCGGGCCAGGAAGGGCTGTGCAAAGGCCCCATTATTGGGAGCCTCACTGGCCGGTTCGCCGCAGGATCTGTGGGCTGGAGAAGAAATCCGATCATTGTAAGTCACCGGCAGCATCTGTGGGACATGAGCGGAGCTGCGGGCAATCCACGAAGAGAGAGAGAGAGGAGAGAGAACTGTGAGTGGGTCTCGCTTTCCACCAAGGATGTGTATGCAGAGCAGAGCAGGATGTGACAGTCGCCCGGAGGAGCCACCAATGAAAGGTGAGTGAGGAAAAGGGATCACTCGAATTGGGGCACTCCTGGGGATGTTACATGGCAAAAAGGGAATACTGAATGAATGAGAAGTAAAGTGCAAGATATGGGTAACCAAAGTAAATGGTTCTGATGATTACTTGAAAGTGTAAGCAAATAAGAACTGGAAACTAGTGAAAAATATTACTGAATGAATGCTTTTGATGAGCATGTGAAAGTTTTTAACCAACCAATCTGAAAACGACAAGGTGGTGTGAAGAGCGAATAACATATATTGCAAGAGCGAATCTGATGAAATGCATTGAAAAGCAAGTATGGAAACATTGCTAAGGAGCGTGAGAGCAACAACGTGAACTGTATAACTAAGCTCATGGTGGCAAATCCCAGAGACTGGCAAAGAGTGAAACACGTTGTGACAAGTCCAAAAGGCTGGAAAAGAGAGAGCGAAGTGAGTGTGAATCAGAGGACAGGTGCAGCTACAGAAGAACCTGTGTGGGCAAACAAGCCTAGGGTGACCGGTTGCGTGATCTATGATGGGTGGAATGTGTGGTCCGATAACTGCACCTCGACCAGGTATACTCTAACTGTGAAAGCCAAAGAAAAATACAGAAATTAATTACAGGTGCCTGAAGGAGATTGCTGAAGTGAAGCAGAAGAAAGCAATCTGCATGAACTATCAATAACTAGAAGAAATAATTGAAAGACTGACCTTAAGTACAAGTTGGTAAGCTGGGCAAGCTGGTGTCTTGGGAAAGGAGAATCCTGAGACTTATTTTAAACTGTGTTGTTTTCTTGGAAAGAGGAACCCCGAGATCTTGTTTTGGGACTGTGAAGTCTTCTTGGGGAAGGGAACCCTGAGACTCCCTTTGAGCCTTTGTGGAAGAAGTTCAGAACTTTATTTGGAACACTATTTCCTTGGATGCTAACATCCCTACACATTGTTTAGCTTACGTTGTGAGGGCAAGTATAGGTTTTGGACACAGACAGCCTTTTACTTTGAACTTACTGACTCAGACTATCCTTAGTATCTTTAGGTACGGAAATCTCATCTCAGCATATGGCAAGTTAGGCCTGCTGCATCCTGACATTTAAGTTAATACATGACTTTTATTTGAATATTGAATCTGTTGTCTGTGTCTTGCTTCATGATGCCTTTACAATCATGAGGAATGGAAGGTGCGAACCCCCTGAAATACTCACCAAGTAGGATGGGAAGGCCGGGATGTAGGACACATACAACTACCATGCAACAGAAAGTATAAAGGACAGTCACCCATCCACATGTCACATCACTACCACTCCTTGCCAGTGTGCTGAGAACCCATGTACAGACACATCAGCCAAACTGTTGCCACACACGTAACATATGTTGATCATTCAACACCACTAGATGTGTGTCTCCAACTAGAAAGTAGTGCAACAGACCAGTAGCTGCAAGGCCTATATATATATTGTGTCCCACTTAATGATGCAATTACACCACCATAGCTAGCAAGGCTCCCGTTAGGTGACAATACTACAGCATACGCAAGCAACACTGGTCCTGTTCTACATGGGCACACGTGAACCTGTACAACAGTGAAGCAAATGACCCCGCAGTCCAAGCAACACATACCTTCCAGATTGATCATATGCACACACAACCATCAAGGCAGTAAACCTCCATACTGCCCGGCACATGAAGTATGCCCCCACTAGCACCCTGTGACACCATAGTACATAGAATATTACATCACAGCACACCCTATTAAAGAACATCAAGGTACTGATGCACTCTCTCATGTCTCCGAACAGTCGCACAAGACACCCAGGACCCCATGGAAGGCGCAGTACCTTCAGAACACCTGCCTCAGCAAGTGGGAAGAAGGCCACAGGACATGCTGCACCCAGGAAGGGTAGTGCCCCCAATAGCCCCAAAACACCCCTGTCCATGGGCAATGTTTCTGCCACCCATGGGGGCACTAGCACATCAGCCACAATCATGCCACCAACTCCGGCTACGTCTGCAGCTGCTGGACCTCCCACCACTGGGCCACCTCCCATCACTGCTGGGGAGCCAGCGGACCAAGCCACCCACCCAAGTGCCGACAACATGCAGGCATGGGACCAGGACACTGTACCCTCTGCCAATTTGCCAGTGGAGTCTGCCAGATCGAGCAGAAGCAGGAGGCTTTGCATCAGATCTCTAAGGAGCAACTGGGGCACTCCAAGGTGATGGGTGATGAGGTGCTGGTTGCCTCCAGGCGGGTGGCCACTTCCCTGGACTGTCGCTGCCAGCGTGTGTCTGAATCCAGTTACTGTGAACCAGTAACACCCTATTCAGTCAGAGGGTGAGGGAGCTGACCGAGCAAATCTCGGCCTCACCTGTGATAATGGCCAGGGCCATCAACATGACCATGCAGCGCCTCTGGGGCAGTGAACCAGCTAGTTCCGTGTTGGCCACCCGTACTGAGATGTCAGTGACAAGCACACCACCAAGGTGCTGCCAGCGCTGCACAAGTCATGCACCCACGCCCACATGTAAAGGGGACAAGAGTGGGCGGTACAGGACCCCTTCATGGGAAAGACTGGGAACCACAGAGCTGTGGGGACGGGGGCAGTTTGGGGATGAGGGTATGGAGAGGTAGTCAGTGTTGGGGTGATTCAGGGGGACTGTGTTAGGGATGAGTTTGTGGGGAGGGGGACAGTGTTGGGGATGAGTGTGTGGGAGGGGGACAGTGTTGGGGATGAGGGTGTGGGGAGTGGATGAGGTTGTGTACCTATAGAATACATTACCTTTGAGGACAGTTAATATATCCAGTGTTTATTTAATTGATGTGATGTATGTGCATTCAGTGAATTGTTGCCGGACTGTAAGAGGTGAATATGAGTGGAATCAAAAATATTTGTCCATTATGTCCTGGTGGACTATGTGTCCTTCTCTCAACTCCCCACGTATGTCCTGAGGAACCTGTATGTCACCTGCCACGTCATCGTCACCAGAACCAGGGGAGGAATAGTCCTCAGCTGGATGCAGCGGGATGTTCCATCGTATGCAGCATTCTGTATATCAGGATGATTCTGCCAACTTTAGCAGGGCTATACATGAGTGTGCCACCTCTAAGGCTGAGGCACCTGAATATTGCCTTTAGAAGTCCAAATGGGCACTCAATGCATGTCCTGGTCCTTCTGTGTGCCTTATAATAGGCTACCTCTAGTGGCGTACCAGGGTTCTTCATAGGTGTCATCAACCAGGGTAACTGCAGATAGCCTGAGTCGCCTTCAACAAATTGAAAGTAGATTGTTGGACATGACAGTTTGCTAACATTCATTCTCAATTCAGTCTCCATGTATGCCTTTTTTACCATTTCATTCTCAGATTTACTACTTACCCATAAACCATGTATGTTGTCTTCTGTGTGTGTTCAGGTAAGCTGGCAGGGTTCTGTTCTTTAGTATCATGGGATAGTGGGTTGCACCTGGGAATTAATGGTGAGGTCTGCATCGCATGTCATCTGAATACTCATGGAATGATATCATTACTGGGTTCCAACATACCTGCTCCACTCCCTGGGGAGGCACTAATGTCACAGGTTTGCAATCCAGTGCCACAATGATATTGGGAAATTGGAACTGGTATAGAAACATGCTTTAGCAGCATGCACTGGAGCCTTGATGGTGGGCAGAGAGATGTGCTGACGGGCATGCCTCATGAGCCCATCCATAACTTGCTCCAGCACTTTGGAGAATATTGGCTGAGACATCCCATGTAGCGTCCCAACAGTGTGTTGGAAATCGCCCTTGGCACAGAAGTGTAGGACGGACACCAGCTTTACCAGGAGTAGGATGGCAGTTCTGATGGCAATGGTACTTTGGAGGTCAGCCTCAATCAGGGTGAGCAGGTCTGATATAGTGTGCCAAGCGACAGTGTGACTACCTGTTTGTCAGTCAGTGTCGAAGGTGATTGGGTGTATATATTGTATGGGTGGCCACCACAGCACACCTCTCCTCCGCCTTTATAGTGCCTGTCTTCTCACTTGCTGTGGCCTTGCATGCTAGTGTGGCTCGATGTAGAGTAGCAGGTTGCGGATCCCATAGTTGATGTCTGGTTGTGGCTGCATGTTACTTGGATGTGTGTTTGGGAAAGGTGTGGGCCTTCTGAACCCTTCCTGTGTACACCTATGTTTTTTACACACCTGCATTCATTTACCTCTCTCTCTGAGGTGGAGGTAACTAAAATGCATTTTTTGGTGAAATTACCACCTGTTTTGGCAGTAATTCAGCGACATTTCACCTTTTAACACGGTGGAGTTACTGTTGCTTTTATTTACGCTAATTTTGCAGGCAGATTTAGCACTGGCGGAATGACCGCTAGTTTCTTGACGGTAATTCCGTCTGCGCTAATTTCGCTGGCTGAATTTGCACCGGTGAAATTACCACTGTTTTTCTGTTCTCTGACAACAAAGAAACATGTTAAAAAAGTTATTGCCTAGGCTTTCCAAATCAATCTGTGCTCCATATGAAAACTCTTAAGGGTCCCGATGGGTAACAGCTAAAGCCCAATTAGCAAAATGGTGCCCCATGCATGGTGTGCTGGCAGCTCTGGGGCTACATGTTTGGCTCTCCTTTGTTCGCAGGCTGAAACTTGAAGAAGACATTAAGGACACTGCAAGTGGCGGAGAGAAGAGGAAAGAGAGGGCACAGCTTTCCAGAGGAAAGGATGCAGAAACATAGTCCTTAATTGCACTACAGTTAAATGAAATGCTTCGATTTTCACATAGTTGAGCCCCACTGTTTCATTTTGGTTTTGAGAAGTACAGGTACTCATATTCTCATAAATAAGATTTACTAGTAGTGTGGATATTATAGGATCGGCCCACTTAAAGCACTGTTGGTATACACTATTTAGTGGCTCAACTCCGGTTGATGTGTAGTCATTCTGGATCCTTCTATCCCACCAGCAACCATACCTGCTGTCTCCTCCCAGGGCTGGATGTAAACTGGTGGGAAAGAGCCACCACTTGTCACTGTCACCTATTTTCTGTGCTCTGTCAGATGACATCCTCTGCTTTAGGTGGTTCCATGTGTGTTTTATATTCAGCAAAGCAGGGGTGGGTTCAGACAGCAGACACACACCGGGCCTCATTACACGGACGGCAGTAACCATGGCGCTATTAGCTCCATGGTTGCCGCCGGTATTTTACCGAACCCGCCTTGGTGAATGGGGGAATTACCCATTCACCAAGGCCCTTCCCCATTCCCATTTGAGTCCCCATAGGGCTCAATGGGAATGGGGAAGGAGCAAATAACGGTACCACTATTAGCAGTACCGTTATTTGCCCCGAAGTCCCTCAGTGGGTCCCGTCCTTAACGTGTGGTCTGACCACACGTTAAGGACGGGACCCGCTGAGGGACCTCGTAGTATGGCGCTAAGGGATTACCGGTGCCCTTACCGGTGCCGGTGATCCCTTAGCGACATCCGTGTAATAAGGCCCACCGTCCTGGATCCGCTCCACATTGCTGACCCTTTCTTGACAGAGGTCTTCTCCAGAAAGGTCCCAAACAGCCTTGGGGACTCATGGAGATTACTTCCTCTGCAAGTGGACCAAGCTCAAGCGCTCTGAATTTCAGTATGCACGGCATGCCATTTTATGAACCCGACATTACTGCAGTATTTATCATATGGGGAAAATATTTTTTCTGCATGTTGTCTTTGTTTATTTCTGCTTATACTATTTTTACTTACCGCTGTTGTGATGTTGCATGGAACAGCGATACTGATGATCGGGGCGCGAGATGGCATCTCCATGTTCTGTTTCGGAATGCCGTTGCCCGCAACTGAAGGGTGACAGTTGGAACTTGGCAGTTGAACCTGTGCCGTGGATTGGAATCTTACAGTTGGAACTAGGACCTGTGCCGTCCATAGCTCCTGTCGCCCGCCTTTGAGGTATTATTTATATGTGATCTCTTACATTAAATTACCCACGTCTATCAAGTGGCTTCTTTTATTACCACAGATACTGACTGCATGAGGTAATCTGACCGAGAAAACTGCAAAACTCGTAATAGTGGCCTCGCAACCTTTGTCAGTTTTCCATAATACCGGCATTTAATGTTTTCTGTTACCCAGTGTTATGCAGGATGTGAATCAGGTGGGAGTACGAGATAGTTATTTACTATGGAATGCCTCTCCTTTACTCCTGGTCTTCTGTTTCTCTGCACAACTGGTGACACTTTTGCACAAACACACAGGAAAAAGGCATTCATATTCTTTTGAAGGCTGACAGAATAAAAATCTATTGTATTTTCCGATTAAAAAGCAATTGTGAAATCAAGGTGGCCACGCATGCCAAAGGTGGGTGGATGAGGGCAGGGACGTCATTTCACCAAAATGCCAGGGTTAGCGGGAGTGAAATCACATGACCCTTGACCCCCCTGATGACATCACAGGAAGTGATGTTATTTGACCCCATCCCAAAGTGATTTCACGAAAAGCGATGGAACACAACCTTTCTCCCGTTGATAAAACAGATATTGGCATCACATAGCATTGTACACTACGAAAAATATGGTTACGATATCACTATAATGTGATGTACATTTCATACAAGAATGGATCGCCAAATGTATCGTTAATATCAGTGTATAGGCCCATATTACCAAATTACTGTGAATGCAAGCAGACGTCCATGACCAAATGATAATGATGTGTTATTATATAGCACTTATGCTTAAGCGCTTTATATAGAAAAAATATACACCCAATATCACCCAACCTGTGTTGGTACTCATTTATCGACCTAAGAAGGATGAAAGGCTGAGTTGAGGCGTTTAAGATCGGACTAAATCACTGACTCACCCCCTGAAGTGTGCCTGAAATAAACCTTTAATGAGTCTAGAAATTATTGTATATTGTATATCACGCCTTGAAATACTTGTGTATAGATGCGTTATAAATGCCATATGATATAGAATTCAAGAAAGACACATTATTTGGTATTCCTATTCTTTCTTATTTAGGTCCAGTGCTGAAAGTGTTAGACTTGTGGCACCCCTGTTCTTATTTTTCTTCTTTTTGTTAAGGGGCCTGAAGAAGAAAGCCAGCCACTCCACAAGTAAAGAGCCACGTGGTGCTGGTCACAGTCCAGGAGCTTGCATTACAAAAAAAGAAAAAAAGAAATAATGTTTTTTGGGGGGGTTATTTTTTAGAGGTCGCAAGGGAGACCATACAGGTTGCAAGGGAGACCTCAGAGGCAACCCCTAAATGACGTCCCTGGATGAGGGATGGCTCATACGCTGACGATTCATTGATTCATTATTAATGTTAAACATACAATTTGACATAAAACAGGATGTGTGCCTACTCATTTCAGACAGACAGGCCCTCACTATGAGTATGCTGGTAAGCTTCATATACCTTGCATTTCTAACATACCACCCAATTATGGGGTGACATTGAATTATGGAGTGACATTGAATATGATACATTGTGAAGTTCAGCCATGCGTCACACCTAGATAGAATTGTGAAGTTCAGCCATGCGTCACATTTAGAGTGAATTGTGAAGTTTAGCCATACGTCACACCTGCATAGAATTGTCAAGTTTAGCCATGCGTCACACCTGGATACAATTGTGAAGTTTAGCCATGCGTCACACCTAGATAGAATTGTGAAGTTTAGCCATGCGTCACACCTAGATAGAATGAGGAAGTGTAGCCATTTGTCACACCTGGATAGAATTGTGAAGTTTAGCCATGTGCCACACCTAGATAGAATTGTGAAGTTTAGCCATGGTTCACACCTAGATAGAATTGTGAAGTTTAGCCATGCGTCACACCTAGATAGAATTGTGAAGTTTAGCCATGCGTCACATTTAGAGTGAATTGTGAAGTTTAGCCATACGTCACACCTGCATAGAATTGTGAAGTTTAGCCATGCGTCACACCTAGATAGAATGAGGAAGTGTAGCCATTTGTCACACCTGGATAGAATTGTGAAGTTTAGCCATGTGTCACACCTAGATAGAATTGTGAAGTTTAGCCATGTGTCAAACCTAGATAGAATTGTGAAGTTTAGCCATGCGTCACACCTAGATAGAATTGTGAAGTTTAGCCATGCATCACATTTAGAGTGAATTGTGAAGTTTAGCCATACGTCACACCTGCATAGAATTGTCAAGTTTAGCCATGCGTCACACCTGGATACAATTGTGAAGTTTAGCCATGCGTCACACCTAGATAGAATTATGAAGTTTAGCCATGCGTCTCATTTAGAGTGAATTGTGAAGTTTAGCCATACGTCACACCTGCATAGAATTGTGAAGTTTAGCCATGCGTCACACCTAAATAGAATGAGGAAGTGTAGCCATTTGTCACACCTGGATAGAATTGTGAAGTTTAGCCATGTGTCCCACTTAGATAGAATTGTGAAGTTTAGCCATGTGTTACACCTAGATAGAATTGTGAAGTTTAGCCATGCGTCACACCTAGATGGAATTGTGAGGTTCAGCCATGCGTCACATTTAGAGTGAATTGTGGAGTTCAACCATGCGTCACACCTAGATAGAATTGTGAAGTTCAACCATGCGTCACACCTAGATAGAATTGTGAGGTTCAGCCATGCGTCTCATTTAGAGTGAATTGTGAAGTTCAGCCATGCGTCACACCTAGATAGAATTGTGAGGTTCCGCCATGCGTCACATTTAGAGTGAATTGTGAAGTTCAGCAATGCATCACATTTAGAGTGAATTGTGAAGTACAGCCATGCGCCACATTTAGAGTGAATTGTGAAGTTTAGCCATGCGTCACACCTGCATAGAATTGTGAAGTTTAGCCATGTGTCACAGCTAGATAGAATGGGGAAGTGTAGCCATGTGTCACAGCTAGATAGAATGGGTGTAACGCTCACCTGATACCCGCAGAGGCGCCGGTCTTGACTGGGTGAATGCCGTATCTTCAAAGGTGATGTGTAACACACGGTTGGCTCTTTGGGCTGGACCTCTGTGCACTGTATGTCTGACTCGAAGAGTAAGATGTCTGCAAATAGAAAATATGGGATTAATGAACTGGGGTTATTGGGTGCCTCTCTCCTCTTCCCTTTCTCTTCTCCTGTAGAACCCCAAAGGTTAACACCCTCACCTTAGATAAGTGAACGCCGAGCTCTCCATCTGCCTCGGGGCAGGGTGCCGTAACCAGTTTCTTCACTGGATAAGGGTGCAGGCCTCTTGACCTCAGAGGACTGCTGTCCGTCGTTAACTGCACGAACGGTAAGTTCTGGGCACTTCAAATGTCTTAAAAGTCTTTTGTAATGATATCTCTTGTTTTGCAGGGTTCCGGCGATGGCGGATGGCGGGCTGATGAGAGTTGAGGATCGAACCCGCGTGAGGAATAGAAGCGCCTGGAAGCACATAAGTAAGCGCTTGTAGCCTGCTTCACGATGCGCACTAACTGTCCCTTTTATCTTGCAGGTACAAGTTCGGAGCTTTAGAGAAGCTAAAGGGTGCTGGAATACCCACTGGATTCGGCGTGGGAAGGAGTAATGGCACGTGAGTAATAAAGTTGCCCAATGTCTTTAAACGCACCTTCTTTTGTCTTTCAGATGCGGGATGCAGCGCCGAAGGCCTCCGGAGCGTGCAAAGAGCTGGTAAGCTTTTGTCTTTCAGATGCCGGAATGCAGTGCGAAGACCTCCGGAGCATGCGAAGAGTAGGTAAGCCTTTGTCTTCCAGATGCCGGAATGCAGCGCGAGGCGTTGGTGACAGCCGATGGACCAGGTAAGAGATGCGCTGCCACTGAAGACCGTAGTGCTAACCTGTTCTTTCTTTGTCTTTACAGGTGCTGCTGAAGACTGGATTCCAGGATGGTAAGCCTTTGTTCCCTTAGGCCCAGGATCAGAAGCAGAAGACACGATGAGCGTTCTGCTGCAGAGAATGCAGAATAACGCAAAGCAAGATTCATCCATCGGGTGTGGTTTAAATAGCCTCCTGTAGTGCTTAGGTGTCTCCTTCCACAGCCACGCCTAGGTAAGAAAAGAGTTCCTGCTTTCCAGAAGAGTTCCAGTGTTCTGAACCTAGGGAGTGGCTCCTGCCCCACCCAACAGGAAAAGTAGTCCCAAACAGAAGAGGATCAGGGGTTCAACTGGCAGGTAAGTAAGCAGCATGGTCTGCTGCAGGTAAGTCCACCCAAGCATTATGAGCCCGGCGCTTCCAGCGCTGGGACTGGGCATCTTTATGAGCCTGGTGCCACTGGCGCCAGGACAGGGTCCAAAAGGTCCCAATTGGGACTGGCTGGCACTCGGAACCGGGGTTATGGGTCTGCTTCCAAGGGAGTCGGGCAAGTCCTGATCTTTTGGAAGCAGAGATCATGACAGCGGGGAAGTGTAGCCATTTGTCACACCTGGATAGAATTGTGAAGTTTAGCCATGTGTCACACCTAGATAGAATTATGAAGTTTAGCCATCTGTCACACCTAGATAGAATTGTGAAGTTTAGCCATGCGTCACACCTAGATAGAATTGTGAAGTTTAGCCATGCATCACATTTAGAGTGAATTGTGAAGTTTAGCCATACGTCACACCTGCATAGAATTGTGAAGTTTAGCCATGCGTCACACCTAGATAGAATGAGGAAGTGTAGCCATTTGTCACACCTGGATAGAATTGTGAAGTTTAGCCATGCGTCACACCTAGATAGAATTGTGAAGTTTAGCCAAGCGTCACATTTAGAGTGAATTGTGAAGTTTAGGCATACGTCACACCTGCATAGAATTGTGAAGTTTAGCCATGCGTCACACCTAGATAGAATTGTGAGGTTCAGCCATGCGTCACATTTAGAGTGAATTGTGAAGTTCAACCATGCGTCACACCTAGATAGAATTGTGAGGTTCAGCCATGCGTCACATTTAGAGTGAATTGTGAAGTTCAGCCATGCGTCACACCTTGATAGAATTGTGAGGTTCCGCCATGCGTCACATTTAGAGTGAATTGTGAAGTTCAGCAATGCATCAATTTAGAGTGAATTGTGAAGTAGAGCCAGGCGCCACATTTAGAGTGAATTGTGAAGTTTAGCCATGCGTCATACCTGCATAGAATTGTGAAGTTTAGCCATGTGTCACAGCTAGATAGAATGGGGAAATGTAGCCATGTGTCACAGCTAGATAGAATGGGGAAGTGTAGCCATTTGTCACACCTGGATAGAATTGTGAAGTTTAGCCATGTGTCACACCTAGATAGAATTGTGAAGTTTAGCCATCTGTCACACCTAGATAGAATTGTGAAGTTTAGCCATGCGTCACACCTAGATAGAATTGTGAAGTTTAGCCATGCATCACATTTAGAGTGAATTGTGAAGTTTAGCCATACATCACACCTGCATAGAATTGTGAAGTTTAGCCATGCGTCACACCTAGATAGAATGAGGAAGTGTAGCCATTTGTCACACCTGGATAGAATTGTGAAGTTTAGCCATGCGTCACACCTAGATAGAATTGTGAAGTTTAGCCATGCGTCACATTTAGAGTGAATTGTGAAGTTTAGCCATACGTCACACCTGCATTGAATTGTGAAGTTTAGCCATGCGTCACACCTAGATAGAATGAGGAAGTGTAGCCATTTGTCACACCTGGATAGAATTGTGAAGTTTAGCCATGTGTCACACCTAGATAGAAATGTGAGGTTTAGCCATGTGTCACACCTAGATAGAATTGTGAAGTTTAGCCATGCGTCACACCTACATAGAATTGTAAGGTTCAGCCATGCGTCACATTTAGAGTGAATTGTGAAGTTCAACCATGCGTCACACCTAGATAGAATTGTGAGGTTCAGCCATGCGTCACATTTAGAGTGAATTCTGAAGTTCAGCCATGCGTCACACCTAGATAGAATTGTGAGGTTCAGCCATGCGTCACATTTAGAGTGAATTGTGAAGTTCAGCAATGCATCACATTTAGAGTGAATTGTGAAGTACAGCCATGCGCCACATTTAGAGTGAATTGTGAAGTTTAGCCATGCGTCACACCTGCATAGAATTGTGAAGTTTAGCACTGTGTCACAGCTAGATAGAATGGGGAAGTGTAGCCATGTGTCACACCTGGATAGAACTGTGAAGTTTAGCCATGCGTCACACCTAGATAGAATTGTAAAGTTTAACCATGAGTCACACCTAGATAGAATTGTAAAGTTTAACCATGAGTCACACCTAGATAGAATTGTGAAGTTTAGCCATGCGTCACACCTAGATAGAATGGTGAAGTGCAGCCATGTGTCACACCTGGATAGAATTGTGAAGTTTAGCCATGTGTCACACCTAGATAGAATGGTGAAGTGTAGCCATGTGTCACACCTGGATAGAACTGTGAAGTTTAGCCATGCGTCACACCTAGATAGAATAGTGAAGTTTAGCCATGTGTCACACCTAGATAGAATTGTGAAATTCAGCCATGTGTCACACTTAGAGTGAATTGTGTAATTCAGCTGTGCGTCACATATAGAGTGAATTGTGAAGTTCAGCCATGCGCCACATTTAGAGTGAATTGTGAGGTTCGCCCATGCTTCACACCTAGATAGAATTGTGGCGATTAGTCGTGCATCACAACTGATAGGATTGTGTAAATTAGCCACATAGAAGAATTTAGCGAGTAGCCAATGTACTAACCACCCGCTCCTACCACCCAAACATTATACATGCCCACTGGGCTAGCCAACCTATACCCTAACACAAACCCAACACAAGTAACACAAACTTCAACAAACCAAGACGGATACTGGACCTTACCCATACGGATACAACAAGCCAGCGCCCACAACCCTAAATACCAGCAATTTACACATAAATCACACAGACACACCCCGACATAACAAACAGTCACATAGAAAACATACCAGGTATTGGACCTTACCCATATGGATACAACAAGCCAATGCATGCAACCTATTATCTGCAAGCCAACACACACAGACGCCAGTTTCTCCTGGTTCTGGGCCTATCCTTTCACTCTTCCCTCACTAACCAACCCTGTCTTCTTTCTTGCAGAGTCTCATGAGCCCCTGGAGACTGCCCTTGGGTGGTAATGGTGTGCGGTATAAATCAATATAGCATATTTCTGTAAACTATGTGGTATACACACAAGTAATAGAGATCACGTTCATAACGATATCCATTCCATATTGTTGAAATATTTGCATTGGGAGCACTAGGTTGATGATTCTAGCATTCCTGCTAGGAAATGGCAGAAATGTCATAATACAAGTAAAGCAGATAATTAAACAGAAATGCTAAACGTGCTAATTAAAAGTAAAATACAATGCTGGTCCTGTTATATTAGAAGTAAAGCAGAAATTCTAGCAATGTGCCGTTAAGGGGACAGTAGCCTAACTAGCGATACCTGTGCCATCACATGAAAAGCAATGTGGTCCTTCTGAGAAATGCTACTAGTACCCCAACTGCAGCAGGACTGTTCAGAAGTACTGGTACTATCACAAGTACAGAAATGCAGACCAGCTGATACTATTACATTAGAAGCATGACGGACCCGTTGTGAAGTGCTGGTGTTGCCTCACTTAAAGAATGGCTGTCCTGCAGGCAAGTGTTATGTCATGCTAGCAGTATTTATAAAGTGCAGCAACAACAGCCCAGAACAGCACCTAGGCGCGTGAAACCGTCTACAAAAACTGAGTGAGCGTGAAGTAGGAGTGCAAAAGTGAGATCTAAAAAGTTAAGTTTTCAGACTTTTGTGGGGCTCCAGATAATTGTCCAGATGGCACAAGGTGATGGGAAGCCTATTCCAGAGGCTTGGGACATAAAGGCACAGCCACCCCATCGCTCCATTCTGGACATAGGCATGGTCAACTGGCGGTCATTATAGGATCTCAGGTCTCAATGGGTTGATAGTGGACAGGTTTGCCCCTAAGGAGCTTTGGTCCCATCTGATTGAATGCGGAATGCGTTATGTGCCATGCATAGATTCTTAAACTGAATTCTCTTAGCTACAGGAAGCCAATGTCATCAAGCAAAAATGGATGAAACATGGTTTCTATACAGGATGGAAGAATCCAAGCTGCCTGGTTTTAAATTCCTGGCAGTTTTTTATTTATTGTTTTGGTAATCCCAAATATACTGAGTTGCAATTGTCTAACCCAGAGGAAATGTAAGCATTCATAATAGTCACTTAGTAGCTGAACGTTAAAAGGTGCAGGAGATACCTCTGACATTGTAATTGCCCAAAACATGATTGAGTTACTTTATTGATTTGTGATAAGAAAGAAAGTTGTTCATCGAAAGTAACTCCAAGATACAAATGGATGAAATTGCCATTGGCTGAGAACCAAGGCTTTATGGCCAAGGGAAGTTAGGTTTAAGGGCTTAGGCAGCCCACAGAGCATTACTTCAGATTCTGATGCAATCAATTTCAAGTGGATTTGGTTCATGTATGTGCTAACCTTAAGCATGCAGCTTGAGAAGCGCTCTACTTGGTTGTTGTTATTGGTAGAGTCAAGTTGAATTAGTCGCTTTGTATCATCAGCCTAGGTATACAACCTAATAATTATGCAACGCAGAGGCACAAGGTTGGAGAAAACCATTAAAAAAGCAATGGAGATAGGGCAAAGCCCTGTGGTATGCCACAATCGGATTGATAGCTTTAGGAAGTGAAAGACTCAACGGCCACATTCTTTAAGCGATCAGCCAAAAATATTGGAACAATTGCACAACATTGCAGGTAGTTCCTATTTTATGTAATCAATGCAATTGGATAAATTGGTCAACAATATTGAAGGCCGCAGAAAGGTCTAACAATACTAGTGCACAGTAGCTCCATTCTCCACACGCCTGATTCAGTTCCCTTGCCTAACTGAAATCTGAGCTGGACTGCATCTAGAATGTCATTAGTTTCGACAAATGTCTGTAATTGACCATCAACAATAGTTTCCAGAATTTTACAACAAAATGGCAGGTGGAAATTGGATGCAAATTAGTACTAGGTTTGGGTCTAAAGACGTTTTTGATCAAAAGAGGGAAAATGACTGTTGTGGGGCTAATAACGAGCATGGCGGTGCAGGAAAAAATTGGTGGTAACGGAATTACTGCTACTTTTCTCACACCGGCATACTACAAATATGTCCCTGGAGTGGAGGATTTACCTCCAGCATTCTGCATATTTGTCCCAAGAATTTGTGCACTTTTTGTTGGGATTGTCACATCGAAAGTATAGCAGGCTGGCAGAGGAGTGATAGTAATGCCAAATTAGAGTTATGACACATAAAAGGTACGACAGAACTGCTGAAAAAAGCTTGCACGGTCAGATTAAACGTATAGCTGCCACTTTGAGGTGTGAGGTATTAAGAAGTTCTTGTACTGTCATTTGATAAGTAAAGCAAAAACAAAAGAGATGTACTAGTACCATTGTGATTTTTGATATCATGGCTATCTAAAATCAATGTCCCCTACGCTGACGATGGGTTGGCTGTCCCCATGTCCCTTTACACCGCACCTAAACCCACACTTAGAATGCTGAGCCCCAACAGCCTTCCAGGCCCTTTTCCCAATGTAAGATTCCAGAGAAAATGGTTTCATTCTCCAAAACTACCTGTAAGGAAAGTATATATATTGACAACTGATGCTCGTGGGGTGCTGGTTATCATGTCCCCGGTCTATGACTTTTTTTTAGCATTGCATTCAGGAGGAGGTCAGGATCTTAACATAATAATAATTTCTTTTTTATATAGCGCTTTAATCTAAAGCTTTTTACATAGGACATATTTACATACATTACTATTATCATCCAATCGAAATTGGTATTCAAAAGGATGAGTTGACCTTGCCAGGATTTGAACCTGTGACTTGAAGATCAAACACAGTTTACAGCAATGAGCCTTTAACCAGCCGAGCCATCTTACAAGCATATGCTAATACTTGAGCAACCTACTGGTAATAGGTAAAATGGGACCAATGGACGGTTGTACAAATTGTAAAGTGACACTGTGGCAATAATTGAGAGTTTTAAGATGTCTCTGGCATTAAAAAATCATCGAGGCCCAGTAGCATTGGGCTCTCAGTCTCTGCACGCGAGAGGAACAAAGGGATGCTATTGGCTACAGAAAGAGTATATAATGCATATCAGACCCTTCCAAGGGGCAAGAAGAGTATGTAACACCTTAAGGAAAGAACGGCGAAGACTGGAGATGTGTAAATCAATGCATGGGGAGAATAGGATGGTGGTCTCACCACACCCCTAGCCGAAAAGAGGAGAGAGGCTGTGATAGTGTCAAGCTCCCACACAAGGTTTAAACTGCTGGGTACTTGTCTTAGACCTTCCCCTACTCTTTGCCTATGCCTATGGACCTTCTGCATCACACTGCCTTGTCCACACAGGGTAGGGGTTTCTGGATGTGGGGTCAGACAAATTCAGATGACTGATTGACGACCATTAGGCGCATGCCACAGCATGTTTGGCGTCCATGGTCTGAAGGAAACCATTCCTGCAAAGAGGAACAACCACTACCTGAGGAAATGAGGCCATACCTGGTGATTCTTCATTTCTCCTCTGCAGTTCTGTCTCAACCTGATCCAGAACCTTTTCCAGCTCATCAAGGATTTTCTTTAAGTACTTGACGTTATCATGTTCCAGCAACTTGGTCTGAAAGGATCAATGTGAATACGTTTAATACTGATTGTTAATGTTTATAAAACTAAATGAACACATTTTATAGAAAACAGGAGACATAAGACAAAGGTGTCTCTGGACTACATAATTAAAGACACTGAACCTCCATTAGCATTTGCAAATATTGCTGGTATTTTTCATGCACAAAAATCAAATAATCAAACGGTTTCGATATATTGAATAAAAATCTGATTGTGAGAGAGGCACACGGGTAAAGTTCTGGTCTATGATATAGGGGCATCCCGAGCTTCCCACGTTCGAAACTTGCAGCAATAGTCTCCCATGATATCTATATACCTCGCGAACTTCACCAGCTTCGTATTCACCGAAGGATACGCTTTAAAATGCTCTGCCTGAACTTTAAATGTGCTTATGGCCTGGCTGCCCATAGCGTTCCTTCCCTTCTCAATTGGTATCAGCCGTCTAGAAATCTTAGGTCCGCTATGAGCAACCTGCTGGTTATCACATGGTCGCTTTGCATCTCCAGAGGTGGCATACACTTTTTTGTAGCTGGACCAAAATTATGTAACAGTCTGCCCATTGATATATGAACAGCAGGCTCTTATGACTTCTTCCTCAAAGAAACTCGAAATGTACTTGTTCTGTAGATTCCCATTCCTTTCCTTACCTAGCGTGTTCTTTTTATTGTACAGCATCCACAACTAGATGCAGGTCTGTCCTGTCAGGTTTCCCTCTGTTATGCCACTTACCAATGCACGCCAGAAGGGCATTCGGGTACCCCCCTGGCGGCTCTACCTGCGCTTGTGATGGCTCTGGTCCCACGCAGTCTGGGATCCAGCACTTTCCGTCAGGCCACACATGCGTGGGCGACCGTGTTCTGCACTCCGTGCATGCGCCATGCATAGGGTGTTTCTGGTTGCCACAGCAACCACAGCTTGCTTCCGAAGACTCCATTTCGTCCCATGCCCTATTTAGGCAACTGTGAGATGCAGGCCATTGTGTCTCAACATGGATTCATCCTGTCCGTGTCCTCGGCCCCAGTACTGATTGCCTAGCCTGGTTTTTGTTCTTTTCAAAGCTGATACTTCTTTTTGCTGGTCTCCTCCCTTGTTTCTCCTGGAGTCCTAGTCCTTGTCAGTCTTTTTTTGTATCCCTGATTCTGGGGTTGCCTTGTGCCTCCTCTCACTTCTGTTCTGGAGTCTCCTTTCTGTAAAGACTGGTAGGGGGTGTCTGTACTTCCGCTCTCTATATGGTAGAGGGGAGGTACAGAGGACCCTAGCCAAGATTCTCTATTATTGGTAACGTAGTCGAGCAATCAAGCCCTAGCTTCTCAGGAGGTGATGCAGGCTGGTTCTTAAGTACAGTGTAGTCCCTGAACCCCCACAAAGGAATGTCCACACACTGTATTACTGAAAACACAGTCTTTATATAATTAATATTCAAAGGTATGTACACAATCACAATAACGCACTTTGTACTCGGAAGTCAATAATGATGAATAGATACAATTCTAAAGTGGTACCACCAATGTTATCAAATCTCATTAAGTGCATCAACTGTATGGTTAAAATGTCACACAGATCAATAACGAGGAAACCAGCAATAGAGATAGGAAGGAACGCAAGATGGTTAAAACAATAGGCAGAATTCTGACCCCTACCCTTAGGCACAGTTCTGTGTGGAGATCCCCCCACCTGGGCAACCTGTAAATAAAGATATATAGCACAAACCCAGTCCATGTAATGTTCAATAGTCTTATTTCCTCCTATTAAGGTTTTACACCCCCAATGTACCTGGTGGACTAGAGTTCTCCGAAGATGCGATGACCGATCCTTCTTGAGTGACTGCCTTTAAAGCAGGAGCCATGGATCGTCGAGAGGCGTCGTGGAACTCGGCGTTCGGTGTCGGGGAATCGACGGCCCTTCTTGAGTGCCCTCCCTTTAAGGCAGGAGTCACGGGTCGTCGAACGTCCGACGGCGAACAGGTTGAACTACGGCAGTGAAGTGGCAGCTTCGTTCCTATCGGTGCTCGTCGACGACAGAGCGTTGGCGTCCTGCAAGGAAGAGGCGTGCGGGGCACCTCGGTGACGATAGTTCTGGACTGCAAAGAGATGATGAAGAACTGTGGCCCAGCAAGGGCGTTGAGTCGTCGGCGTCTCTGTGGTCTTTAGGTGGCGGGAAACCCACCAGCGGATGCTCCTCGACGCATCAACGGTCGGGCCTTCTTCAGCGGGATAAAGCGGGCGACGATACAGACGAGAGCGTCCGATGATCAAATGAAGTTCTCAGGCAAACGGGAGCACGGCGGCTCCGGTCGGACAACAGTCTGAGTGCTTCTCTTTGAGATTCCGCGGCAGTCCAAGTCTCGGGACGGCAGCCTGTCGAAGGTCTGTCTACCAGGGAGCCTTGGCAAAGATCAGCTGTGCACGATGGTCCCTCGTAGCTCGGTAAGAGGGCACCTTACCAGGTCCTCTCTGGGTCAGTCCTTGGAGACACAGCAGCTTTCAGATTGTGAAGGAGAGCAACAGCACTTCTTCTCGTCCAGCAGGGCTTCAAGGTCAAGCTTCAGTTACTCCAGTTACTTTTCGTAGTGGACTTCAGCTTCTGAACACGATTCCTAGCAGTGAGAGGTCCCCAGATATACTGTTGATCTCCCATTCATTCTGCTGGGTCACACTCAAGCATCTACAGTGTTTGTGCTATACTACATCATCCATACGTTAGTCACACTTGATTCTGTCAGGTCCCATAGGTGCTCCTGCAGTTCCATAAGGTTATTTGCATGTAAGCATCTGCAAGCTTTGCTCAGGATCTCTTGCTTCTTGCGGTTTCTGCGTTGCTGCATTTGGCTAATGATAAAAAATCATAAAAGCAATGACAGTATGTATATTTGTCTGTCCTCTAACTATAGAACTGTATGCTTGTGTTCCTCATGTATTCAAGTGTGGGTTTATGTCCCGGAGTGCGGATGGCACATGTGCTTCATGTCTAACACTGCAAAGTCGTGGTGTCTCTAACGACGTCATCAACATGGCTTCTTGACGCTGTTGATTGAGGTATCTTTAGTTGTAGCCTGGGGTTCCTTGTCCACTCTGCGGTAAATTTGCATCACATCTGTATGGCTGGCTGAGGGGGTACCTCTCTTGATGCTTGTCAACCATCAGTCCGTTGGGGATTCGTCCGAAATAGAATGGGTGATTGTGATGTTTCCTGGCCTTCTTCCGGGTCATGAATTTGCTAGAAGGGGTATGTGGGGGTAGACTTCCCCATCCCTTTTCACCGGAGTATAGGTTGATGAAGGGAAACAGATATTCAAGTACCTCAGAAAATATTAGACTCATAAACATACTGGATTGACGCATGAACACATTTTTACAATAGAAATATCATTATATGCTATTGATTTAAGTAAGGTACAGTATAGTCCAGCATGAGTTCTTGCTGCCTATAAAGATTGCATGTACTCAGCTTGTCCCAGCAAAGTTAGCATTGTCTCTTCTGGTCACAAGAGCAGTCCTTGCTTGACACCAGAGCGGTGTCTACAGAAGAAAATAAGCTGAAATTGAGCGCTACACTTGAAACTTTCTTATAGCTCAGTCAAATGTGTTTAAACAGAAAAAGTAAAACTTCACATCTTTGGAGAACAAGGAACTTCTACCACTAATATCTCTGACTCACCAAATTATATCAAGGAATTTCAAAAGCATTTATTTTTGCTATTTTACTTGGAAATCAGCATTGGTCTTGCATTGCCTCTGTGATAAAGAAGGACCGTTTTTTCTTAACAAGATTTCCAGCCTCAAGGATGAGATCTCTTCATCTGAGGCTCAAAACAACAGTTCCTACCCAGTCATTGCTCTCCTCAAACAACTAACATGTTCTCGTCCCTGGCCTCTTCTTCAATTTACTCCTATTTCTCTAGAAGAGAATCTAGCAATGATTAATGGCATCAGCCCATCGATATCCAATATGTTATCTGTCCATGGAATATTTAGAACAAGCCATTGTCAATGTACCAAGTTTTCTTGAGTGAACTCGTGGCTTCTTAGTGCTAACTGATCAGGACTAAGAGGACAATAATTCAATAAGCTTTGCCAGAAATGGGAAAATATTTAAGGCTCTTCCAAACTTGAGGAGGTGTGCTAAGCTTGAGATGCTGTGACCGCCCATACATTTTAGTTTTGTTGTTAAAAGGAAATATGTTTCTGACCTTATTGATAGTGTATAAGTGTATTTCCTGAATCTCATTGAATAATCTTGGTTCGTAAGCCATATCCCACTTTAGGAGCAGAGCAATTTAAATTTAGTTCTGCTCTCAATGTTCAGCCAATAAAGTCACAGGAGAGTAGAAGCAATATGCTTGCATTGTTTCATTCCAGCAATAATTGTGAAACAGTGTATTGTAGTCCCTACAATCGGTTCAGCTGGGATCTAGGTAGACCAAGGTAAGTACTACGAGAATAATCTAGAATGTACAAAACCAAGGATATATTGACATGCACTCACTGGAAAGCTAGGCAATGGAAAGGGTCTTTTCAGGGTTGAGGACTCTTGTTGATGACTAGACCAAGGTGGGGTCCATGGTTAGGTCTGCATCATAGAGGACTCTGAAGCTCTTAATCTAGCGAGTAGGTTAAGGGCAAGCTTGTAATTGAGGAGGACAGAAATTAAATGGCCACACATGACCATAACCTCTGTTTCAAAATGTTTCAATTTAGACTGTTCTTCTGCATCCAGACATGAACGACCAAGAAGTGATCAGTAAAGAGTGCAGCATCTTTCAGATTAACTGGGCTTAACTCAAAGATCAGCTGAGTGTCATCAGCTTACTTGTACCTTGTGATGCCAAAATGTATGATCTGCCAGAGACGAACGCTGATATTGATCTTTAACAGTAGTGAGCAAGGGCATACCCCTCTGAATCACCATCATCAAAACACCATGATATTGAGTTTAATTATTATTTATTTATTTGTATATGGTTTATATAAACCTTTACAAAAATAGAAATCACATATAAAGGTAGAAAATCACATAGTAAATATTACATTACATGAACAGACAAACAGTTTAAAATCAACAATGCTCAATTATCATCTTAAAATTTCTTAAAACTTATTTCATAAATACAAAATTCATCGTTCACAGTTAGACTGACAATTCATGATAGCGCACAAAAATTCTTTAAAAAGGCTATGATTCTAAGTTTCAATACCGTAGAGTTGTTATGTCGAATCTGAAACCATAACAAATCCCTGTCTACACAGTGCAAGTGCCTTATAAATTGCTGAAAGTATTGTATTTGTTCCTTCATTAGCGCAGGGCATAGCAAAATCAGATGCAGCAGGGTTTCTTCCTCCCCTTATTTTTTACAGTATTTACACCAACTCCACTCATCTTTTAACATATTCCATCTTTTTAAAACATAGTTAGTTTAACTGAGGCATAAAAATGATCTGCTGCCACCCAACTTGGCTAGAATGTAACAATTCTAAGAATGTATTTCCACAGCCAATTTCCCTTTGTCTATGTATTAGCACCTTTTGCGAGATTGTATCAAAGGCCATGGGCAGATCGCGGACCACCAGTGCTCTCCCTGTGTCTTCCCAGTGTGCCTGAAGCCGTAGTCCTTTCATGATGGTCATAATGACTAACTCACTCCCATGCTAGGGTAAGAAACCAGTCTCTAACAAATCCAGAATGTTTTTGGTCTTGACAACAGGATGAAGACTATTAACTACAGTGTTCTCAATTAGTTAAGCTGCACTGTAAGGTTAAATATAGGTAGAAGGTTAGTAAGGTCCAAGGGATCAGATGCCGGTTTCTTAAGCAAGGGAGTTGCCACTGTGAATTTATCATGCAGGTAGTAAAATTCCTAATGCATACAAATATGTTTTGGGAGTAGGAATTCCTTGTCCCCCGGACATTTTACTCAGGTCAGCAATTTCAGTAAAATTAGGTTGATCAAGAATTTGAAAGTCTGCAAACCTATGATTTGGCTCACTAGAGTTTGCAATGAGTGATTGTGTCAGTTTCTTTGGGCCTCATTATAAGGCTGGCGCTCCAGTAATGAAGGGGGCCGTACGGGACCGGCCGCCTTTTTTCCGGGTGCGCCGATTATGAGCTTCCCATCACAGGACCCGGATCGCACGCCTGGTACAACCAGATGTGCTTTCCGGGTCCCACGAGGGGAAGAGGGAGGCAATAACGGGCCAGATGTAATCTGCCCGTTATTACCTCCCTCCCCATTCCCATTGAGCCCTGTGGGGGCTCAAATGGGAATGGGGATGGGTTCCTGCAAGGAGGAATTACTGGGTCCTCCTATGTCAGAGTAACCGGGTAAGTCCCCATTGCAGGAACCCGGTAATGGAGCCCGGAACGGAGGCAGCCATGGAGCTAATAGCTAATAGCTCCATGGCTACCTCCATTCTCGTAATGAGGCCCTTTGTCTCAGACTGAATTAATAAGAAAATATTTTTAATGTTAACTGCATAAAAATGCTGGCAATAATATAGTACACTGATTGTGCTGGGTGACCACATTTTGTGTTGCTACAGGAGAACATAATGCATAACAAATTGGGAACGTTCTACTGGTAGCAGCTGCTCCTAGTGGTGCTGTTTCTTAGTCCTTGTAATGATTTTGTATATGTTCTGTTAAGCAGTAGAAACGTGACTTATATTGCAGGATCAAAGTTGGTTCTCCACATCCCCTATAGTTTATTTTCTTCCTTTTTGAACCCAACTACGTCTGACATAAACCATGTGTTCCTTTTTCTCTTAATCACTGAGTAAATATGTCTGGGCCTTTACTAAGCTTGTCTACAAATGCTGTATGCTGATGGCACAGCGTCTAATTCAAGATTGCCTGTTACATAAAAGCATTACTAAGAGGGACAAAGGCAGGAAGATCTACATGCAAATAGCAACATGATCTGCTCTATCATTGGGAGAGGAGGGTGAAAAGAAAAAACATTCTCAGGACACAATACCAAGTACAGCATATTTAGGATTTTATGTGCCTGTGTCTTGCTTTGGTGAAAGACTCCCTGCTGGGCTCTGCTTCAAGCAAACAGCGTTCCCTAATGTTACAATTCAGCCAAGCTGTCCCTGGTGCAGTCAACAATAAATACTTTGCTGAATTAATATTGCTAACATTACTGATTTAATGATGTATTGTAAGTGGGTCCTCAGGAATACGCGATGTGAGCTGAAGGATAATGTTGGGATGAGCACTTATCAGCTGCAGGTGATAATGCTGCATGTCAACCCCTGTCTACTCTGGAATCTCTGCAACCGAGTTTGAGAAAACAAATGTCCCCCAAAGAAATAAATACATTGTAAGATCTTCATAAGCATGGCAAATACTGGCCAATCTCTTATGTTCCTTACCCGGCTAAAGTGAGAAAGTATGTGGTCAGCAGACAGCACCTATAATTTATGGAGAATTACTTGTTAGATCATTGTTATGCTCGATCAGCCTAGGCAGAGGGACTGAATCTGTTTACCTGGCTCCGCGGGACAAGCTCTTCCAGGCAGCATTTGACACAATGGTTCAAAATGTTATTATTATTATTATTATTATTATTATTATTATTATTAATAATAATAATAATAATATTATTATTGGGTTTCAGTATGCCACCATGTGGCCACTTTTCAGCGTAAGTGTCTTATGATAGCTGCCATAAGAGGCTTGTTGATCAGTAGACATTTTCATATCTAGATTCTTTAAAAGGGCCATGGGAATGGCCATGTAAGGACGGGGAGGGAACCCGAACCCTAACAGTCACCTGGGAGCTCGAGTGGCTGTGGGCATGCCCCCTCCCAGCTCCTACTTACCTGAAAACGCCATGGCGAGCTTGTCGAGGGAACCGCAACAGCCAGAGCAGGGACGAACGCCAGAGGCATGGACTGCACAGCAGCACACTGTGCAGCACGGATGGGTGCAATGAGCCGCACCACACTGGCTGCCAGAAGGGATGCCACAGAGACTCTTCAAGCCCCTGCAGTGTCCAGGAATGGAGCTGAAACAGGAGAAGGACAACCCACTAAACCACCAGGGTTTGAAATCGGCAAAGGCCTAAAAGAGCAACATGACCCTGTGAGCAATTACAGGTTCCAAACCAGAAATGCAGTCAGACTGCCTGAGGACGGGGGCAGGGCTAACAAGCCCCTAAGATCCCTCCCCAGCCATTCCAATGATACACCACCTGGAAGGCAGGCATATGATTGGATAAGGTTAGTATCCAATCCCGGGATAGCGTGGGGTATTTACGTCAGTGTGTGCATGTGAATGATTTAACGAGGGTTAGTTGGGTGAGGACGGGAGACAGAGGAGGACATCCGAGAGACCAGAGGAGGACAGTGTGACAGGAGTGCAGAAGCTACTGGAGAGAGGGTTCTGTGAAAAAAATGTTTTCGTGGAAGTAAATGGTGATTGAAGAAGGAGTAGAGTAGCAGAGTAGTGGTGGAAGTGAGAGGTGGTAGAGGTAGGTGGTGGTCACAGTAGTATAAAAGGAGATGGGGAAGCAAACAGTAGTGGCTCCCGCACAAGCCAAGCCTACACCTTTTTACAGACTATTGTCATGTTCAATAACAGATGCTTGACAAGATAAACAAAAGTCAGTGGGATGGGGAAAGGACAAGACAAAAAAACAACAAAGCAATTGGGAAGACTGAGGGCACTTGACTTAGCTGAATGCAAAACCTCATCACCTTTTCGCGTTGTACTCAACCACAGTGTTTATTTGGGCAGTGAACCAGTCAAGAATCTCCCCAGATCTTCTTAAACTTCCACCATACCTTCCTTTTTCTGAACATAATTTTTTCGTGGGAACTCAACGGAGTCATTTCAATGTCAGAGTTTCTTATTTGTGGACTGTGGTTGTCCTTCCAATGGTTTGAAACCTATTTGTATTACAATTTACTTCATGGGCCAATCCCAGCTGACAACTGAATAGGTTGTCGTTCCACAAGAGTAACATCAGCTTGGCCAACATGTCAACATGCATTCCAAGATGTCCTTTAAGTCTCCCTGAAACTCCTAGGCACAGGTAAGTCACTCTCTAGCATTCCCAGAAGAGATGTCTCAAGTTGTCCTCTTCCCTGTTGCACACCTGTTACATCCTGTAGTGTTCCCATAGTATGCTGTCTTGCCATGATGTCACTGAGAAAATGTTCCCCGAATGCTTGGAATGTTTATGTGTGTAGGCTGTTACCGTTTTACACATGTCTTACATTACCAGCTTGAGGAATTTTAGGAAATGCGTTACTTTTAGGAATGGGACTCTAAATAACGTTCAGTTACCACTTCTTCACAATGCTGCATGATGTTGCATCTGTGCTATATGGATGGGCGTTTGAATGCATCAATTTTAACAATTTGAGGAATGCCAGCTTTTACTTCCACCAAACATTTCAAACACTGTGCTTTACATTTTTGTAACTTAAACGCATGTTTACAATGCACATTGCAAACACTGTGTTTATATGGGACCTGTGCCAGCACACATCCTTATTGACAATTGGTGCATTATTTACGGCAAAACAATGTATGTCATATTTAATTAACCAGTTCATATCCGGCTATGTCATCTACTCAGCCTGCTTATTGTATGTTAGTTCTGGACGGTAGAGTCCTTTTATAATTTTCCTAACCTTAAAGTGGGTTGACGTTTTAATACTTGGCTTTTTAATAATTGAGCTTTGAATGTTTCAGAAAGTCTCATCTCATAATGGCACTGGCTATGACAAGGGTGTGCGGCTGTGATAGTACAGTACTTCATACCTGGTTATGTCTTTCGTGTTGCATGAGGGTTAAACACATTTTTTATAGTTGGAATTTGTAACTGTTCAAAAATTACAATACAATATTATCTACTATTCTTAATTGTTCTGATTGAGATTTACGAGTTATGCATCCTTGTGCACATGTATCCTACTTCCTTGCTCATTTCCTGGAGGTTTTCCACACGCAAACTCTGCAATTTAGGTCTAAGTAATGTGGGTTTGGGTCCTACATTACATTCTTAAACTTTGCATACCTGCATGTATGCTGAATCTTGATGATGCTTAGTGGGATACCTCCTGCATCATCACACTTCTGAATTATTCGGTGTAAATTGGAACACCTTCATCACCTGGAATTTGCCTTTCAAGTTTGCAAAAAGTGACTTCCTGGCATCAATGCCAAGACTGATATTCACATCTACATCCATTTTAATAGAGGGCGTCAGTTTCTTACTTTATAATCGTGCAGATTTCTTGGATGTCTTCTTCTTTCAAGTTACAGGTATGTTACTGTGCTGCAATGATGATCCTGCCTTCACTTAAGGACAGAAGCATTGAAACAAGTGGAGGAAACACAGATCCACTTGTAATGCAGATAGAGTAAATGAGGTGTCTAAAGAGTACAGAAATGCGCTATTTAAAGCAAAGTCCGAGTTCCTCAGAAATAAAATTGAGGGTTCAAAAAATCAACCAAGAGAAATGTTCTATACCATTAATAATTTTGTTCAGCCAAAATGCATATTTTCATCCATGGAAGCCTCTGTGTAACAGGCCAACATGTTTAACTCCTTAATTTATGTAAAGATTGAGCTTATCCAAAAACCATTGCCTCTGGCAGCACTCCTTGTGCAGAGGGAGTAGTTGGTAGCAACCACTCCCAGAAGGCAGCTTTGGCTATTCCTAAAGAAGAGCCTTTTTCTTTTTCACTAGTTACAGAAGAGTACGTAGTGGGTCTTTTGACAAATCTGAAACCCACCAATGGCCTATTATTCCCCATCCATGCAACAGTGGCAAAAAGATTAGCCTTGGAGATCACCCCTTTGTGACACAATTTGTCAACAAATCTCTATCAATCGGGGTCGTACCCCCAGCATTTTCAAAAAGGCTACGGTCACGCCTTTTCTAAAAACAAGGCCAACTTGGACCCTGGGGAGTTACAAAACTATCATCCGTGGCAGGTCTCCCAAAGCCTGCAAAAATCCTGGAGATGATTGTGACCTCCCAACTACAAAACTATACGGAGGAGGAATCTATATTGGACCCATTGCAATCTGGGTTCGCCCAGGTTCAGGGATGGAGACTGCACTGATGGCAGTGTGGGATGATGTCCTTGAGGTGGCAGATCAGGGGGAACTGTCCCTTGTGGTCCTGTTGGATCTCTAGGTAGACTTTGATACGGTGGATCATCATATCCTACTTGACAGGCTCAGAGAGATTGGAAACAACTAGGACCAAGCCAGTACGTGGTTTGCCGCCTTCATTTTGCAAAGGCACCAACAGGTAAAGATGGGTGGATTCACCTCGACCCCCCTCCCACAGGGATGCGGAGTCCCACAGGGCACTTCACTTTCTCCCCTGTTATTTAATTAATATCTACACCCCCTGATGGGCCTGCTCAGAACACATAAGGTCAACTTCCATTCCATTGCGGATGACACCCAGGTGTTCATAAAATTAGGGAATGTGGAAGAGACCTTCCAGATTGTCGAACAATGCTTGGTGGAGGTGAGGACATGGATGTCGTCAAACTGGCTTCTGTTGAATACCAGTAAAACGGAAAATGCATTGTTTGGCACAAAACATCTCCTGAACCACAGTAGGTGCCCAGACCCACCACGCTCCCTGGAGAGAGACTTATTGTTTTCCCCAAAAATGTTAAATCTAGGATGCATCTAACAAGAAAACCTAGGATGTGTAGCACAGGTGAGTGCAAAACTACAATCTGTTTTTGGTACCTTGCATCTTCTGCGACAGGCTCGTCCATTCATCGCGGTGGCGGACCACCTTGTGGTGGACGGGCTATGGTGAATTTGTGTTTAGATTACTATAACGGACTGCTGGCAGGCATACCAGTCATACAAATGCAGCGCATGCGAAAAGCCCAAATGCTGCAGTAAGGATGATCTTTAGATTGAGCAAGTCTTCTCCAATCTCTAAGCTTCGTCAATCCTTGCACTGGCTTTTGGTGAAGGATCAAATAGATTTTAAAATTCTATGCCTAGTGTTTAAGGGACTAATTCACAGATGCATTTATAGCAAAACCCCGCTGGAAAACGCTCTGTGAATCAGGGCCTTAGTGTGTAACAACTTGGCGCCTCTACATCTAGCTTGGAAAATCTGCTCGTACCATCTGACTCGGCGGCAGGGCTCTGGCAACAAGATGCTATTGGAAATTTCGGGGTCAAATCATGTGTTTAGAGGTGATGGCAAATTCAGAGTTTATGGCCCTAAACTATGGAACAGCTTACCGCTGGAGATCAGGGCCCTTGAATCACTATATCCGTTTCATAGGGCTCTGAAAACCCACCTATTCAAATAGTCAGGACAGGTGTGTCACACAAAAATGGATTAATGTACTCAGTTTGGTCTACTTTTTTTAGGGTAGCCCATTCATGTGACGGTGGCCTGACATTTAGATTAACCTGCACCTAGATACGATTCAGTTTGCCAAGTGCGCGATACAAACTTCAACAACAAAAAAAAGAAAAACTTAACTGATTTCACACAGGGCTCACGCATATCACAAACACGGTTAATTGTGGTAGTTTGTATGAGGTTTTCTAGATGTGTGAACCTTCATGGGCCCTGGCAGTTTCTGATGTTGCATGACAACTTTGTACATGAGGAATTTCAGGTGGTTATAGGTGTTGATGAGGGTCACTTTTAGCATTTGAAGGAATCCCAACTCATACATGGCATTGTCATTATAAAGGATGTGAGCCTTTAGTGGCAGTTTATATGACAAGTAACTCAGGGGGTAATTCATAGAATTCAGTGCACAAGTGGCGCACGCGGCTGGCGCACAGTGTGCGCGTGCGAATCCCTGCGCCAGCCGCGTGCGCTAAAATCCATTTCCGCGCACAGCGTATTCATGGATTCCAGCCACCAAAACCAGCCGTGGTGCACAGTGGCGCAGCGACCCTGCAGCAGCGCCAGTCACGCCCCCAAGAACGCCTCTCGCGCAGGGAAAAGCCATCAATATACCCAATCCAGCGCAAAGGGCTGCGCTAACCCTGTACCAGCAAGGCAAGCGGGCTACGTGTATCACTGGGGTGCGCGGGAAGTACCTCACGCGATTGGCCCCGTGCGAGCAGGGTACACGTATTTCAGGGGTGCGCGGGAAGTTCCACACACGATTTCCGCAGGGTACGCGTATCTCAGGGGTGCGCGGGAAGTGCCACACGCGATTTCAGCAGGGTACGTCTATTTCAGGGGTGCGCGGGAATTTCCACACGCGACTGGGCCCGTGCGAGCAGGGTACGCGTATTTCAGGGGTGCGCGGGAAGTGCCACACGCGATTTCAGCAGGGTACATGTATTTCAGGGGTGCGCAGGAATTTCCACGTGCGATTGGGGGTACGTGTATCTCAGGGGTGTGCGGGAAGTGCCACATGCGATTTCAGCAGGGTACGTGTATTTCAGGGGTGCGCAGGAATTTCCACACGCGATTGGGCCCGTGCGAGCAGGGTACGCGTATTTCAGGGGTGCGCGGGAACTGCCACACGCGATTTCAGCAGGGTACGTGTATTTCAGGGGTGCGTGGGAATTTCCACACGCGATTGGGGGTACGCGTATCTCAGGGGTGCGCGGGAAGTGCCACACGCGATTTCAGCAGGGTACGTGTATTTCAGGGGTGCGCGGGAAATTCCACACACGATTTCATCATGGTACGTGTATTTTGAGGTGCGGGGGAAGTTTCACACGCGACATAAGCAGGGCACGTGTATTTCAGGGGTGCCCGGGAAGTTCCACACGCGATCTCATCAGGGTACGTGTATTCCGTGGTGCGGGGGAAGTTTCACACGTGACATCAGCAGGGTACGTGTATTCCAGGGGTGCGTGGGAAGTTCCACACGCGATTCCATCAGGGTACGTGTATTCCAGGGGTGCGCGGGAAGTTCCACACGCGATTGGGCCCGTGCGAGCAGGGTACGCGTATTTCAGGGGTGCGCGGGAAGTTCCACACGCGATTCCATCTGGGTATGTGTATTACAGGGGTGCGCGGGGAGCACCACACGTGAATTGCACGTGTGGGTCCTCCCAGGTGTTCCCTCTACACCATCCACGGCCCCTGCAGGTGGCTCACACCACAGGGGCCTACCCTGCACATGTTCTGCAGGCACACCATACACCATGACCCCCAGCCAACCCACATGTCAACTTGCACTACTGCCCACCAACGCATGTCCCCCTGCACCCCCAGCCACCAGGGGCACCCTCCACCAGGCCCCCACCCATGTCTCCCACCACCCGACCCCCAAGCCACCAGGGGCACCCACCACCAGGCCCCCACCCATGTCTCCCAGCACCCCCACCCCCCAGCCACCAGGGGCACCCACCACCAGCAGTGAAGGGGCAGCCTCCACCAGGCCCCCACCCATGTCCAACTCATGTCTCCCACCACCCCCACCCCCCAGCACTGTGGGGCACCTGCCAGCAGGCCCCCACCCATGTCCAACTCATGTTCCCCACCACCCCCACCCCCCAGCACTGTGGGGCACCTGCCAGCAGGCCCCCACCCATGTCCAACTCATGTTCCCCACCACCCCCACCCCCCAGCACTGTGGGGCACCTGCCAGCAGGCCCCCACCCATGTCCAACTCATGTTCCCCACCACCCCCACCCCCCAGCACTGTGGGGCACCTGCCAGCAGGTCCCCACCCATGTCCAACTCATGTTCCCCACCACCCCCACCCCCCAGCACTGTCGGGCACCTGCCAGCCGGCCCCCACCCATGTCTCCCACCCCCCAACCCCCCCAGCAGTGCAGGGGCAGCCTCCACCAGGCCCACACCCATGTCCAACTCATGTCTCCCACCACCCCCACCCCCCAGCACTGTGGGGCACCTGCCAGCAGGCCCCCACCCATGTCCAACTCATGTTCCCCACTACCCCCACCCCCCAGCACTGTGGGGCACCTGCCAGTAGGCCCCCACCCATGTCCAACTCATGTTCCCCACCACCCCCACCCCAGCAGTGCAGGGGCACCCACCACCAGGCCCCACCCATGTCTCGCAGCACCCCCACCCCCCAGACACCAGGGGCACCCACCACCAGGCCCCCACCCATGTCTCCCACCACCCCCACCCCCCCAGTCACCAGGGGCAGCCTCCACCAGGCCCCCACCCATGTCTCCCAGCACCCCCACCCCCAGCCACCAGGGCAGCCTCCACCAGGCCCCCACCCATGTCTCCCAGCACCCACACCCCCCAGCCACCAGGGGCAGCCTCCACCAGGCCCCCACCCATGTCTCCCAGCAGCCCCACCCCCCAGCACTATGGGGCACCCACCACCAGGCCCCCACCCATGTCTCCCACCACCTCACCCCCCAGCAGTGCAGGTGCAGCCTCCACCAGGCCCCCACCCATGTCTCCCACCACCCCCACCCCCCAGCCACCAGGGGCAGCCTCCACCAGGCCCCCACCCATGTCTCCCACCACCCCCACCCCCCCAGTCACCAGGGGCAGCCTCCACCAGGCCCCCACCCATGTCTCCCACCTCCCCCACGCCCAGCCACCAGGGGCAGCCTCCACCAGGCCCCCACCCATGTCTCCCACCACCCCCACCCCCCCAGTCACCAGGGGCAGCCTCCACCAGGCCCCCACCCATGTCTCCCAGAACCCCCACCCCCCAGCCACCAGGGGCAGCCTCCACCAGGCCCCCACCCATGTCTCCCACTACCCCCACCCCCCAGTCACCAGGGGCAGCCTCCACCAGGCCCCCACCCATGTCTCCCAGCACCCCCACCCCCCAGCACTGTGGGGCACCTGCCAGCAGGCCCCCACCCATGTCCAACTCATGTTCCCCACCACCCCCACCCCCCAGCAGTGCAGGGGCACCCACCACCAGGCCCCCACCCATGTCTCCCAGCACCCCCAGCCCCCAGCCACCAGGGGCACCCACCACCAGGCCCCCACCCATGTCTCCCACCACCCCCACCCCCCAGCAGTGCAGGGGCACCCACCACCAGGCCCCCACCCATGTCTCCCAGCACCTCCAGCCCCCAGCCACCAGGGGCACCCTCCACCAGGCCCCCACCCATGTCTCCCACCACCCCCACCCCCCAGCAGTACAGGGGCACCCACCACCAGGCCCCCACCCATGTCTCCCACCACCCCCACCCCCCAGCAGTGCAGGGGCAGCCTCCACCAGGCCCCCACCCATGTCTCCCATCACCCCCACCCCCCAGCCACCAGGGGCAGCCTCCACCAGGCCCCCACCCATGTCTCCCACCACCCCCACCTCCCCAGTCACCAGGGGCAGCCTCCACCAGGCCCCCACCCATGTCTCCCACCACCCCCACCCCCCCAGCAGTGCAGGGGCACCCACCACCAGGCCCCCACCCATGTCTCCCACCACCCCCACCCCCCAGCAGTGCAGGGGCAGCCTCCACCAGGCCCCCACCCATGTCTCCCATCACCCCCACCCCCCAGCCACCAGGGGCAGCCTCCACCAGGCCCCCACCCATGTCTCCCACCACCCCCACCTCCCCAGTCACCTCCCCAGTCACCAGGGGCAGCCTCCACCAGGCCCCCACCCATGTCTCCCACCACCCCCACCTCCCCAGTCACCAGGGGCAGCCTCCACCAGGCCCCCACCCATGTCTCCCACCACCCCCACCCCCCCAGTCACCAGGGGGACCCTCCACCAGGCCCCCACCCATGTCTCCCAGCACCTCCACCCCCCAGCCACCAGGGGCAGCCTCCACCAGGCCCCCACCCATGTCTCCCACCATCCCCACCCCCCCAGTCACCAGGGGCAGCCTCCACCAGGCCCCCACATAGGTCTCCCAGCACCCCCACCCCCCAGCACTGTGGGGCACCCTCCACCAGGCCCCCACCCATGTCTCCCACCACCCCCACCCCCCAGCAGTGCAGGGGCACCCACCACCAGGCCCCCACCCATGTCTCCCACCCCCCAGCCACCAGGGGCAGCCTCCACCAGGCCCCCACCAATGTCTCCCACCACCCCCACCCCCCCAGCACTGTGGGGCACCCACCACTAGGCCCCCACCCATGTCCAACTCATGTCTCCCACCACCCCCACCCCCCAGCACTGTGGGGCACCTGCCAGCAGGCCCCCACCCATGTCCAACTCATGTTCCCCACCACCCCCACCACCCAACACTGTGGGGCACCTGCCAGCAGGCCCCCACCCATGTCCAACTCATGTTCCCCACCACTCCCACCCCCAGCACTGTGGGGCACCTGCCAGCAGGCCCCCGCCCATGTCCAACTCATGTTCCCCACCACCCCCACCCCCCAGCACTGTCGGGCACCTGCCAGCAGGCCCCCACCCATGTCTCCCAGCACCCCCACTCCCCAGCAGTGCAGGGGCAGCCTCCACCAGGCCCCCACCCATGTCCAACTCATGTCTCCCACCACCCCCACCCCCCAGCACTGTGGGGCACCTGCCAGCAGGCCCCCACCCATGTCCAACTCATGTTCCCCACCACCCCCACCACCCCCACCACCCAACACTGTGGGGCACCTGCCAGCAGGCCCCCACCCATGTCCAACTCATGTTCCCCACCACTCCCACCCCCAGCACTGTGGGGCACCTGCCAGCAGGCCCCCACCCATGTCCAACTCATGTTCCCCACCACCCCCACCCCCCAGCACTGTCGGGCACCTGCCAGCAGGCCCCCACCCATGTCTCCCACCCCCCACCCTCCAGCAGTGCAGGGGCAGCCTCCACCAGGCCCCCACCCATGTCCAACTCATGTCTCCCACCACCCCCACCCCCCAGCACTGGGGGGCACCTGCCAGCAGGCCCCCACCCATGTCCAATGCATGTTCCCCACCACCCCCACCCCCCAGCACTGTGGGGCACCTGCCAGAAGGCCCCCACCCATGTCCAACTCATGTTCCCCACCACCCCCACCCCCCAGCAGTGCAGGGGCACCCACCACCAGGCCCCACCCATGTCTCCCAGCACCCCCACCCCCCAGCCACCAGGGGCACCCACCACCAGGCCCCCACCCATGTCTCCCACCACCCCCACCCCCCAGTCACCAGGGGCAGCCTCCACCAGGCCCCCACCCATGTCTCCCAGCACCCCCACCCCCCAGCTACCAGGGGCAGCCTCCACCAGGCCCCCACCCATGTCTCCCAGCACCCACACCCCCCAGCCACCAGGGCAGCCTCCGCCAGGCCCCCACCCATGTCTCCCAGCACCCCCACCCCCCAGCACTGTGGGGCACCCACCACCAGGCCCCCACCCATGTCTCCCACCACCCCGACCCCCAAGCCACCAGGGGCAGCCTCCACCAGGCCCCCACCCATGTCTCCCACCACCCCCACCCCCGCAGCAGTGCAGGGGCAGCCTCCACCAGGCCCCCACCCATGTCTACCACCACCCCCACCCCCCAGCACTGTGGGGCACCTGCCAGCAGGCCCCCACCCATGTGCAACTCATGTTCCCCAGCCAACATGTCATCACAATCTAGATCCCTGGTCCCTATGGTCAGCCTCCAAATGCAAAACACCCACCCCAGGAATTGCATCCACCCACTCATAATTTGCAATTACATCACAGAACACCAATTGCAAGTTCCGAAACAAACACATCTCCCTCACATACACCCAATGGGTGTCAGTGAATCTCAAAACACATATGAAATGCATGAAACCAATGAGATACCACACATTAAAGTTCACCAAAAAAAATATGTATTAAAGGAAACATAAATAGAATAAAAAATGAATAAACAGAAATGTGAATGTACAAAAATTAAAAGAAGCATGTCCGTGAAAAAAAACAAAACCAAAAATAAAATTCCAAAGTAATGTTCTCCAAAGTCAATGTCCACAAAACAAAATCCAATGGGAAATAAAAAATAAAGCTATTGCTCCATGGTTAAAAAGTGAAAAAAAAATGCAATCCAACAGTGAACTATGTACATGGGAACAAGCCAGGGTCCATTATCCCAACAAAAGAAAGGAAACCTATCTAACTAAACTAACTAATAAAATAAACTATATACAAAAACGTGGCCAATGTCCGAAAGGTCCAAATAAAATCAAAACAAAAATGAAACCTAACACTACCTACATAACTATGTACAAGGGCAGCAAGCTAGTTTCACGGCTCACTTGTGGATGTCCCGGGCCAGGGCATCATCGAACTCCTCCTCAATGTCCCGGAGGCGGTCCTCCTCCATGTCCCCGAGGGTCCGCAGGGCCGTCGACGTCTCCACCTCCAAACCCCTGCGGATTGCCTCGAGGCACTCGGCCCGCCTCAGGGCCCTCCGCATGGAGTTCTCCGCCCTGACCATTGTGAGCCGTGCCTCTTCCGCCCGCTGCCGCTCCGCATCTATGGCGTGGCCCAACCGCTGCCACACGGAAGACACTCTCTGTCCTGGGTCCTCCTACCCTCTGGCCGATGCCTGCCCCTCCGATGTTGAAGGCCCCGAGCCTTCATGGCTCCCACCACGTTGCTGCTGCTGCTGTGCCTCTGCCCGTGCACTGCCTCCTGCTGCATGCACATCCTCCGCAGGCTGGGGTGCAGTCGTAGATGTGGCCACCCCTGCTGGACGTCCGACTCCCGACTGTGGCAGGGATGCCTCCTCCACCAGCCTGGCCGCACCGTCAGAGGCAGCTCCACAGGGCACCCAGGTGACTGATGGGTGGGAAGATGGCACGGAGGACAACTGGCGCGTAGGGGGTCCAGTTGAGGAGGGGGTCGTAGCAAGCCCCATCAGACGGAGGAATCCGGCCTGGGTGACCTGTCCCAGCAGGCTGACGTGGTCAACGAGCCATTCGAGATGACGTGCAGTCTCTTCATGAAAAGACTGCAGGTCACCTCGCATGGCCCGTTGACGCAACGCCACACCAGCCAGGACAGGCTCAACCCGGACCTGGATAGCCACGTCCGCAGGCAGACGAAGGCCAGTTGACATGAGCTCATCCCCTGCCTGAAAACGGGTCTGGACGTAGGCATCCCTGCTGGTGCAAGATGATGCAGGGACAGGATCAGGGACAGGATTGCACACAGGCACCTCTGCGGCGGCCTGTGCTGCCTCCTGTCCCTGGTTCTGCACTGCACCACTAGAACCAGTGTGATCCCCACCTCCAGACCCCGTCTCTGGTGCTTGCACGGCCTCCTCCTCCACCAAACCCCCCACCAACCTGGATGACTCCATGACATCTTCCCCTGTTGGTCCCTGTGGGGTCCCAGCTGCCCCTTCTGCTGCCGAGGAGTCCAAATCCAACCTCCGCCTCTTGGACCTCCCCCCGGCAGCTGCGGCCTGGGACGCGGCACCGGACTCCTCACTCCCCGACGAGATCACAACATGGGAGGGGAGCCGGGCCTTGCGTCTCCGGCTGGCGGTGGGATCCCCGCCGCTGTGCTCCACAGCACCTTCTCCGCCCTCTTCATCAGTTGACACTGCAGACAGGGAGAAACAAAACACAGGCATCAGGACACTGTACAATGGACACATACACACATGACAGTTGTACATGAGTGGCATTGGCAAACCTCAGACATGTCATCACAATCCCCAACACACATGTCATTACAACTCGCACACATGAGCCATACCACAGCCATATCGCAACTGCCACCACCATTCATACACATACAACAGCATGAGCAGCCAAAGGTGAGCCAGACATCACATGCAACACAGGAGGTGCACCACACATGTACACACACCACCACACTTGCATGCATGTGTACACCTCTGCCAAGTGTCGCAGTGTTCAGACGGGCATCCATGTCACATCTGCCAATCAGGCTTCCACATACCGCTGTCACATGCATCCATGTTGCATCACTGTTGCACCCTTGTCAAATACACACACATGCACATGTACACAGTGCTGATACATGCAGCCGAAAACAACATACATGCGTGACATCACGGACATGTCTACTTACATACACATTCATCCAAACATGTGTGCCCACACAACTGCATTTGGCATGCAAGCCTACACACACAAGCACCATCCATGTCTCACACATTCCAGCCCTCACATGTGTCAGCCCCACAGCCCTGTACACCCCCACCCATACTCAACCCCATACAAACAGATGTGCAACCTGCACACTACTGAATAATCACCACACGCACTGCTCACAATCAGGATGCATGTACACTCACCGCTCGACTCCAGACGTGTCTGCCTCTCAAGGACCTGGACGTGGAGCGCTGGGGATATGCGTTCCAGGACCCTCATCTGTTCTTCCGACAAGTTTTCCCCGCGCCCCTTGGCATCCGCTGCCTTCAAGAGGCACCGGGCCTTGTTCAGGGTCCTGGACCTGAAGTCCTCCCAGCGCTTCTTGACATGTTGTAAGTCGCGGACTGCCACCCCCTCCGCGTTGATGGCAGTCACGATGTCAGTCTAGATCCGAGTCCGTCCTTCCTTGTCGGCGCGGGAACTTCCGAAGAGGGCATCATACTGCCCCAGGACTTGCTCCACCAGGACACCAACTTCGGTGGCACTGAAGCTGGTGCCCCTCTGCCTCTCTGGCCGGGGGTTGTCAGTGGTCTCAGATAGTGTTTGCCCCGACATGACAACCCCAGAGGCAGGAGTGGGTGGGCAACTGGGTCCTGGGGCTGGGCTGTGGAGCGATGGAATCCCAGTCGAGAGTCTTTGGTTCCAGCAGGGGTGGTCACAGCAACAGCACCCCTGGCTGATGTGCAGGCAGCAAATGGCAGGGCACGTGGGCAGCAGGCAGTCAGGCAGAAGCAGATGGCAGGTGGGAGCGTGCTTGGGGCTCTGGGGGGCAGTAGTTTGGCCTTCTGGGCAGAGCGTGGTCTTCCGTGTGCTTACGCGTGGCCAGCTTGATACGGAGTGATTTGGCACATGAAAAATCTGCACGTCAGCGTGTAATTCGAGGAAAGGCCCTTAGCGCGTAAGCGCGTCTGCACGCATACGCATTTTCATTGGACAGAAGGCCCCTCAAGCGCCCCTGTGACGTGACGCGTACAGACGTGCATGGGCATTTCACCGCGCGTGGAAAACTGCACGTCCGCGTGCAATGCGAGGAAAGGGCCCATGCGCGTAAGCGCGCATGAAAAACTGCACGTCCATGTGCAATACGAGGAAAGGGCCCATGCGCGTAAGCGCGCGTGAAAAACTGCACTACCGCGTGCAATACGAGAAAAGGGCCCATGCGCGTAAGCGCGCGTGAAAAACTGCACTTCTGCGTGTAATACGAGGAAAGGGACATGCGCGTAAGTGACGTGACGTGCGCGTGCGTTTCCCTCAGCACGGGTTAAAGGTGAGCGGGCCCAGCAGTTCGCTGTACGTGCCTTTCATGGAGACCGACGTGTGTTGCTGCTTCCTGTTGTTTCGCGCGCCATCACAACTTCACAGCTATCAAGGATGTATCTCTTCTTTTGGCGGGGGTATTGGCTACGCGTGTTTTTCTGCATCGCGCTAGTCAGACGGTGAGTCGCACACGCTCTTTGTCCCACTGCGGGTGCCCCTGTGTATCGCACCCATTTTCGATGTCATAGTAGCCTGCGTGTCCCACGCGTACGCGTTATTCGTGTTACTGGGTGCTACCGCGTACTGCGGGAGGTTGAATCCACGCACGTAGGCTGCAGGGTTGCGTGCACGGTTTTACTGCAGATTTGGGGTGCCTGAGCGTTACGTGACCCGTCACCACATCACCGGGGTCACATACAGCCTTGCAGGTGCAGGGGGGCTGTTAACATCTTGCTTCCCACCCCCTTCACCCCAATTGCCCAGGTCAATTGTGGTGTACACCTCCCATTGGCACCACTCCATCTGTGCCAGCACTACTACATCTGTGCCATCGTTGGGAGGCCACCAAAGGTGAGGGGCGCCTCAGCTGGGCGTACTCCTCGTGGCGGGCGTGGTCGGGGACGTGGCCGTGGTGACCAGGGAGTAGGGGGACTCCAGGGTGTCCAGGGCAGCCACAGAGGGGGAAGAGGCAGGGGTGCACCACTTGAGCACAATGTTGTGCCATGCGTCGGTGCAGCCATGCCACCACCCCCTGTGGTTCCGGGGGATGCAGCTCCTGCTGCAGCTCCTGCATCTGGCACTGGCACCCGTATGACCCGGCAGTCCGTTCCATCGACTGCCACGGGCCCAAGGGTAGTGGTAGCTGCAGGTGCAGCTGTGGACACCGCGACCCAGGCTCAGGGTCTGCCAGCGCAGGCTGCGTTGGCACTTGAAGAGCCCTTGGTAGATCTCCAACAGGCCAGGGGGGAAATCATAGGGGCACGCCAGGCTGCTCAGACCAAGACACGTGTCCCTGGGGCAGTCATGTCATCTGCTGCCCCGAACAGCCGGGTGTTGGCAAGTGCAGGGGCAGATGCACCCAACAGCACCCCGGTTGTGACTCTGCCAACCAGGACTGTTGCGGTCAATGACCCTGCCACAGCTGATGTTGCTGTGATGGCACCCAGCTGCCACTGACACAAGTCAGGCCTTTGGTCATCCCTCCACCTGCCACTCCCTTGGCTCAATCCACCGAACCCACTGGCCATATTGGTCAGGGCGGCATTAGCCAGCCAGGGTCTGCGCCACAGTCCAAGAGGAGGAAGGTTGCACCTGCAGCACAGGGTGGGACCCCACACACAGCCACGACCTCCTGCACGTCGAGGAAGAAGCCTTTCTGTAAGCAGGAACTGGACTTCCTCGTGGACTACGTGCAGGGCCACAGCCGTGACATGCTAGTGGGTGCCAATAGTCAGACTACGGCTGCCCAACATGACACCCACTGGAAGCATGTTGCGGAACATGTCAGTTCATTCGGCCATGAGGTGCGCACGGCGCAGGAGGGCAAAAAGCATTGGAATGACATCAAGCGCAGCACTAAGGCCAAGCGTGCCTCAAATTACAACTTGACTCTGGTGACTGGCGGTGGGCCTGCACCAGAGGAGGAAGAACTCACTCCGCATGAGGCTCTCGTTGCGGAGTTCATACCACCTGAATTGGTTGAAGGAGTGGGAGAGATGCTGGACTTTGATGCCCAGTCCAGTTGATACGTGTTTGTTGAGGACGTGTGTGTTTCACTTGTGGGATGTGTTGTGCATGATTGCTGCTACATGTGACGTGTACATGGGTCTGATGTGTAAGTAATGCAATGGTACCACATGTCTCCTCTGCTTACATGCGGGACTCCATGTGGGCATGCTCCCTTGCCCCTCCTCCGCCACTTTGCACTCCAGTTCCACCTTTGCACTGGTCTGCTTCAATCTTGCCAATGCGTAGTTTCTTGTTCATGTGTCCTGTGTAGATGCTAACTTCCAGCGTAGAAACTGCCAGACATATGCCGTGTGGTACAGCCTTAGTACTCGATGCAGGGTATCTCACTTGTACTGTGCATGGGTCAGATGTCCCGCATGGACATGAGTGCCCATTCATGCTCCATGTGCATTGCACGCATGCCCCTATGTGTCCTTGACTGGATGATCACTGTAATATGAGTCCTTGGTCACATACATTGCCTGCCATGTCATCGGCCTCCCCAGGTCAACTGTGGCTCAGTCCTGCGTTGCACACATGTTTAGGCCCTGACAATCTGTGTGGCTCACAGGCCTCAGCCTGTTCAATGGCCAATGACTCTGTCCAACTCTTGTGTCTTCTTCACACGTGGGCGTCCTCCGGAGTTTTCATCATGTGTCCTGCCCACTGTCCCAGCATCATTTGCAGTGTTGTAATTTGTATCACATTAAGCTGTTGATGCCAGTCAACACTGCCTGTCAATACACAGGTGTATGGTCAGCCTTTTGATACCATGCTAGGTCTCCCTGTTTTGGTAATGGGGTGGAGGGGTGCTTGGCTTCTAGACATGGTACACATTGAATGCACAATGCACGTGATGTCTGAATTTGACATTGCACTGCCTTCACATTTCCTGGCACACACCATGGAGTGCTTGTACATGTAGGTAGTGAGTGGTGTACACATTTTCTGCACTGCATAGACCCACTTCCATGGAAACTGCCACCTTTCACCAGGTCTGATCACATAAGCTATTCAAAGTAGACCCAGCATGCATGCCAGGTCATATGTTGTGTGTCACATGTCTGCCGGATGCCTTTGCTGTCGGTGTGTGTGTGTGTCGTGTGCTTCTGACATGTGTAGTGACCTTTTTCTCTCTATTTTTCAGGTGATGACGCAATGGAGGCGGAGGATGGTGTTGTCATGCCAGACACAGGGTTGGTAACACCACATCAACCCGGCACTAGTGGGGGTCGTGGGGTGGTAGGCCACGAAAACCCCCAAGTGCTGCAGTCCATCTTGTCTCTGGCTGCCTATGAGTCCAGCCTTGATGACGACTCTGATGTCCATGTTGAGTTGGATGAGCATCAGGTCCATGTGTCAGGGGTGAGTGATTCTGATGTGGACACTCCTCTGTCTGCGACACCTGCACTGAGGGATCAGACAGTCTTGGTTCCTCCGCCCGTGGTGGATCGGGACGCAGGGTCACCCTCCACACCAGTCACTGATGTGCCTGGGACATCACGTCGACGGGGGCATGCAGTCGTGCAGCCGCAGGCGGTGCCAACACAGCAAGGACCCCCGGTCCTTCGGTCCCGCAGGGGTCAAGCCCGGCAACGCGGTCGCCGCGTGCAACCGCTGTATAGTGAGTGGGAGCAAGACATGACTGCCAATTCCGAACGGCAGGGGGCAGCAATGGAGAACATCGCTGAGAGCATGGAGCGTGTGGCCCGATCTGTGCTCCCCCCTGCTAGGCAGGTGCTTCTCCAGCAGCAGGCGGCACGGTCCACGGCCCGCTCGCTCAGGCTGGGCATGGCGGCCTCAGACAGGGCACACCAGGCTGAAATGTCGTCTCTGCGTCAAGCAATTGCTGCTCACACAGAGGCGCACATGGATGCCCTGAGGGAGGAGTATGCTTCCCTTAGATCCACTCTGGGTGTCCTTATGATGTCCCAGAGGCAGCAGGCAAAGGAGAGGTTTGCACAGCTTGAGCGTACCATCTCGGCTGAGCTACAGTTTTGCCGGGAGGTGCAGCGGTTGTCCAGCCAGGCCTTGCAGGAGGAACTCCGTGTTACACGTGTTACCTTGCAAGAGGAAGCACGTGTATCACGTGAGGTTCTGCATGCAGACCTATGTAACATCGCCACACAGAACCAGGCTCACCCGCCCGGCAGACTTGCTGCCGACGAGGGGCAAGCTGCGGCTCGGCGTGGCCAGGCTACTGTGCCACGTCCTCCTTTACAGGATGAGCCAGACTCGGACGACCATCTATCTCCCACATAGGTCGTGCTGTGCAGGCGTTCAGCCCATGGAGGATTTTTTTTTTGGCTCAGCATCATCGCATGTGGATGTTGAGCAGCACCCTGTACCTCCCCCCTCCTGGGTGCCTCCCCTCCCCCCCGGGTCGTATGTGCCCATTTTTGATTTTTCTTTTAGTTTAGTTAGTTAAGTTTCTGTTTGATAGTTAGTTTAAATAGGTAATGTAGGTTTTCCATAGTTAGTGTAATTAGTTAATAGTTGAGTTAGTTTAAAATTGCTAGTCTATTGTGCTTTCATGTGACGGTGCGGTGCTTTGTGGCTTTTGAAGGCATCCACTGTCTGTTCCAGCTGGGCCCTTCATGGTTGTCTTGTGTATGTGTTTGCTGCTTGGGGTCCTTGACTCACATATGCCACTCCTGCCTCCCTTATCCATGGGCTCGCAGGGATGGTTCGGTGTTACAGAATATTACACAAGGGCTTTGGACTGTCATATCTGTGGCATGTCTGGTGCTGTGTGACTTGTGTTGACACCCCTAGTGGGGTGATTTAGGTGTCATTGTCCACTGTTCAGCTTTTGCTAGATGGGGTGTGTCATGATTAATGTGGACATTGATTGCTATGCATTGTGTAGTATGTTTCATATCTTTCCTGTACACGTGCTTGTTGCAATTCATGCTGTAGATAGTGTTCCACACTTTGGAGGTGAAAGACGGACTGATGGTGTGATTTGTGATGTGACTCTCTGACATGGTCAAGTAATGAGATGCCTGATGAGACACACACAGATGACTTTGAAGCATTAATCATGTGTTTCATGCCCTTTCTGCAGGGGGATGAGCCTCCAGAGCACCTTTGCCAGCAGACATGGCCCATTGGACGACGGAATTCTGGACCCGTTTGTTGGTGCCCACATGCACATGTGTGCACAAGCAGAGGCACAGTGATTGCAGACCCACATCCTAGAACTGCTGACAGGAACTCCAAGCAAGGTGAGCATCACAGGGGGGCCACGACACAGCCAAGCTTGCACCAGGCGAGTTGCACGTGCAGGCTTAGTCACAGCACTGAGGGTGAGCTTAGACGAATATTGGTGTTGAAGCACACAATGCAGCTCAGATGTGTTTGTGGACTGATGGCTGTTGATAGTAGGGTTGTCTGGGACACATGCAGGGGCAGTGGCACATACCCTCCGGTACACCAAGGTCCATTGAGGCACTTGTATCAACCATGTAGCCTTCCGAGACATGGAAAGGGGCAGCTCACAGGGACATACAGCAAGGGACATACTCGGGTGCAGTGCATGTCTTTTCCACGTACTTCATGATAAATGCACTGCCAACTTTGTTTCGGTCATGGTGGTACGCAACTTGCTCTGTAGTCATGGCTTGCTATATGGGTCTGTCTGCTAACCCAGGGAACATTGCATGTTGTGTGAATTGTGACACATTGCTGTTCCATTTGCCACGCACCCACCAGAGGCTGACTTACTGCATTGACTGTGTATGACCCGTCACAGGGGTGATGTTATATATGGGTACGAAGCATCAAGCACAGATTGTCTGTTTTTTAGAGTAGTTTGTTGCTATGGGGCATGTTTGGTGTTGTGTTTTTGTGTAATTGGCACATACAGGTTGTTGACTGTGGCTCTCTTTGCAGCATTGCAGTGCTCCTGTAACCGGACCTGAGAGTGCGCAGGCAGGAGGCCAGCACTCAAAACCAGAGCTAAGTGTCTTGTTGTTTTTCTTTCGAACTGCTCTGCATAGGCTTGCTGGGGAGTGTACTGATGCATGGATGTATGTGTGGTTCAATTTGGTATGTTTTTTCTCCCTAATCACCCGTGATCCTATGCAATTTTGAAACCTGTACCCTCTACCCGGTGTTCCTGCTTCCTGTGCCTATCCAAGCAACGTTCCCTGACCCTCTTTCCCCACTGGGGTTGCGGATGCCTGTGTAAGCCCCGAACTTGCAGGCACCAAAACCCTAGATGGGGTGGTTGGTTCGAACCACTCCTGAGCCTGGACTACAGAAGGCCATGACAATGATGTCCAAGTTTGTTTGGATTGTGTATGTGTTCATGCAGGTTGTACATGTTCTTGCATTCCCTAGTTTCATGTGTCATTCCTCTTCCCCTCTCCTGCCACTCATTGCAGTCATCCAGTGTGTCAACACCTGTCCCGACTGCATATCTCTGAACCTCATTCCCCACCAGGGTCTCAGGGGCCTGTGTGAGTTTGACCTTGCAGGCACCCGGGACATGGTGGGGGTGGTTGTTTCGTGACACTCCCGCACCTGTACAGGGGACCTGTGACAGTACACATCCATTCATGGTGCATCATCCTATGTCATGTACCACACATGTCTCACATCCTGTCGTGACATTGTTTTGCTGTGCTACCTTGGTTGTTGCATCATTGTGGTAGTACTTGGCCTTTGTGAGGTACTGCTACGTCAAGTCATCTACTGGAGAGTGTCCGGGTTCGTTTTTATGCCTTGGAGTTTGTGATTTTGGAAATGAGTGTGGATTCTGAGGGTTCAGGCATCTTTTTACACACAAGGTGGGAGATGGTGACGAAGGGTAAAGGTCATCCTGTGGCCAGGTGGAATTGAGGTTAGGAGGCTCCATGACCCAGGTGCAGTTGTTCAGTGGGTCATGGTCATTTGTGAGGGAGGGGGGGTTGTTGTTGATAGTTGCCTTGCCCTGCAGTGTGATGGGAACTCTGACATAGTAATGGTGGTATCCTATGTACATGTTGTGTTCTGCTGATCAATGCCTGTTCATGTGTGGTGTTTTCCTTTCAGGTGCGAGGGGATAGTTGTGGTTTGACATGCTGGGGTATACACATGGTGGATGTTCACATGTGATGTGTAGGGAACACTGATGGTCACTTGAGTGCACATGCATATGTGGAGTGCATGTCCTTGCAGAACCACACACTTGCACTCGGAGGCACTACATGTACTCCCACCCTTGCATATCCACGTGTACACTGTTTGCCTTCTGGTGCCCACTGTGTCCCGGCAGCACATGTTCTGTGACCGATTATGGATCCAGTACATGCCTAATTTGATGTTTGATGTGGTCTGTCACTTAGATGTGATGCTCAGGGTGTGCATCACACACAATGGCTGTTCACTGTGCTGTGCGCTGAGCAGTGTGATGCAGGAGTAGGACACTGCACACATGAGCTGCAGTGTTGATTTTGCAATGCATAATGTGCATGTAGACAGGCATTCATTGTGATGTTACGTCTACGACTGTTGTAATGCATTTGGAAATGACTTATTTTGGGTGGGAGATTTTGTTGGTCTGTCATTTCATCTGATTCCGGGTCAGGCATCATTGTCCGATGCCACTGTACATTTAGGACATGGCAATGTGTACCTTATCGTTACTGCGTTGGTGTATGGGTATTGCTTGCCATATCATGTTGATTTTTGGGAGGGTTTGAGTGACATGACAGTGATGGCCATGGCCTGTTTTGCAGGTGTGTGTGTGATGCACACCTTGCATGTCCGGGTCATCCGCTTCTCAGAGCAACTAGCTGGGGGTAGATTTCTCTCCGCAGCAGGGCCCTCCCCCTGGAACAGACTTCCGGCCTGACTTGAACTTGAGGGGAACCATCTCCAGTTCTGGAAGCACCTCAAGACCTTCCTCTTTGCTTCTGCTTACTCTCTGCCTCTCCCTTGCAGAATTCTTCACTGGAACTGCACAGGAGCTGCAACTGGGCCACTCTCACCGACCTCGGTCCCTGGCCCAGCCACTCTCCACTTGCACTGCCTCCCTGGCAACCCCTGCACTGCAGTACTGTCTCTCTATCCCTACAGCCCTCCCTTCCCAGCACTTGTCTGCACTTACCTTTGTAGTTGCCACCAGGCGACCTATGTATTATTTTTTTGGGCTACTTCCCCTGTACTGGACTCCCCCCCACCCTTCCCCTTGCACTTTTCCCATTCCCCCTACCCCTGCACATGCACGATCTCAATGACCTGGCCTAGTAGTACCGTTCTCTGTGTTCCCTTGTTCCCCCCTCCCTGCCTCATTGCGCCTTGGAATACTTGTGTATGGCCCATATCATGTCATATGTCATATGTGTACCTTTTGGTCACACAGGATAGCTTGTGTTTAAGTAGCTAGGGATGCAGACGATGTGGCACTTCCATGGCAACTATCTCAGGGTGGTAGGGTTGTGACAGTTGACTGTCTCTTTGTCATCATCGATTGTCACCTGGTATGTGCCAGGCCTGTGTGCACTCTGCAGGGGTGGGAGTTTAGGTGAAAAATGTGGCCACAAGCTGGGTCCGGGCTTCCTCGCCACGTGCCCTGTCCCCTCCCATGGGCAGCGCCTGTGCCTGTGGTTGGGGATGTGGGGGCACCACCATGTCCACCGGGACGCCCTGCCGTGTTGCAACATTGTGCAGGACACATGCTGCCACAATGATCCTGCACACTAATGGTGGTGCATAGAGTAGTTGCCCACCAGAGCGGTCAAGGGAGCGGAAACGTGACTTCAGCACTCCGAATGTGCGCTCCACTATGCCCCTGGTTGCAATATGGGCGGCGTTGTATCTTACCTGGGGTGGTGTGGTGGGGTTCCGGATTGGCGTCATCATGTGGTTGCTCAAAGGGTAGGCACTGTCCCCTGGGGAGGTGATAATAGTTGAGATTATTAGGGTTTGGATATTTGTCTGTGTGTGACTTGCATACATGTGCAAGGGCATTTGTACTGACCTAGGAGCCATGTGTCGCCATGCTGCCCAGCTTCCAGGGCCCGGCTCAGGGCGGACATTCTGTATATGAAACTGTCATGGGTGGAGCCAGGGTAGTTTGCATAGACAGAGGTGATGATTCCCTTTGCATCACATACCACCTGTACATTGATGGAATGCCAGTGCTTGCGGTTTCGGTAGATGTACTCAATGGCCCTAGGTGGACGTAGGGCCACATGGGTGCAATCTATGGCACCGAGCACTTTGGGGAAGTGTGCCACCCTGAAAAAATCCAGGACAACGGCCTGCCTTTCTGCGGGTGTTCTGGGCATGTATATGTGCCTGCGGACTGAGGGGCGCGCTGTCATGATTGCCAGTGCCTGGTGTAGGCAGCGTGACTGCGTGGCCTGTGAGACCCCCCCCCCACTATGGCAGTGGTCCGCTGAAATGACCCAGTGGCCAAAAAATGCAGGACATTGAGCAGCTTCTCCAAGGGGCACAATGCTTGGGAGCAAAGGGTGGGGGATGTGAGGTCATCTTCCCACTCCCTGACCAGGTCTAGGATGATATGGGGTGGAAACCTATACCTGCCGTAGACCTGGTCGTCAGGCATCCCAAAAAGGCTTGTCCATGGTGCAAAAATGCGTGCCCTGGCTATTCTCCTCCTCCTGCGGTGTCCCACGATCAGTGCAGCGACAAATGGGGCATTCATCGTAGCTGTATATACGTGTTTGTTGTTTGCGCGCACTTTTATGCTGTGCGCGGGGACGCCTCCGCCTGCCTTCGTGTGGGCGGACGCGTTGACGCCTGTGCACGTCTTTTGCCGTGCGTGTGTTTCCCATATTCGGATGCGTGGTAAGACTGTAGGTCCGAGTGTCATCGCGTGTGATCTGAGGGGAGTGAGCGTACACGCGATTGGCCTGGGTACGTGTGTTTCATGGTGCGCGGGAAGTTCCACACGCGATTAGCCTGGGTACGTGTGTTCCGGGGTGCCGGGAACTTTCACACGCGATTGGTGGAAATCCACGTGTGTTCTGTCATCACGTGCAATGAGGGAAACACCTGCGCGCGTCACGTCACAGACGCGCTCATGCGCTAAGCGCCTTTGGTCCAATGAAATCGCATATGCATGCTGCCGTGCATACGCGCTAAGGGCCTTTCCTCGTATTGCACACGGACGCGCAGTTTTCCACGCGCGCTTACGCGCATGGGCCCTTTCCTCGCATTACACGCGGACGTGCAGTTTTCCACGCACGGTAAAATGCCCATGCACTTCTGTACGCGTCACGTCACAGGGGCGCTTGAGGGGCCTTCTGTCCAATGAAAATGCGTATGCGTGCAGACGCGCTTACGCGCTAAGAGCCTTTCCTCGAATTACACGCTGACGTGCAGATTTTTCACGTGCCAAATCACTCCGTATCAAGCTGGCCACGCGTAAGCACACGGAAGACCACGCTCCTGCCCAGAAGGCCGAACTACTGCCCCCAGAGCCCTGAGCACACTCCCACCTGCCATCTGCTGCTGCCTGACTGCCTGCTGCCCACGTGCCCTGCCATTTGCTGCCTGCACATCAGCCAGGGGTGCTGTTGCTGTGACCAGCCCTGCTGGAACCAAAGACTCCCGACTGGGATTCCATCGCTCCACAGCCCAGCCCCAGGACCCAGTTGCCCACCCACTCCTGCCTCTGGGGTTGTCATGTCGGGGCAAACACCATCTGAGACCACTGACAACCCCCGGCCAGAGAGGCAGAGGGGCACCAGCTTCAGTGCCACCGAAGTTGGTGTCCTGGTGGAGCAAGTCCTGGAGCAGTATGATGCCCTCTTCGGAAGTTCCCGCGCCGACAAGGAAGGACGGACTCGGATCTGGACTGACATCGTGACTGCCATCAACGCGGAGGGGGTGGCAGTCCGCGACTTACAACATGTCAAGAAGCACTGGGAGGACTTCAGGTCCAGGACCCTGAACAAGGCCCGGCGCCTCTTGAAGGCAGCGGATGCCAAGGGGCGCCGGGGCCACTTGTCGGAAGAACAGATGAGGGTCCTGGAAAGCATATCCCCAGCACTCCACGTCCAGGTCCTTGAGAGGCAGACCCGTCTGGAGTCGAGCGGTGAGTGTATATGCATCCTGATTGTGAGCAGTGCGTGTGGTGATTATTCAGTAGTGTGCAGGTTGCACATCTGTTTGTATGGGGTCGAGTATGGGTGGGGGTGTACAGGGCCGTGGGGCTGACACATGCGAGGGCTGGAATGTGTGAGACATGGATGGTGCTTGTGTGTGTAGGCTTGCATGCCAAATGCAGTTGTGTGGGCACACATGTTTGGATGAATGTGTATGTAAGTAGACATGTCCGTGATGTCACGCATGTATGTTGTTTTCGGCTGCAAGTATCAGCACTGTGTACATGTGCATGTGTGTGTATTTGACAAGGGTGCAACAGTGATGCAACATGGATGCATGTGACAGCGGTATGTGGAAGCCTGATTGGCAGATGTGACATGGATGCCCGTCTGAACACTGCGACACTTGGCAGAGGTGTACACATGCATGCAAGTGTGGTGGTGTGTGTACATGTGTGGTGCACTTCCTGTGTTGCATGTGATGTCTGGCTCACCTTTGGCTGCTCATGCTGTTGTATGTGTATGGATGGTGGTGGCAGTTGCGATATGGCTGTGGTATGGCTCATGTGTGCCAGTTGTAATGACATGTGTGTTGGGGATTGTGATGAGATGTCTGAGGTTTGCCAATGCCACTCATGTACAACTGTCATGTGTGTATGTGTCCATTGTACAGTGCCCTGATGCCTGTGTTTTGTTTCTCCCTGTCTGCAGCGTCAACTGATGTAGAGGGCGGAGAAGGTGCTGTGGAGCACAGCGGCGGGGATCCCACCGCCAGCCGGAGACGCAAGGCACGGCTCCCCTCCCATGTTGTGATCTCGTCGGGGAGTGAGGAGTCCGGTGCCGCGTCCCAGGCCGCAGCTGCCGGGGGGAGGTCCAAGAGGCGGAGGTTGGAGTTGGACTCCTCAGCAGCAGAAGGGGCAGCTGGGACCCCACAGGGCCCAACAGGGGAAGATGGCACGGAGTCATCCAGGTTGGTGGGGGGTTTGGTGGAGGAGGAGGCCGTGCAAGCACCAGAGACGGGGTCTGGAGGTGGGGATCCCACTGGTGCTAGTGGTGCAGTGCAGGACCAGGGACAGGAGGCAGCACAAGCCGCCGCGGAGGTGCCTGTGTGCAATCCTGTCCCTGATCCTGTCCCTGCATCATCTTGCACCAGCAGGGATGCCTACGTCCAGACCCGTTTTCAGGCAGGGGATGAGCTCATGTCAACTGGCCTTCCTCTGCCTGCGGACGTGGATATCCAGGTCCGGGTTGAGCCTGTCCTGGCTGGTGTGGCGTTGCGTCAACGGGCCATGCGAGGTGACCTGCAGTCTTTTCATGAAGAGACTGCACGTCATCTCGAATGGCTCATTGACCACGTCAGCCTGCTGGGACAGGTCACCCAGGCCGGATTCCTCCATCTGATGGGGCTTGCTACGACCCCCTCCTCAACTGGACCCCCTACGCGCCAGTCGTCCTCCGTGCCATCTTCCCACCCATCAGTCACCTGGGTGCCCTGTGGAGCTGCCTCTGACGGTGCGGCCAGGCTGGTGGAGGAGGCATCCCTGCCACAGTCGGGAGTCGGACGTCCAGCAGGGGTGGCCACATCTACGACTGCACCCCAGCCGGCGGAGGATGTGCAGGCAGCAGGAGGCAGTGCACGGGCAGAGGCACAGCAGCAGCAGCAACGTGGTGGGAGCCATGAAGGCTCGGGGCCTTCAACATCGGAGGGGCAGGCATCGGCCGGAGGGCAGGAGGACCCAGGACAGAGAGTGTCTTCCGTGTGGCAGCGGTTGGGCCACGCCATAGATGCGGAGCGGCAGCGAGCGGAAGAGGCACGGCTCACAATGGTCAGGGCGGAGAACTCCATGCGGAGGGCCCTGAGGCGGGCCGAGTGCCTCGAGGCAATCCGCAGGGGTTTGGAGGTGGAGACGTCGACGGCCCTGCGGACCCTCGGGGACATGGAGGAGGACCGCCTCCGGTACATTGAGGAGGAGTTTGATGATGCCCTGGCCCGGGACATCCACAAGTGAGCCGTGAAACTAGCTCGCTGCCCTTGTACATAGTTATGTAGGTAGTGTTAGGTTTCATTTTTGTTTTGATTTTATTTGGACCTTTCGGACATTGGCCACATTTTTGTATATAGTTTATTTTATTAGTTAGTGTAGTTAGATAGGTTTCCTTTCTTTTGTTGGGATAATGGACCCTGGCTTGTTCCCATGTACATAGTTCACTGTTGGATTGTATTTTTTTTTCACTTTTTAACCATGGAGCAATGGCTTTATTTTTTATTTCCCATTGGATTTTGTTTTGTGCACATTGACTTTGGAGAACATTACTTTGGCATTTTATTTTTGGTTTTGCTTTTTTTCACGGACATGCTTCTTTTAATTTTTGTACATTCACATTTCTGTTTATTCATTTTTTATTCTATTTATGTTTCCTTTAATACATATTTTTTTTGGTGAACTTCAATGTGTGGTATCTCATTGGTTTCATGCATTTCATGATATGTGTTTTGAGATTCACTGACACCCATTGGGTGTATGTGAGGGAGATGTGTTTGTTTCGGAACTTGCAATTGGTGTTCTGTGATGTAATTGCAAATTATGAGTGGGTGGATGCAATACTCGGGTGGGTGTTTTGCACTTGGAGGCTGACCATAGGGACCAGGGATCTAGATTGTGATGACATGTTGGCTGGGGAACATGAGTTGCACATTGGTGTGGGCCTGCTGGCAGGTGCCCCACAGTGCTGGGGGGTGGGGGTGCTGGGAGACATGGGTGGGGGCCTGGTGGAGGCAGCCCCTGGTGACTGGGGGGGTGGGGGTGGTGGGAGACATGGGTGGGGGCCTGGTGGAGGCTGCCCCTGGTGGCTGGGGGGTGGGGGTGCTGGGAGACATGGGTGGGGGCCTGGTGGTGGGTGCCCCTGCACTGCTGGGGGGTGGGGGTGGTGGGAGACATGGGTGGGGGCCTGGTGGAGGGTGCCCCACAGTGCTGGGGGGTGGGGATGCTGGGAGACATGGGTGGGGGCCTGGTGGAGGCTGCTCCTGGTGACTGGGGGGGTGGGGGTGGTGGGAGACATGGGTGGGGGCCTAGTGGAGGCTGCCCCTGGTGGCTGGGGGGTGGGGGTGCTGGGAGACATGGGTGGGGGCCTGGTGGTGGGTGCCCCTGCACTGCTGGGGGGGGTGGTGGGAGACATGGGTGGGGGCCTGGTGGAGGGTGCCCCACAGTGCTGGGGGGTGGGGGTGCTGGGAGACATGGGTGGGGGCCTGGTGGAGGCTGCCCCTGGTGACTGGGGGGGTAGGGGTGGTGGGAGACATGGGTGGGGGCCTGGTGGAGGCTGCCCCTGGTGGCTGGGGGGTGGGGGTGCTGGGAGACATGGGTGGGGGCCTGGTGGTGGGTGCCCCTGCACTGCTGGGGGTGGGGGTGGTGGGAGACATGGGTGGGGGCCTGGTGGAGGGTGCCCCACAGTGCTGGGGGGTGGGGGTGCTGGGAGACATGGGTGGGGGCCTGGTGGAGGCTGACCCTGGTGACTGGGGGGGTGGGGGTGGTGGGAGACATGGGTGGGGGCCTGGTGGAGGCTGCCCCTGGTGACTGGGGGGTGGGGGTGGTGGGAGACATGGGTGGGGGCCTGGTGGAGGCTGCCCCTGGTGACTGGGGGGGTGGGGGTGGTGGGAGACATGGGTGGGGGCCTGGTGGAGGCTGCCCCTGGTGGCTGGGGGGTGGGGGTGGTGGGAGACATGGGTGGGGGCCTGGTGGAGGCTGCCCCTGGGGGGTGGGGGGTGGGGGTGGTGGGAGACATGGGTGGGGGCCTGGTGGAGGCTGCCCCTGGTGGCTGGGGGGTGGGGGTGGTGGGAGACATGGGTGGGGGCCTGGTGGAGGCTGCCCCTGGTGGCTGGGGGGTGGGGGTGGTGGGGAACATGAGTTGGACATGGGTGGGGGCCTGCTGGCAGGTGCCCCACAGTGCTGGGGGGTGGGGGTGGTGGGAGACATTGGTGGGGGCCTGGTGGAGGCTGCCCCTGGTGGCTGGGGGGTGGGGTTGGTGGGAGACATGGGTGGGGGCCTGGTGGAGGCTGCCCCTGGTGGCTGGGGGGGTGGGGGTGGTGGGAGACATGGGTGGGGGCCTGGTGGAGGCTGCCCCTGGTGGCTGGGGGTGCAGGGCGAAATGCGTTGGTGGGCAGTAGTGCAAGTTGACATGTGGGTTGGCTGGTGGGCATGGCCATGGTGGATGGGGTGCCTGCAGGACATGTGCTGGGTAGGCCCCTGTGGTGTGAGCCACCTGCAGGGGCCGTGGACGGTGTAGAGGGAACACCTGGGAGGACCCACACATGCAATTCACGTGTGCTGCTCCCCGCGCACCCCTGTAATACACGTACCCTGATGAGATTGCGTGTGGAACTTCCCGAGCACCCCTGAAATACACGTACCCTGACGGAATTCCGTGTGGAACTTCCCGCGCACCCCTGCAATACACGTACCCTGCTGATGTTGCGTGGGATACTTCCCCCGCACCCTGAAATACACATACCCTGATGAGATCGCGTGTGTGACTTCCCGCGCACCCCCGAAATACACGCACCCGGCTCAATCGCATGTGTAACTTCCCGCGCACCCCCGAAATACACGTACCACGCTCAATCGTGTGTGTAACTTCCCGCGCACCCCCGAAATACACGTACCTCGCTCCATCGCGTGTGTAACTTCCCGCGCACCCCCGAAATACACATACCCCGCTCAATCGCGTATTTAACTTCCCGCGCACCCCTGAAATACACGTACTTCGCTCAATCGCGTATTTAACTTCTCGTGCACCCCCGAAATACACGTACCCCGCTCAATCGCGTGTATAACTTCCTGCGCGCCCCCGAAATACATGTACCCCGCTCGATCGCGTGTATAACTTCCCGCGCGCCCCCGAAATACACGTACCCCGCTCGATCCCATGTGTTGCTTCCCGCGCACCCCCGCAATACACGTGCCCCGCTCGCACAGGCCCAATTGCTGTATGTTGCCACTTTTGTGATGTGCTGGGACTCTACCGCCTGCCTTCGTGTGGCGGACGTTTTTTAGCTTGTGAGTGTCTTTGGCTGTGCGTGGCTTTGCCCTATTCGATTCCATGAATATGTGTGGTTCGAGTGCGTGTGGGCGTTCCGTCTGCATCCCTGCAGTACATCCCCAGTTACGCCCTTATTTTCGCGCGTTGTTCCCCATTCTGCGCGTTACGCCCCGTGTCTCGCCCACTTTCTGGTGTATGCGCCGAGGACGCCTTTCAGGATGTTGCAGTGACTTGTGCGCCATGCACGGGTTTGGCGCACATTCCGAGGTGAACACGCGCAGGGACTTCCATGAATCGCACGCGGGCGCGTGCGCCTGTTTTTTTCCGCTTGCGCCTGCTTGCGCGAATATTTTCGGCGCTCGTTTGTTCCATGAATCGGCCCCTCAGTCTTCGTGCTTTCCAATACTATGGTGAAACAGGGTTAAAATGTTACATACATCACAAGTATGTGACACCCAATTCTGTTCTATTATGGAGACCAACAACTTACATTTCCTGGTGCTCATTTGGCTCAGTTAAATTGCTATATTATTCATCACTTCATTGATGAGGGTTAGAATTCTGGAAATGTCCTATTTGCTGTACAGTTACTGAAATGTGTTTATAATCGCTGTGGAATTTCATCACTTTCTTTCTAATTGCTGTGTTTTGCCATTTACAATATGTTCTTCAAACATGTAAATTCACATGTGTCCTGAACATCACTCTTGTAGGATGGGATGCCTCCTGCATTACGGTGTTGAAATGTGCTGCTGTAGGCCTGCAATCTCCTTCTAAGTGCTTATACAGAATACCTTATAACGTATATGAGTACAGGAAACTGACTGATGTGGGTTTGGACGCCTCCTGCTGCACAGTCTAAAATCGGGTACGGGTTGGGACGCCTTCCTCACCCGCAATTATTTTAAAATACTACAATTTCATATTGTTACATGTTTTCCTCTTCAGGAAGTATATTTTACTATTCAAGACTCAATTTTAAGCAGTTAAGTGTACGTATTCAAATAAGTTTGAAGATTTTGAGTAATTTCAACTTTTATAAGGCATTACCATTACAAAGAGCTTATTTGGTTGGTGTCATTATACATGACAACCACTTTCGCGGTATTGCTATCCACTGCTGTGGTGAAACATTATATTTCTTGCTAATTGCTGTGGTTTGCTAATTACATTATGTTCTTCATGTGTCCAAAACATTAGTGTTGTGGGATGGGACGCCTCCTGCCCTAAAGTGTTGGAATTACGATGTAGGTGGTGTAAGGAACTCATGGTGGCAACAGTTAAGACAGACACAATTGATCACAGTTCAAGGGTGTTTATTAAACTGTATATGTGGGTTTGGAAAAACACCTATTCTAAAACCTAAATCTAAGATAGGAGCAAGCTACAACCATCAAATAAAAGGCATTCCTAGTGGTGTCTTGTCAAATAAAAAGAGCCTATACTAAAAAAAACTATTGCCAATCCTTACAACTAAATACAAAAGAGCGTGGGATAATGTTCACGAGAAAGAAAGAAGTGTTCACAAATAATAAGTCAGGCTGCGGTAGTTGGGGTTCTCCATTCCCCATGTTTTGAGCATGGAACAAGGCGGTACAGTTCCGTTCTCAGGTCTCAGGATCGTCAGTGGTAAAGTCTCTTTTTCTACAAAAAAGTCTCTTGCTTCCGAGGATCTGATATGTCCTAAATAATAAACAAAAGTTCCTTTCTGCTGGTATGCTGGGTGATGCTTTTTCATCCCTGGATCCCCCTCTTCCCGGCTCAGATCCACAAATAGTTCCTTTCTACAAAATCATAAACCAAAGTTCTGGTTCTGATTGCACTTGGATGATGATCAAGCACCCCTGGTTCCCCCTCTTCCATTCTCAGACCCCTCTCGAATATCAGTCTCCCTCAGTCTGGTTCGTAGTGGCTTATATTCAAACAACTTCTCATGCATACAAATGTTCGTGGGATGATTGGTTTTGCCTCCTTCTGTTAGCTTCAAAACAGCCTTTTCCGGAGGGTGATGGCTTTTCCCCTTTGGATCCCCCTCTTCCAGGCTCAGACCCTTCTTGAACATTATCCTCCCTTTGTCGGGTTCACCCCGGCTTTCCTCAAATCACTTTCTCTCATTACATTCACAAATTCCAAATGTCTTTTTTAACAGTTCACTGTAGACATCCCTCTGTCGGGTTCACCTTTGCAAACAGACTGTTCATTGAGACTTTAGGCTTTGCCCCTTTTCATCGCCATCTCTACATCGGATTCACTATTGCTAACTTTTGCCAATCAAACACTTCCTTCTACTTTCTTATGATGAAGAATTCACTTCCCTTAACTTTACAATCATCTGCCGGTCAAATACTCTTGACTGTACAGAGGATTTTGCCAGAACGCTGTATGACACTTTGACCCCTTTTGCACCTTTCCGAAAGCCTTCTGGTAATGGTAGTTTCAACAATAGGGTAATCGCCCAGAGTTTCCTGAGTGAACATCAACGTGGTGCCTGACTCCTCTGTAGCTGGTTTTCTCCTCTCGTGTTAACAGTTCTTTGTACTTTCTTCAATTAGCCGTTTGCTACTTTTGTTCAACACAGTTCGGTTTCTTATCGGCTCACCAGTGTTGAACAAAAGTAGCAAACGGCTAATGGAAAATAGTATAAAGAACTGTTAATACGAGAGGGGAAAACCAGCTACAGAGGAGTCAGAGAACAGAGATTTGAAAAGCCAAGCTTGGCTTTTCAAATCTCTGGAGTCAAGTAGGGTACCACAGTGGCAGGCGTCTCTCCCCGACTTGGTTATCAGCAGAGGAAGGCCCTGTGTACCGTTTACATCTGCTGCAACACACATTGGTTATTGTTCATGGTCCTACGATTCCTTCCACAGAGGTTGCGTGGGCCTCTTTTGGAAAGGGCAAGGTCACGTTTCTACTTGTCACCCATTCAGTTGTGGCCACCTTTCTCCTCCTCTTGAACTGACATTCTGGGTTAGCTCTCTCCTCTAGCGGTCTTCCTTGCTCGTATTGTGCTATTGTGCTCCACCTTTTATCCCTGTGGGGAAGGGGAAGGGCCGTCAGGTGTGTGTGATTCTGGTCAATTGCCTGACTTTGCCTGACTCTTGTGTTGGGACATGTCAGGTAAACGGGTCTGGTGTTTGTCCGCTATCTTTCGTGGTGTGCGAAAGTGTTTCTGTCAGAAAAGGGGGAGGGGACAGAGTGTTTGAGTACCCTACATGGGGGGATGTGGAAAAGGTGTTTTAAGAAGGGGGATACCACGTCTCACCCGCCAGTGTCCCGTTTCTGCTCCCCGAGGAACCCCCCATCCAGGTGATCGTCCTGCACTGGTCCACCCCCTGGATCCAATAGCGGTGGGTGTGTCATCGCCACCTGTAACACAGATCCCAGGGGATTAGCAAGTGAGACACCTTCAGGTTTCTTTCATACCCTTCCCCTAGGCGAGGTGGATATGCTTGTGCTTTGTCCAGGTTCCTTGATGTTAAGACCTGTAAGAGAGCAGGGACAAGAGATATTCAGGAACTCTTGCATATTCCACTGATTAGTTGTGCTGAGTGTAGGTAGAGGTGGAGTGGGTTAATTTGTCTCTTTGCAATAACCCATGAATTGGGGTTTAAGGGCTGTTTTGAGTTTAATGTCATCCCAGTCCCATATTGGGGAGTTTTGGGAGTAGCAGTTTGTCTGCCATGATCTTTGGGGTAGAAACCTCTCCAAAGGGGGGGGTGGAGAATCCTGTAGGAGAGTAGAGAAGATGGGGAAATACCGCCCCAGAATAATGGAGAGTCCGAGAATTATAGTTGATGATATTTCACAGGACTCACATCGGATCTCAATGTGTACTGGTATTTTAGGGTATACTTCATTGTCCCCATGTACACATGTCACTCCAACTAGGGCCGCATTGTCCAGACCTTTTGTTCTAAACTAAATAAGTCTGTATAGTGGTTTGCTTACTACATGAGTTGATCAGGGCCCTCACTTACCTCCCATTCACCCAAGCCTTTTCATATGTAAATTCAACAGGAGTTTGACACAAGCAAATGCTAAAGGTCACTAGCTCTTCCTCGGGTTCTTCCCATTCTTCGCCCTTCAAACAGCCTATTTCCATTGGATTGTCTTTTATATTCTTTGGACAGTGTCTAGCTAGATGCCCTGTTTCTCTATATGAGAAACAGATCCGAGGAGGTGGTCTGCTTCCTTTTAACACCTGCTTTCTACTTTCATCCGTAGCCTTTGTGTCCATTTTCCATATTTCTACTCTGTCTCAGGGTGTTCCTTCTTTGATCCTGTATACCCCCCCATGTTTATCTAGTCTTTGAGGTTGAGTTTGGTGGATGGATTTATGGTCCTTCCGTTCTTTCCATCAATGGGCCAAATGGAAATGTTTAGCTGCATCCAAATGGTTTTGTGCAGTCTCAATGGCCGTGGCTATAGTAGGTTGATTCAACTGAAGGCAGATTTTTGCAAGAAAGGGGGTAGAGAATTTTTAAACTGTTCTAAGGTAATCATTTCGGTTAGTTCTTCTAAGGATAAGGACTTGTTATTAATCCATAGGGCTACCACGATTTTAAGGCATTCACCCAGATCTAAAGGGGTTTCTCTGGGGTTTAACCTAATGACCCATCATTTCTGTTATAAAAATTACAGGTCTGTCCCACTCTTTTTAGTAACCCTTCTATGATGGATAGAAAGGTGGCTCCCTGCGCAAGGTTATGTAGTTGCTAGGATGTTTGGAGTTTGCTTTTCAATAAGGGACCCAAGTAGCATCTTTGCAGGTTCTCTTCCCATCCCAGTTGGTTGGCCAGGCTTTCACAATTTAGAAAGACATTTCCTAAATCTTTGACTTCATGCCGTGTGGTAGTAATGGCGTTGTTTGTAATTCAATTAACTTTGTTAAATTTTCTTGGAGCCTATTTCCGGCCTGTATCTGATGGGCCGCTAATTGGGCAATGAAGTTGGCTAATTCGGCCATTTCTTCTGGGCATGTATGGATTCGTTCTGTGGTATCTGAATCAGAAAAGAAACAGTTATCGATTCCTTTGGATAGGATTTCAAAATCCTCGTAATCTTCTGATTATGTGTCTGTTGAATGAGTAGGCTGGATAGAAGAGAAAGATGACGTTTCTGTGTTAGCCAAAATAGTTGGATGACTCTTAAAGATGTTGTTGCCAAAGAATTTCAGAAGGTTTTAGCAAAATTGAGGGGTAGCGCCTGGTGTGTATTTGATCTTTGTTGGGCAGGTGATCTCAGAAAACCATGTAAGGGTTTGCTTTAGTTTGCAGGGGATGTGGCCCATTGGTGGCAGTGCCAGACTGATTTTATATGGCTGGTGCCCTTCTGCAATGGTCCATTCAGTCTAAAAACAGTGGTGTGGAAGTTTGCACATGACACCGACTGTGATTAAGATTGATTCAAAACTCCCACGCATCACATTGCTTGGTTATAGTCTGTCTCCCTATGTGAAAGTAGGCATGTCCATACATGGGTCCCTTGCTTGCTGTACCATAGAGAAACAAACTGTACCTCACTGATGAAACCCATCAAGGTTGAAACATGTCTGGGATTAGTTTTGTTTCCAAGCAGAGGGGACATGGCCTAGCATTCCAGGTTAAACTTCTCTCATTGGTGGTTTCTACCTCACTGATATGCATATGGCTGATCCTCTTCTGCAAGGGTACAGATGATCAAAAATGGTGGTATGGAAGGTTGCCCACAGCACTGCTTGTTGTTAAGATTAATTACAAATATTCCACCCATCAGCTCTTTTGGTTATAAATTGGTAAGCAACATGTTTTCCTAAGTGCACAGATAGATATTCTTATAAGTCATCCCTATCGTACAATTAATTGCCCTGAACTGGATTTCCTCTTTTATGACTATTCCTTCACAATATTTTTCTATCACACATTTGTTCATCATGGTACCTACATGTGGGCTTCCGGGGGGCTCTTCATTAATCCCATTGCTTTTTGACATCTACATGAAACCGTTGATCACTTCTATCACCTTTGGTTGGCCTACAGTTTTTAACATATGAGGATGATGTTCGCATTTTCCAAAGGATCAAAAATAACCCAGATTCCAACGCTACCTTAGTGGATGTACACAATTACCTCAACATGAATTTAAGTAGAATGGAATTAAAGATCTGTGATGGAGGTGAGAAAAACTGTCTCACAGATCTCTGGTATGATATTCTCATGCTCATTGGCTGTCTCATGAATTGGAAATATGCAGTTTGACTTGACTTTGAACATTTATTTCATCAGCGTCTAAATGTTGTCTGTACATCCAGCAATTTTCAGACCAGGAGGCTTCATCAAGCTCTCCCAATTGCTACTCCAGAACTCATAACATATAAGTACATTTAGGACATTTAGGAACCCTGTATCTTTTATCAGTTTCAGCTGAAAATTGGCACCTCACTTATCATCAATCAACTCCATCTGGAGATCATTAACATACGTTGCTATTTGATTCCAATCAACTACTGGGGTTTCAAAAATAATGTGAAATGTATATGAGTGGCTATGTTTTTTAGCATCACAGGCCTTTTCTTTGTGCAACTCCCTGCCAGAATGTGTGCTATACATGAGAAATCACCTCACCATTCTGAAGGTTTTCGCAAGTAGTTGTCTCTGTTTATCTATCTTCGACTTCTGTTTTCGCGCCAAGAAGACTTACCTGGCATGTTGGTGTTGTTTAAAACTACTCGCTATAACCCAAATTATATACAGTGTGAGACAATGTTAATAAATTTGAATATGTTTTTTTTTGGGAACCATATGCCTGGAAGTGTACACATTGGATGGCAAGATATAGATATTTCTAAAGTCTAAAGACAAATTAATACTACAGGAACATATTTTTAAGTGTGTAAACGATCATTTCGGATGAGATGACTAGTTGCTTAGCCATGAGATGAATAGTAACTTATGCAGGAAGTCTAGAACACCTAAGAGGTTTGAATCAATGTTTGCATCTGAACTGATTTATTTAACATTAGATATACATTTGGACGCTCTTACCTGTAACCTATATTATGAGAAAATCATTGAACATGAACATAGAATACAACACCTTGGAAACTTATTGTGGTATTTAAATACTTAATGGCTGAGTGTGACAGATTGCCATCTGGCGATGGTGTGAAAACCATGGCTTCTTTATTTGTATTAATTAATAAAATGATGCAGACAATTCTTTTTCTGATAGGGGATTCAGACCCCCCCTTTCACAAAGCTCCATGCCAAAAGCATTGTGCATCCATGTGTCCTTGCTGCACCAGTCCCCAGTCCCCTGACAACGTTAGCCTCTGCCCTCCAGTTGCACAGGGCAGTATCGTTTAAGTGCTTATTGTTACAAAACTATGTAAAAGCCATACAGAATAAAGACCTGCAGTGTTTTATAATGCAGTTAAGTCTCAACCTCTTACCCTCACTAGCAATAAGTGGGGAGTGGTGGGGTATCCCATGCCATACGAGGATGTGCAGACCTTGCCTCAGACGTGAAGAAACAACTCGATATCTATTAGCATCATGCTTGAATCTGACTATGAAGTGCAATAGGGGAAATTCGTTCAATTAAAGAGGACCAGTTTTGGTCATATCTATCATCTGGACAGTCGGTTGTACTCTCTAATTCCTATGGAAAAGAGCTATGAGCAAAATAAGTGATTGAGTGTTAGTAACCATTGTATTCATTTTATATTATAATGGTGTAATTATTTATTGATTATAGTGAGCTCGTTTACATGATTTTATTGTAGTTTATGGTATTAATATTTTTCTTTTTTTAAAATGTAGTTTATGTGATTGAGTAGTATTGAGAAATAGCAATTTATAATATGTCATTAATTGCCTCTTTTATTTTGTTTTTGTTGTGTTTAAGGTAGATTTCCGACCATATAACACAAATAAAAGAAAACAGGGCAGGTTCAAAGGCTAAATGCATTCCTGACATCTGCTGGGACTGAAGGTAACTGCATCCAGAGGTGACATTTTACCTTCTGCAACTCAATATCCAAATGTAATAATTATTGCCTTATCCAAATGGTAGCAGGATGCTTTCTTCCTCGGATTCCCTGGGATGAAGGTTAACACCTCCCCTTAGGCCAAAGGAACCCCCACCAGATGCTCTCCTACAAAGTCTGCCTCAAAGGACCACCTCACAACAGGGTGCTGCACACAAAAAGGGACTTTGGAGTTTCTGGAATGGGAAGGAGGCAGAGTTAGGGTAGCCAGAGAGAATTTTTTCATGGGGCAGGGTACGTGTATTCCGAGGGGTGCGCAGGGAGTTTTACACGCAATAGGCCTGGCGCGAGCGGGGTACGTGTATTCCGAGGGGTGCGTGTGAAGTTTTACACGCGATAGGCCCGGTGCGAGCGGGGTACGTGTATTCCGAGGGGTGCGCGGGGAGTTTTACACGCTATTGGCCTAGCGCGAAGGGGTACATGTATTCAGAGGGGTGCGTGTGAAGTCTTACACGCTATTGGCCTAGCGCGAGTGGGGTACGTGCATTCTATGGGGTGCGTGTGAAGTTTTACATGTTATTGGCCTAGCGCGAGCGGGGTATGTGTATTCTGAGGGGTGTGTGTGAAGTCTTACACGCTATTGGCCTAGCGCGAGCGGGGTACGTGTATTCTATGGGGTGCGTGTGAAGTTTTACACGCTATTGGCCTAGTGCGAGCGGGGTACGTGTATTCTGAGGGTTGCATGTGAAGTTTTACACGCTAATGGCCTAGCGCAACGGGGTTCGTGTATTCAGAGGGGTGCGTGTGAAGTCTTACACGCTATTGGCCTAGCGCGAGCAGGGTACGTGTATTCTATGGGGTGCGTGTGAAGTTTTACACGCTATTGGCCTAGTGCGAGCGGGGTACGTGTATTCTGAGGGTTGCATGTGAAGTTTTTCACGCTATTGGCCTAGCGCGAGCGGGGTATGTGTATTCTGAGGGGTGCGTGTGAAGTTTTACACGCTATTGGCCTAGCGTGAGCGGGGTACATGTATTCTGAGGGTTGCGTGTGAAGTCTTACATGCTATTGGCCTAGCGCGAGCGGGGTACATGTATTCTGAGTGGTGCGGTTGAAGGTTTACACGCTATTGGCCTAGCACGAGCAGGGTACGTGTATTCTGAGAGGTGCGTGTGAAGTTTTACACGCTATTGGCCTAGCGCGAGCGGGGTACGTGTATTCTGAGGGGTGCGTGTGAAGTTCTACACGCTATTGGCCTAGCGCGAGCGGGGTACATGTATTCCGGGGGTGCGTGTGAAGTATCACACGTGATTTGGCACTGTGTTCCCTCCCAGTGTGCCCACCCCTCCAATGCCCCTCAGGCAGCCAACACCACAGGGGACCACCCCACACCCCTGGGCATGCCCCGCAGGCAGCCCATCACCCCTGACCACGCCCCGCAGGCAGCCCTTCACCCCAGTCCATAGCCCACAGGCAGACCATCCACCCTGGTCATGCCCCACAGGCAGGCCACATGGAACCATGCACTTGGGAGCCCCGACTTATGTCCCCCCACCCACCCCTAGTGACGGGCACCTGCCAGCAGGCCCCGACCTATGTCCCCCACCCACCCCCAGTTACGGGCCCCTGCCAGCAGGCCCCGTCTTATGTCCCCCACCCACCCCCAGTGATGGGCACCTGCCAGCAGGACCCGACTTATGTCCCCCACCGAACACGTCATCACAATCCAGATCCATGGCCCTTATGGCCACCCAAATCCCACCCCACGCCACCCCAGTCCAAACACCCAACCAAGCATTCCATCCACTCCAAATTGAAATCCCCATGTCAGGACAGATGCCAAATAAGCAGTATGCGCATGAGTACAAGTCCGTCAGACCCACATAATGGCGACACATGATTGAGAAAACCCACATTGTGACATACACAAAACCATACACGAGACACGAAGACCACACAAATGATTTTTTTTTAAATTATATACAAAAAAGAATGAATGGATGGCGTGGCTAACTGCCATGTAGAGCGGACGTGTCTCCTGTGAGCTCTGCGCAGATGTGCCATCATAAGCTGTTTTTCATGTATTTCTGCTAACTTTTAAAAGCTGCAACTTGCACCATTCGTTGCCAGATCTCCTCAGCAGTCGTTTGATCCGTCTTTCAGACGGTTGGAGACAACCAATGTCGACATACGTCGAGCGAGAAGTGCCGGAGCCGAGAACTAAAATGGCGGCTCCCGCGTCCTGAGTTTCAAGGGACCGGAGCGCGTCTGCACTGCGGAGGACGTCGTCCATGGGGGCCTGCCGGGGAGCCGGAACAACCAGCCAGCCTGCACCGGGGTCGGGAGAGAGAGCAACCGTGCTCATAGACAGTGCAAGCCGCCCCCTGAGCCTCCATCCAGCGGCGTCCTGCCCGCGACCGCGGAGCCCAGCGGAGCCCTGACAAGACCTGCGGCCAGCCGGAGCCGCGAAGGTGAACGGGGCGGGGGGTAACCAGTGATAGAGGACCTGCAACCGCATATTACCAGGGCCTCGTCCCCCCTGCCAACGCATAACTGCGCCTGGGAGTGTCACCGAAGCTGACCCCACCACCTTGCGCCCTTCAGCCGAGGGCGACCCAGGCCCGACGCACTGTACATCCACAAGAACTGGTGAACCCACGGGCGGCCATAGCTTACCCTCCTCCCACGTGGACTTCATCCACAGGACGGGGTGCGGGCACTGCCGAATCCGGTCGCCTGCCTCTTCGGATGTACGGAGCCCCACCTCGGCGCCCAGATATCGCCGCCTCTCTTTGGCCCCGGGACCCGCAGCAACAGTGCAGAGCACCCCTCCGCGCCCCTGACTAACGGCCTACCACCCACGCCCCTGGCGCGAGAGGACTCTGTGCTCACAAGATGGCTGGTAAAAATAGCAGGCCCAAGCAACGACAGACCACCTTGGACACATACGCAGCCAGTGAATCTCCAAACCCTGAGAGTACGAATTGTGTGCCCAGAAATCTTCAACCGGACCATACTGCACCGACGATACCCGAACCCAGTAACACCCAGCTCCTGGAAGCCATCAGACTTCTCCAAACAACGATGGAGCACAAAATTGATGCGTTGCCATTGACCTGGGCCTTCTGCGCCAAGATGTCCGCTCTTTGGCCGGCAGGACTGAGGTGCTCGAAACACAGGTCAAAGAAAATACTGAATCCAAAACGCAACTCCTCCGAGACGTAGATGAGCTCCAACAAAGAGTCAAGAACTTGGAAGACAGGGCAGAGGAAGCGGAGGGGAGAGCCCGTCGCAACAATATTCGTCTCCTTGGGCTACCTGAGGGTATCGAGGGCTCTGACCCCAGTAACTATATTGAGAACCTCCTGCTGCAGGAGGTGGGAGCTGACAAACTCTCCCAAGGTTTCTCCATTGAAAGGGCCCACAGATCCCTTGCTAAAAGACCTCCGCCGGGCACTCCACCCAGGCCGGTGATAGCAAAAGTCCTTAATTACAGAGACCGAGAGGTGATCCTAGCCTTTTCCCGAGCAGGTGGCCAAATCAAACGGGACTCCGCCACAATTGCAATCTACCCTGACTACACCAGGTTCAAATGAACAGAGCCCAGTTTATACACACAAAGGCCAGATTGAAGGCAGCTGGGTTGCGTTACATGCTCCTGTACCCTTCAAGACTCAAAGTGCTACACAACAACAGGGCACACCTATTCGACACTCCGGCACAGGCCAGAGACTGGATGGATGGGCAGCAAATACCTGATATCGAAGAAAGAAAGCGGAAACCTAGATAACGCTTCTCCCGTCATTTCGATAGGAATCATGCAGCCTTCACCCACCGCTGGTGGGTGAAATGAGCCCCTACACAGCTGAATGGATCCTGATATGGAGACACTCGAGTCAAGGTCCACTCCATCCCCTGGAAATGTCTTTCCTTTTTTGGGTGTACATACCCACCCGTAGGGCACCTGGTGACCTATGCACGGTCCTACGGAGCGGAAACGGGATTGTCATGACAAGGGTAACCTCGCTGGGCTAGTTCTATGTTTGGGTTGTTTGCAGTTAAAGAGGGAGGGTGGGAAACGGGGAGTTATCACTATAGTTGGGAACTGCAAACGGGAATTACCAAGACCACGGAAGCACGCGTCATGCATTTCTGCATTAATAAGACTCAGGGTCCTGCTGGCCCCACACGTCTGACTATGCAACACCTATGGCTGACACAGTAAAGATCGTTACGTGGAACGTTAGAGGCCTGAACAGCTTTGTCAAACAACGACGCATCCAATCCTACTTGAAGAGATGCAAGGTCGGAATCGTCATGCTCCAAGAGACTCACCTGTCTGCCAAAAAGCTAGACGCCCTGGCCAAAACTTGGCGCGGCACCCTAGTGGGTTCCACATACTCCTCCTATGCCAGAGGGGTCCTGATCTGGATTGCCCCCACGGTCCCCTTCAGGCTCACCAGCACTAAATCAGACAACGAGGGGAGAATGGTTGTGGTTTGTGGTTCTATTGAATGCAAAGAGCTATGCCTTGTCAGCACTTACGCACCCAACCACAACGCAACTACCTTCTTCCACTCCCTCTACACCCGGCTCACCCCATATATGGACAGAATTATGATATGGGGGGGCGATCATAACTGCACCCTTGACCCTTTGCTGGACAGATCCGACGACAAACACGACCGCCCTTCCCCTCCGGCCAAAATACTTTCCAGACTAGTCCACCCGTTGCAACTCAGTGATATTTGGAGGGACCAGCACCTGGGGCAATGCGAGTACTCCTTCTACTCCCCCCCACATGCCGTGCATACCAGGTTAGATTATTTCTTTCTCAGCCAGACACAGCAGTCTGTGTTTGTTGATGTGCATTATTTGCCGAGGGTGCTGTCCGATCATTCTCCCCTGCTGGTCACCTGGCAGGTGTTCCCGCCTAGACTCCCATACCCACATGGAGATTGAGAGCCAAAGCTCTACTTGATACAGCATTCAGAGAGCACATTAGAGACGAGACCGAAGAATATTGGGAGAACAACCTACATAGTGTTAAATACATAAGCACTGCCTGGGAGGCATATAAGGTGGTCATGCGGGGTGAGATGATCGCAGCAGTTGGGGGTGCTCAGAGATCCATCACAACCCTGTTGGAACAAGCCGAGGGAGACCTGCGCGCCCTCGAGGGCAGGGCTGACTCATCTCCCGATCATTTACTTAAAATTTCTGAACTCAGACAAACCTGCCTAAAGCACTGGGAAGCCCTAGGTAAACTAAGCTACGCCAAGCACACGGAGAGAGTCCATGCCCTGGGGGACAAGCCCGGAAAACTCTTAGCTTGGCTCTACAAAAGGGAAACCCCCAGGCCGCCCATATGCCACATACTTGCACTGGATGGCACTACCGTGCATACCCAACAGGAAATTAACTCGGTTTTCTCTAGCTACTACCATAATATGTACTCTGAGACCCCCCCTCTCTGACACGGGGATCGAGGACGCCCTCGACATCATCGATTTGCCAAAACTGGACTCGCATATGGCCAAGACCCTCGATGAGCCCATCACTCCCGACGAGGTCAAGGTGGTGATCAGAACGCTACCAGCTGGGAAGACCCTGGGCTCGGATGGCCTCCAAGGGGAGTTCTATAAAACCTATGAGGAATCACTCGCCCCTATATTGGCCCAGGTCTATAATGAGGCCTTCGAGCGTGGCACCCTCCCGGATTCCCTGAGCGAGGCCGTGATAATACCCCTACTCAAACCTGGGAAGGACGGGGCAGATTGTGCCTCATACAGGCCCCTCTCCATGCTAAATGTAGACTGCAAGATCCTCACTGCATTGCTTGCCAACAGACTACGCAGAGTGATCCCACTGTTGATCCATCAAGCCCAAACTGGATACGTCCCCGGACGATCCATTACTGAGAACCTGCGTAGGCTACATCACGTTATTTATAGTACGGAGGGAAGACCACAGAAACTCGCGGTGGCGTCACTGGATGCCACCAAAGCTTTTGATTCTGTGAGGTGGGAATGGCTATATGCTACTATGGCAAAGATGGGAATAGGTCCCGTATTTCTGAAATGGACCCAGTTGGTTTACGCCAACCCCACGGCAAGGGTACGAACCAATAGAACCTTTTCCGTGAAATGGTTCCTACACAGAGGCACTCGTCAGGGCTGCCCCCTATCCCCCATGCTGTACATCATCGCCGCCGAGCCTGTAGCAGCCTACCTGAGACAGGAATATGGAGATGGCGGCATCACTATAGATGGGACAACTCATCTCATCTCTATGTACGCGGACGACACCCTCTTATATTTGCAGGACCCCGAACACCTCCTACCCTACATTCTCGAAACCCTGGACAGCTTTCATAAGCACACCAGGATCCAGATTAACAAAAATAAATCTTGCCTCTACCCCCTAGCCGCACTACACAGTGATTATTATGGGTCCCTCCCTCCCCTAGATCTCGATTGGCAGGCGACATCGTTTAAATATTTGGGGATAACCATACATCGAACCCCCGGCAGGGAACATATACTTAACACCGTAAAGGCCAAAGACTCTCTCTTGAAGTCCATGGAATTTTGGGGGTGGCTCCCGCTCTCGGTGGTCGGGAGGGCGGGCCTCCTTAAGATGGTCGCCCTGCCCCGCCTATTGCATAACTTCACTACATTCCCTTCTATATCCCCCCTGCGTTCTTTAAAGACCTCAACAAGCTCTGTAGGGGCTTTCTTTGGTGGCATTGGAGACCCTCCAGAGACCATACGAGAGGGGTGGGCTGAAGATCCCCAATTTTGAACTCTATTTCCTAGCCAGCCAGCTGAGACACATTGTGCGGTGGATGGCTGACGAGAGCACAACAGACACCCGCCTCCTCCAACCGGCCCTCCCCCAGCTATTACTCAGGGATCTGCTGTGGACCAAGAGGAGTGCCCTCGAACACTGCCCTTACCTCGTCAAGCTGGGACTCCGACTCTGGAAAAGGGCCTGCAAACTGGTCGGGTCTGAAGACCCGTACTCCCCACAGATCCCCATTGCAGCACTCATGTCCAACCATTCCTGGGGGCAACTTGAGACCCGTACACAATGGGAGCCCCTCGGGGTGGCCACATATGGGGACCTGATCCAGGAGCAGACGGTTTTAGCCTTCCCGGACCTTTGCGACGCCACTGGCCTCCCGGTCGGGCAATTCCTACTGCACAGAGCGGTCATACAGGCCCTGACTAGCAGGTGGCCTGTCGCTGGCGACCTGAATGATGAAAACGAATGTATTGAAACGATACTTAATGCCACCGAGGGGGGCCACGAAACCTCACGTATTTATGAGGCCCTACTATGGGGCTCCACCAAAGACGACCTCAAATGCCGGGACAAATGGGAAACCGAACTGAACTTGGTTTTCGAAGACAAAGCCTGGGGTGATATAACCCACTACCATAAAAAAAAGTCTCCTGAAACGCCTGCTTACAGCTCATCCAACTGTACGTCACGAACAGAGCGTACCTCACCCCTGAAGCCATATCCAGATTTACCGGTGCGACCACCCAATCATGCCCCAAATGCAGCGAGCCCAAGGTTGGAATGACCCATATGTTCTGGGGATGCCCAGTGATCAGAGAATTCTGGACTCAAGTGAGGGACAGAGTGGCTGGTGCAGACATTGACATTGAAGTGGACAAACCCTCGGCATGCAACCTGGGCAGGTATGGGCGCAGCAGGGAGAACAAACCCCTCAACAGGGTGGAAGAGCCCCAAAGGCCCGCCTATGCCCCTATGGTGGGGGGACCTTACCAAGTGGATCGCAGCAGAACCTGCGGCATGGGAGACTGCGATCCAAGTGCAGAGACTTGACTCCAGCGAAGAGCTACACCGCTGGGTGGCCTTAACAGTACCCTTGCTATACCCAGAATCACAGGAGAGTGAGATAGCTGGGGAAGGCGACGCAGGCCCGAGCATGGACTCATGAAAAACTTAGAACTTACCGTGGTCTTGGAGGGGGAAGGGAGGGAGGGTGGGGGAGAGTTGGGGATTTATTTTTTCTGATCTGCTCAACCATCACCATTGATGCCTGTTTTTCTCTTTGTTATCGTTTGTAATGAAACTAATAAAATATATTTCAAAAAAAAAGAACGAAGGAAACGAATTTACACAAGAATAAAATGAAAAATAAAAGGATGTCCGAAATCAAGGAAAAATTATTAATGGTTAATAGAATAAAATGCAAAGAAAAATGCCTCCAAAGTGTCCATCCATAGCACCAAATCCAAAGTAAAAAAAATAAAAAAAAAATTCCTCCATGGTAAAAGAAATATGTGAATTCAGGTCCATAACTATATACAATGTAAAAATCAAGGGTCCATGTGCCCAAGAATCCGAAGGAAACCTAAGAAAAAACCTACCTAATGAATAACTATTAACAAAAAGGTGGGGCAAAGTCCATGTGCCCCAAAGGAAAAAAAATAATAAAGGAAACCTACAACTACATAACTATTTACAAAGGCAGCGGGCTAGTCCCACGGCTCACTGTTCGATGTTCCGGCCCAGGGCATCATCGAACTCCATGTCGATGTTCGGGAGGCGGGCCTGTTCCCTGGACTCGAGGTCTCTTAGGGATGCAGCCGTGGAATCCCTCAAATCCCTGCGAGTTTCCTCGAGGCCCTCTGCCACCTCAAAGCCCGGTGCATGGAGTTCTCCGCCCTGACCATCCTGAGCCGTGCCCTCTCCGCCCGCCGCCTCTCTGCATCTATTTGTTGGCCCAACCGCTGCCACACGGAAGACACTCCCAGTCCGGGGTCCTCCTGCCCCTCGGCCAATGCCTGCCCCCGGGGTGTTGATGGCCTCGAGCCATAATGCCTCCCATGCTGAGCCTGCCTCTGCCACCACGACGGAATCCGGGCTGATGGAATCCCCCGGCGCCGTTGTGCACGTGTCCTGCCCGATGATGCCGGCACATCCTCCATCCGCTGGGTCCACCCCTGCTGGACCTCCGACTCCCGACTGCGGCAGGGATGGGATCTCCACCTGGCTGCGTTGGTTGGGGCAGATCCACAGGGGGCCCTGGTGGCATCTGGGCCAGAAGACGGCACGGAGAACGACTGGCGTATAGTGTGCACAGAGGAGAGGGCCGCAAGACTGGCCGACACATGGAGGAAACCCCCGACCATGGCCCCTCCCAACTGGGTCACGTTGGCACACAGCTCTTCGTGATGGCATGCGTGGTCCCCCAGGAACCACGCACGTCATCACGAATGTCACGTGTGCGCAACGCGACGCCAATCAGGAAGGACTCCATCCGGTCACGGGTCCCCTCGTCCGCAGGTAGAGGAGTGCCAGATGACATGGACCTTCCCCCTACCTGCAGACGGGCCTGGGACGGGGCCTCCCTGCTGGTGCATGGTGATGCAGTCACAGTGTCAGGGACAGAGACATGCACAGGCACCTCCGCAGCGACCTGTGCTGCCTCCTGCCCCTGCCCCTGGACTGCACCAATTGCACCAGTGGTACCACCCCCACCAGGCCCTATTTGCGGCTCTGTAGCGGCCTCCTCCTCCTCTATACACACTACCAACCTGGATGGCTCCACACCGTCTTCTGCCGTAGCAAGCCCTGTGGGGGCTCATCCGCCCCTTCTGCTGCAGCCGTAGTGGCAGACGTGGCACCAGTCCCCTCGCTCCTGGATGATGGAATTTCCTGGGAGGGTGACTGGGCCTTGCGTCACCGGCCGGTGGAGGCATCCTTGCCGGTTTCCTCCACTGCTCCGTCTCCGCCCTCTTCTTCACTCGCAGCTGTGTAAAGGGAGACATTGAACACAAGCATCAGGGTACTGTACAATAATCCCCTAGACAGAAAGCAATAGCACATGAGTGGCACTGTCAAACGTCACTTCCACCATGTCTCCCAACAACACATGGGTCAATGCAGGCAACACACATGCAGAAACTGGCATGGCACATACAACAAAAACTTGCATCCATGTCCACCGCACCGTAGATACATCCAATGGTGGGCTGAAACTCACATGCATCATGGGACATGCTGATCACATGCACATGCATCACCGCAGGGTCATGCATCTGGCCCTGTATGCCCACAGACACAGTGGATAAAAGGATTAGTAGGCTGTATCAGTGATTCAACACATCGTCACGGACATGTGTCATGCATCCATAGTGCACACACTACTCTGACACACGGACATGTACATCATGCATGGACATGTACATCATGCATGTCCATGACAACAGCACACATCTATCACACCACAAACATGTCAAGGTACAGGCATGCATACATGTGTGCATTCCGCATGCTGCTCAGCATGATGCATTGTAACACATACACCATCCATGTGGGTCACACCTAACGAGACTCACATGCAGCACCGTCATTACCCTGCACACACACATCCATACATGACCCATGTCACACATGCAGCCAAGTAGCTAACTACCACCACGCTTCAACATGCACTGTTTCAAACGTGAATGCATGGGCACTTACCGCTCGACTTCAGACGGGCCTGCATTCTGAGGATCTGGTGGTGAAGCACTGGGCGAATGCACTCCAGGACCCTCATCTGCTGGGTGGCAAGATGGGCCCGGTGCCCCACTGCATCCGCTGCCTCTAAGAGACACCACGCCTTCTTGAGGGTCCTGGATTTGTAGTCCTCCCAGCGCTTCCGGATGTGTTTGATGTCACGGGGTGCCACCCCCTCTGCATTGATGGCACCCACAATGTCCTCCGAGATCCTCTGCCGTCCTTCCTTGTCGGTGTGTGATGGTGTGAAGAGGGCATTATAATGCCCCAGAACTTGCTCCACCAGGATACCAACTTCCTTGTCACTGAAACTGGCAGCCCTCTGCCTCTCTGGCTGGGGGTCGCCAGTGGTCTCTGATGGTGTTTGCCCCAACATGGCAACCCCCGAGGCAAGTGTGGGTGACCAACTGGGTCCTGGGCCTGGGCTGTGGAGTGATGGAACATCAGTCGGGAGTCTTCTGTTCCAGCAGGGGTGGTCACAGCAACTGGACCCGTGCAGATGGCAGATTTGTAGGCACCAAATGGCAGGGCACGGTGGCAGCAGGCAGGCAGGCAGCAGCAGTTGGCTCGTGGGAGGCTGCTCGGGGCTCTGGGGGGAAGTGATTTGGCTTTCTGGGCAGGAGCGTGGTCTTCCGTGTGTTGTTGCGTGGCCAGCTTGATACGGAGTGATTTGGCATGTGAAAAAACTGTACGTCAGCATGTAATTCGAGGAAAGACCCTTAGCGCGTAAGCACGTATGTGACATAACAAGCACAGGCATTTCCCTGCATGTACGTGCTTTTCGTGGAAAGTGGTGCGTGTGTTTTCCAGGCGTTGGGGTTCACACGCGATTACTTCACAGCGGGTGGGTGTTGGCTACGTGTTATTCTTCTACACACAAGGCAGACGGTGGGTCGCACATGCTATTTTTCCCACTGCGGGTGTCCCTGTTTGTCATGTACCTCATTTTTTCCACCCACACTAGCCTGCGTCTTCATCACGTACGTATTTTAGGGGTTCCTGGCTGCCACAGCGTACTATATGTGTTTTTTTACACGCACGTGGGCTACAGGGGTCTCTTATTTCTTTTTCTTGCTTTTATGGGATGCCTGTGCGTGACACGTCATTTCGCCAAGGGGGCCACAGAATGGAACATTCATTGTATCTGTATATACGCGTTTTGTAATGCGCAGGGACGCTACCGCCTGCCTTCGTGTGGCGGACGTGTTTAGGTCTGAGCGTATCTTTGGCCGTGCGCGGGTTTCCCCTATACGATTCCATGAATACGTGTGATTCGCGTGCATGTGTGCGTTCCCTGTACTTCCCAGCAGTACATCCCCAGTTACGCCCTTATTTTCACACGTTGTTCCCTATTCCGCGCGTTCTGCCCTGTGTTCCACCCCCTTTTTGGTGTGTGTGCTAACATTGTGCGCTTTCGCTGTGTGCGTTCTGGATGTTGCAATGACGTGTGCGCCTGTCTGCGCCACGCACGGATTTGGCGCACAGCACAGGGAAAACACGCATAGGCACTTCCATGAATCGCACGCGTGCGCTTGCTTTTTCACACTTGCGCCACCTTGCGCTATGATTTTCGGCGCACATTTGTTCCATGAATCAGCCCCTAAATTAACTGTTTCATTTGCATGATTTTCGCAATAGGCAGCTTTCTCTTTTTCTCCAGTTATAAGGTCAAGGGCTCGTTGGATTAGAATTGTATGGCACTTGATACTAGTGTATAGGGTATATGTTCATGTACCCCAGCTCTGCAGGGCTGGTAAAAGTATCAGATAGTGGGGACCACTTCTACATTTACCTTCCTGAATCCTTCCAGGCAGACTGCTTATGCAGTCATTTTCATTTAAGAATATCAGGAAATGAGATTGCACTCAATGGAATTCATAATACCAACTAGTGTAATTTATTACAAGATCAATCATCCCCTAGATCCTCACACTTCCCATGTCTATAAAGATTTAAAGTTTGGAATTGTGGTAGGCATAAACAGACAATCCCCCCCCCCTTCTTTTTTGCAATAGCTCTGGTACAGCTTGTTACGGTGAGGTTACTACATCTTGGCATATGAGATGTACAGACATATAAACAATAGTGAGTAGGATAGTGATATATTCACTATACCATTCCTGAATCAATGTCGCCTCTCCTGAAAATTCGATTAGAGTGGTTAGTGACTTTGATGTAAATCTTGCCCTCCTCACTGAAAAAAGACGACCCACATCCCTTGGCAAAATGGCTCAAGATGATTGTTTAGCATTTTCAGATGAACAATTTCACCAATTAATTACGGGCCCTATCCCTTCCTGCCAACCACTATCCCTGGCAATATCTGCACAAAATGTTTTTATCTAAAAATCTTGGAATATCTAAAAACCTAAATAATTCCATAGGTTTAATTCCACATGTTACAAATATACCGATTATTGATGATCCTGAGGTTTTCTCTCAATTAAACATGTGGGGAACCGCTGCTCACATGACTGGTTAATACTAATCACTGAAACAACAAAGGTCTGGCTGCTATTCAGGCTAGAAATTCAAATGAATTAACAAAAACATTTTGGAGAATAAGTTATTAACTGTAAGTAAACAATTTTGGAAGATATAGCTTGGAGTATTGTTCAGGTTAATGAATTTAAAACTTATAAAAAAGGTGGAGAATTTGAAAAAGATAGAAGTGATTCAATGAGGGAAAAGGTTTACCTTAGACTGAGCTGTTACAAGGATAACTCATTGCAACATTTAATTGGGGAGTGAAGATATTCATGGCGAAGAATACGGCCACAGAAATAGGAGACATATTCAGATTCTGCGGAAAGTGTGGATTGATATTGGGGACCATGGAGACCAGGCACAACTTTCACTGTCCAGAGTGAATGTGGGTCATATTGGGGACAACATTTCTGACCAGGCATGGCATCAGAGGCTGTTGACAGGAGGCTTATAATCGAGGAAGATGACAACAAACTCAATATGACCAATAACAGCAACTATTGTCAAATTATCCTATAAAGGATTGACTGAGTGTGAAATTGGTCTTATTTCATCTGTACCCACTAGCACTACAAGTGCCAACATAATATTAAGAATCTGTCTTCTACACATTCCACAAACCCCTTTGCACCAGATTTACAAAGAGGTACTTAATTTGCGCTGGCAAAGGAAATGTAGGAGCTTTGGAAATTGAAAACCTACATTTGCTATATGCAGGAGCGGCATTGCAATTCGTAACTGGACAGTCAACATTTGGACCACTTGTAAGTCACAAAAGGAAGGAGGTGGAATGTTGCAGTCACAAACCATTGAATGACTGCCATCTTTTCATTATCATTTGCAAAGTGGAAAAGAGCCATGGTGTATAGTTTCCATTGTGTGTGTCTCAGCAGTCGACTTCAGGGGTGCAGGCTGCAGTCCTCCAGCTTTTCTCTGGGGTCACCCAGTTTTATAGTGCTAATGCAAATAGGGTGATGTTTGCTGCCCCTTGTAGCGTCTTATTACAGCAATCGCTGCTATGTGCAATAAGTATAGATGACCCATTCATATTCATGATACTTAACATCTGCAACTCTTTGTCTACAGACTCGTTGCCCTGAACATAATCACTCCATCCATACTCTCTTTCCACAGTGACACCACCAGACTCATTTCATTCAGCCACTGGACTGCAATTACCCTTTTCAGTCCAGTGGCTGAATGAAATCCTCTACTTAGTAGAAGTGTATCATACCCACTGATACCTAAATCTACTAAACTCCCAAGTGTATCAGTTTAGAGCCTTCCACAACCGGCAACCCTATTATTCTCGACAATTCTAGCATGACACACCTACTGAAGAAATGTGCCTGCTAAGTAAATAAATTAAGAAATGTATGAGAGAAAATATGAAAGGGTGTTTCTTTGCAGAAGGGATCAGGTTAAAACTTGTATGATCTGCAGCATCATCTGCCCTGTCCCAATGGTATTGTGTTACTCATATGCCCCTGGTTTCTTTTTCTAGCAGTCCTTTTATCAAGCTGCCCCTTCCCACATTTTGCTGAAGACAACGCTTGCTCTGTCATATATTGAAGGATGCAGGCGGAGGGGAAGAGGACTGCAGGCTCCATCCCATACTGGCATACTGGAGCAGGACTGCGGGCCTGACCCAGGGGAACACACTGGCATGAACTGGACTAAATAATGAGTAGTTGTAAGTAAGTAGATGTCATCACGGGGTGGCGGACCTCTTGCTTAGCTGGAAATACATCATCATGCATCATTTCCATTAATGGACATTGTAGACGGACCCGAGCTATGAGTGAAGCAGGATTTTCTTCGGCGAGATACGATCTAAACGTTCCGGAAGGCCTAAAAGAGGTTTTCTCAAAACCTTCCTTGGTCAGGTGACAAGTTATCTGTAAAGGCAATGGGTCTGGAAGATGGCTCAGGTCAGTTAGGGGGATCTCGGTTAGTCGCAGGTTTCTGTGTTCCTTGACTTGCAAGTCAATGAATAAATCACCTCTGTTTACCAGGAATCTACATCCAAGTGTGAGCATGGTTGCTCTGAAATTACATTCCTACACTGCATAAAAAACTGTTTTATCTCTGAGCCATTGTCTCTGGACTTACCGATCTTGTAGCAACCATCTGGTGAATAACAGATGCAGTGAAAGTATTTGAATTGGACCAACTCAAGATGCACTCTTTTGCCACCTCCTCAGGGAGTTGTTTCCTTTTTCTCCCGCTGATTTTGTCCTTGCTTCCTTCATTGGTTTTTCTTTAAGTTCCTTAACCATATAAAATGTACTGCGTTTTCAAAGGGTCTCAATAGAGACACGACACAGTTGTCAAATGTCTGTCACTTTAGGCTGGCATTACACACAGCAACAGCTATATGATTGCAATAAAATGCAATTTATGCAATTGGTATTGTATTATACATCTCCTAAGTAGATCCCTCTACTATTTGTTCCACCTGTCATCAACTTTATATATCCACAGGTTCTGTCCTTTTCTCACTTTCTCAGCTACTCAGACTTTTATTGTCACTCTAATATTTTCTCAGCTTGTCTGTTACTCTTCCCTTCTTTTTGGATTTCCAGCGTATGCTCTTTCTCCTCTGAATTCCTTTTTCGATTCTGTTATTCATCTTCTTTTCCAGCTTCTATTGTGTTTTTCCATTTCTCCTCCCATAGCCTCCCTTGGCTGGCTCTCGTGTTCTGCCCGTCTTCACGTTTTGGTCTTTTTACTTTGCATAGTTTTTTAATGTATTGCTCTCTTGGCTCTCCCTTTCCTCCCCTCCCTTGTTTTTGTGTATTCACGTTCTCGCTCTTTATTTTAATTAGACATTCTGCATCCTCCATGTGCCCAGCCCTGCATCCCTTCTTTTTGCCTCCTTGCTCCCAAATTCTGGAATGCTCTCCATTCGCATCTTCTTTCTGCCCCTACTTAAGCTTCATTTCATTCTTGTCTTTAAAACCATCTTCTTTCCTCCTCGATCATTATGACCGTTACTTTATGTTGATTGCATTGTATCTATTTAAGAATGTTGTACTTTTTTATACAGTGCTTGGGTGTAAGCACTTGAACAATTTATATATATATTTACATCTTTTTAATTGTTAACCTAAATAACGTATCACATTCCAGTATTCCAGTTAATGCCATGTGATGTCAACCCCTCTGCACTATAAAGGTTAAGCCTGATGGAGAAGCCCGAACGCGGAGAAAAGGGCAAACGCATTTTTCTGCACACTGTTTTGCTGATGTGAGAGCTGGGACTGGCCCCTGAACTTGCTGTGCATAGCGCACGTGTAGCCTGTCATTCACACTGCTACTGCTCTCTGAAGTTTATGCTGCTTTGAAGTTAGGAGTTTGAAGCTTTGAAGCATTTCACTGAAGTTTGCTGCCTGCACCTTTAAGGAAGTCCGTGGTGGAGGGACACGTCCATCAGGAAGTTGTGGACTTAAGCCGTGCCCCTAGCCCTTGCGGTGAGAAGCCGGAACGCGGAGAAAAGGGCAAACGCATTTTTCTGCATGCTGTTTTGCTGTTGTGTGTGGGAGCGAGAAGCTATCCACAGTGGTGTAAAGCGGTGCAAAAACATCGAAGCAGTTCGGTCAACAGCCGTGGCAGTCTTGCGGTAAGGAACTTTGCTTATTTGCATCTGTTTTAGCACAAGGCGGCGCGAGAGACTGTTGGAGGTTACCTCCTTTGATCTCGCAGGCTCGCCATCATCAACGGGTTATAAACGTGAAATATAATACGCCACTGTTGTACCTGACGGCATTCGAAGGGTATATCCCTGTCAACCATACTGAGGGCGTTTAGTCACCATTAAGATATCCCTCATAAATAAACATACTGCCGACTCATTTAACTTAACGCATCGGGAGACTGTTGGGCTTTTTGCCCTTTGATCCTGCTGCCTACAAGAGGCTTTTTCGGGAGCCAACGGGTATATTAGGGGGACGTCAATCTACGTCCAGGCCAAAGAAGGCAAGGAAGGAGAGTAACTTTGGTACTCTCTGACGGGTTGGACAAAATACTCATCCCTAAAAGTTGTTTAAACTCAACAAAGGTGAAAGCAACATATCAAGGGAAATAAGATCCATATATTGCCCCGCTAGTCATTCAAGATAAAATAAAACTACAAAGAAATAATGAAACTGCGGAGCAACCCGACTGTGGACGACTTAAGAGCTCCAGAATGGGAGGACCCTAGTGTTACTAGCAGTCCCCAAGTTGGCTATGCCAAATGCCCCCCTGATTCAACTGAGGGGCTCATGTTGCCCATCGCAGAGAGACACCATGTACAAGCCCAGGTCCATGTGGAACCTATGGCTCAGACACCTGTAAGAAATAGTGATTTGCAGGAAGATGGAAACACATTGGCAGAGAACTGGAAAAGAGGATTAGAATTCACCATAACAACGAGAAAGATAAAAAAAAATAGAGGATCACTTTGGGAAAAAAAGACCGCAAAGTGAAGAAGAGCCTGCTCAGAGAAAGGGCAACGTGTCAAACTTAAATAAAAGACTCAGAAGAAATAGTGGCTCTGTAAGTAGAATAAAAGATCTGGACAAAAGTGAACAGTCATTTGGAAAGTTGAATCTCTCCGGATTGGAGGAAAATCAAGAGTCACTGAACTTTGGCCAGGAAAAAAGATCGGCAGATCAGCCTGTATTTTTGGAATCAAGTGAGCATCAAGCAGTAATAACACATGATGAGGACCATTCAAATAATAACACATTAAGTGCATTAAACTATGTACTAAACTCGCTGGTCTCAATGTTTGAACTACTGAAGAGTGAAGTTCAGTTGCAAACTGGCTCTTTAATAGAAATGACGAACGAGGTGGCCACATTGGGCGGGGCAGTAGTTGGCTGCAGTAATGCCATCAATACAAATGTCATACAAAAATACCAAGAACTGAAGTTAGAATCAGTGAAGCAAGGCTTAGATCTTTCGGTAATCCAACGGTCACTGGCGGCACAAAAACATATGAAGAGGCAGATTTGGCTGTGAAACAAGACATTTTGACACAACTGCACATTTTAAACCAAAGAAAACAAGATCCGGAACAAAAGGACCCAGAGGAGGTGCAACACTCACAGATGGATGATACCCCTCTCTCTGAGTCAGTCCTAGAGGAGTTTCGAAGACTAGCTAACGAAGGGGAAGGTTTTCAAGATGATGAGTCAGATCAAAAAAGCCCAGCAGGCATTTCCCCTTGCCAAATGGAAACCCATGTGGAGGGCGAAAAAGAAGTAGCCTTGCAAAATGATCCTCCAGGTGGAAAAAAAAAGAGAGAAAGAAGGAAGCAAGGAGGCAAAAAAGATTGAAAGAGAAAGTATCTCAAAAGAAATGGGAAAAAAAGTCAAAGAATCAGAAGAAAGGGAAAAACAAGAATTCGGATACCAACACATTGCTAAAGAAAATAGTGAACGCACAATCTTCAATGACAGGGGGCGAGCAGGAGATTGTTGAACTAGACTCAATGGATGGATCCCAGGTGAAAGATGATACAAGAAAGAAGACAAAAGAACAGGCTAAAGGAAGTAAAGAAGCCCAAGAAGGCTTAAGAAAGAGTGGTACATCGAAGGAGTCTAATACAATCTTGACTTAGAGAGGCTCATAAACAGAAAAAGTGAAGATGGTTACCTCATTGGACATTGGAGCACCTAATCCAAAGAGAGGTCTAACAATAGCCCCGATTTTCCTGAAAGGCCAAATCCAAGACAGGGGCCGTAAAACAATCAGCAAAGGACGTAAACCCTGGAGTAGTGAAAACAAACCAGAGGATTGCCCCGATCTTTCTAAAAATCTCTCATGCACAGAAAAAACCACCACATCCTGTGGAAGAAATAAAAATCAGTGAAGGCAAATGCAGGTCGATTGAAGAAATCGGGATTGGAGGGGGAAAACCCAAGGAAATAGAAGAGACAATGATGATAGACCTAGGCACCACAGCATCAAAGGATACATCAGGAGCACAAGAGGAGAGCAAAATCAAAATTGTATCCCCATTTGCAATGCCGATAATTTGGTTATCACTTACTACAAATAACAAGCAGGCAACATTTCTAAATCGGGGGGTGATTCTTTCAGTGCTAAAGAAAGTACCACGTCTTTTTCTAATCAAAAGCAAAGATCTAGAGTTCGTAAGATTCTCAAACCCAAATCACCCCCTGGTTGTGGAAGTTGGCTGTGCTTCAAGAGAGGTGTTTGTGGCTATTGAAGAAGCACAATCGGACTTGAAGAAGTGGGATTTGCTAGTGTCAAAAACCCAACCAGAACCACTGCATTTAAAGAGGCAAAAGGGGCCTAAGTGTTCACAAAATCAGGGGGGGGGGATAGTCATTTAACCCAACCTCAATACTCTACCGTCCCCAGCATGTTATCAAGAGATACCAACCAGGACAGTACCCTAGCTCTTCTCCCGGGCATCCTCAATGAGGTTTTGCAGAAATTGGGGTTGGGTCAACAACCTCTTTAAAAATGAAGGATTGAAGGTTATTTGATGTAATACATGGGGGCCCAACAATTTTACATCAAGGACAATGAAAAATTATCTTTTTGGTGAGGGGTATGTCCTGATGCTGCAAGAGATGTGGATAACAAATCAAATTGCAGTAGAGGGTTACCACATAGAGGTGCAAGATGCCTCCCAGAAAGCAAGAGGGAGGCCGAGTGAGGGGATGCTTTTGGCCTTCAAATGTGCAAAATTTAAGGATGTCAGAATTATAGAATCGCATATGCATAGTTTGCAATTGTGTAAAGCAATGTTGAAGAATGATAAATGTGATCGGGTGATATTGTTTTGTAATATCTATTGGAACCCCGCATGCATAGATCTTAGTGTCTTCTTGGACCAGTTAGCTAAATTGCTGGGTGATATGAAATGTTTGTACTCGGGAGCAGACATAATTCTGGGAGGGGATCTGAATACACAATTGTCAAGGGATCAAGCAAAGTCAAATGGGAAGAGAATTACGAAGAACAGTCATTTATGGGTGCAGTTTCTAAATGATTGGGACTTCAAAATGTCAAATGGAAATCTTCCAGGAGATACCCCAGCTAAACCCTCCAGAATCCAGGGTAGTTCAATATCAACACTGGATTATCTGTTTCTCTCAGGCCTTCTCTTTGAACAAAGAGGCACCTTGGATATCAGAGAAAGGGGAGGGAGCGATCACCTTCGCTTAGAGCTTTGCTTCCCAGAAATAACATCGGGAACTCAACTAAAAAACAACCAGTGTCTCGAGGTGAGGAAGGGAAGAGTCCGGCAACTTAAATATAAAGCAAAGGGACTAGCTCTTAATGAGAGGTTATTAGCTCTGCCTGAATATATTCAAAAAGACAGTTGCTCCTCCTTAAGCTTTATAAAGTTTATTTGGCTGGCTTGTCCACCAAAGACCAATAGTGGGGGAGCAAAACAAGTTCACCGACATGTGTATGATGACGAAACAATGGAAAATAAAAAAGAACTTAATAAGATCTTAAGACAGATAAAAAAAAGCAATTTGGTTAATGAGGAGGTTCAAAAGGCATAAAAAAAGCCTTAAAACAGTCATACAAAGAATGGTCATTGTCGAGGAACATAAAAAGACACTAACAGGACGGGGAACATATAATAGAGTTACTGGCCAAAAGGGATGTGAAGGGCTTTTGGTCTGTAATAAATGAGTTGGAAGGTAAAAAAACATAGCAACAATGTAATCTGGTTCTAGAGAAAGAATGGATAAATGATCTAACTTTAGCATTTGGTAAGCCGGTAAAAACTGTCTGTCAATATAACACTCAGGCAGAATGGCATCTGATATTCAATGAACCAGACATTGAAGATTTAATTTTAAAAGGGTCCACCTCGAAAGCAGCCGGACCAAATGGTCTGACCTATCAGGTACTGAGGAATAACTCGGGTCTGTGGGCAAAATTGCTCAAATGGCTCTTTAGAGAGATCTTGGCAAAGAAGCAACTTCCACCTTCATGGCGAACTGCTACTGTCATTCCCCTATTCAAGGGAGGCGATAGGGTGCTGGCATCGAACTACCGCCCTATCGCCCTCTTGGACATTGACAGCAAGATTTTTATCAAATTCTTGTTGGGAGAGATGGAGATCTGGGAGAGAGGAGTAAGGGTATTATCTAAGTGTCAAACGAGTTTTGGGAGGGGGTTATCTACTGCAATAAATGGCATGGTGATAAATCTTATGAGCTAAAGGACGCAGGAGGAGGGCGAAGAACAACTATACGGAGCATGGGTTGACTTTTTCAGGGCCTTCGACCAGGTAGACAGAGGAATGCTCTGGGGGAAGTTGAGAGCAAAGGTTTTACCGGAAGGTCTGTTGGGGATGCTTGAGTTCCACAGAGAGAATGAGATCAGAGTGAGATTAGATGCAGTGGGGCACATGTCCGAACTGGTCAGAGTGAACTGGGGGGTTAGGCAGGGGTACCTAGGGGCCCCCTTTTTCTTCAATTTGTATACAGCAGACATGGGGGACTACCTAGTGCCGTTTGCATTGGCAAGTCCAGTGTTCAATGGGACAATAATCCACTGGCTTGCCTATGCAGATGATGTGGTGGTCCTGGATAGAACGGCCATTGGGTTACAACGTCTACTCAATGGCCTGCACCAATACGCTGCTGAAAATGGGCTCTCTCTAAATCCAAATACATCCAAGGTAATGGTCTTCAGGCAAAAAAACTAAAAAATCACCATCCCCAGTTGGTCAATGGGGGGTGGGGGGTAATAACAAAGGTGGAGGACCTGGTTTACTTGGGTTACAAAATATATGTGCACCCGGCAATCTGCAAGGTAGAGTTGGATATCGAATTGAAAATAAAACCCCTTGCAGCACAGATGAAGAAGATTCTGTGGAAGTATGGGAAATTTCCCCATCATCCCTGTACTGAAATTTTATCAGGCAAAAGTCATCCCAGTTCTGCTGTATGGTCTTGAAGCAAAATCCCAGTTATGGACTACCACGTGGCAGAAATGGGAAGGCCTATTGTGGAAACAGGGTTTGGGTTTGCCAATGAGCCTGCCGATGGACAATCTTAGATTCGAGCTGGGCCTCAGATCCTTAAAATGCCAAGCTGGTTGGAAAATGATAACACTTCAACAGCGAATTGTCACAGCCCAGGGCAACTCATTGTTAACAGACATGAGGAAGCACGCAGAGGGGGGTAGATCAAAACTTCTGGGTAAATTAAATGTAATGGTGATAGATCTACTTGCAGAGGCAGAGATAGAGACTGAGTTGCTGCAAGAGAACCCAACAAAGGCAAAAAGGAAATGGGAGGAATGGGATTGGATACAGACTATTGGAAAAGTAAGATCAGCGTCCCACCCCAACCCCCTACAAAATAATTATCGAAAATTGGGTTTTCTAATCAAATACTTGATCAAATTTCCCGACTGGAGAATTAGGAGTAAATTCCTAAGGTGAGATTGAATTTATTACACACTGGCGAGTGTTAGCAAAAAGAGGAATGAGGGAATTGGCTATAAACCTTTGTTATATGTGTAAAAATCCAGAAAACCAATCAATTAAACATCTAATGATGGAGTGTGAAGGAACTAGAAGGGCCAGACAACAATTATTTGGCAAATTTGTATCCAAGACAACATACTGGGCACAAAATAAGCTATGGGACATATTGATAGATGGACAGTCTCAGCAGAAGACAGTAGCAGTGATACAAATACTGGAGAGTTGCAAGCTGAGACTTTAGACCCTAGGTAAGAAGGGTCAACCTGTCATTTGGTAATTGGAAAACTCATGACTCAAAATGTGTAAATCTGAACTCCATCTGGTTCTATAATCTGTTGGTTTATTATCTGTCTCCACTCTCCTCTTCTATCTTCGCTTCCCCCGTTCTCCCTTTCTCCCTTTCATCCATCTTCCTTTCCTCCTCCTCCTCCTTTTATCTTCCTTTGGGTTTTCTAAGTATTTGAAATGGCTACATTTAAAGAAAAGGATATTTGTTTCAATGAGTTTTTAAAAATGTTTTGGAAATTATTTCATTGTTTTTTAACTCGAATGGACGAAAAATTGTGAAAAATTGTGTATTTTTTAATACGTGTTTGTGATATAACCATATACAATAAAACATGTTTTAAAAGATAGTAGTTTACTAGTTTTACCTGGTACCTGCAGGCCCCCAGAAGACCTGCAGAGTGTGCGGGTGGGAGTCCCAAGCGACCCATCCTTCTCGCTGTTGGTGAGCCACAAAGACCACTCCACTGAAGGTACAATACAGGTCCCTCCTCTGTCCAGCAGAGGCCTCTCAATCCACCAGTCCATACCTTCTATAATCCCACACTGTCCAGGCATTACCGGTCATGATGAATACTTAACACCCTTAATATCGTGACAGTAGCCCTCATCAGAAGGTTGGCGGAATGGGGTTACCGGCACCGGTCTTCCTCGGACGGGTTCCTCGGACGGGGAATTACCGGGTCCGCCAAGGATGCGGTGGCCCGGTAATTCCTCATTCGAGTAACCCGGGCCCGGATTGCGGTAAGGAGGCAACCATGCCGCTAAAAGCTGCATGGTTACCTCCTGATGAGGGCCGATATCACAATATCTATAAAAGTGTGACCTGCTTTTTCGCAAGATGGCATGTCCAATTAATGTATTATGTCGCTTCATTTAAGAAGCCAAACGAATGTGCTCTACATGTGGGAAAGTAAATACATCGTTAGCAATCTCTGTGTGCTTGATGTGTAACATTTAACAGCACATGGTGCACTTACTTTGATGCGCTTCTGCTTTGCTATGTAGGCATCTTGGAGATCTGGGTTTTCTTGTGCGAGCTTCTTAAGTTCAGTTTCTGTATTTCCGATCTGACCTATTGATCAGTAATAGAAAACAGACAATATGAAAGAGGCAAACACCATAGAATAATTCGAAACTCCAATGAATAGGCTCTGTGATCACTGAGCTTAGTTCTGCATAGTGCTATTATTGCATATAAAATATTCCTAGTTGAATAAAGAGACAGTGGCACATTTGGGCGTGGAGTGGCACGTGCGTGCAGGGTTTTTGCTACTCGAAAATCCTACATGGCAGCAAAAATGGAGACCTTTCTAAAAGTCGATTGAACACACACATACAGACATACTTAGGTTGCCTAAGAACAATTTAAAAATATGTGGAAAAGGGGACTTGATATGGATGTTGTTCATACCAAAAGCAGTGCTTAGGTTGTTGGCTTGGGGATGCACTACCCTTCCACAATTTAAAACTACTAGGGTGGTGATTCGACACAGTGCAAAAGAATAGGAATGTAACATACCAACTTTCCGGATTACTGTGGCAACTCCAGTTTATTTTAGTGACTCACTAGAAACAGCATTGTAATTCATCATCACTGCACACTGTGTACCCTAGACACAAAATATTTACTGTTTCTCTGGCATAGGAGAAAATCATCCTTTTAATTACATTATGTAAAATCCCCCCAAAAAATATCATTCTTTGCCCCTAAGGTGCCCGTAAGGAATCGAGCAATAATGCCACAGTGGAAGGTCTGCTGACTCCACCACGCTCCCGCCTCTACTACACATGAGTAGTAGAAGGATAACCCTGTTGTCGCCATCAAAATGTTGACAGGTGGCCATACTCCCTGTTTCTGGTCCTAGACCGCCCCCTTTGGATATGCTTTGATATAAACTTAATATACATTTGATATAAAAAAGATATCAAAGATGATATACATTTGATATAAAAAAAGATATCAAAGATGATATCAATTTTATAAAAATGTATATTTTTATAGGAGGTAGAGGTAGCGGTTCAGAATAAGCTTTGTGCTCATTCTGGAACACACACAAGAATAACGCAGCCAAAAACAAAGAGTGGGCTTGTCTCCTTCTAGACATCTCAACCGCTTTCAACACAATTAGCCACACAATCCTTCTAGAGACTGGAAGACATTGGCATTAAAGGAACAACTCTATGCTGGATCACCTCCTTCCTCACAGAAGAACTGAATCCAATCCCAACCTCACCCACTAGCATACAGATCACCCTAAGGATCCATACTGTCATCCCTCCTTTTCAACATCTACATGCCACCCTACAGGACCTCATCAACCACTTTGGTGGTCACCTGCAATCACTACACAGATGACACACAAATCGCCAAAATTTGGAGCAATCTATCAACAAACCCCTCAGTTGTAAAAGCATGACTTGCACAAGTGGACGCATGGATGACAGCCAACAGACTAACACTCAACCCCACCAAAGCTGAACTGATCTGCAAACCATCTCCTTCAAACTCCACCTCATTCCCATGGCCTGACGAGATGATCCAAGCCCGATACCATACTCCACAGTAAGGAATCTCAAAGCCAGAATGGACAATGCTCTCACACTCAAACCACAGGTGATGTGTACTATTACGGAAATTGTTGTGTAGAGGATCACATCTCTATGCAAACAACAATATAACTGTAAAGCAGAGATCAATCGATACACGATCATTTGAATATACACATTGTATTAACAACAGAACAATGACAGTGCCATTGGTTAACAATTTCATTGAAAAGCAAACAAGGCAGTGGATTTTGAATGGATAACCCTTGCAAAAGTGCAAGGTCAAAACATACTCAGGCAAGATAGTATTTTTTTAAACTTGTACAGAGACTAATTTTCCTCACCAAAATCTATCAGATAGGTTTAAATAAGTGTTTGGTAAGAAATAAGATCGGATTGCCAGGACTGAGTTGATCTACTAATAACAAGCTATCTGTATACATCAAGCATGCAAAGACGTTTAACCTGTCTCCTTTTTTGGTGCACTTTCAGTTTTAGATCCGTGATTGTGCAGTCCTATATAATATGGAGGAATACATTAGCTACGAAACCCGATTGCAATATTGAACAGCATTTCCTGTAAAACCTTGTGGTAATTACATGTGCCCAGTAAACAAAAAAGGGACACTTCAACTCTTTCAGTTTCATCAGTAAGGAATGACAGGATATATCAGTTATGTTCCTCCATTCAACGGGATGGTTAGTAGGCCCAGGAGTCTTCTTTTCAAAACTGTTCTTGTTTAGCACTATCATTTAGCAAAATACTTTGTGTTTGCAACTTTTGCGAAATTGGGGACTGTTTATATTTACTTATTGTCCCATTTTTTCTAGCATTTGCTGACGCTTTAATGACTCCAAAGGTTTGGATCACAGGGACTATTGCAAACAGGCCATCTATTTGACAATTGGCATAGGATTACATAAAGCATTGAAAGAATTTAAAACAAGCAAGGATCTAGTGGATTTGGTGGTCCCAGTCCCTGATCCCACCCCGTATGTCCCACGTATATCATCAATGGCACCACTCTTATTCACCTAATGCCTCCCTATAAATGTTCAAGCATGTGCTCTGTTTTATTCTGTTTCAGGACAACAATTCCCAGAAGGCAACTCATGCAACCAAGAAAATCCAGACCAGAGCCAGGAGAACAGAAAGCAAGAACAGCTGGGGAATGGTTTGGGAATTTTCCTGCAAAACATAAGTGAGGTACCCAACACCCGACCTGCCAACCCTTGATGGATCCCAGGCAAATGGTGGAGGAACAGAAGATGAACTGGGAATGAAAAGAGATTGCAAGGGAAACTCTTCCCAAGTCAATTGTCAACAAAACTCACCAGCACCTGAGGAAAGTCACAGGGAGAACAAGCAGCCTGAGCCTATGGTTGCTGCCACACGATCAGAGATGCCAAAAGAAACTGTTGTAAAAGTTAGAGGGGTTTAGGTGAGCTCTTAACGTCTCTCACATGTGTAGCCCATCCCCTGGGGAAAAGACAAGTACAGATTGGTTCCTATTGTCAGGTGAAGGCTGCAGCCAATGGAAGGGGTAGGGGAGACAGAACCAGCAGGGTATGCAGTGATTTTACTGAATTAAAAATAACGAATAACATTTGTATCTAAACATTTTTCCGAAAGAAATACCACATTTTTTAACATATATATATATATGGGGGTTGGGGGTAAGGGGTTAAAACAGGTGAGGAGGGGATTTAAATGAAGGGAAATCGGGGACTTGGGGACACCCCCAAATGTAAAAAGAAATCAGTATTTTTAATTTGGTAAAATCACATGTAACCAACCAGCAGGCCCCAGTATAAAAAAAGACCAAAGGGAAGGCAGATTGTGGGTTGCAGGAGTGTAGTCAGGAGGCTTATGGTGGACCGAGAAATTAGGCGGAAGAGGGACGGGGTAGCAGAGTGCTGGAGAGTTGGTGCAGAATTAGAGCAGTCAGGTAAGGTATTTGTAAGAGATAGTGGTGCTAGTTGTGTGTGTGTGTGGTATACCCTGAAGGGGGATGTTGTGTACAGGGTGTTTGAGAGAGAATGAGAGAAATAGAGGGAAAGGTGTAGGAGGAATGAGGGAGAAACTGGAAGTGAGAGAGAGAGAGTGCATGGGGAGGATGTGGAGAGAGTGCAAGATGATATTGGGAGTAGAGCTATAGGCAGCGTGAAGCGGAAAAGGGGACAGTGTGAAGGAAGTGGTAAGCAATAGTCAGAGAGAGTGTGGTAAACTGTGAATAGAGAAGAGAGTTGTAGTGAGAGGAGAGAAGTGTAGTGAGGGGAGAGGGGTGAAGTGAGATAGGCAGTGAGAGGTGAGGAGAGGGGTGTAGTAATAGATAGGGAGAGCGGTTTAGTAAGAGGTGGTGAGTATGGTGTATTGACAGATAAGGAGAGGGGAAGAAAGGTGAGACAGGGTGTGTGTAGATGGAAGGAAGGGGAGACGGGGGAGAAAGGAAGGAGGTAGTTAGATCACGGAGAGGATGCAAAGGGAGTGTCTAAGGGTAGGGCTTGAATAGGGCACCTGAGATTTGCACTTTTCAAGCCACATTGACAACCCTGCAGAGTGTTAGGTCAAGGCATTTCTAAAGATTCCCTGGAGGGAGCGGGATAGGTAAGGCCATTGCCTTTAGGCCCTCATTACTAGCTAGCGAGAGAAAGCAGGCGTTACCAATCACTAGCTGACAACACTGGGATTAGGGATGCCTGGGTTAGGGAGGTTGAAGCCCACACGAGACCACAGAGGTGCGCTCAATGTAGTACTCTCCCTTCTCCTGCCTGGAGTGTTTCATTGATCATTTGCCTATCATAACATTGAACAACCTGAACATTGTAAAATGTACTAATCTGCATAAGTTGGAGACTCTGCAAACTCTTAAGGCTATCTTTGACATATTGCACTTATGAATATGGAATAATATCATACCACAGTGTTCCAACTACTTAATTCCCTAGAGAACTTGCAACACCATAATTATAAATCCCCTACAGACATTGCTAAGAATATTGAATAATTAACTAGAACAGCAAAAATCAATAACATCATTAGCTCAAAAGAATCTGGCTTTTCAAACTTTTACATACTACCTAGACTTCATAAACACATCACAGAGCCACTTAGCAGACCTTTTAACTCCATATGCGTTTCAACAATTGAACCCCTTGGACTATATATTATTTTCAGAAACCATTAGCCTTGAAAACAAGAGCTTTCTCACAAGATTCTAAATAAATGATAAATCAGATTCAAGACCAGGAGTTTGATGGCACAAGAGGAATGCTGATGATAGTCGACTTAGACTCCTTCTGTACCAGTGTCCCCAAGGGAAAGCAACAGAGGTACCGGAAGGTTGCCTTGATAGGAGAACACGCCTCCACCAGGTATCCACACAATTCATCATTATGGGGCTCAATATGAATTACTGCCACTTTTACCATACAGCCCAATCATGACTCAGAGGTAACTTGTGGAATTACTGCCAACATATTGTGGAATTACCGCCAGCACTAATTCCACTGGCAGAATTACCACTGAGATACAAAATGGTAAATTGAAATACTGCCAAAATACCATCAAAAATGGGCGGTCATTCCGCCAAAACACAGTGTAGTTACCTCCATGTGGAAGGTGGAAATAAATGCATCCAGCTGATGGAAAGAAGTCACAGGTGCACCCAATCCAGTCAGGGGGAGTACATAAAGCACACGCCTTCCCCAAACACACTTTCCAACACCATGTTGCCAGTAGCTCTTGTTGATTTGGACATTGCTCCTGCTCTGCATTGAGCTGCAGAGACTGGAAGAGCAGCACAGAGTACAGGGGGCAGAGAGGAGGAGGAGACAAATGCGAGCGCCCACATCCCAGGTAGGGCCCACACCCTGGACCGGCTCAATAGGGAGACCAAAGCAGAGCTGCTCACCTTGATCCAAGATGACCTTTAGTGCAGGATCGACATCATTACAGCCTTACCGGCAGAAGGCTTATATCGGTCCTGCATTTCTTTGGAACTGGCACCTTCCAGCGCTCCATGGGCATACTAAATGGCATGTCCCAGCCTGCATTTTCTAACCTGCTCGTGCAGGTGCTGGATACACTCCTGCACAATGCCTCCCAGCACATCTCCCTGCCCACCACCCCAGCACAGGAGAATGCCATGAAGGCATGTTTATATACAGTAGCCCACATGCCCAACGTGAGCCCTGCTCTGGACTGCCCCCATGTGGTCTTGGTGGCTGCCCAGGCACCTGAAGAGGTATACTGAAACCGGAAGCAGTATCACTCCCTCACTGTCCAGGTCAGCTGCGATCCTGATCTCCTCATTAAAATGACTATGCCCGCTTTCCTGGTTCCACCCACAATGCCATGGTCCAGTGGAACAGCACACTGCTTGGATACATGGAGAGGCATAGAGGGCAACGGACGTGGATACTGGATGAGCACAAGTGCCATAACAAAGGCTACTCTTCCAGCACTAGTGAAATGCCATGTGAAGGGGGGGACATTGCCACAACTGAAGCATGCAGGCCCTGACAAGCCCCTGGTGATGGAGGAAGGGGAGGACTACCCACAGGACTCGGATAGGAAGGACAATGCTGTACTAAGTTGCCAATGCATACTGTCTTTGACAGGCTACCAACACACAAACAGGTCTACAGGAACCACAATGCAACATTAACCGTCCCTATACATAAGACACGGTTCAACACTGTACCAATGCAATGCAGTATTGGCAGATGGAATGCCATGTATTCAGGCAACCATGTATATTTAGCCATCATGGAATGGATGCAGACAACACAAACCTGCAACGGTACAATTAATCTCCCATGAGGGCACATGCATTAGAGCAACACAGGCCCAACACAGGCACCATGGCATCCTGCCATGACAATCACACACCCTGAAAGTGATGGGTGCTGGCTGTGAACTGTGTGCATGGTGTCACACGACAAAGTCAATGCACCCCCGCAGTGGATGACTCCACATGCAAGTACTGTGATGGGAAATCATGTCATGTAACAATACTCGTGAAATGCATGCACAGAATGGGCCTCATTACGAGTTTGGAAGTAGCCATGCCGTTTTTTAGCAGCATGACTACCCCCAAACTCGGGTCCGGGTCCCGCAAAATGGTAATTATTGGGCCATTCTGGCCTTTGCGGGCCCGATAATTCCCATTCGCGGGACCCGGACCCGGTACGTCCCCATTCCCATTTGAGCCCCCATAGGACTCAATGGGAATGGGGAGGATGCTAACAACGGGCGGTTAATGACGGGTCCGTTGTTATCATCCTGTTCTGCTAGCGGGTGCCGGTCTGCACGTCTGGTCTGACCAGGCATACAGAGCGGAACCCACTGCAGAACTCGGAATGTGGCAGCCCAGTATGAATGGTGCCAGTCCCTTACCGCCACTGTTCATACCATGGCCGCCACAGTCATAATGAGGCCCAGTCTCTATCAATATGCCATCGCAAAAGGTGACACATCCACAAATCTCTGTGACAGACACCTTTGACCTTTGCTCTAGCAGGTGACTCTGGATACCCAGAGCTACGATGACTGATGACACCCATGCAGAATCTATTAATGCCACAGGAGGTGGCCTACAAGGGGGCACATGTCTGGACCAGGCTCTGCATCGAGAGGACCTTTGGCCTATTAAAGGCTTGTTTCCGGACCCTACACCAGAGTGGATTGGCCTTATGTACAGGTTGGACAAATTGTTCTTGCCTGTGACATGCTACACAACATGTGCCTCAGGCGAAATGATCCCCTCCACTCTGATGTGGACATGCCACCCTCAGAAGAGGAGGACTCACTATCTGCGGGTGCAGCACTACCACGCACTGGGCATGAAGAGGATAGGGATGGAAGTCTTGTCCGGCAAGAACTGGTGGACAATGTTATTTGAGCACATTTAAATCCACATGCTACGCATTTATGTAGATATATTCATGTTAACAATTAAACACATGTACATAATGAGGAATGTCCCAGCATTTCTTCTAGTGACCTGTTGTTTTAATTAGGATAGTGAACACACCCTGCCGACCCACCTCTGCCCTCCCCACATCACCATCCCCAACACAGTCTCCTCAACCACCTCCTCCCTCCCCCAACACCATCCCCATCACCCCGTCCCCACCAACCTCTCCCCTCCCTACAACACCCTCGCCAACACACCATCCCCACCCACATCTCCCCTCCCCACAACACCATCGCCAACACACCCTCCCCAGATCATCCCCAAAACACCTTCCCCATCCACCTCCCCACAACACCATCCCCAACATGCCCTCCCCAACCTCATCCCCCATCCCCACAACACCATCCCCAACACCCCCTCCCCACCTACCCCCTTGTGCCTCCCAAAGTGTCAAATAAAAACACCAACAACGTTCTCCGAAATAACGTAAGCGAAGAAAGGTAGGTCAAGTTCTTCGACGACCGATATAAGCCACCTACACCTCAATCGCCAGTCAAAGATCAGATCGGCACAATACCTTTGAATATCCCAACTGATATCGAGATGATTACAGGGAAAATCACAAAACTGAAAAACTCCAGATCTCCTGGCCCAGATGGGATATCAAATCTGGACTTAAAAAACAACATGGAGGCATGGGGCCTGCTGATGTCCATAAAAGAGTCCCTCCCTCCTGGAAGACAGACAATATTGTGCTGATCTTTAAAAAAGGAGCAAAAGATGACCCCAGCCACTATAGACCAATAGCGCTCCTTGACGTTATTGGAAAGCTATTTTTTGCGTTTTGTAGGCCCTACAGAGTTGGCTAAGAAACTCCGACTGTATCGACCATCATCAGATAGGTTTCGTAAAAAACATAGGAACCACAGCAAACATCCTACTGCTGAGTAGTCTGAAAGCCAAAATTCATCTAGGCAGCCAGAGAGTCTTCATGGCGTTTGTTGACCTCACACAAGCGTTTGACCATGTTAACAGGAACCGCCTTTGGGTCAAACTCCAAGAAAAAGAATGTGCGGAAAACCTGCTGGAGCCGATCAAAGCCCTGTATGAAGGCATGACGATGAGAGTTAGATTGAACGGGGCTGGTGATCTATCAAAAGAAATTAGAATGTCTCGGGAGTGAAACAGGGTTTTCCCCTGGCTCCGACGCTCTATAGCGCCTACAACGCAGATCTTCATGAGTGGGCCAAAAACATCAGAAGTTTCCCCCCGACAATAGGAGAATCGAAATTGCCACTGATCCTATACGCGGACGACATTATGTTACTTGATCAAACGGAAGTGGGCTTACAAAGACAACTGCAAAGCCTATTGGGATATCTAAAGATATACAACCCGGCATTGAACAGGGAAAAAACCAAAATAATGTTGTTTGAAAGACCTTCCAGAACAACGGGAAAAGAAAAATGGTACGTTGAGTATGAAAAGCTAGAAATAGTAAAAAGCTTTCAATACTTGGTTATGACAGTGAACAACAGTAACACCGAAGTACCCATGCAAGAGGCTTTTAGAGGGAAAAGGAAAGCTCTGGCACAGCAGGCCAAGATGGTGGATAGGAAACACAGACGTTTCTCCCTTGTCCGGCCGATAAAATTCTTTAAAGCAAAAGTCGTCCCAAGTGGGACATATGGAACCGAAGCCATGACACCCGCCTGCCAAAACAAATTTGGGATAAACTAGAAGGCTTATTCTGGAGACGTGTGTTGGGCCTCCCATAATCGGCCCCAATAGCGCTAATCAGAAGAGAACTGTGCTTAACTTCCTTGAAAGGCACGGTAGCAAGAAACAGCATGATGTTATACAGGAAATTAATTATGGCAAACAGCCCCAAGATCTTCGAAATCCTAAAAAAAGAACTGGACGTTGGTAAGAACACAATGCTGACAACATGAACAGCAGATAACAGCATTCTGCTAGAAGACGTAGCTCTGTCTGCAGACACCCTTATAAGGAATCTGGTTAAGGTTGCTAAGAAACTGATGTAACTAGACTGGATAAAAATTCAAGAGGAGGCCTCAAGATATAAGGCTGTGAATACCTATCCAAACATCCCGATGAAAATCAATGAGGTGAGAGGCTATCTGAAAACGTTTCCAGACAGAAAGCTTAGCCGCACTTTCCTGAGGGCAAGGCTAAATTTGACAAAAACAAACAAAATAAAGGCAACCAGAGAAGACAGGAAATCCAATGAATGCCGCTTTTGTGAGGCAAAAGCTGTAGAGACAGTTAGGCACCTACTTCTTACATTCCAAGGCACACAAGGAATAAGAGAGACCTATTTAATGAAAATATTGAAAAACGCAGCCACACAGGATGAAGAACAATGGTGGACACAGCTCATGGGCGGCAAAAAAATGAATTGGACACTGCCACTGGCAATCTTTATAGAGAAACTTGGACTTTGATGAAGATTACCATTCAGAGCGTACAGATGAAAGAAGTTTGAAATGGTTGAAATGACCCTTACCCGAGAGTGCTTGTGCATGTGGAATGCACCTCAAAACCTTTTTTTAAAAATTGTAATACAATTAAATTAAATAAAAATAAATAAAAAAAATACTTGTTTTGGGCAAATTCTGTACAATAGTACATGCAAGGCTACCCCAAAAAATTGATAACAAGAACCCTTTAAAGAGAACTGTATCGGAAGAGAAACGATATACATGTCTCCTAACCAGTGGAAAATGATAGCAAGGAAAATGTGGTTTGTGATAATTTACCACATTTAATTAAAAACAGCTCAGCAAACAAGAATGCTATCCTAGCAAATGAGCCAACATTTCAATGTTTCAGTGATCTCAAAAGCAAGCCGCTATGTGTGCTTTTAAGAAATCCAGTCTTGAAAGATATGATAGCACATTCTGCACAGATAAAAGTACCAAACCAACCATCCATTAAATCTATGAAAGGCCTAACCCCTTAAGTGCCGAGGACGAGTATGCTCGTCCTTTTTTGCATGGACTTGCATAATAGCCTGGCAGCACATGGAGGCTGGAAAATTCAAAATATGGCTCTGTCATTTGGAACTTTAATGACTTTTCAAACTGTAAAACTAGCAATGACATTTACTGCATTAAATGCCCATGCAACAAACCAGACATTGGCAAAACCTATTGATCCACGTCCAAACTCCTAAGGGAACGCAAATCCAAGATGTGTTCCAAAACAGCATAAACCCCTCTGGTCTCACATTAAATGGCACAAATTTCAACATTGGCCAAAACCACAAATGTTTACTAAACAGAAAAGAGCAACTTCGATCTTGAAATCAAATACCCACATGACAGGTTTGAACAATATTAGGGAACGGTCAACATTACTTAATTATTTTATTTTATTTATTGAACATTTGTATGGCACCTATACAGCAAAAAGTGTTTCCAGGAGTAACAAGATAAAAGAGGGGGGAGGGGGGGAAGAGGAGAAAAAAACAATAACGGTCCTACTAGGCCTTGTAACATTCAGATCCAATTAGTGATAGACTATTACTGAGCAGCTTTTGATCTTTTCACAAAGACATTAAGTATTATAGTCCACCATATCACAGCATATCATATCATATCACCAGACCATACAGAACTAACACATTATAGCATTGCTGAACCACAACAGCCATTTCTTCCCTTAAAATTGCTGCTGAGGTTTTGCTAACATTTTGTTGTGTTCTAATCGAACATCATTGATAAGAGACAGATATTTTTTCCTTCAAGACCACGCTTCGGCAATCTATCATTGTGCTCCAGGCCATTCCATCCCTCAACCCGACCACAGTCATACAACAATGGTAAGAAGCAGCCATTTTACCCTCAAGATGGCTGCTACATTTCCACCACTGCTAAGTAGAGGTCTAGGTATTTACCCATACTAAAGGTTTACACGCCCTCTGCCACCTTAACCACAGCTCTCTACGAGATGAATTTTACTGAAATGATCTGCACCCACTCTAAAGGTTGGATCCTTGATTGGATCCTTCCTCTCAAAACCCCCATACTAGTCTCAGCCATTGTCCCAGTACCCTAGACAGACCACTCATTGATCATCTTCACTATGCCTCCCTCTTCCCCACACCAAAAAAACTGGAGCCCTTCCACCCATCACTGCGAGCCACACTCATAAACTGACCATGGAATTATTAGAGCCCTCCATTCGCAACTCCCTCGAGTCTTGGCCCGATAGCACCAACCCCACACTCATCCTCAAGGCATACAACTCTGCACTCCTCAGTGCCCTCGACCTGCACATGCTCTTCAAAACCACTACACATAAAAAGCTCACCCCCAAAACTGGTTCACAGAGGAATTAACGTCCCTCCACAAATTGAAACACAACAAAGAACATCTCATGAGGAAAAATACTACCCCATCGAACAACAATGTCTTACACAACAGCTATTGTCACCACTAAAGCCAGCATCTATACCACTAGAATAAATGAAGTCAGTTCAAATACAAGAAAAATCTTTAGAATCCTCAAGGGGCTTGAAGCCCCAGCACCTCCCACTGACAGCTTCCTGAAAGACAAAGCCTGGTGTTTGTTCACTTGTCCAATCTACCCTGGCAAACAAAACTCTCAATCTAAGAAACAAAACCATCCTCAAGAAATCTCTTCTCCCTACCTCTAATTCAGATACTCCTCTCATACCTATCGCCCCCCACCCCACTAACATCTTTAATTTCTCCCCCATCTCCCCGACGGACATGCTCACTGCCATCCAATGCCTCAAAGCATCTAGCTGTACAGGCAACATCTGCCCACCCCACCTCATCAAGTTGTGTGCGGAACCCTGTGACCCCACCATTGCCAATCTTATCAATGCATCTTTCAATACCTGCTTAGTACCCAACTCCATAAAAAAAAGCCTGGGTCGCTTGGCTTCTTAAAAATTCCTCTCTTGACCCCACCCTCCCCACCAAATACTGCCCTATTACGACTGTACCCTACCTGCTGAAAATTCTTGAATTCTTGATCGACCTGCTTACACCGAACTCCTAACCCATCTTGAATCCTACAACCTACTTGCCACCTGCAAGACTGGGTTCAGACCCAGACATAGCACATAATCTGTCCTCCTCAACCTTAAGATTCAGCTTGACCACATATGGGATTTGGGGGATTTCGCCATCCTCCTCCTATTGAACCCCTCGGAGGTCTTTGATCTCGCCCATCACAATATTATAAACCAGCACCTCACGGTCACATTCAACCTATACCACAAAGCAGCTAACTGGATTAAGTATTTCCTGAGTGGAGGGTCTTCTCTGGGACCGATGCAGCTGACCCCATTCCTGTTACCTATGGTGTTCCACAAAGCTCCTGCCACTCACCTACTTTGTACAACATGTACAATAAACCTCTCTTTGACCACCTGGATAAGTTAAACATTTCATACACAAACATTGTCGATGATACGCAGGTCCTCCTGAAGCTCACAGGCAACCATGAACTTGACTCAGCGAACATCAACCATATCTACAGCACTATTCAGGCGTGGATGGCTAACCACCATCTTTTTATTGGACTTATTAGGCAGTAACCATCACCATATAAGACGGCGTTATATTCCGGGATACATTCTATTTTCTTTCTTGTTATAGTACTGTTTTGTTCTATAAGAAGCAATTGAGGGACACAAGTATTTGCAACATCAAAACAGACATAACATTGGTAACATCTCCAATAGGGTCGGACGCAGATTATACTCTCTATTTGAACTGCCGCTTCACTCGAACATAAGAAGTGAATCTCCTGCAGGGTGCATTTCATTGTCCACCCACTAGCAAAAGAATGGCGAACTTCCTCTAATACGGACTGTGCAACCAGCTTTAAATCTCTACAGTAACGTGAGTGGACTTTCTGCCGCACGTTTGTCACCTCGATGATCTACTATCAACATTATTCAAACCATGGTGCACCTCTTTTGATACAGGTTGCGCTACTGGCTTTGAATCTCGATAGTGACATGGATTCTCTACCGCATGTTATTGAGCTTGCTGTCTTTTGCGGATAACACTGCGACGTTACATCCCGTGCCTGTCGACTTGAAGGTTTGCATGTCTGACTAGAGCGGAGACAGCAATTCTACTGCACATCAGCTGTTTGGTAAGTACATGTCTATTGTTAATTTGATGATTACAGCCTCGACAAAAAGCCGCGGGTAGCACATAATAACAATGCACCTTTGACATGCCTCCCTGCATGCACTTTCTTTTTTAGACCGCCAAACTGAAGGAAGCAGCCAGAGGCTACAGGGACACGAGCCAATATGAGAACACGCAGACTTCTATGGCTACCATAGCCTGCAGCTCCAGGTACAACCTATTTTTTTGTGCGTTACCTTTTGGCCCTATTATATTGTAGATCCCCATGGATTTTAGGAGACCTGAGACATATATTTTGGTTTGATTTGTGTCTCTTTCAGGCACTTGGAACAGGTACAGACTACATTTGGTGTAGTGTACTCTGGTGTCACCCAGGGAGCTGACACTACAGCATTACCATTTTGGGCGGCTGGATTGGGTTCCACCCATTCACTTACAACCCTACTCGAGGTAAAGAATCTCAGTTTGATTTGGGCACACTTTTTGATGGCCTGTTTTCCTCCCATTAACCAATTTTTCAGCTTCTCACGGCTTACTCCACCCAGACGACTTTGTCTTTACATGGGACTTGCTTCCCTGCGGAAATCTTAGTGTGGACATTCTTATTTATATAATCATTTATACATTCATTTATTCTTTCACTTTGGATAATGAGTTATACTTTTTCTCTACTTCCTTGAAGCACGATCCTTTAGCGAAAGTTGAATGATCACACAATGGGATTGGGTGTCTATTCTTGATCCTCTTTTCCATTCTCAGTTGTCACATTGACTAATTGCTTCCATTTTGTCAGTTCTTGGCCCCCTATTTGCAATAACCTTGGGATGGAATTGGAATGCTTTTTAGTCACTTATCAGTCATTTGGGGCCGTTTTTTATTCTTAAACCCCTCCCCTTTTTTTTCATTTCCTAGGGATAAATGTCTTACACTTCTGACCTTTGGTCCTGAGGAAGGCGTTTTCTGTTTAGATCTTCACACCGAAACGTATTTGACCACATCTGGCTGACCCCTTTAGGCTCCCAGAGGTGGTGTTTGTGCCTTTATCAGTAAGGCCAGACCCCATACGTAGACCCAAGCAGTACTGTAAGAAACGACTGGCAAGTGTGAATATATACAAACAAAACTGACATCAGCCTTACAAGGAATAATAAGTGGAAATTCTCCTTCTTTGGCACCCTTAGAATATATATTCATGGATTTCCATAACTGAAATAGGGTGGAAACTGAGTAATCTAAGAACACCTTTTTGACATAGTAGAAGTATTTAATGTTTGTGATACTCGGTCTTTTTTGCTTAAATAGAACGTTTTTTCTTTTCTCTTTTTTGTATTATCTAGTTTTACAGCCTTTCTTGCTTTTGTCTTATTTGTTTTTTTATTTGTTTAAAATTATTATTGTGTTTTATGGTTTATGATTTATTCAGATGCTGTTGATTATTTTGTAATTTGTCATGTATTTAAAGTTGAGCCCATGAAAACATTGCCAAATAGTTTACAAAATGTTGCTGAGGCTCATGTATAAAAGATTGTTTTATGGTTTCTATTAAATAATGAAAAACATTTTTGAAGTCTTTGGTTGGATCTTATATTTGGTTAAGTGACAAAATTAAAGTAATAACATTAATTGTATTATCATATGCATGTAAGATGTTAGTTTGAATAGATAGACAATACCAGGACACCATCTGGAATTAAGGAGTGGTTCACTCAGATAGTAGTGATCCTTCAATTTAATTTGAAATAGCTTTGTGCAAAACTCTTTTGATTTTCTTGTTTAGAGAAAATGAGGTATGCATAGGTAATAGGTACACCGCATCACCGATAGATTACAACCTGTGGGGACATATTTTGTTGGTTTTTGCTAACCACCATCTTTGTCTGAACGATGACAAAACGCAGCTGCTAATTGTCAGATATCTGCACTGTCTTAAACTCCTTGACCCTGCTTTTACCTCCTTTTGCATCGGCGAGAACACTACATCAAATCATGTCAAAACACTGAGGGTCTGTCTTGACTCAGACCTTTACATGCATAACATGTCAAGGTGTTAGCCTTGTCTGCCGCCTACTCTACCAAAATCATTATCTATCTAGGAAATTCCTCACCCGACAACTGCCTCACGTTGACCAGGGCCATCATTGGCAGCAAAGTAATCTACTGCAACGGCATCCTCACAGGAACTTCCACTAAGAACATGAACACATTTCAGCTGATCCATAACACCCTCAGAGCAGTGTGGGACTTGAAACAATCAGATCATATCTCCTTGGTGAGAAGCGAAGCACACTACCAATCAAAGCTTGCATCGAGTTCAAAATCCTATCCTTCACTTAGCGTTGCCTGCACAACTCTGCCCCTCCCTATCTCATCCACTGTATCTCTAAAAATTCCACCACACGCAACTTGCGATCATCTTCCTCCACCTCCCTTATTACCCCCAGATTCATGACAAAGAGTGGATGGATCGAGATTCAACGTTGTTGCTCGCATGCTCTGGAACACTCTCCCATCCTCGATCCAAGAAGAACCGTCTTACCCGAAGTTTCACAAAAAAAATCTAAACTTCACTATTTGACAAATATGCCTAATATTATGTCTGATTGTTTACACCTGTAACCTAAACTGTACCTGTATCTAAACTGAACCTGTAACCTGTTCTCACAATTCCCACCATGTATTGTATTCTATTAGCGCTGTGATACTCCTAGTTCCTGGGTGCTATCAACAAACAATAAATAAACACCCAAATCTCAACTGTAAATTGCTGTGCTTCAACAAATCTCAGTTCCCTTTGAAATATAATATCAAAATGGCCACCCTTCGGGTAATGTACAAAACTCTACATATTATGGATGAAGGTGATGCCTGTCTCCTAGTGCTACAAGCCCTCTCTGTGACTTTCCATGCAGTCACACACAACAAGTTCTCCTCTTTCCCAGCTGGCTTATTACAGTTCATAAAAGCCGGGCACATAGGATCAAATATTTTACCTGTTAAATGTGGACTCTGTTAAGGCCTGATTTTGCAAGTAGTCCTCTACATGGACCTGCTGAGGGTCCTACCAACAGACGAGGGAAGAACCACTCTGCTGGTGATTCTCGCCCAATAATGTTCTAAATGTAAACCATTCCCATCCTCAAACTTTCCTTGAAAGACCTGAGCCCTGAATGAATGGGCATTCTCTCAAACAAAGGCTGATCCAAAAGGAATTCCTTCTAGCTTTCATAAACAAAACACACGTCTCTATTATGCTCCTACATTTGAAGAATTATTAAATGTTCAGATGCCATTGGCCAAGACGTGCTTAATAAATGTATTAATATAGAAAGGAAAGTAACTCCATTCTCTGTACCAGTAATTATAAAATACCTGAAAACCTAAAATACAATATTATAATTGCTAACAATATCATCCAGCTTTGACTGGCAATACATACTTCGGATTCTAGTTGTTGCATATGCCGGTATCATAGAATCAACAGTTAATTCAGGGTGCAAGATGCATCCATGTGTATAGGCATCCATGGGCAGGGAGTCGAGGAGCTCTCTGTAGTGCTGCACCCGGGGATAATACATGCTTCCTTCTTCAGGCATTAATCTCGGTGTTGTTTCTAAAAGGAAAAAAAATGATTTAAGTTGTATGACAGTAGAATACAAAGGGACAAGTGCAGTTCAATAGTTGCGAGCTAGCACACACCTTTGGTGTACATTATCACTATTTTTGCATTCATTGTTTTGAAGACGTATTTTTAAAAAAACTTGAGTGAGTACATCAACAAGAACAATATATGTGTCAAAGTAACTCCACGACTTACAACATAAAAATGGGGCGAGGAGTTTGCGAAGGGTTATTAAAAGTGTCATTAAAGTATGCAACACCCCACAACCTTTATGCAACACCCCACAATCCTTTCCACCATAGGAAATGTATTTTGTATGCACCCCAATTTTGACTGACTGGATGCAGTAATGGCGCATTGCACGAGGAGAGGTTGTGGCAGAAACACCACATTCTGAACCAGATGACGTTATTACAATAGTCACGTTTTTCTAAATACTTTGCATTTTATGTGTCTTCGTTACAATCCATGTTGACATTTGCATACCATTTTACATATAAACAAAGAAGTATGTGCATGTCTGGTATTGTTTATCCCCATCATGCTAATTTCCTATTTAATCTCTGCTCACTTACATTTACCTAAGCACTTGATTTAATTTTGTTGGCAGTTTGGCTGGCCTTATTTAATTTTAATATGTTCATTGGTGGGAAGATACATTTCTTGTTTGTGCTCCCCTGAGGGTGGTCCCTATCCTTACTGCTCATCTGTCTGAAATACTGATGATTCTTCTGCATCTCACACTGTATTTAGCAAAACTCAAAATGTGTCCGTAGACAGACCTGGAGTGTTCCTACCTCTGCCTTCCCTCACTGAGCTGTACCCAAGGAAGAGAGGTATGTGTCAGGATATGTCCAGGCTAAGGCTGGCCTTTGCCTTTTCTAACCAGGTCAACAGTCCTGTAGGTTCAGCATGGATAGCCTTCGCTCCCTTGCCAGGAGCATCAGTGTGCCCTATTCCAATGAATGCACCAACTAGAAAAGGATTCACTCCTCACCATGGGATAGTTCTAGATCATTCTATTGACATGGTTTCAAAATACTGCAACTATATCACAAACTCTCAACTGGCGGAAATGTTGCTTTCATCCTAAAGGGTTGGTCATTGCGTCATCATAACCATTGTCCTTGAGGATCATCTTAGTCTCTTCTAGTTTGACTACGGTTCTCCCCTATATGAACTCTGCATTCCTGGTCATTTCTGTCCCCAGGTCCTGACCCTCCCATTTGGTCATAACTCTGCTACCTTGCTTGTCAAGCCGCTGATTTCAGTTACTGCAGGTTATTGGAGCCTCTGCTTTGATAATCGGAAATGATCTCATGTCTCGGTTCCAATTTTGGAATACTCGTTCCTTACATGTATGCAGATGGTCCTAGCCACATGATGTGCTATTTAACAGTATTGCTGTTGGCCTGCCCCAATAATATCTATTTCTTCCATAGGTCCCTTCCACTGATCTGGCCTGATCATTGGCTATGCCTGTCCATCCTTTACAGCCTGATACACCCCACTGCCTGCACCTCTCACCCTGTAGACAGAGGGCATGGTTAAAGGTCACCGCTTAACATTTCTTTGCCTAACTTATTGCCTCCCAATCCCATTAGTCTGGCTCATCTAAAGAACAGTCGTTAAACTGCATGTGATCCCATTGTCCCCCTGCCACTCAGAATAAAAACAAAGGCTAGAAAATCTACATGAAATATTGAGGGCATTCGACTCTCCAACTAGTCCACATCTAATGGCATTAACACCAAGACTCAGGCATGGCTTTTCCTCTCCTTATATGGAGTAGAAAATAAAATTCGCTAAACAACCTCCATTGCTATACCAAAGACATCCACGTGTGTTGTAAAATGTCTATCCTACGCTTCAGCCTCCACCAGCCTCCACCAGTGATAACCTATCAGTGACCTTTATGAGAATACCTCCAACCTCTCATTGACTATCCGACCATTTACTCACACGTGTTTGACTTTGTCTACACATCCCTGCTGATAAATGCCTCTTTTCCTCCCCTCCTTCTCAGTCCGCACTCTCTACTGAAGTGAGCTCTGATAATCCCCATATCATACATTCAACCCATTTACTTCCTTCATGCATTTCCCAAACCTCTTGGGTGCCATGTCAAAGCTGTGCTAGGTTACTTGATTGAAGTCTCCACATTTCTGGGTACTATTCAGGGTGTTTTCATCCAGTCAGGGGTACAGAATTTGTCTTGCAGTATGTTCTACATGAGCACCACAGGATCTTCTGGTGTTGACAGTATCATCATTATGTTGGATCTATCTGCTTTATTGGACAATGCCACATGGCAAAGGCAGAGGTCGGAGGCATCACCCTCCGCTAATTCTGTTCCTTCCTGGTCATCTAGATTTCTGCTGTCCTTCTTTCCCCTTTCAAATATTTCCCCTCCTTCATGTGTGAGGTTACCATTGGGACATGTACTGATGCCTTTCCTATTAACTAGAACCATTTCCTCATTAACTCAATTTGCCTCCAACTCTACTCCTATGTAGTTGACACCGAGACACTGCTCAATTTGAGTGGGGGAACTGGGGGACAACATCTCTTAGTTCCAGGAGCGTATGGGACCACAGAAGAGTGGAGAGCAGGACAATGGCTGAAGTTTAACTCATCTGAGATTCATCTAGAAGTTGCGCACATGAATAATGTATATCTCTGGAATCCAGTACTTCGTTTTGGTGCTCATCTCTCTTTTCCACCCCAGATTTCCGCAAACATTATTTTCATTCGAAAGTTCTTATTTTATTATTTTTCAACCATCTGACCTACAAGTCACTGTGGCTCCTGCTCTAGTTGATTTTAAATTAACCAAGTAAACTCTGTATACCATGGCCTAATTTACTTTCTGCTATTGCATCATCAGTTGCTCTAGATCAAAGTGAGCTGTCTGGTAATTGAAGCACGCTGCAAATAGCATAGTTTGATCCTGTGTCCTGCCTGTCTCTTGGGGTGATGGTTGGGGTGGCCAAAAGGTCGTGTCCCGCCACTAACGCTGTGATGCTGGTACTAGGGGTGGATGCCCTGAGGTGAAGCCAGGGGATCGTCACCTGCTGTCCAATGCATGGCCCCTTTAAAGACTTGTCGCCTGATGTATAGCCCTTTTGAGATGTGTTAAAGTCTGGGAACCTGCTGTCCCACATATGACACTTGTAAACAGTGATAAACTTTTACAACCTGCTTTACTAGGTATGATCGCTTTAAGGTGCACCGTGTATGGCCGTTGGCATTGGGGAAAAAGATCAAGTGCAGCTTCTGGCTGGGAAACAATCAAGAAAGGCATGCATCCCACTCCCCCCATTGACAGCCGGGAGTTAAAGTGGCGGGGCCAGTCCACTGCATCTCATGTCTGTGCAAAAAACTAAAACAAAGATGGTACGTGACCCTGAAATAGGCTTGGGCCACAGTGCCACTTTACTTATCATAAACTGTCAGGAACATACATAGGTGCATAGATGCACATAATCAGGAAAAGCCAATCCCAGCTAGGCCCCGATTATTACCCACAGCTGAACTACGCTAATCAGAGGGTGGTCCAAAGAGAGGGGAAAGACGCCTTTGGGAGGATCAGATGTCCAGAGGGTGGTGTAGATGTTTGGAGAAAGAGATCATTTGGACGAGAGCGCAGACGCAGCAACAGCATGAGGGCAGGAGTTGAAGAGAGTCAGAGGGTAAAAACAGAGGAAGGTAGGAGAGGCAGAACACCTGGAGTTGGTTTTAGTCAGAGGTGGAAGGTGAAATGAGAGAAATGGAGGAGAAGTGAAAAACCAGGGGGTTGAGAGAGAAGTATGGGGTGTGAACAGAGTACAGGAGAAGGGGTGGAACATCAGAAGTTGGAGAGAGAATAAGAGCAGAGGATTGTCAGCAGAGGAGGGGTTAAGAGCTGAGGAGGGGAGAAACATCAACAGAGGAGAGGAGGATGGGTGGACGGGACAGGTGGACTTTTTCCCCAATCACCTTCAGCCCTTGCTGTAGTCTTTTTGCACAGGTTATTCTGTTTTTCTCCCCCACCTTGGCCAAGTTATGTGGTATACCTCCTCTCCCTTCCCTCTATTTCAGCTGCTTTTTTCTCTGTTTTCCTCCTCCACCCACATCCCACCCTCTAGGGGACTCCACTCCTTTACATATGTAGCTTTACCTGTGCTTCCTCCACTTGCCTCAGTAGGATCAGGGCATGTGACCCCTCACTACTGGCCGAACCACTGGACCGTTTTCTCAGTTTTTCTCCCCTACCCACCTCCACACATTTGTGCTGTTCCTTCCCTATTTCATCTGGCTTTTATGGCTGCTTGCCTCTCCCCTTGCCGGTTGTAGGTCAAAGGATTGAAAAAAAGGGTCGACAGGACAAATGATCGACACCAAAGGGTTGACAGGACAAAGGATTGAATATTTTCTTTTAGTTTTTTTTAAAAATAAATCACTTTTTTTCCAAAACTAAAACCTAAAAAAAAATATATAATTAAAAAAAATTGATCCTTTGTCCTGTCGACCCTTTGGTGTCGATCCTTTGTCCTGTCGACCCTTTTTTTCGATCCTTTGACTAGACACCCCCCTTGCCCACCTCCAACCTCTGTGCTGTTCCTCCCCCATTTCCTCTGGATTTTATGGCTGCTTGTTTTTCCACCACCCACCTCCATCTGTCTGTACTGTTCCTCCCGTCTCCCTTCCCACTTTATTGGCTGTTCTTTCTCTGTTTTGCTCCCCCAACCCAACTGCATCAGTGTGCTGATCCCCCTTCACTCTATTCTCTTTTTTGGCTTTTTTTCCTTCCTGCCCACATCCCGCCCACATCGCTACGCCTGTATCCATGCCTCTTAAGCCCCTTAGCTTAGTAGCATCAGACCATGTGACCTCGGCTACTGGTCAACCGCTGGCTGTTTTTACTATGTGTTTTCCCACACCTGCCTACAGCTCTCTGTGCTGTTCTACCCGTTTCCCTTCCCATTTATTTTTTTACCATTGTCTTCACTGTTTTTCTACACAATCCACCTGCAGCCCTCTCTGCTCTTCCTCCCCTCCCCCTTCCTGCTTTCTTGACAGTTTTCTCTCTGTTTATCTACCCTATTTGCCTCCTGCTCTCTCAGTTCCTCCTCTCCCTTTCCTCCCTTTAATCTTCCTTCTTTGGGCGTCTACCATCCAGGTATCCAAAGGGAAGGGCTGACAAAGACAAAGGCGCTGTTCAGGTCTGGAGGACCCAAAACCTGTACAATAGACACCTACGGTAACCCACACATTATGTGTCTCAGCCCTCTTTCTGCACAGTCTGATCCTACTCTCATCAGACAGCCCAACAACACATAACTCTATCAATATCATGGACTCCCTCCGCAACACAGCAACCTCATCTGCATTCCCTCATGCTCACACACAAAGCATCTCCTAAAACACAAAGAAGCTGAGGATGATGCACATGAATGCCCAATAAGCAATCACATTTGCATCTTACATTGCAGACATCATTACCGCAAATGAACTTCTCTGTGCACTTGTTATCAGTAAAACGTGGCTTACCCCTCTTCGACCCACATCCTAGATGTCCTCGATCCCCGATAGCTACAGCATTCAATTCAGGAACAGGCTGAACGAGACTGACCGAGGACTTGCCATAATCCTCAAATATTCCTGGCTGTGCACCAGCCAATCCAACATCTCCTTCATTTATGGCTTTGCTGGCCTAGTCACCACCATGCCCATCTTCTTCTGCGTCTTCATCCTCTGAGGCAGCACACCCACCAAGACAATGAAGTAAACACTGCTTAGCACATTAATACACTGAATCTCGCCCATCAGACTACTAACCCAACCCATAAACAGTGCAAGATCCTATGTCTCAGCATTACTGTCTTGGCGGCCGACAATTACAACACACCCATGCACCTTGACTGGTCTGATCACAATCCCGTTCACTTCACCATACTCTGTGGTGCCCCACCAACCAGACAAAACATAAGCCTGTCAAGCATACAGTCCACTCCTTCAAACACTTCCATATAGAACCCTTCATTGATGACTACACCAACTATTTCTCCTCCCTATCAGGACCCATGGTTCAGGACTAAAATAACATCTTAAAAGCTCTCAACAACACCCTGAAAACCAACATCAACATAAATGGCTCTGAGAAACAGCTAACGATCATAAATTAACCACCAAATTAAAATCAGCAAAAGAGTAACTCAAAAAGAAGGGAAAACCTGGTGCAAGTCCTAACCAACATCTGACCTAACCAGACTTAAGGAACTTTGCCAACAATTAATGCAAAGCTGTCTTCAATGGAGTCAAACAGTGCAACAACCCTCTCCTTAAATTGTAATCAATCCCTCATACCATAAATCTGCTACCCTCAACAGCTTCTGCATTGACAAGATTATCAAGATTCACCAAAACATTGACTCTCACAATCTCACAAGTATCCATGCTCTCACTCTTGAATTTCAACTTCTACATAGAGGCCTGGTATCCATCCACGCCAACCACAACATTCCTCATTCACCAATATGCAGATACTGAACCCCACCAAAAGAGAATTCTTCCTTCTTTCCAATAACACTGAACACAACCAAATACAGAGCTTGCTGTCCACAATGAACATTGATTGATCCACCCCACAACTGACACAAGTTCCTGAGGTTCCACCTTAACAGTTATAGCTCCTTCAAAATGCACAAAACAAAGAAAACACAACCAGCTTGGTACAAATGATCTCTCTTGTGGAAAATGAAGCCCTTCCGTCCAGACAATAACATCTGATCACCTGTACAGGCCTTTGTTCTTTCTCATCAGGATGGTGGAGACGCCCCCTGCTCACCAGCCTACCTACCTCAACTCTGGCACCAATGAGATGAACTGCCCACTACACAGCCCACCTCACCAAAGGCCTCTCCAAATTTGACCACATAATGCCCAAACTCATTAAATTGCATTCACTGCCCCTACCATCATGCATCACCCCCATAATCAGTTGCATTATTAATAAAGCTGTCCCATCCATGCTCCCTTGTACCTGCCCGAGAAGGACACCCTCTCTCTGGCCAATGCTCTACAAGAAGCCAGGAAGGTGATATTTGAGCTGCTGCGGGACCTCATAGCCATCAACTTTAAACTTGCACCCTCCCTTATGCAATTCAGAATAGAGCGCAATTCTCTCCACTTCAAGGAGCACCTTCTTCACAAACTATAACATCCCTGATCCCACCCCCATCCAACTCTATTAATTACTGCTCCTGTTGCTTAACTATGAGGTAACAAAGCCCTGTTGTAACTTTCATCTCGAAATTGTAATCCAATTAGCCTCTATGTACAACACTCTGTTGCTTCTCCGACCTAAGTCCATACTCAATAACCAAGATAAAATAAAATAATAAAACAGAGCAGGAATATCAGCATAGAATGAGAGAGTAAAGGTGACTGGAGGAAAGGGCATGTCTAGTCCAGAAAGAACCAATGTGGTAGTGTGGTACACAGTGAACCGGGAGTGTAATAAGGGTGAACCTGAGTTGAGTGGAGAATATGAATGTGCAAGGTATCGATGAGGTGCACGTAAAGCACAAAGACAGAGAGGAGAAGAGAGAAAAAGCACGAGATGGTCCCATAAGTATAAACGCACGGCAGATCTTCGAGGAGAAGAGAGAGAGAGAGAGTGGTATGGTGGGCAAGAGAGCCAGGACCATGCGACAGGCAGGTGGTAAGAGATTCAATCGGAATCCAGTGGAAATGACAGAGTTGCCTGTTTGCTCAATGCTTGCGCGCAAATCCGCTGCCTTATAGGTCTTTTTGTTTTGCCAATGTACAGTAGACCACACAGACATTGAATGCCGTAAATGGCCCATTTTGTGTTACAGTTTGTAAAGTTCTTCAATTGCCATTTTCAGCCTTTCAAATCTATCTCTTTGATGTTACTAGTCAACTTGCACACCGAACAATTGCCACATTTAAATTGTCCCGTGATTGGGGGCAAGTTCCACAAAGTTGTTTGAGTCGAATTTGCTTTCAAGTCTACTGGTCTATATGTGTGAACCAGTTTATCACAGAGGTTAGGCATGCGTTTAAACGCAACCCGCGGTTTATTGATTGAAAAATCTTCAGTATTAAACATACCCCAGTTTTTTCATATACTTCTACGCAGATCATTACTAATCGGCGAGAAGGTAGAGACGCATGTGATTTTGTCCTCTTTTACTCTTTGATGTTTAATGGGGAACTCATCTCTGTTGGCATGCCTGCCACGTTTCATAGATCTTTGTATGACGTGTTATGGATATCCACATTCTTTTAATCTAGCTGACAACTCTTTGCTGTTTTTAAAATAATCTTCCTTTAAAGTACAGTTACGTCTGATCTGCAAGAATTGCCCATGGTAGATTTTCACATAGACTTGCAGGATGAAAACTGTTAAACAACAGTAATGCATTTTTGTCCGTGGGTTTCATGAAGAGGGTGGTGCCCAGTTTGTTATTATCAGCTCTGTAAATCACTAAATTGAAAAGCAATTTTGTCTTTATCTGAGGACATAGTGAAATTTACACATGCCTCCTGATTAAGCCATTCCAGAAAAAGGTTGAGCCTGTGAGGTTCCCCTGCCCACAACATGAAGACATTGGGGGTCATTCTGACCCTGGCGGTAGGGGGTTAACGGCACCGGTAAGGATGCCGGTGCTGTTAACCCCCTACCGCCCTATTACGAGGTCCCTTAGCGGGTCCCACCAGGGCCGGCTGGTTTTACCAGCTGGCCTTAGCGGGACCCATTAAGGGACCATGGAGCTAATAACGGGCCCGCAATTTGCGGACGTGTTATTAGCTCCTCCCCATTCCCATTCAGCCCTATGGGTGCTCAAATGGGAATGGGGAATGGTTTTCGAAATGGGGATTTACCGGATCCGCATAGATCGGAATGTCCCGGTAAGTCCCCAATCTGACACCACGGACCCAGACCCGAGTTTGGAGGCAGCCATGGTGCTAATAGCACCATGACTGCCTCCAAACTCGGAATGACACCCATTGTCAATTTATCGATGCCATGCTTTTATCTGTTGTTTGAAGAGATTGTTATAAGCGTACACAGACCTATTTTCAAGGTCATCCATAAACAGATTTGCCAGATATGGGGTGAATGTCGCACCCATGCTGGTTCCATGTTGTTGTTAATAGAATGTGCCCTCAACCATGAAAAAGTTACGTGTTAATGCCACTTTTATACACTCTGTGATATTTTCTCTTCTTTCTAGATAGGTATGCATAATGTTAATGCACTTCATTTGGGGAATGCTAGTATAAAGTGCCTCTACATCTAGTGCAACCAGCAGGTCTCCCAGTCAGTGGATTAGCAAGCACAGATCCTGTGTGAAAAACACAGTAGCAGAAAAACTATTAGTTGCCCACTTTAAATTAGCAAAACATAGTCAAGAAGACATATATTGGTTTGTCATTGAAACGGTGGCACCCCAACCAAGGGGAGAAGGCAGGGATCTCCAACTGAGAAAACTGGAACAAAAAGGGATTTATGACCTCAATACAGTCAAGGAGAGACTGAATATTTCCATAGAATGGGGTCTCTTTATCCACTAAGGCATAGAAAGAATAATGAGATATAAAATAGTGGCAATGTTGAAATAATGGTGATTGAAATAATAAATAATATAAAATAAGGGACTGAGAATGGCCGCCCCTTAGGGTATTAACATCAGTACAAGAAAAATGAGACCAATATGATGTTTCATACATCAATAATACATTAATAATCAAGAAATGACCTTATATTAGAACACAATAAATTGCCATGAAAATAACAGCATAATATTCTCGTGAATGTACTTCAAAAAACTTCTTTGCTTCGATTAAAAAGTCTGTGAATGGCACAGTTTTCAAGTGATGGGGTCCCTACACGGCTGTAAAATAAATTCCACTAGGATGGCATCCAAAATGGCCAACTAGAGAAACGCTGCGTATGATCAGGTGACTTGTGCATACACAAAACTTCCTGGCTCAGAAAACTACGGCGAACAGACAGAGACACGCGGATGCGAAGATAAAGGTAAGGCTGTAAAAGTCTTGCCAGAAATAGGAGAGATAATATCCCCATATGCCGTAATTTTGAGTGTGAGAACAATTAGGATAAAAATCGCACATCTTGTTTCGGCTCGTGTCTAACGCGGCTCTGAAAAGAATCAAGAAGGGACATAGACTCCAACAATCAGACACGGAGTGGACTTACAAGAAGAAATAAAGAAATAATCCTAAACACACCACATAGTCCGCACAAATGAGTAGACACATTGCGTAACTTGGGACTAAGTAGTGTTTAAAACCTGCAGTCCCCATGCAAAATGGTGAAACTCTCGTTTATACAGGTTACTGCAGAGATTTAGAACAATAACAACTGTCCCATGATTGATGAATGACAGCGATGAAATTACAGACACGCAGGAGTACACTAAGGTTACTAAATATAAGAAGTGCTCAATCCGGCTAATAGATATGTAGCAGTAACCAAGCACTAATGTATATTTTTAAAAAGGACATTGGAAAAGCCGTGCTTGGCAGCTTCTTATGTAACCTTTCCCTGGTATAAAAGTAAGAAAGATAACAAAGTGCCTTTGAATAACAGGAGCTTAAATCTTGAATTAAAATACATAAAATGTGAATAAATAAATTGCTAAAAATGACAGAGTATTAGATGAAAAGTCTCTGCATTTGGGTGCAAATGAACAGCACAAACAAAATATATATAAGTATATATGTTACTTTTCCTCTGCAGCATGCAAGGATTGGTGCGACAACTAAATAAAAAACTCCTCACATGCTGAAAAGAAATTTCAGGTTAGTTTCGACATGTCCACTATTTATAACAGAAGCGCAAAGAAAATGGTACATTGTAGTAAGCAACTCTATGTATGTTTTGGTTTTTAGATTGTCATGGAATCTTGAAAAGTCATGTTCAACAGCACGCCAATTGTAACAACGTGGTGGAAATGAAAAGTGTCCTGGAGACAGATCCAGTGAAATACGTTATTTGAATTGAGTTTTCTCTGTGTTTTGAAAATGTATTGGTTCTAGAAAGACTTGCTGAGTGTTGACACATTTGTTTCAAAAGCCATTGAAGCACATTTGTTTCACAAACGATTGTGAGAAACAATTTAGATCTTTCTATCATATCATTTAATTTCTGTAGTACTAACTTCACTTCTATTCTTTTATCTGGATGAATTTATATTTGCACATCATTGTGTCCTGTTAGACAAGACTGATTTATATTCATGTTTTTTATGTGTTTTACATGTGTAAAGATTAAAATATGTATAATTTATTTAAGTTAACGTACCTCTGTTTAAATTTAAACTGACAGTTTCTTGTGCACTTTTGTTAAGTGGATACTGAACACCGGAGGGTGTGAGGAAAGGTAGATGTTTTTGTGGAATACCCCCTTTTGTTCTGACATTTTAGTCCTCTTCTACACAGCTCCTTAAAAAAGAGGACAACGTGGCTCCCGTTCAGCCAAGGCCCATGCATAGTCCATGTTTGCTTTGTGACACTCGCCCACCTTCATTGACTACCTGACAATGGTTTAATTTGAAGTGGTTGCATAGTTCAAATGGTTTTCAGTGGTCAAGGCCCACCCTTCTACTGCCACAAACTACCCACCTCATTATTCTTACTCTCCACACTTAGTTCATCATTTGTAAATGGCCACTTTTCCAGTCCAGGATGGTTGCACATTTTCAACTCCAAGGGAACGCTCTCAATCATAATATGCACTAGTTTACCAATTATATTACCATCCACTCCTAGCACCAAGCATCCTTGTTGCTGTCGCAGTAACTATAGGATTTTACCCCCTGCTAATTACATATGCAGCACCTTTCTGTGTACGATTCCATAGAACCATATGCCTAACTGTGGTCATCTTCTGGCACTAGGCAAGGTGAGCAATGAATGTTTGCTGTAGTGTTTGAGCTTGTGGGAAAGATCACAGCAGTTTGGAAAGCTGTGAGCCAGAGGAAAACCTCTTGTGCATGATGTTTACAAGTAATGGACAGACAGAAGACAGCTGAACCAAGGGCTCTAACATCTCAAATGTGTCCAGCTGATATTCACATACAGTAGTACATATACAACCTCTAACACCAGTCTCCTTTTTCAAGGATGTATGTATCCATTTACATGCTTTTATCAGCCCCATGCAGCTTTACATCAGACTTATGATCTACACACTGTGACGAATTCAGCAAGTTTGTCTAATCTCCCCAAAGGGTGGCCATTTGGGGCTAGAGAGGCGCTTAGCACCCCAAGGGGACAAGGTAAGCAGGATCCCCCTGGAGGTGACTCTGTCTTAGGGGACAGGGAACCCCGAGAGAGAGACTTAAGTCACCATCCCTCACCTCCCGAGACCCCTTTATGGGGTGTATAGGAACTAAGATGTGTGACAACCTTTTAATAATAGGCTGGCTCATCTTATGACCAAAACTTTGTTTAATTCTCTTTAGGAAAAACAGCAGAACGACAGAAAAACCTGCCTCCTGAAGTCACGTCTGGTGAGGAACAAATCACAAAAGAGTATACACGCAGCACATTGACTTTAAGTACGATGCAGTGCACATTGAGATGAGAGACGGTTGGAGAGAAGGAACCCAGACATAGCATTGTACCCAGAGGTGTGCACTAGAAGAGAACAACGCATCCCTGCAGCCGAGTAACCGGAGCCGTGGGGTGTGGCAAACCGAGAGAGAGCAGCGTACCTCTGCAGGCTGAGGCAGAGCCCGGAGGCGGAACTGCCCAAAAGCACCCGCACTGAGTAAGCGGAAACCAGGCCGAGATGCCCATCACTGTGGAGTCCAGATGAGGAGCCACGTAAAGAGCTCCACGGAGAGATGAGGGGCAGTCAGCCTACATAGTCCTCCCAGGGAGTACTGTTTGTTAGATAGAAGTATAAAGTGGCTTATGAGGAATCAGAGGTGGGTGGCAAGAGCAGAAGAAGGAGCCCCATGGTGTGGAGAAAGAAGGAGCAAAGCCCCAGAGCGGAGAGAAACCTGGAGAACCTCAGAGTGGGGTAAAAGAGGGAAAAGAACCCAGATTCGAGAAAGAGGAAGCATACCAGAGAGATGGGGAGTAAGAAGAGAAAACGCCCCGTAGCACAGAGAGATTGAGTACACCCCAGAATAGGTTGTAAGGCCTAGGGCCCCAGTGTGGGGAGAGACTGAGAAAACCCAATAGTGGTGACTGAGAATGAGAAGCCCCAGAGTGGAGAAAGGACCCGCAAGAAGACCTGGTGTGGGGCAGAAACAGAGAAGCCCCAGAGTGGGGAGAGAAAATGAAAGGAGAGAAGCCGAGAGAAACCCCTGAGTGGGAGGAGAATCAGCAAGTACCCCGGAGTGGGGGAAAGAGACAGAGAGAAGCGTGGTGTTGGTGAAAGAACTAAGAGGCCCAGAGTGGGAATTAAACAAGAGCAAGTCCAGAATGGGGAAAGAGGAGACTGAAATCATCCCGAATGACTCGAGCCATACTCAAACTATATATTTTGGACTGACTGGGAACATAGGCAAGGTGCCTGTGTTAAGGAGGCAATAGCTAGGGGTCATAAACCAGCAGCCATCGCTTTCTCTTGTGTAAGGCCCAAAAGAATGTATTGGTGGTTTTATGTTTTCTTTTGAGCAGTAGGGAGAGAAAGTAAGTTACAATCGGATATCTGGACAGAGGACTTCATTTATGTTTGACCATCTTGGCACAATGACGAGCACCCCTTGTTAGCTTCATTTGTATACAGTAGGTCTTAGTCTTACAGAGTTAGGGAAAAATAAGGTATTTTTGAATTAGAAGAGGAAATACAACTTTTGGAAATTATGCCTGCTTGTCTGGCTCCTGATTCTGACCTACCACAACAACTGACAGCCCTTTTTCCTAGTGTGCACAGTAATGGGATCTCACCTCATAAATGGCATGAGGCTCTCAATAAAACTGTTTGCATTCGGGAAAGATTTCTGTGTGGTATATTTCTAAGATGAAAATTGCAGTCAAATAATGTAGTACCATGTGTCAATGATCTGTGGCTGAGATGAGAAAAAAGAAAGGCTAGTTGAGAATGCCTTTACATGACAATATTTACCAAGGTGACCATTGTTGCAGAAGTCAGTCCAGTGCGGAATTCATAACTTACAGGAGATTAGCTAAGGTGTGGGTGCCCCTCTACTGGGAACAAATATTGCCAAATAACCTATTCCATAGGTAGGTTCCCACTAAAGAGCATTTGCAATCATGTTTAAGCTCACGGTACCTTTCACAGAGGGGATATATTAATTTTCATATACGTCTGGTCCCACCCACCTGGGCACTCCAGCACCTAAATGAAAGACAATTGTCTTCTGAACAAGAGCACAAACCGCAACCCCAGACACGTTTTTCGTCCTTGTTGGGCCTCCTTTGTGTGATTTATTTATTTATTTTTATTTATTGGGTATTTATAATCCATCTATACAGAAATGGTGTTCAATGTGCAACAAGACAAATGAGAGGGGGGAACAGGAATGAAGAATAACTAAAATGGTCCAACTAGGCCTTGTGTCATTCGAATTGTGCATGTGCTGTAATAAGAAATGGGGGAAGTGCCGGTCGGAGTGGAATGTGCAAATGCTAAGGAGGGAAAGGATGTCCTGGTCGGAGTGGTGAGCACGCAGGTGCTGAGGGGATGAGGAGGGGGCCCTAGGCTAGGCGAGTGCTAACGGGAGACCAGGTGGACAAGTGCCAGGGGAATGCAGAGAGTGCAGGGAATGAAGGACCACATGCTAACTGCGAGGACGGGGCTGGATGGGCTCAATAAGGTGCAGGCACGCCAGGCTAGTAGATGGGGAGGGAGCCTAGTCAAGTGCAGGTTAGGGGGGAAATGGGAGACCGAAGTACTGGGGTAGACTGGGCGAAGAAGGCCTAGTGCCCTGTATGAAACACTTGTGTATAGGCACATTACAAATGCCATATCATATCATATCATGAATCAGAAGGAAGGAGGCAGCCAGTCAAGATGCGGGAGAGGGGGACATTAGCAGGGGAGGGGGAAAGGGAAGGAAGAAGAGAAAGGAGGGTCTTGAGAAGCGTCCAGAATTTAAGGAGATCCAGATCAAGCCTGAAAGGGTCATGGAGGCCCTTCTAAAGGGAGGCTCCTGCGGAAGAGAGAGAGATCCCCCCGCCCACTCTCTGCTTGGAAAAGCATCTGATCTGCAGAGAGTTGGAGCTAGAAACCTGGAGGGCTATAGCAGGCAGGTATTTAGGGAGAGAGATTTGGATGAAGCCGGGTCCCAGCCCACATAAAGCCTTGTGGGTGATGAAGAGGGTCTTGAACTTGATCCATGCAGCAACTGGGAGAAAGTGGCAAGATTTTAGGGCTGGAGAGATGTGGTTCCTGGGCTTGAGGCCAAGGGTAAGTCTTGCAGTCCTATTCTAGATTAGTGGAAGTGGGCGAAGGGAGGAATTAGGCAGTTTGAGGAAGAGGCTGTTACAGTAGTCCAGCCTAGAGAGGACCAGAGCTCTGGAGACATTGGGCCTCATTACACGGTAGGCGGTAGCCATGGCACTATTAGCGCCATGGCTACCCCCTTACCGCATTCCAGGTCCGTGTTCCCGGAATAGGGACTTACTGGGTCATTCCGACCTTCGAGGACCCGGTAAGTCCCCATTCTAGGAACCATTCCCCATTCCGATTTGAGCCCCCATAGGGCTCAATGGGAATGGGGAAGTAGCTAATAACGGTACTGCAATTTGCGGTCCTGGCATTAAGGAAGGGACCCGCTAAGGGACCTCGTAGTAGGGCGGTAAGGGATTACCGGCACCAGTGCCCTTACCGGTGCTGGTAATCCCTTACCGCCTACCGTGAAATAAGGCCCATTGTGTTTCTGGGGGAAGGTGAGTAAAGGGAGAACGCCTCTGATGGGCAAGAAGGACAAGGTAGCAGTTGAAGAGCCACGGCGAGAGGATAGGGCCCTGAGGATCACCGCAGGTGGTGACTGATGGGGGAGAGAAAAGGGCCCAGTTGAACCTGGGATGGTCGGTCACAAAGGAAAGAGCTCAACCAGTACAGTGCCAGGTCTGTGATGCTAAGGGTATCACGAAGCTAATTTATAAGCATTGCATGATGTATCATATCAAAGGCAGAGGAAAGGTCAAGAAGGATGAGAATGGAAGGAGAGTTAGAATCGAGATTTGAGTTCAAGTCTTCACAGATATATTCAGGAGTGCAGTTATCTTGCCTCTGGCTGCTCTGAAGCCAGACTGGTGGTCGTAGAGACAAACAACAGATTCGGTGGATCAGCTGGGAGATAACCAGCGTCTCCAAGAGTTTGCCCAGGAAGCACGTAATCCATGCCTGTTTAATGCAAAAGTAGATGAGAAAGATGCATTCACAAAATTGGCAATTAGTGGGACCAATACCGTAATGCAATTCTTGATGTTCTTGGATAGACAAGGGTCATTCAGCCGTATGTAGATTTCAGCTTTGAAACTACATTTTTTACCTCTGCCACAATTACTTCCTTGAAATGAAAATGAGGAGTGACAGTCTCAGCAGTAAGTAATGTATCCAGGGGAGGGGATAACATCATCTTCCTCTGACTAATGTTTGTTTTCAGTAATGAAACTTTCTGAAAAAGTGCCTGTTAAATGCTGGTACACCAGTCATTATTCTTATTAACATATTCTTATAACTTAAAATCTGGATTCTCCAATTCTCTAAGAATCATAAACAACTACCTAGAATCGGAGGCTGCCTGACTGATATGATTATTCAGATATTCCTGTTTAGCTCGAATAACCGAGCTCTTACATATCTTAGCAGCAGAGGCATACGTTTCTCTATCGGAACAAGAAAGAGACTTTTACCAACAACGATAGGTCTTATTCTTTTGTGTCCATAATGCACAAAGGTCCTGAGAGTACCAGGTTTGTGCTGGCTTATTCATCACCATGGATTTACACATCCTTATTGGGACAATAGTGTCAAGGGCTAGGGAGAGCATTTAATTGTATCCCAATGTCAAGACCTCTGCTGATGAACTGTCCGACAAATCGTCCCAAGCAGCATTCAAGAAAGGCTTCATAGTTATTGCAGTCATTTATGTAGACTCCGCATTTCCCTCAACTCCTGTTCTGGGTAGACCCAGGGGACTAACCCCTCTGTATCAATCAAGAAAAAGGAAAAACATGGGTTTGACCACAGACACAGTAGAATAACAATGGTTTCAACTGAAATACAGTAAGTACTTATCGAATCCAAGATATGCCCACTCTTATGTGTGGGATTTGAAACAGCTTGTAGAAAGCCCAAATCTAAGAGACCCTGATTCATGAGTACAGACCTGGAATCTTGGCTATCATGCAACCATAAATTAGAATAGCCCAGAATAATAAATAATCTTAGTAGAGGGCTTAATGAGGAAATGTAACATGGATAGAAGCTGTTCCTCAAATATGTCAGATATCTGTTGGGGTTTGTACAACAGAATACAATTATAGGATATGTTCGGGTTACTCTGTACCATCTGGAGATTCTACCTCAAGTTGGTTGGGATGCAAGGATGAGCGATAACTAATCACCAGAGGCTCTATCGTTGTGCACGATACAATATCCATCTGACACTGTTAGAACCATATTCGGGCCTGAGGCCGTGGTAAACCAAGTTTCTGTAACAAATGCAATGTCAATATCAAAGTCTCCAATAAAACCAGCCACTTCTATTGAGTGTTTTACTAGCAATCGCATATTTAATAAAAATGCTGTTTAGTATGAGAATCTAACTTTATCACATTAGCTGATGGCAATCCAACATTAGAATTGTCGTACAAAGCATTGTGTGAGTAGACCTGATTCACAAAAGCTGGGGCATCTTGTTTTGCACTATCCATATAGGGTAAGTCATTCACATGGCAATTACCTATGACCAATGACAGTACCGAACTAGAAGAGGAACTGACTAATCCCTCCTCTTGAGTATTAGTATCAGATGTGCTCAACTGAGTCGCAAGCAATCCCAGCGAAGAATCAACGCCTCTATTCAAATATATTTGTAAGATAGCCTGGCTGTGTGTCTTATACATTATGAGCAAGAATAAATGAGATCCGAACCTCGATAGCTAAATACATCAGCTGACCAAAAAAATATCACATTAAATACCAATTAAACAGTACCTGTAAAATGTATAAAAACTCCAAGGTGCACTATTCACACTAACCAGCATGACCAAGCTGCGCCAAATCAGACCCACCGGCGCAAAAGCGCCGCTGGCCAAATAAAAACACACCGAACACCAACAGGTTCACGGAAGTGTAGTATTCAAATGTTAATCAGTTCACAAGCACTCAGCAAAAAAGAAACGAAATCCTTTGTATCTGTAAGTGTTTCGGAATTCTAAAATGGCAGTCTGCAATTCTAACTATTCTGATCTAAACAATATTCAATACAAAAACTTAAAAGAGCATGGAAACACACGTGTCTCATTTGTTAAAGGACGCAATTAAATGAGACCTCTCATTGTTTGACTATCATTCAGCATAACGTATTTTCCCACAGAGTAAGGCCTGTCCGCACAATCCCACTCCTGGAAGGTTGCAGTTTTTGATAAACATACCATCCCCCAGGGCAGAACTGGTGACAAAATGCACGTATTTAAACGCAATGCACACCTTAAGCTCCCCTTCACCACTCATTCACACCAGACTGATTTGTGAGTGCTACAGTATTGGGGTCATCAAGATTACCATCAAAGGTACTTTGTGCTATGTGGCAGCACAGGTACTACTGCACTGCCTTAGCTGGAGAGTGGGAATCAATTCCCCTAAGGTGGTCCCTCCCATTTTGGAGCTGCATTGCAAACAGAAAAAAGGAATTTTCATGATAGAACATTTGATGATGCGATAAATGTTCATCCATCGCTGGCAAGAAATATTCCTAGTGCCACCACTACTGCTGGTTGATATCTGAACACATAATTTGCAAAATTACAATCTGTTGATGACGCTGTTCTCCAAGTGAAGATCAACAAATTCTACATAATCAAGCACACCCTGCCACGCAAAAAGTTCACCTTCACCAATAGGCCTTTGTTGGCATGTGTTGTACCTGCAATGAAAAGGAAGGGACGTTAATGGGCAAAGGATAATGCCCTCCCACAAGTCCAAGAACATTTCAGTGCCTCAGAAGAAGAATAAAGTACTCTTCACTGCCCAAGATAAGTGGCTATGCTGTGCGAGGTATCTCTTTCCTATCTGTTCCCATATTGCACACTTACATTTTCCTTTGGCATTTTAAGAGTTTGCTATGAAGGTACATTCCTGTATGTTGGGGGTACTGTTCTAGGTGTTGTTGTGTTCTCCCAGTTTGTGAGAGCCCATGGTATTAGCATGCTGCATGTCTCCATTCTTTAGCCCAAACACTGCTGCTGCCCCCACTGGACATCACCTTAGAAGAGGAATTGCCACTGGATGGCACCTGTAAGCGGGAGGAAGGTCAGGGGCCAGGCGAGACTATGTAGAATGTCCCTCATGCTGTAGAAGTGAACCGTATACCAGTGGACTTCATCATCAAGTCAGGAAAGGTCCATCAGTCAAAACCTGCCTACGGTACCAGTGACAGAGTTGCGCTTCAGGAAGTTAAGGAATGTTCCACATGTGAAGGACTTTAGGCACATGCAAAAAGGCCAGCAAAATATATGACTGCACCCCTTGCTCTCCTGTGTGCAGAGGATTTTCACTAAACTGTGTATCGAGAGCAACATTGGTGCAGTGTGAGGAACAATATGCACTTGTTAAGAAACATGGCACAAAAGGAGCATGGGCAGCCAGCTGAACAAGTCAAGCTGCAATAGGGAGCACTATGTACGATCGATTTACAGTATATCATTGAAATTCCCCAATATGACCAAAACATCTACCCCAGCATTACATGACTTCAGCACTCTCCAATGTCATTGTTCTTTGGACTGCTATCTCTTCCAAGCTTTTAGTAACCATCCCATCTTCTCTTCAGGGTGCTGCTCACCCTATCCCCTTGAGAGCATTGCACACTGCAGTTTACTTGCTCCTCTATGTACTTTACATCAAGATGCCAATATCCCATATGCCTCCTTGCAACCTCTTGCCTTGGTAGCTTCCTTTGGTAGCACAGATCCTTGCAACTCACTCAAGGTTCAGTGAAAGAAGAAGAGCGCAGGTGCACATTTGCAAAAAGCCCATTGTGAGCCACTACCCTGGACAATAAGCAGGTCATTGTTAGCATATGCCAACACTCTCTTTGGGTGAGATGGACCGCATTCTGTTTGAGCAGTGGATTATGTTTGAACATTATATGGCTCTACTCAGTTAGCTGTAAAATGCAATATTTTTCTGACCTCATTCTCTCAGTCTTCCTGTCCACGCCATTTGTTTCATTTCCTTAATCATATCTTATGTCCCCCTCCACCTAATCCACATCTGACATCTTCTCTCTCGCCTACCAATTTTGCATACATTTTTCCAATATGTTTATCTAGCTTTGCTTCGCTCTCTCGTTCTTGTCTGTCTCTTCTGAGACTCCTGCCCTCCTTTCTCCATATATATCCTTTTCTCTATCTTTGTTCCTACCTCTTTCTGAATCTGATACTGCATTTTAATTATCTCAAGCTAATCCTACAGCTTCCTCACTCAGATCTTTACAATTGTCTCATTTTCTAAACTGTTTGCTCTCCTACATCCATTATTTACTTCTCGTTTTAACACTTTCCTTTCCGATATCTTATTTTTACACTGATTTAAGCATAGAGTCATTCTCATCATCAAAAAAGCCCTATCCTGCTCCCTCTCTTCCTGCTAACTATTGTCCCATTTCACTTCTTCCTTTTTTGTCAAAAATTCTTGAAGAGGTAATTTATACTCAAGTTTCAACTTGTCTTGATCATTATCCTCTTCTCCCATAGTATCAATCTAGGTGTGGCCCTGTTCATTCCACTGAACATGCTCTCCTTAGTGTAACCAACTTGCTTCTATTTGCCCGTCACTCTAGATTATCATCAATCATAATTCTTATTGATCTCTCAGCTGCATTTGATACGGTTGATTACACTACTATCCTTTCCACTCTTCCATCATTGAGGTTTTCGGGCTCTGATCTTCAATAGTCTTATTCTTATTGTCTGATCAATCATTTTCTATTTCCTGGCTGGTAAACAGTCCCCTCATCTCCTTTAGACCGAGGTGTTCCCCAGGGTTCGATTCTTGGCCCCCTTCATTTTTTCATATATACCTCTCCTCTCTCCTCCATTGTATCTTGTTTGGTCTGTCCGACCCCTTTTATTCTGATGACTCCCAGATCATATATTTTCTTCTAATTTTTTTCTAACTTCCTTACTTACTGCCTGTCTTCCAGGCAATCCTATCCGGCATGCGTGCTCACTTTCTCCTCCTCAATGGCTCAAAAACTGAGATTCTCTTCTTTTCTACCCCTACTGCTCCTACCCTCAAACTTTCCCACTAAGCAACTTAGGTATCAATTTGACTACTCTCTTTCCATTCTTATATTTACTTATTGGGTATTTATAATGTGCCTATACCCAAGTGTTCTATCTATGTACCATTTGGTACCCCAACATATGCACAATCGTGCTTCCATTCCTTGTCACTCTTAACCCCTAAGCATTGGAAATCTTGAACTCTTTCTATTAGATCTTCTTCCATAATCTTTTTTTAGCTCATGTCTTTAAACTTTCTCACTTTCGTCTTCACTGTAATTTGATATATGTCAAGCAATTTTTGTTGTTCACATTTTTTTTTTGCCACATACTTTTTCAACGCTTTATGTAAGAGCCTTCACAAATCACATCCAAGTGCACATAAATAGTTTCACGCCAAATTTGATTGGTGACACAAGGCATCCCTGACTTCTAATGTTTGGGCTAAAATGCAACAAAATAAAATAATACATTGACATTTCCCATCATTTTAGACAAGGTAAAAAAGGCATTGAAGAAGAGTGCATAAGCTCAGACACAAACCGGCACATCACCATATGTCACCATCAATGACATCTTGGCTAATTATAAACACAACTGCAACCTGGGCTTTCATCTCTCTGCCAAATGCATTATGGGACATTTAGCATTAAATAATTCAAATCAATTTTTAAGAAACCCGCACAAATAGTAGTGCACATCCCAAAAAAGCAGTTTTGTATTTTATTTGTAGTAAAGACTGAAATACTGTTTTGAAATACTCACCACAGACACACACTCTCATCTAACAAGCAAGGAAACTAACTGCTCCCAGAAATGAATCAAATGTATAGTATAGGTACTTAAATATATGTATTAACTAGCTGTTGCTCGCGGCTTCACTCATGTGGATTTTGGTATTTGGTACAATTGTTTTCAAAAGACACATGAGTTTTTGTTCAAACTGTATGAAATATAATTTACAGGTGGATGTTTTAACGTAATAAGCAAGGTTCATTGCAGACGCTCGTTGGGGCATATTGGTTACAAAGCAGAGATATTTGTGGTATGAACACAGACTCCCACACCTCCCCTTTTTCCCCCTTAGGGATGGAATTTCCAAAAATCCCTCCTTAGTGGGTGCCGACGTCATGAAAACAATGTGCCTTCCAAATTTCATGCTCCTAGGTTAAACGGTTTGAACTGGGCGTTGATGAGTCAGTCAGTCAGGACTTCGTCTTTTGCATATATAGATATGTTTGTAGTTTTGTTTTAAACCAGATCTTGTAGGCCAATAAATAAATGGAACTGAAGACAAAATACAAGGGCAAGCACAGCTCCTCATCATATGTCACCAAGCACTGGAACAAAATCTTGTGCCTAGGCAGTGTGGTCTGCGTCTAGCACCACACTGCAGAGAGAGCTAAGAGGTGCAGTTAGTATCCCTATAGACCTTTGGTATTCAAACCTTTTCATACCGAGCCCCCCATGGAGTAAAAATATTTATTCTGCCCCCCCATGTGGCCGGAAGATGTCCCAGTGGGGACCAGGCACTTTAAAATATAAGCAGATTTTCTGCTACTTATATTTCCTATTGAAAGCAGTCATCTTAATCCTTTATTATTATACAGTAATCTGACTCCCTTTTTAAAGAGTCTTGGGTCCCACTGGACATCCTTCAGGCCCTCCATAGGGAGGCAACCCCCCAATTTGAGGACCACTGCTATAGACCAATCAGAGATAGGGGAAATGGGAAATATGTGTGTCAGGGCCTGCTCTTTAAGGTAAAGGGTCTAATATCACAGCAAAGGGTGAATCGCATGTCAGACGATATTGCAAATGTCGGACAAGTACTGTATATCGATATTAGCTTTGCTGTCTATAACCATTCTCCAGAGCTCGCACCTTCTGTTGCACGTAGGAGTGCTCCTTCATGGGCATGACTAGCTATGTCTGTTTTCAGTTTCCTAAAATGAGAATTACTGTGTATTCTTCAAACCCCTGTCTCTCTTGAATGATCCCATCTAGCCTCTATTTGGTATCCTCTAACAGTACAGTTTTCTTTTTACCACTTTCAGTCTGGTCTAGATCTTTCACTATCTTGTTTGCCACTTCACGTGCTGTGTCAATAATCAGGATAAACCAGTCCCATCCTCACGTATTTGACACATGGGTTCATTTTGCAAAGAATTTCTATCTTCATAAATAACAAGTTGATTCCTCACTAAAAATATGTTTGAATTGTTTTTCCCTTGAGATAGCAGCGCAACAATATGCCATATGGTTCCATGTGACGCAAGTGTGTTTTCACATGTGTTATCTCATCCCAGTCACCATGCCCACATGTAGAAATCTACCCTTCTGATAACATGGATACTCTCGAGAGCAGTTTTTCAACATTTTACTCAGTGATGAAATACTTGTGCCTTCAGTCATGGCCCGCTCTAAATACCTAAATGTAATCTATTACTTAACATTACAGCTAAGAGTACTCTTTGGTAAACCACTGAAACCCAGCAGTCGCTTTTCCAAGCTTCCTTATTACTAGAGGAACTCGGGAAAGTCCTAAAAACATAAAGGGGCATCAAAGTCAGATACCCAGGAATCACTTATCATTGATTGATTGAGAGAGACGAGTCCCCCCTTTGAATACACAAAATAGTAGAAAAGTAGTTTATTCTGGTATCCCAAGATGGAAGGTACTATAGCAGGTTTGCCACGTCATCAAATCTAAGTCTATCATAACAGGGTTTGCTTCTTTTAAGAGCATACATGAAACAAGATATTTCCCTAACCAACTAAGTGGTGAAAAGGAATCTCAGGAGAAAAACCGCACGTGGATCATGTAAGGTGGGTGCATGGTCGAGATTAGTGTCTGTAATAAATATGTACTTTGAATAAGAATACTGTATCCACACCTTATGTTGTTTGAATTCCAGGTTATGTTCTAATGCACTTGAAAACGCCTATTTGTATATATCGCTCTTATCAGCCAAATCGGTCATGTCGCCAACACATCGTGGCACTATTTTAAACCTAATTTAACTTCGATAGATACTACAGACAGCCTTCCAAGATCTTGTTCATCATGTCATCACTATGTGGCTCCTTGACATTCAATGGGTGTTGAAGCACCGGCACTTTAATGCCCTTGACACAAATGCACTTTGAGGAGGAGAGTGTGACACAAATGTCCTTTCAAGAATATGGGTGTTCAGACGCACAGCATTCTTTTTAACAACAGTGGACTTGAGGTTCAGCACATGCCTGATGCACCAGATTCCGATCCCCTCCACCAATGTTATTTTCTATTATTTTATACAATCGACACTACTGAGCGTCATGAGTTTAGTTTTTTATGATTGTTATTTATTAATCATTTCTTGTTTTATGAGCTACAATGTAGTGCAAAGCCATTACTATATACAGCATAACAAGAGTGGCTGTGAAACTGAAATGTGGGAATAGCTCCTTCTAATTGCCATAAACAATGTGCACCTTTTAGTTGTGGGAGTTTTAAAGGTGGCCGCCATAGATAGGTGACTGGCAAAACAGCTAAGCAAAACAATCAAGGGTCGGCATCACGTTGTAGAGGAGCAGGTGAATGCGTTCTCACTAGTTCCCGCCCTCTCATCATTGTCATATTGGAACAGCAGAAAAAGGGTTATGGTTCGGACTCCTTGTGTAATCCCACTACCGCATTGAGTGTATGAGAGACGTTATGCACTCGGAGAGCCATATTGAATCTACCCTCGCACTGAAAGTGTGGGAGGACGCTGCATAGAAGGATGACACCACACACCAATAGACATGATGGAGCACTAACTGAAATCTGACGATGGCATAGTGATGTCATGAAGAAGATATGTGAATCTATGCTGAAACCGTATGAAAATACTTAAAAGTGACGATGTAACTAAAACACAAAGAGAACTATGTACCTAAATCTAAAGTAATCATGTATATAAAGAAGAATGAAGTAACTTACTGGTCAATAACTATAAATATGCAGTAACGCAAGATAGATGAGACATATAGAAGCTTGCTACAGAGGAATATATAATGTGGCAAGGACAGCCATGATAGGAAAATGGACACTCAGAAACAGACCAAAGCTGCAGAATCAGGAGATGCTGAAAATACGGCTTGAGTGCAAAACAGCGATGAGTCGAGGTTGGCCTAAAATCAAGGATACTCTTTTGGGGAATAATTGCAAGGCACATGGGGAGTTATACAGATAAGCCCTGAATGTGAGACATTCTTCTAAGATTAGGGAAGAAGAAAACATCTGCAAAAGCCAAAGTATTGGACAATTAAAAGTGTATAAAATCTATAAAAGATAAAGTGAGCAAGTCTCTAGAGGCCAAGAGGAGCTGTTACACCCAATGTAATGAAATCAAATAGTAAATAAAAGGTTGATATGGACACATTTGTGGTCTCTTCTCACGTGATTCAGAAGTCGAAGACAAGCGCTATTCATTAGAGCCTCAGTTGAAGATAGTGGTGTGCTCACACTCCCTCAAATGTTCCAGGACAGTGAGCAGGCTACAAGGTCAACTACAGATGGAAGGGTTTGGCTTATGGCCGACCGATGAGGAATGATGGATTGATTGGAAGAATGGGGAGTAATATGATGCAATTCAAAGCACCTAGGTTTCGTTTCACGTACATGCTGCTAAAGGGCCAAAAGTCCAAGGTTGGGATAGTATGCCAACCAATCAGTTGGTCTATGGGGCAACCTAACATACAATGTTACATAGAACAATCTGCTGCTATTTTGTCTGCTAAAGTCAGTACTATACGTATTTCAAAGTAGTTCAAGGCGTGTCCTAAAGGTAAGGGGTAGCCAATGATGTACTCATTTTTATATGTTTATATGTAAATATGTTCCCCTAACCAATCCCTCCCCTCGATAGGTTTTCTGATTGGCCACGTAGGATGACATCATAGATGTCGTACATCGGGGTATAAAACCCCTGAATAAACAAGTTTGTGTGTGAGAGGGCAAGCATCCATCCAATGCCTGTCAGTTCTCCCTGCTTTATTAAATGAGAATAACATAGTCTTTTTATTTGGTCTGAAATCTTTATTTTTAATTCCATTTAGCACAAGAGACGCTTCAAGTGCATAGCGGTGCAGATGGTTGCAGTCTAATCAACCTAGGTCCAGATCCAGAACCCTGGATGCTTCTCTGCTCCCGCCAGAAGACCGCAAGGGCTATCTGTGGAGATTGGCGTGCAGAGTCATGTGTAAGAAGATACGGTTGGCAGGTCCCGCTTTGACAAAATTCATGCCTGACCCCTGGAGTTGCCCGGTGGCGGGAAGGCGAACTGGTCGGTTGAGGGTGAGTAGATTCTGAGGGACTCGAGCTGAGCAACGGATGTAAGTAGAACAACGAAGGTAGCAAAAATAGGGGGAGAGACTGTTTTGTAAATAATACGTACAAAGGTAACAGGATTTTGTGGGAGATTATAAAGAGAAATAAATACCTCGATTCCTGGTTCCAAGGGGGGCAGAAGGGTACGCACTTGAATAAAGACTCCAAATAGGGGTGTTAAGGATTCCTGAGGCAGGGACCGCAGAAGAGTACGTATCCAACTCCAAAATGGAGTAAAGTTGAGAAAAGATACATTTACCAAACATAGTAAAGGAAGACGTACACAGTAAAATTGAAAAAGTGGACATTTGTGGGGTTATAAATATGTCAATATAAAGTTTTTGTTGTGTCTAGACTAATAAATATAAAACGATATTAAAATATTAAGGCGATTGGTGAACATTTGGACCAAGAGATTGACGTCAATCAGGAGGGCAGAAATCGAAGGAAATTAATATATAAATAAAGAAGAGACTCTTAAAATGCCAATAATAGAACAAGATAACAAAAATTGATAGAAAGTGTCAACAAAGGGCCAAAGCGAACATTGTTGTAAAGAGTTAAAAAGAAAAGTGGTTCAAATATTTTGTGGATTATTAGCGCTGATTGATGTTGCCTGCTCCAATTGATCAGTGTGGTATAGTTGATAAAATAAAGAATTGAATAAAAGAACGGGTAAGTATTTACAGTCGAAACCGACTCGCCATCATGGGGACACTCCTCTTTTACATCTGTGCAGGACATTGCAGAGATACACAGCGAAGATAAGGAAATATCATTTTGGAATTGGTCCGAGGCACGACTAATAAGACACTCCTGCTGTGGCCTCAGGAGGGTCTGCTGTCAAAAACCATAATGCAGCATATGACAGTATATTTGCATGCCACATATAAGGGAAAAAAGTTACAGAAAAGGCTGGCCATTTTAGAACTATGGAAGATGTACCAGAGTGAGAAAAAACACCCAGCCGAGAGGGAGTGGATGCTTAATCAGCATAAAGGGGAGGATAAAATACCTTTGACTCCCCTTTCCCCACTTGAAGATAAGAGCATAGACACAGAGGAGAAGAGATTTTATCCTTTAAAGGAATTCAAAGCAGCAGAGGGGTATGTTAATCCAACATATGCGCCCACAGCTTATAGCAGCGAGGATAATGCAGAAGAGAGCAACAGTAGAGAATGCAAATATACATTGACACGCAATGAAAGTAAACAGAGTGATGAGAGAAAGGACAGACAGGATAGACAGATGGAGATAGCGAAAGAAGCAAGGAAACAGAAACAAAGGGCAAAGCTAAGGGAATAACAATAGCACATAATGAATGGATGGGAGGATAAATATTGCTTAATCTAGATGATAAGGGCATTGATGGGGTTTGAGAAGGAGAGAAAAGAGAAGAGCGGGAAAAGAAAGAGAAGGAAGAGGAAAGAGCATACAAAGAAGTGAGGGATAAAGAATGCAATCGAAGGAAAGAACAACGAAGAATGAGGCAAGGAAAGAAAAGGAGAGATTAGAAGAGAAGAAACGAGAGGCGATAGAAGTCCAAAGAATGAAAGTAGTTAGGTTGCATAGAAGGCGAGAGGATGATGAATTGAGGGAGATGAGAAGAGAAGAAGAAATGAACAGGGGCAGTGTATTTAAAGAATATCTATGTCTTAAGAGCATAGTGCGGATTGATGCACAAGAACGATTGGAGGAAGAGAGAGGGTCACAGGAATGCTGAGATCAGCATGCACCGATAAGCAGGATACAGAAGATTTAGTGCAAAGACTTGGGAATGTATACAGGCAAATAAGGGATTAAGACGGGTATAGAACCCAAGATAATGTAGAAGGATCTCTATCAAGGGGAACTGAAGGTAGGTCAGATGACGTCATAACAAACGAGCACAGAATGCTGTCTTTAAACAGATTAGATGTTGATGACGCAGAGAAGGACAACACCCATGCGAGCTACAGGCATAATGATGCCAGACAAAGAAACGAGAGGGTGCGAAGAGAGGGCACATGCAGGCTTTCAAAAGAATCAAGTGTAGTGAAAAGGGTAAAATGGTCAGACTTAGAGGACCCAAAAGAAAAAACACCAGAACCGACACCATACACTGAGCGACCACAAGCACGATCACGAAGTACAGGGGATGTATTCCTGCCTTATGTAAGCAGATTAAGGGTACTAGCAGGAAGGAGACAAACGGGCGAGACTAGCCCATTCTGGAAGATGAGGAGTGTAGGCAAGTATGATTATGGACCAGGAGTTTCACAATTCCCATTATTGGAGAAGTGGGGAGGATGACCACAATATATACCATGGCCACAAATGGACAAAGATAATTTGAGATGTAAATTGCCAAGTTTGACATCCAGTGTGGGAAAATGGATTTATGAGTTAGAAAGAATGATATCAGGGATGACGTTAGCTATAGGTGACATAAAAGGCTTGCTAGCAGCTATCAAAGGGGAGAGAGCTGACGAGATTTGAAAGTGAGCAGGATACGCAGGTGTGACCGCACAAAACATGACACATGATGGAGCACCATTTAATAATTTCAGAGCAGATGTATGGCAGCGGCTCAGAGTACAATATCATGATACATCAGACATTGGTGTGATTATGACTAGGAAAATGGTAGAGGATGAAGACCCTGTCGCTTTTATTCAAGAGAAATGGCATCTTGAAACACATGAACTGTGGGATAAAACAGTGGCATTATTTTACCATATTTTGTCTCAAGGGCTGCCCGAGCCAATGCAATACCAATTAAAGGAACAGATGGTAATGGAAGCAATGCCATGGCCAGAAATACAGTTGACAATCGTGCACCATTGCCAATTGCTACAGGAGAAGAATAAAAAGAAAGCCAATGGCAGAAAACAGGAGGAGGCGAAGTTAGTCCAGAAAAGGTTATCTAAACTCACTATAGAGGGACCGGTATTGACAAGAAACAAGGGTGTGGTGACACAGGGAATGCAACCAGTGCATCAGCGCATCAACACAACAAAGCTTACCCCATGGATCAGGGTACAATTTATGGCCAAGAGACAGAGGGAATGGGCCTAGAGGAGGAGGATGAGGTGGATTTCAGAACCATCAGGGAAGAGGAGGATTTAATGGTGGACAGCTGCAAACAATGGTGGAATTGCAGAAGAAAAGGACCCATAGCCAGAACATGCAGAAGCAGAGGAGGCATGCAACAGAATTGGAAAGCTCCAAGAGGGGTGATGGGTTATGCTCCACAACATAATATAGAACCACAGGAATATTATGCTCAAGATCATACGCAGGCTCAGACATATGCGCAGCAACCCTAACAAATGCAGAAAGCACCATTGGAAATGTAATTGGCAGAAGGGGAACCTCAGCAAGCACCTATACAAACACAGCAGGTACAGCCCCAGCAGGTGCAGATACACCAGGTTATAGTACCACAATGGAACATGACCCCAGGAGCGCAACAAGCACCCTCACACAAATTGGGGAGTGTGACTGTGATAGGAGGAAATCCTTTCACATGTACGGGATGAATGTATGCCCAAAATAGGACAGCCCACAGAGAGAGCTCATGTGTTCAGTACTATCGGTTACACCCTCAGAGCAACCACGGGTCAAGGTAACGATAGGAGGCAAGACATTCTCATTTCTTGTAGGCAATGGAGTCACTCATTCCTGTGTCCATGAGGGAAAATACCCAATGTCAGGTGCTGCCATGAATTCTCAGGGATTCTCTGGGGCGATGAGTTTAGTTCCTTTTACAGATGAATTGCTGATATCTTTAGGAGAACACGATGTGTCAAAGCCGTTACTATATTCTAGGCAGATGCTAGTACGCCAGTATTCTAAACTAGGCATACACTATATGAATGTGGGAGAGTTTATATTAGCCTTTACAAGCCAGAAGGCATTATGAGGAGTTCCTTTAGATCCAGAGGTATTTTTGTATGGAGTGACTATTTTATTGTCATGGGTAGGTGACAATAATCGGTAGGTATAATATTGAGAATACCTGATGAATACTTGTTTAGACCAAAGATTCCCATGGACGATGAAGAAGGATAGATTACCCCCTTACGGTTAGAAGCAGCAGTGGTCATAGAAGAAAGGGTGATGCTTCATGGGACAAATGATGAGGGAACAGGATGGAGAACAGTGATAGCCCTCAATGAAGGATACAAGTTGACAGATTTGGCAGATGAAGAACTGTTTAGAGATGACTACTCAGACAAAGAACTAGTGTTTTTTATAAGCCTCACTTATTGGATTGAAGTAGAGAATATAGAAATACAGCAGAGAATGGTACTGGTAAAAAGAAGACCATCATTCTTTCAGGAAGACATAGAGAGATTGCCCAAGATTTTATGGACCACAAGCCCATATGATGTGGGTCTATTAAAATGGAAAGGAGCACTTAAAATCCAACTAAAACTAAGAACCCTTTTGCCACAAACAAAGCAATATCATACGTCCAGAGAAGCGGATGAAGGTATATTTGAAACCATTTCCGCTTTAATGAAGCAAGGCATATTCGTGCCATCAGATTCACCATGTAACACAGCTGTTTGCCCTTTGAATAAATCAGGGGGAAGGGGGCATGGAGATTTATACAGGACCTTCGCCCCCTAAACAATATAGTCGAAGCTGAGTTTCCTTCAGTTCCAAATCCCATGACAATTCTGTGTAACATCCCATCTAAGGCCAAATATTTCACAGTTATAGATTTAAAAAATGCATTCTTTTCAATTCCCCTTCATTTAGAATCATAAGATTTTACTTCCTTTTCCTATATATAGAAATACCCACCTGAAAAATATTTGTTTGCCCCAGGGTCACTGTGGGTCTCCGTCCATCTTTTTACAGAGGTGGCCTTCTTGTTCTTCCTTCGTCTTGCCTTAGGCCGCGCCTTTGGCTCGGGTACCTGACTCACAGCCAGACCCGGGGTCACCTGTGACCTAGTGACCACAGCAGCAGTCATGGGAAGACCAACCGAAATCAATCTCAATTCGACTAGATCATTACCTAACAGAATGTTAGCAAGGACATTGTCCTGAACCAGGACAGGGAGCTTTGCTGTCTTGTCTCCAATTACGAGTGTGACTAGGGCTACAGGCAATAATTTGGGAGGCCCACCAGCTAACCTGGTGGTTCTCAGAGGAGCACCTACATAGTCCTCTGGCTTGAGCAGGGTCCTGTCTAACACTGTCATGCTCGCCCTAGTGTCTCTCAAACCAGTAGAAGGCTGGCCATTCAGGAGGACACTTCTCAAAAATCTACGGGTGTTCTGTGGGATAGTCGCCAGTACTTCCACGTACTGGTCCCAGGCCCCAAGGGACACTAAGGAAATCTCTACAGGAGCACCAAATGTGATCCCTGTAGAGGAGGGGAGGACAGTGGCCTCCACCTCAGACATGGGGTAAGGGTAGGTCAGGCTGACAGCCTGTACTCCAAGTGCCTTACCTTTACACTTGGAGTCACCCCTCTTGTGATCCAGAGCCCCACAATCCCAACAAGTGCCGGGAGTGCGGGGTACGGTACTGGAACCAGTGGGAGCCTGCTTTGCAGCAGGTGGACCACTACTCTTATTCCCACCCACAGATGACTTATCCCCACTAGATTTTTGGGTCTTCGGAGAGGAGGGCTTAGGTTTACCCGACTGTGACTGCTTTTGGGACTCCTCAGCTTTCTGAGAGGCCCCCCTTTCTTTGTCCTTGTCCTTCCCACTGGAGTCCTTAGGGGACACCCGGTGGGAGACCCACTTGTCAGCCAGCCTAGCCAGCTTAAAGGGATCCAAAATGTTCTGGTCAGCAACATACTGACGCAGCTCCGGTGGACAGGCTTCAGAAAAATGCTCAAAAAACAACAGGTGGGACAATTCAACAAAGGTTTTCACCTTGTAACCATCAATCCACCCCATCATGTTCATGTGCGCAGCACTCACCCAGTCAACCCAAGACACATTCTCTCTTTTTTTAAAATCCCTGAAACTTTTAAGGTATTGGGTAGGTGTCTTGCTAAACTTGGCAATTAAAGCAGACTTCATACACTCATACTGACCCATTTCTTCCACACTCAGCTTCAGAATACAGTCATACCCACTCTGAGGCACTCTGCTTTACAAACACTTAGCCCAATCTCTTTTGTCAACATCATGAATTGCACAAGCCATTTCTAACTCTTCAATCCATTGGAGGATATCCGAACCCTCCACAAACACACCAACCAAATCTTTCATAAACCTGGTGGCTGGGGACCTGACACTCTCACTGAGTTTCGCTGAAGTCTCCACTCTAGCTTTCTCTGGCTGGATTCTCTGACATTCAGTGTCCTGGTTCTTGACTTCAAGGTCCTTATTTTTGGGTTTAAGATCCCTATTCTTGAGCTCCACTTGTTGAGCCAACTCCTCCTTCTTAAGCTCAGCATCTATTTCCAGCTTGCGATATTCAAAGGCCAATTTCATCCTTAATAACTCAAGCTCCAAGGAATTGCTGGGTTCGGAACGGAGGCAGAAGGAATGGTGGCATTCCCAGAAACAGATTCAGTAGAACCCCCAGGCGCAGAGTCCTCATTGGTTGCATTCCCCCCCTCATCAAGAGTTTCACCATCAGTCTGGTAGTCCACCAGGGCAGCTATCAGCTCAGCCCTAGACTTATCCACAAAGTCTAACTCCCTGGTTTCAAAAGCACTCTGGAGAGCCTCTAAGCTCATCTTAGTCAATTTACCATTTGCAATAGACTCCATTGCTTGTAATACAGTTATTTTGTACACAACCAAACCTTAATTTAATAAAGTGCAGATATTTTGTAAGTGGCACGGTTATACACTGATTCTTAAAACCATAAGCATCCCACCGCTGCCACCAGTGGGAAGATACTGGTGGGGGGTGCCTGTACTTCCGCTCTCTATATGGTAGAGGAGAGGCACAGAGGACCCCAACCAAGATTCTCAAGCGGTAGCAATGGACGAGCAATCAAGGCCTAGCTTCTCAGGAGGTGATGCAGGCTGGTTCTTAAGTACAGTGTAGTCCCCGAAACCCCACAAAGGAATGTCCACACATTGTATTACTGAAAACACAGTCTTTATATAATTAATATTCAAAGTTATGTACAAAATCACAATAACGCACTTTGTACTCGGAAATCAACAATGATAAATATATACAATTCTAAAGTGGTACCACCAATGTTATCAAATCTCATTAAAGTGCATCAACTGTACGGTTAAAATGTCACACAGATCAATAACGAGGACACCAGCAATAGAGATAGGAAGGAACGTAAGATGGTTGAAACAATAGGCAGAATTCTGGCCTATACCGATAGACACAGTTCTGTGTGGAGATCCCCCCACCTGGGCAACATGTAAAATAAAGATATATAGCACAAGCCCAGTCCATATATTGTTCAATAACCTTATTTCCTCCTATTTAAGGTTTTACCCCCCCTAATATACCTGGTGGAGTAGAGTTCTTCGAAAGATGCGTCAAAGGATCCTTCTTGAGTGACTCCCTTTAAAGCAGGAGCCACGGATCGTCGAGAGCGAACTTGTCGTCAACGGCAGTGATGAGAAGTTCAAGGGTGCCGAGACCCCGATGTCGATCCAGGCGGTGATCGTCAGCGACGTCCTGCGAGGATGAGGTGTGCGGGGCACCTCGGCGATAGATTGTTCAGGACCGCAAAGAGTTTCAGAAGAACTGTGGCCCAACAAGGGCGTCGAGTCGTCGAAGTCTTTGTGGCCTTCAGGTGGCGGGAAACCCACTGGCGGATTCTCCTCGGCGCGTTGGTCGTCCTTGACTTTCTCCGGCGGGACAAAGCGGTCGACGATGCGGATAAGGGAGTCCTTGGATCCAAATGTTCTTAGGCAAAGGAGCGGGCGGCTCTGGTTGTTGGCGGCACGGCGTCAAGTGGTCCCCACGGCTGGGCAATACAACTTCGAGGGGCCTCCAGCGGTTACACAAGCCTGCGAACCCTGGTCGACGGCAATGGACTTCGACAGCGGAGAAGTCTGGGTGATTTGCGTCGTTCTCCTCAGCGGTACCGTCTGGGGTCGGCAACTTTTCGAGGGTCTGACTTCCAGGGAGCTTCGGCAAAGGTTAGCGGTGCTCGATGGTCCCTCGGAGCATGGGAAGAGGGCTCCTTACCAGGTCCTCTCTCGGATCAGTCCTTGATGAATTCGGCAGCTTTCAGATCAGGTCGAAGCAAATGCAACAGCAAGTCTTCGTCTTCCAGCTGGGCGTCGTGGATCAGCAGTTCCAGTTACTCTTAAAGTGTAGACACAGATTCTGAATGGTTCTGAACAATTTCCAGTGGTGATAGGTCCCCAGATATACTATCTTGTCTCTCATCCACACTGCTGGGTCACTCTCAGCAGCCAATCATACAGAAGGGCATTCATGCAGTCAGTCAGCCAATCAGGCACACAGTGCATTCAGGCCATCCTCCTCCCTCTCAGACACTCACATCAAGGAATGTGGATTGGGACGAGTACCCAGCCATTCAACACTACACACTCCATTCAGGCCAGTTTCGGGCAGGGCTGTCTCAGTCTTTGTCTCTCATACCAGAAACCACAACAAGAAGTGCATATTGGTCACACACTCCATTCACCCAGGTCCCACCTACAGGAGGTACCCACAACATACAGTCACTGGGAAGGCTCCAGCAAGTCTGGCCGGGCCTTCACAACAACACCATATATGGAACTTCCACCCAACAGCCAGTCAGGGGGAAGGGACAGAGTCAGGGCTTCCCAGGACTTTGGGAAAACAAGGTAATAGGTAATAGAAAGCAAGAGGCCACAGGGGCCATCTTGTTTTCCATCCGGAATCAACTGATTCCAAGGGCAGGGCCTGGGGATCCCCAAAATGGAGGATACTCAGCGCACCTGTCAAAGTCAGCATGGAGCTGCCACCAGCCTATGCCCTGCTCTGCGGGCCTCCCACAGGTGCCCAAAAACATACACTAGGGGCACAGGGTTGTACCCCCACCCACGGGTGCCGTAAGGGTATCCCACGGGTCGGTTCACCAAACCAAAAGAGAGAGAGCTGCACCGCCAGGAGTCCCACATGAACTCCTGCGCGGAAAACACGACAGAACACACGATAAAAAGGCAGTAAAGGACAAGGATACGGAGGCCCTGTCCCTCCGATGCATTTCCAGCATCACACTCCTGGACATATACGTCCAGATATGTCATGTCATATGCTATGTTAAATGACACGCATAATGTGCTGTGTTATGCTTCATATCATGTCATACTATGTCATGTCATGATGCATGCCACTTTATGTATCATGCCATGCTATGACATGATATAATATATCTCATGTTACATGTTATTATAAATGTACTTATATATGTTGTCATATACCATGCCATGACAAAATATTTAACGTAATGATGCATTGTCACAAGTCTTATTACGTCAAGTTATATCATGATATTATATGTAATTTCGTGATGCCGTATCATGATATGGCATCTCATGATATATGTCATAGTATATGTATTGGTAGGGTATGTCATATCATATGTCATGTCATGATAGATCTTAATATATCAAGATACATATCATGATATATATAATGGCATGTTCTATGTCATGATATCTCATGTGATATAATATGTCAACTCATATGTTGATTGCTAGGTCATTATGATAAATGTCATAATATATACCATGTCACATGTCATGTCAAAATATTGTAAGATCCTATTGCTACAAGTCAGCTAAATGCACGAGGCAATTTCAACTCTGTGACCTCAGTAAGGGATTGTCCTCCCCAGAATAGTCTTAGGCCTATAATGGATGTTATTAATACACATGTTGCTAAACATACTATTCTCAGGCATGGGTGTAATTTCACCAATGCTCATGCTGGGGGGGTAGAAGTGAACCTCGGGGGCCCCAACTGAGGGCTAAGCAAGAGAGTATTTCCATCTGCGAATGTATGGTGTCCCCAGGCTACCTCCTCACGCCTTTCAGAGCCAATAGTCCTTGACGAATAAATGCAACCACTGGATTAGGGTGGTGAAGGGGTGCATTCCTATCACCAAGGAAGACGTAGTTAGATGTGTGAGGATGAGAACAGCTAGTAGTGCACATGATAGTATTCAAATCTTCTTTAGAAAGAGCAGCTGATGGATGGACATTTAGCCATGATTATCAGACCTACCCTCCCAAGGACACCTCAATAGGTCTGAGAGTGTATGCACCTCTACAGGATAACGTGTTTTGCCCCAGAAGGAAAGGTGTGGGTGAGGCGGGAGAGCCCAAATACAATACACCCATTAAGTCTATTATCCCCACCATCATTAGCCCCTCAAGAAGTGGCCATTCGGCCACTTGAGATAAGGTACTTGAGGGTGTGGATTGACACAGGCAGGTTGGAAGACGGGAAGCACTTGACTCATCCTGCAAAATATGCTCCTGAAATATCGAAGGCATATCCTGTTATCCCCGAGCTGGTGTAGCCTCATCAGGAAGTTTCAAATCATCCTCTTTCAGGAAACTTGGGATTGGAGCAGGTGGAAATGCAGTGGTTTCAGTCTTTTTACATGCCTTCCCAAAAAGGGTCCAGGGGGCGGTCAAATGGTGGTTTACTTATCTGGGTTGACCCCATTTTGAATTGGTGTGTTGTGCCCCGGGCAACTAATTTAGTAGATCTTCAGCACTTGGTAGTCTATTTACCAGATGGTCATCACATACTGCTTTTTATTGTTTACAATAGGCCCACTTCAATGTCAGTTATTACGTGGATTCAAGAACTGGTTGATTCCGGGGAGGGAATGGATCCGAGCATCACCCATGTAATCATTCCAGGGGATTTCAACCTGCAAACTGAGTCTCTAATTGATTTAGAGGGAATCTGTAATGACCAGGATAAGGCCTGGGACATCCCGATGTTAACAGCCGCCCAACCTAAGAAGGCTCACGGCCTAGCTATTGAAACAGCTCAGACTTCGTATGCAATGGAACTGGGAGCATATGATGGGCGTTTTAGAAATGATCCGCAAGCCAGAAATACATACTTGGTCCTAAAGATTCAACGCTTATTGGTTATAGTTTCATATCTGCAAAAGACTGGAATAGGGTAGCCAAAGATGATGTCTTAAATAATCAAGACAGTGATCATAGGCCATTAGCAATTACAATCATAGTACCAACTAATTTGCCTACTCATTTACCTCTCCAAGAGGTCTCCCATTCCAATCAACGGTTAGTGTCATGGGACACGCGCGCATGGCTGTCAAGTGGGCTAAACTCATGGAACAGGATAACAAGCCTGACATCTACGAGGCTGTATTGCCACATATTGAAAAAATATAATTGCCAGGTATTCTTGCGCACAGGATTCTTCAAGAATTTAGCAAGGCGATTATCGGAATTTTTCCCTATGTCACCTATTCCGAGTCAGTAGTTAAAAAGCATGCGTTAACGAAGGTTAAGTGGTACGATCAGGAATGTACTCAAGCCAAAGAAGCCTTAGCAGCTAGTCTTGAAATGGGATCATCGGAGGATACGTCACATCTGCGTATTAACAGAGCAAATTATAAAAGTATAATCAAAAGGAACAAAGAGAACTTGTTGAAGTCAAAATTCGTGTGTTTAGCCACTGCTCATGACGGCCACTTTCTGGAAACTAAGTTCATGCTGCTGAGGCTAAAGGGGATGTGAACATTCAATGTAGTATATCATCGGATGTGTGGCGCATCCAGTGTGATGGTCTTTATGGTAGGGGTATGGGTAATGTCTCTCCATCTGATAACTGTCAAGATCCTGTGTTGGAGGGAAGTGGCTTAATATTTGGCTTGGAAGAAATAGTTTTTGCCATTAACCTCCAGAAGGTGGGCAAAGCATCAGGGCTAGACAGGATTCTAGACAGAATATATTAAAAGACGAGCCACTAATATGGGTGCTTGTATTATGGACGCTTTTTACAGCATGCTCTGATATAAACACAGTCCCGGAGTCATGGCACTGTGCAGAAGTAGTGCCTAATTATAAGAAAGGGGAGAGAGACCAACCAGCCAATTATAGGCCAATTTCTTTATTAGACAGGACAGGGAAGATCTATGCCAGTGTGGTTCTAAAGCGGATCCAGTCATTGGCCGACAGGAATATGATTGCCAGTACCCTCCAGGCAGGTCTCCAAAATGGCAAGGGAACGACTGACCGAAGTTTCCGCTTGTTTATGCTATTACAGAAGTACACGGTCTTAAAGAAAATGTAATCACATGCTGTCTTTGTGGACCTCAAGACGGTATTTGACAGTGTCCCGCAGGACCTTCTCTGGCAGATCCTGAGCAACAGGAACAAGCCCCACAATTTAATTTTGACTATCCGAATTGCTACACCGTAACAATAAGGTGGTGGTGCTATGTGGGCTGGCAGGCGAGGTCACTCCTCAATTTGGTGTAACAAAAGGTGTGAGACAGGGCTGTGGAAGAAGGTACCTCTGCCCTTACCTTGAAATGTTTAGATCCCGCATAAATGGGCTCAGATATTTGCCCTGTGCTCTTTTTCGCTGACGGTCCTGTGGTGCTGTCCATTTTGCCCGAGGGGCATAGAGTAATGCGAGCCGCCTTCTTGGAGAAGTGTGGGGAGTTGCACTTGCTCTTAAATACTGACAAAACCAAAACTATGGTTTTCAAACCCAATCACGTAAAGCGACAAGATATTGACATCAGGGTTTCGAACCATAGACCTAAGCAGATTAGGTTCTATGATTATTTGGGCATTCGTTTTCATGTGAATGGGCTCTGGACAGCCCAATTGAGCAAAGCCTGTACCACACTGGAAGAATGTAGTGGTGCCACCTGAATCTTCTTTAATCGGCACGGGAGGGGGCGAGGTTAGCCCTGCACTCGAGTTGTACAGAAAACAAGCTGTCACCTCAGCTCTGCATGGAGCGGAACTTTGAGGTAATGCAAATAGCCCAGCTTTGGTTGTTATAGAAAACACCTTATTAAAGAAATTGCTTATGCTCCCTCCGGAGCTCCTAATGCTATGGTTCATATGGAAACCGACTTGTGCTGCATAGAGAATATGGCACTTATGAAGCCGGTCATGTACTGGCTACGGCTATGATCCATCCCATAACTTACCACATTCTGTGATTAATTGATTCATCTGATGCACCAGGAGGGGGGCATGTGCTTACCTTAGGTACTGCATGTGAAAAAGGTCCTGTGTGGTCCGGATGAGCATGCTGTATGGCAGCAGCAAGCAAATATTACCAAATGCACGTCTGGGCGGGCAAAACAAATATTTGTTTGTGTTCTTCCGAAAGAACACGGAGGAGGCATGTAACAGGCTAAAATCGGGCCCAAGTTACCTTGTGACCAAACAAGATTTTGGTTTTGAGGAATATCTAGATCGGTCGCCTCTCCGTTTGCACATGCTCTCTATATGAACTTTAGGAGGGGCACCTTCAGGTTGGCTTCTGTAACCAAATCCTGGGGGCTGGAGGATACGGGCAATTGCCCCCTTTGTTATATCGGTGAAGAAACAGTGACACATGTTCTCTTCTCTTGCCCCTGCCCTTGGGCCCTGTGAGCACTTTATTTAAAACCGCTGCTAAAATCCGCAGGCACTCGATCCACCACAAAAGCACTGGTGCTCTGCTGAGGAACGCACGGTTGCCAGATGTATACATCGAGCATGGCTCCTAAGACCCAAGGGGTAGTTGAGCCTTCCCCTGTTTCTCCAACTGTTTGTAGGGTTACGCCTTACATGTTTCTACTCTTGAGGATCTTGTTTATGCAAACTATTGATTGCTGGGGGCGGCGGGTTTTCTCTCCCTCTTCAAATCTATGTTTGTCAGGGTTCTAAGCATGTTCGTGACACCTGTATCTCCATGTGTATCCTTATGTATGCATTATCTATTCATGTCTTATGGTGAATGTTCTTGTGTAAAGGTTATATGATGAATTGTATTTTCTATTATGTACATTCTGTTTTTCTAAACCTTAGTGTTTTATGTTTGATGATGCTCGTGTAATGATTATCTGGTGTGTACGTGTTTTGTATACTTTTTATGGCTTTGTGCCAAATAAAAGTTTGTTGACTGACTAAAACGTTCGTGAGCAATTTAAGTGGGTTCCCAGACTTTGGTAATCATCACAGGAGAGAGACAAACATGTGTTTGAGATGTGATGCATAGTATGTAATACATATATTACCATCCAAGAAGGTCCTTTCAAGATAGTCAATGATCTGGGTGGCTTCACAGATGATATTCTCGCCATGGATAAATACAGGCACTTCTCCGGAGGGGTTAAGACGCATAAACCAAGGTTCGTTGTGTTCACTCAGGGGTAGACTCACGTCATGCTCTTCATAGCGTAATCTCTTCTCAGCTATGACCAAACGCACCTGAAAAATGGGACAGGTCTTGATTAGCTTTTCAACTTAAGACTTTAGAGAGAGATTTCCTTACCTACGAGTGGCAAACATTTTGCACTTATTTAAAAAAGTTAAATCTCTATGTATTTGCCTGGTTTAAAAAAAATGTCTTTGGACGATTTTGAAAACTTGAACTGCAAACATAGGACTAATCCTAGTGAGCATAACATATACAAATACATACACCGTGAGCATTGGTGAAATTACTTCCAGACCTGAGAATAGGATGTTTAGCCACATGTGTATTAATAACATCCATGTTCAGTCTCCGGCCCTTGTCAGAATTCGGAGTGCCGTTTGAACGGTGTATGTTTGGAAACTATATGTAAAAGTATGTCCGATGTGTTTAAAACTGCACAGGAAATCCTAGCCCCAGCTCCATCTTGTTACATTTGACACAGGTTGAAAAGAATGAAGAGAAACTGGTTTCACTAGTGTCTCAAGGGGTGAAAACCAAGCATGGTTCGGGGAGTGCTCCGTGGCCCTGTAATCCCTTTTTTTGGTTCTAAATGCAACCCAAAAATTGGACAGTGTTTTATTTTAATGTTTTTAACTGCAAGGTGAGGTCATGCCCCCCAACCATTATGAGGCTAGAAAAGTATCAGGATGACCATTAGAAACAAACCCACCCCAGTGGCTGAATGGGCCTGAGTCGCAAAGGTGTGCCCCAGAGGAAACCGGAGACGCCTGCGAGCATCTCTGAATGGGCCTGAGTGGCAAAGGTGTGCCCCAGAGGAAACCGGAGACGCCTGCGAGCATCTCTGAATGGGCCTGAGTGGCAAAGGTGTGCCCCAGAGGAAACCGGAGACGCCTGCGAGCAGCTCTGAATGGGCCTGAGTGGCAAAGGTGTGCCCCAGAGGAAACCGGAGACGCCTGCGAGCATCTCTGAATGGGCCTGAGTGGCAAAGGTGTGCCCCAGAGGAAACCGGAGACGCCTGCGAGCATCTCTGAATGGGCCTGAGTGGCAAAGGTGTGCCCCAGAGGAAACCGGAGACGCCTGCGAGCAGCTCTGAATGGGCCTGAGTGGCAAAGGTGTGCCCCAGAGGAAACCGGAGACGCCTGCGAGCAGCTCTGAATGGGCCTGAGTGGCAAAGGTGTGCCCCAGAGGAAACCGGAGACGCCTGCGAGCATCTCTGAATGGGCCTGAGTGGCAAAGGTGTGCCCCAGAGGAAACCGGAGACGCCTGCGAGCATCTCTTTTGTGCAGCGGCATCTTTCACTTGATTCACAAAGCCGCAAACTGGAGCAAGTGAGGAGACGCCTGGAGAAAATCTCTGTGAACGTTATCTGCACATGGGCATCTCGAAGAGGCTCCGGGCATCTCAGGATCTGCTTGAGCTTTAGCCTTTGGGAATCAGGTGAATGATAGCCCATGGGCATCTCGAAGAGGCTCCGGGCATCTCAGGATCTGCTTGAGCTTTAGCCTTTGGGAATCAGGTGAATGATAGCCCATGGGCATCTCGAAGAGGCTCCGGGCATCTCAGGATCTGCTTGAGCTTTAGCCTTTGGGAATCAGGTGAATGATAGCCCATGGGCATCTATCTCAAAGAGGCTTCGGGCATCTCAGGATCTGCTTGAGCTTTAGCCTTTGGGAATCAGGTGAATGATAGCCCATGGGCATCTTGAAGAGGCTGCGGGCATCTCAGGATCTGCTTGAGCTTTAGCCTTTGGGAATCAGGTGAATGATAGCCCATGGGCATCTCAAAGAGGCTGCGGGCATCTCAGGATCTGCTTGAGCTTTAGCCTTTGGGAATCAGGTGAATGATAGCCCATGGGCATCTCAAAGAGGCTCCGGGCATCTCAGGATCTGCTTGAGCTTTAGCCTTTGGGAATCAGATGAATGATAGCCCATGGGCATCTCAAAGAGGCTCCGGGCATCTCAGGATCTACTTGAGCTTTAGCCTTTGGGAATCAGGTGAATTATAGCCCATGGGCATCTATCTCAAAGAGGCTCCAGGCATCTCAGGATCTGCTTGAGCTTTAGCCGTTGGGAATCAGGTGAATGATAGACCATGGGCATCTCGAAGATGCTCCGGGCATCTCAGGATCTGCTTGAGCTTTAGCCTTTGGGAATCAGGTGAATGATAGCCCATGGGCATCTCAAAGAGGCTCCGGGCATCTCAGGATCTGCTTGAGCTTTAGCCTTTGGGAATCAGGTGAATGATAGCCCATGGGCATCTCAAAGATGCTCCGGGCATCTCAGAGTTGCTTGTGCTTTAGCCTTTGGGAATCAGGTGTAAGATAGCACATGGGCATCTCAAAGAGGCTCCGGGCATCTCAGGATCTGCTTGTGCTTTAGCCTTTGGGAATCAGGTGAATGATAGCCCATGGGCATCTCAAAGATGCTCCGGGCAACTCAGGACTTGCTTGAGCTTTAGCCTTTGGGAATCAGGTGTAAGATAGCCCATGGGCCTCTCAAAGATGCTCCGGGCATCTCAGATTTGCTTGTGCTTTAGCCTTTGGGAATCAGGTGTAGGATAGTACATGGGCATCTCAAAGAGGCTGCGAGCATCTCAGGATCTGCTTCAGCTTTAGCCTTTGGGAATCAGGTGAATGATAGCCCATGGGCATCTCAAAGAGGCTGCGGGCATCTCAGGATCTGCTTCAGCTTTAGCCTTTGGGAATCAGGTGAATGATAGCCCATGGGCATCTCAAAGAGGCTCCGGGCATCTCAGGATCTGCTTCAGCTTTAGCCTTTGGGAATCAGGTGAATGATAGCCCATGGGCATTTCAAAGAGGCTCCGGGGATCTCAGGATCTGCTTGAGCTTTAGCCTTTGGGAATCAGTTGAATGATAGCCCATGGGCATCTCGAAGAGGCTGCTGGCATCTCAGGATCTGCTTGAGCTTTAGCCTTTGGGAATCAGGTGAATGATAGCCCATGGGCATCTCAAAGAGGCTGCGGGCATCTCAGGATCTGCTTGAGCTTTAGCCTTTGGGAATCAGGTGAATGATAGCCCATGGGCATCTCGAAGAGGCTGCGGGCATCTCAGGATCTGCTTGAGCTTTAGCCTTTGGGAATCAGGTAAATGATAGCCCATGGGCATCTCGAAGAGGCTCCGGGCATCTCAGGATCTGCTTCAGCTTTAGCCTTTGGGAATCAGGTGAATGATAGCCCATGGGCATCTCAAAGAGGCTGCGGGCATCTCAGGATCTGCTTCAGCTTTAGCCTTTGGGAATCAGGTGAATGATAGCCCATGGGCATCTCGAAGAGGCTGCGGGCATCTCAGGATCTGCTTGAGCTTTAGCCTTTGGGAATCAGGTGAATGATAGCCCATGGGCATCTCGAAGAGGCTCCGGGCATCTCAGGATCTGCTTGAGCTTTAGCCTTTGGGAATCAGGTGAATGATAGCCCATGGGCATCTCGAAGAGGCTGCGGGCATCTCAGGATCTGCTTGAGCTTTAGCCTTTGGGAATCAGGTGAATGATAGCCCATGGGCATCTCAAAGAGGCTGCGGGCATCTCAGGATCTGCTTGAGCTTTAGCCTTTGGGAATCAGGTGAATGATAGCCCATGGGCATCTCAAAGAGGCTGCGGGCATCTCAGGATCTGCTTGAGCTTTAGCCTTTGGGAATCAGGTGAATGATAGCCCATGGGCATCTCAAAGAGGCTGCGGGCATCTCAGGATCTGCTTGAGCTTTAGCCTTTGGGAATCAGGTGAATGATAGCCCATGGGCATCTCAAAGAGGCTGCGGGCATCTCAGGATCTGCTTGAGCTTTAGCCTTTGGGAATCATGTGAATGATAGCCCATGGGCATCTCGAAGAGGCTGCGGGCATCTCAGGATCTGCTTGAGCTTTAGCCTTTGGGAATCAGGTGAATGATAGCCCATGGGCATCTCGAAGAGGCTCCGGGCATCTCAGGATCTGCTTGAGCTTTAGCCTTTGGGAATCAGGTGAATGATAGCCCAGGGGCATCTCGAAGAGGCTCCGGGCATCTCAGGATCTGCTTGAGCTTTAGCCTTTGGGAATCAGGTGAATGATAGCCCATGGGCATCTCGAAGAGGCTGCGGGCATCTCAGGATCTGCTTCAGCTTTAGCCTTTGGGAATCAGGTGAATGATAGCCCATGGGCATCTCAAAGAGGCTGCGGGCATCTCAGGATCTGCTTGAGCTTTAGCCTTTGGGAATCAGGTGAATGATAGCCCATGGGCATCTCAAAGAGGCTCCGGGCATCTCAGGATCTGCTTGAGCTTTAGCCTTTGGGAATCAGGTGAATGATAGCCCATGGCCATCTCAAAGAGGCTCCGGGCATCTCAGGATCTGCTTGAGCTTTAGCCTTTGGGAATCAGGTGAATGATAGCCCATGGGCATCTATCTCAAAGAGGCTTCGGGCATCTCAGGATCTGCTTGAGCTTTAGCCTTTGGGAATCAGGTGAATGATAGCCCATGGGCATCTTGAAGAGGCTGCGGGCATCTCAGGATCTGCTTGAGCTTTAGCCTTTGGGAATCAGGTGAATGATAGCCCATGGGCATCTCAAAGAGGCTGCGGGCATCTCAGGATCTGCTTGAGCTTTAGCCTTTGGGAATCAGGTGAATGATAGCCCATGGCCATCTCAAAGAGGCTCCGGGCATCTCAGGATCTGCTTGAGCTTTAGCCTTTGGGAATCAGGTGAATGATAGCCCATGGGCATCTATCTCAAAGAGGCTCCGGGCATCTCAGGATCTGCTTGAGCTTTAGCCTTTGGGAATCAGGTGAATGATAGCCCATGGGCATCTATCTCAAAGAGGCTCCGGGCATCTCAGGATCTGCTTGAGCTTTAGCCTTTGGGAATCAGGTGAATGATAGACCATGGGCATCTCGAAGAGGCTCCGGGCATCTCAGGATCTGCTTGAGCTTTAGCCTTTGGGAATCAGGTGAATGATAGCCCATGGGCATCTCAAAGATGCTCCGGGCATCTCAGGATCTGCTTGTGCTTTAGCCTTTGGGAATCAGGTGTAAGATAGCCCATGGGCATCTCAAAGAGGCTCCGGGCATCTCAGGATCTGCTTGTGCTTTAGCCTTTGGGAATCAGGTGAATGATAGCCCATGGGCATCTCAAAGATGCTCCGGGCATCTCAGGACTTGCTTGAGCTTTAGCCTTTGGGAATCAGGTGTAAGATAGCCCATGGGCCTCTCAAAGATGCTCCGGGCATCTCAGATTTGCTTGTGCTTTAGCCTTTGGGAATCAGGTGTAGGATAGTACATGGGCATCTCAAAGAGGCTGCGGGCATCTCAGGATCTGCTTCAGCTTTAGCCTTTGGGAATCAGGTGAATGATAGCCCATGGGCATCTCAAAGAGGCTGCGGGCATCTCAGGATCTGCTTCAGCTTTAGCCTTTGGGAATCAGGTGAATGATAGCCCATGGGCATCTCAAAGAGGCTGCGGGCATCTCAGGATCTGCTTCAGCTTTAGCCTTTGGGAATCAGGTGAATGATAGCCCATGGGCATCTCAAAGAGGCTCCGGGCATCTCAGGATCTGCTTGAGCTTTAGCCTTTGGGAATCAGGTGAATGATAGCCCATGGGCATCTCGAAGAGGCTGCGGGCATCTCAGGATCTGCTTCAGCTTTAGCCTTTGGGAATCAGGTGAATGATAGCCCATGGGCATCTCAAAGAGGCTCCGGGCATCTCAGGATCTGCTTGAGCTTTAGCCTTTGGGAATCAGGTGAATGATAGCCCATGGGCATCTCGAAGAGGCTCTGGGCATCTCAGGATCTGCTTGAGCTTTAGCCTTTGGGAATCAGGTGAATGATAGCCCATGGGCATCTCGAAGAGGCTGCGGGCATCTCAGGATCTGCTTGAGCTTTAGCCTTTGGGAATCAGGTGAATGATAGCCCATGGGCATCTCGAAGATGCTCCGGGCATCTCAGGATCTGCTTGAGCTTTAGCCTTTGGGAATCAGGTGAATGATAGCCCATGGGCATCTCAAAGAGGCTCCGGGCATCTCAGGATCTGCTTGAGCTTTAGCCTTTGGGAATCAGGTGAATGATAGCCCATGGGCATCTCAAAGATGCTCCGGGCATCTCAGAGTTGCTTGTGTTTTAGCCTTTGGGAATCAGGTGTAAGATAGCACATGGGCATCTCAAAGAGGCTCCGGGCATCTCAGGATCTGCTTGTGCTTTAGCCTTTGGGAATCAGGTGAATGATAGCCCATGGGCATCTCAAAGAGGCTGCGGGCATCTCAGGATCTGCTTGAGCTTTAGCCTTTGGGAATCAGGTGAATGATAGCCCATGGGCATCTCGAAGAGGCTCCGGGCATCTCAGGATCTGCTTGAACTTTAGCCTTTGGGAATCAGGTGAACGATAGCCCATGGGCATCTCAAAGAGGCTCCGGGCATCTCAGGATCTGCTTGAGCTTTAGCCTTTGGGAATCAGGTGAACGATAGCCCATGGGCATCTCAAAGAGGCTCCGGGCATCTCAGGATCTGCTTGAGCTTTAGCCTTTGGGAATCAGGTGAACGATAGCCCATGGGCATCTCGAAGAGGCTCCGGGCATCTCAGGATCTGCTTAAGCTTTAGCCTTTGGGAATCAGGTGAACGATAGCCCATGGGCATCTCAAAGAGGCTGCGGGCATCTCAGGATCTGCTTGAGCTTTAGCCTTTGGGAATCAGGTGAATAATAGCCCATAGGCATCTCGAAGAGGCTCCGGGCATCTCAGGATCTGCTTGAGCTTTAGCCTTTGGGAATCAGGTGAATGATAGCCAATGGGCATCTCGAAGAGGCTCCGGGCATCTCAGGATCTGCTTGAGCTTTAGCCTTTGGGAATCAGGTGAATGATAGCCCATGGGCATCTCAAAGAGGCTGCGGGCATCTCAGGATCTGCTTGAGCTTTAGCCTTTGGGAATCAGGTGAATGATAGCCCATGGGCATCTCAAAGAGGCTCCGGGCAACTCAGGATCTGCTTGAGCTTTAGCCTTTGGGAATCAGGTGAATGATAGCCCATGGGCATCTATCTCAAAGAGGCTCCGGGCATCTCAGGATCTGCTTGAGCTTTAGCCTTTGGGAATCAGGTGAATGATAGCCCATGGGCATCTCGAAGATGCTCCGGGCATCTCAGGATCTGCTTGAGCTTTAGCCTTTGGGAATCAGGTGAATGATAGCCCATGGGCATCTCAAAGAGGCTCCGGGCATCTCAGGATCTGCTTGAGCTTTAGCCTTTGGGAATCAGGTGAATGATAGCCCATGGGCATCTCAAAGATGCTCCGGGCATCTCAGAGTTGCTTGTGCTTTAGCCTTTGGGAATCAGGTGTAAGATAGCACATGGGCATCTCAAAGAGGCTCCGGGCATCTCAGGATCTGCTTGTGCTTTAGCCTTTGGGAATCAGGTGAATGATAGCCCATGGGCATCTCAAAGATGCCACGGGCATCTCAGGACTTGCTTGAGCTTTAGCCTTTGGGAATCAGGTGTAAGATAGCCATGGGCATCTCAAAGATGCTCCGGGCATCTCAGAGTTGCTTGTGCTTTAGCCTTTGGGAATCAGGTGTAAGATAGCACATGGGCATCTCAAAGAGGCTCCGGGCATCTCAGGATCTGCCTGTGCTTTAGCCTTTGGGAATCAGGTGAATGATAGCCCATGGTCATCTCAAAGATGCTCCGGGCATCTCAGATTTGCTTGTGCTTTAGCCTTTGGGAATCAGATGTAGGATAGTACATGGGCATCTCAAAGATGCTCCGGGCATCTCAGATTTGCTTGTGCTTTAGCCTTTGGGAATCAGGTGCACATGGGCATCTCTGAGATGCTGTGGGCATCTCAGAATCTGCTTGAGCTTTAGCCTTTGGGAATCAGGTGCAAGATAGCAGCACACATTTCTGGGAATCAGGCCCATTGTTTCCACAAGCACCTGCACTTATAACCTTCACATGAAGCACCAGGGGAGCGATAAATTGGCCCACAGTCACCTGGAAGCAGCTGCACCTAATGAGCAAGCTGAACATCATAAATACTCATCTTAATAATTTGATGAATTTTAAAATGAAGTACTTAATTAATGACAGAGAATGGTAGATGAGGCTGGACTATGCAAATTAACTCCAAGACAAGCTCAGTCTCAGCCCAAGAGGATTTTGCCCTCCCACACCACCACAACCATCCCCGGAAAACTCTTTGCAGGTATTAAAGGACTTCCAGGCAGTCCTACCCACAGCTTTGCTCCGAGTGGAGCCACAGTTCAAAGCCGACCCTCGGTGGCCATAGGTAGAAGGGCATTTGCTCTCCAGTTCCCTTGTGCGTTGATTCAACACACCCACGCTAACAGTGATAACCAAGCAGTTTCAGAAGGCTTCAAAGTCCGACCACCCCTGGCACAAAGACACACTCACATCACTAGAACATTTCACACAAAAGGGTGCCAGACTTTATCAACCACATCCATGCTACTTACCCTCTTTGTTTCGGTCCCCATTTGGCTCTCACACAATCTAATAGTGAGTTTCCCACTAACCTTGGCAATCCCAGAATTACACTCCTGGAGGTTGTTTGGTGGGAAAAATGAAACATGCTCCTGGTCAATAAAGGGTCATCGGGAGCACATCACAAAGCCATATAACACTTTCTTATTACATAGTTTTTTCTCTGAAACTGCCCTCACGTAAATATTCCCATCTCCTTCAGACCCATCCTAATTTCTGCAATCCTGATCTATGAACAACTTAATATGGTTGTACGTGAAAATGTCGAATGTTGATATGTCCGCTTGGGAAAAAACCGAAGTGAATTTAGACACATAATACATAAATATCGAAATGGTAGCTAAATGTTGGTCTTGCATCACATAACATAACCACTGAAAACTGGAAACGAAAATAAGTATTTAAACATCAGAATTAACAGTAGAAAGGAAATGGTACGTTACATGGAGTTGCCTGCTAAACACTTCTAGACAGCGCTGCGGGGGGGGGGCACCCCATAGCTAAGAAAGCCGGGGCCAGTAACCTGCAAGGCAAAATAGGACAAATGGGGAGAGGGGCAGATCACAGGTTATCAGGTAGCAACCAGTGACACAGAGGAAGGGCAACACCTCTCCCCAGCCCTTCCCACAGACACACGGTGCCAGGGAGGATGAGGGAAACAAAGGGCCAAGACAGTACACGAGAAGGTGGCAAGCACCAAAGGCAGGAGGCAGGAAACCCCCAGGTAGGGAGCAAAAGAGCACCCTAAGGTGCGAAGTGCTGTTGGCGCCAGCCGGCCGGGGCTGGTCAGAGCCCCCACACGAGCAGACATAGCCTAAGGCTAGCCATACACAATATGAGGAGCTGCCCCAGCAGCAGGAAGGTACAATCCTGTTTGGGACTCCACACGGAACACCAAACAAGTAGTCTGCGTACGCAGAATACTTGTTTCTTTCCCAAGAAACCTCCCGCCCAAGAAAAAAGGGAAGAGAAAGAAGAGAAGAGATACAGGGCAACGAACGGCGGCCCATATTGTCGTGGGAAGAGGAAGGCGGCACGGGCTAGGGGGCACAACCCTGGACTCTGTGCCCAAAAGTGTACATTATGTATCATTATGATGATTATGATGAGTGTGTATTATTATTAGGTAATGTGCAATAAAACCACTGCCTTTTATTGTCAACACTTACTCAATTGTTGGGGTGGTTTCTGAAGAAAGCATGGGAGGCAGTTACGAACCTTTTGGCTCCACAGGTTACTGATTGCGAAATCACGTGAGAATTCGTGTGAGGGCGGCATTGCGAGGTAGTGAAAGGCTGACTCAATACAAGTTTTATTTTTCTGGTCTACTTTTGTCAGCAACTGCAGTTATTGGCTGTGTGATGAGATTCTTTGTACCACTATTTCCTATGTTGTTCATCACTTAAACTACAATACCCATTATTGTTTACAATAAGAGCAGTCCTTGGATTACTGCTGTTTTGTGGAGGCTAAACTTTGGCGGTGATGCAGGGCTGAAAGTCCTTTGAACCGCTATGCTGCTTCGCCCTCCTACTATGTAAGGGAACGCCCACACGCAGAAGTGACGCAACAGCGGTGTGCGTGAAGCCATTACACTGTGTCCCTGTTGTCTGGTGTCTGTGGCACGGCAATTGCCATTTTGGAGCCTATAGACTCTTCAGGCAATACACATGCGACTACAGCTAGTGTCAAAGACCTCTCTCCAACAGAGTTGCTGAGTATGCCTAGGCCCTTTTTTGAAATCTAGTTTATGTGGTTCCTTACAACTTGGGGAGAAAGGAGGATGAGTGAGTTAGTATACTATTTTTTTTCGACATTTTCGGTCGTACGTAATTTTAGCACAGCCGGAATTCAAACAATTATACCACACAAACTTTTATTTCTGAAATTTTAGACGGCTACCACTTAATATACCCATTGAAGGATGCAGTTTTCCCTTCTCCCCTTTTGAGTCCCCGTGTGCCTTCCCCTCATTCATCTACACATGGCTAAATATTGGTACTGGCACTTCTGTCCGATGTGCTGGCCACCCCAGATTATCATCTCTGCAAACGGGTTCATGTTTTATCAACTTTACCTGGTGAAGAAGCCTCCAGAATGTAAGGGTTCGCTTGAGCACATCTCGCGTCCACCACACAACGATCCACTATTTCTAGTACTAAATGACAATGTACTAGAATCTTCTATCAGAGAAAAGGCTTGGCGTTATGAGCAGGTTTAAGTTCCTCTTTTCTGATCAGCACACAGTCAGATCCATCAGCAAAGATCACATTGGACATTGCCACTACCACAGCCATATTCACTCCTGCTAGCCAGCATTGCCTCGCTCATGTTTTCTGCCCATTGGAATGCTACTTCCTCCTTTGCTTTTCTCAGCTATGCTCCTCCCTTCATCCAGAGACCAGACTCTTCGCCACCTTTGCGGACAAGTTTCCACGTCCTAACCCCTCTACGGTGTTCATGGATGCAGTATAACTGATTTTAACACCATATTTATAAAGCGCCATGCTTGCCAGTGAAATAGCCTCTAGGCGCCAAATAAGAGAACTACAAACAGTGCTTTAAGTGGTGAGAGAAATCGAGCGGGGTGGGGCTGTAACGAGGGGGTGTGGCCTAAATGTTGGGCCCTGTTTCATTCAATAGCCTGCTTGGCAAAGTCTTTATTTGTCAAGCAGTATATTGTATGAAAGAAAAGAAGTCCAGCCATTCCCAAATAGCACAGTGTGATATGATAGTGGCTTGTTTTAGGGAGGGCTTGTGTTTGAATCCCCAGCATGGGTCAATCAAAAATGTATTTCCTTGCCTTTTTTTTTATTTTCCCATCCTGTGGCTTCAAACCCAGTTCTACTGTGTACAAGCCAGTATCACACTGCGCTGTGCTATTCCATAGTTACTTAATTGCTTTCCAGATAAAGCCTGTTACAGTGTCAAGCAGTCTTAAAAGAAACAAAAGAAATACAGCACCTACGTAACCCCTGCATTTGTCCATTTGCCCTTATTGCCAATTATTCCTTTGCGCATGTTCCTTCGCTGCGCTTTATTTCTTTCCCAGCAATAAATTGGCATGACACAGTATTTTCTAATGGCAAACTTGGCCGCAGTTTTATTTCCATAACAACAGAATTATTGTACACATTTGTGAACTTCAGTCTGCAAGTGTGGCGCTTGCTCCGTGTCGGATCTCACTTGCTTCCCCCTATACCTTTGTATAGTAGGCCCCCAACTCCCCCGACCCTTTGTACCTGAGCCTATCCTGCCCGTGCAGGTGTCCGGGGGTGGGGAGAGTGCCGTTTCTTTTTGGGGGAAGCTGAGCCTTAGTCGTTACTACCAGATGCCCCTGCCGTTAGGCCCCCAAGAGGTGCTGGTCCGGAAGAGCGAAGACCCATTCCGGTTTCCTTCTGGCTCATCCGGAGTCTATCATTTGTGCTTGGTGGCCCAAACACTGCCACGCCACTAGGTGGGTTACCGCCCACCATGGCTCCCCTTCTTTCCTGTTTCCTTTTACAGCTCCAACGGTTTAGTACCCATGTTCCAGCCGAGGAGTTCCATCCCCCTTGCGGACAGATGTCCGCCATCCTTTAAGAAATACTCTGTGGTTTTTAAGTTGATCAGGCCATGTCTGATTTGTTGGAAGCCTCTGCCCTTGCAGAACTTTGCCATGGCACCAACCCCCTTGCGGACAGATGTCTGCCATCCTTTAAGAACTACTCTGGGGTTTTTAAGTTGCTCAGGCCATGTCTGATTTGTTGGAAGCCCCTGCCCTTGTAGAACTTTGCCATGGCACCATTGGGTTTTTCCTCGATCTTTCGACCTCTGTGTGGCTCTCGGCCACCCTCCATTCCGCCCTGGGAATCACCTCTGACCACGCGGTCTCCCTTTCGCCCGGCTGTGCTGATATCTCCTGCAAAGGGAACCTTATGTCCCTCAACAAGACCCCTCTCCCCAAGTTGGTCAAATCGTTCCCGCCCAAGTGGATTACCGGCACATCTCGTTTTTGCTGCTTACCCAGCAATTTTTTCAGCATCCCCTGTAGCTGCGCCTCTTTCAACCCTGGCACCCCGTGCCACTGAATTCAGCACTCGCCGGCCGTCAGCTCCTCCTGCTGCGGTGCCCCGCTCGCTTCTGGTATTTGCCATAAACAAATGCCCCACTACCCAACGCTGCGTTTCCTCCTCCTTTGCAATGCTGGTACCCCGGTCTGTTATACAGTTTGAAACACGCTGAAGACCATCTCTCTAATTTCATGATGTCCTCCGCCCCCGGCTGTAGCCCCCATTTTGGCCAGCTCCCTCCCTTTCTTGAACTGGAAGAGGCTCAAGGCAGAGCCGCCCCTATGTAGGAGCAATGGTGCCACTGAAGCCACCGGGCACACCCAGCTCTTTTGAGTGGCCTGAAGCATCAATGCCACTCCTTCCCCTTTTGGTCATTCTATGACCGCCGTACATAAATGGCAAACCCGTTCCCTTTTCCCTCTTTGTTCCCAGGCACCAGCTCGCTGACCATGAGCGCCCCAATAATTGCTACGGAAAAAGGCTGCTGTAAATAACACCCTCTCTGCTTCACCTTTGCATACTGTGTTCAGGCATTTGATCAACCATGCAATTTAATATCGACAGGCCGCCTCTCGTCGGGTTTCCGTACTGCTGGCTTCGCCCAACCTCTCCTGGCTATTTCCCCCTTGACCTGTACACCTTCAACATGACCCCCATCATACCTTCCAGCATCTTGCCGTCCCCAGCGCCAGGTGCCAGCCAAGAGAACCTTGTTTTACTTGGTAGCAGCTTGATGTTCTTAACGCTACACAACTCCCACAGCCCTATGACATAATCTTAAACCCCTGTTCTCTTGACCCAAGCTAGACCCCTTCCATTATTCGTGTCCCACCAATTGTCCTATACCCATGGCGTTATATTGCTCTCAATAGCGAACCCCTCTGCGCCAAGCATGGCCCGTTAATTCCTTTTCGCCGTTCTTGGAATTGAAACTGCTCATCCTTCAACTTTTATGTCCTCACCCTTTGGCGCTATGTTGTTCCACTCAAAGCGACCGCTGTGGCCAATCAATCACAATTCAAGTTACCTGCACACTAAATCAACTCTGGCCACCGTGAGAGTCAAACCCTCCAAAGATCAGTGCACTTCACCTGTCCCACAGAACTGTATTTGTAGTGAGAATAGGTGTACTCTACCCATTGTACCACTCACCTCTTCCTTTATAAAATTCCGGCCTTAATACAAACCTAATATCCTCAACCGTTTAGCAATACAGTTTTTCCTACACTCTGGCCCTGGCCAAACCCCTCAACCTTCCAACAAGCCTACCATTGATAACTGTATTCTGGCTCCGACCTAAGCCAATTGATGCGCCCCGATACCCTCCTACAACTGCAGCACCTGTCTCCTAGTCTGTTGTAAAGGCTCCCCAAGCCATACCTGATCGGGTTATGTTAATCGGCGTGCTTCTGCATCTCAATCAAAAGCCATCATGTTCACATTGGCCCTAGTGACCTTGGAACCCTCAAGAAGTCCCTGACGCGTGGCCGCCTCTCTGTTAAACATACAACCAGGGCCATGTCATGAATTAAGTGTTCCGCCTTTTAAGGTACATTTTCATCACTGGGAAACTTCAGACAATGGGCCCCAACACCTACACCATTCTCGTATGTCTGTGCTGCACATTATATTTGAAAACAACCACTGTTTTACCACTGTGTTATCACACCAAACTTCCCTTAATAACCAGTACCCCCAGAGGCCGTGCTTGCATGTTCCACGGACCACATATTCGACAGACCACGCCCCCCTGCTGCTCTACTAGCCTTGTAGTGACGCTGTTGAGCTGAAACCCATAAGGAATCCTTAGTGCAGAGCCTGCCCCTGCGTTAAAACACAACCAGGGCCATGCCATGAATACATTGTGCTTCCGTCATTACCAGGAACACTTCAGCAAATGGAAGCCCTGCACCACGCAAATCTAAAATCTATGCGCTGCATGCGAGAAATTGACACCAATAAAAACACACATGCCATCCTGTAGCCCCCCTACTCTAAGACACGATTTCACTCGCATTCCTATAACAATCCAATCACTAACCCAGCCAAAACGAAAATTCTGGATACCTGCGCTCTACCACTGAGCTCCAAACCCTGATCAATGGCCGCCGGCATTCTGTGTTCACATACAGGCCCCATACATACGAAGTCTGTGACCATTCAACTCATTACTTTCCCAGTTGTAGGGGAAACTCTTTATATTCCAGTGCCTTGTCATTCTGTCATACTCCACCATCATATCCAGGAACCCTGCCTGTCATTATTGGCACCTTGTAAAGCCGCCCCGGCACAAAAGGTTCACACAAAATGGTTACCGTAACCTGTCCCAAACTTGACAAAACCTGGCCTTTCAGGCGTGCTTGCGGTGCGCAACCACATTCCCCTTCCGAAAGCCTAAAAACCAGTCCTTTGTGCTCTTTGCGCTTACACCCTTACCTTGCGGCTGGCGGGATATTTGCTAAATACCTCCTCGTATCCCCGGCCCTCTGCCTTCTGAAACTAGCCACTCGCCTGTGTGCGGGTCTTGCGCCCAGCCCCCAGCTGCTGCCCCATGCTTCCACCCATGCTCTGGTACCGTTGGCCAAGGTGGCTTTCTTGTATAAATAAGCGCGTTATAATTGACATGACCTCCTGCAGTACAGAGTCCCTGAAACTCGCGTTATAGGCGCCTTAAAAACGGCCTGACCTCTGGCTTCTCAGTGCAGCTGAAATACTTATGTATATGCGCATTATAAACAATTGATATGCTCTCTGGCTTCGTCCCGGATAAATGAAGCACTTTGTGTACGCGAGTTGTAAAAAAAAGCCTTGTTGCATTGTATACATCCATTTGTTGGTTCCGGCTGCGTGTTACCATTCGCTGCCCCGCTTGTACTGCATTAAAATGTTGCCCACGAAACTGGTGTGCCGAGCCCGCCTTGTATTGCCCTGCGTGCAACCTTGGGCCCACCTTACAATGCTCCCCCGGGTTATTGCGCCTTTGTTACAAAACGTGTGCCCCCGCCGCGCGTCCTCACTGTCGTCTTCTCTTCCTGACCCACTAACCATTGTTATGCTTTGCGCTTTAAATGCCATTTCACTCACCGTGTGCCTAGTCGCGCTATACCACTTTATGACTTACAATGAAAACCCTTGCGCATACCCACGTTCAATTGCCGCCCCATAGTGCGGGTATGGAGCCCGCCCAGGGCTTATGGTTGCCCACCTCAGTTTGATATCTTGATCTAATCTACCCAGGATGAGGCCATCTCTGTATTCCCATGGCATGATTGCGAGCAACCCAAACCCCTACTTCCGACCCTGTGTGCTGTGCAGGGCTTAGACGCTTCATCCGTCCTCCAGTTGCGCCCCTCTTATGCAGTGCTATTATGGCATCGCATGGAAAAGGTCCACCACTTAGCCACGCCAAAGCCCCACCTGCATTGGGACTTACTATGGGTACTCAGCACCGGATTAATTACCTTACCCTTTCTTCTGTACCTGCTCACTTTAAAGCCAAGAAAGCAGTGCACTGCCACAGCAGCCTGTCTACCCTTCCGTGCTACGCAAAGCAGATGTAGTGGTAAAAGAAACATGTCAGCCCTGCCCCGTGAACATTCTCAGCTTATTCTGCCCTAGAAAATGAACTGAAGCGTGCTTCAAATCGAGGCGATAAAGCATTGCCCTTTGTATTTGCTGAACCCTTTCCCCGCAGCCCGTTTCAAATGACCCCAACGTGATTTGCCCAAGATCACACCATTCTGGCCACGAGGGAATGCTGAGATCGTAATCCCAGTTTGTTGACTCCAAAGTAATCACTTTCGTCTAGAACATGAAAAGATAAAGGAACTGGAGTTCCTGGGCGGGTGAGCTCACACCAGAGCGCCGAATATCTCTAAGCCGCCCCTTACTTTGCACTGACAACGTTGAACCACATAGTTCCAATTCACCCATCATGCCGACCACTCCCCATTAATAATAAACGGCAGAAACCTTCAATATGTAACTTGCAGACAATTGGACAATACATCCGCATTGTGTTCGCCTGTAAACTTGCATTCACTTGGGGAGCCCACGGGAACTGCAATCTGTGCATGTAGACGGGGCTCTGGGGCCGCTCCGCGCCTCTCTATTAAACCACTTGCTATTCTTGAAAACCCCTGCAAGAACGGTTTGCAACACACTGAGGAATTTGTCAAACCTTAGGTAATAATTAACGCTGCTATACCTAAGCCCCCGTCACGCCTGCCCCTGATGCTGGTTCAACCAACTAGAGAGAGCCCAATACCCTATACATTTCAGCCAAAACATCCACTTCCTCAGATATTCACCTCGTTTTTAGTTCGCCTGCGAAACCCGACGCTCTCTCCGTACTGGCACTAACGCCTTCAACGCTGGAACGCCTCATCGCCGGGACCCTTCCCCAACTGGAACTCGCCACGAACCAGAGCTCCCCAGCTTCACGAACCAAGGAACAGGAACGAGACGAAAAACTAAGTCCTCTGTTGGTAGGCGGGCGTCCCACCTGAAAACGAAATCCTTCCTCTGGCATGGCGGTCCCACTGCAGGAGCGAGATGTTTCTGCTGTCGGACCCCGCTGATTATAAAGAGGCTCTCTCCGCCCCTTTCCTTTGTTTTGCCCTTCGCGAGCTTTTGGGTTGTTTGGCACAGTTCCGCCCACTGCCCTCCCCTTTCCCAGGGGGAGGGTAACAAGTTGTAGGAGGACAGGACCCTGCAGCGGTTATCATGCTGCCTCCTCCATTTTTCTTCGGGTCTTTCCCGTCGTCAGCGACAAAATGGCACTGTGCTCTTTCGCAGGTGCTGGAATCTTTTTTGTTTCGTTCAAAACACTGTTTGAAACATGATACCTGTCACGTCAAGCAGTCTATTAAATAAAACAAAAGAGATTGCAGCAGCTGTGAGGCCCTGGCTCGACCAGAGTTTGGGAGACTGCCCGGCAAGCCCCAGCCACACTACCCTGACTACGATTAAAGTTAGGAGCACAATCTCCTTGGTTCACTCAGCAGCACACCAGTGTGCTGTTTAGCTGTAGTTTCTCCGACGGATTGGCAGTACGAAGGTTTCCATTGGGGCGGGCCAGCCCCTCGCAGTCTGAATCCTTTAGTAAGTGAATTATGAATTATTTAAACATAGCGAGAACAAATACACATAATCCACTACCATACATGCAGTCGTACCCACGAATCTAAAAAGACAGCCTTTCAGAGCGCAGTCGAGGTATCAGCTCAAGCGGCACAGTCTATTTTGCAAGGGTCAGCGCATGTCTAACAACCACGAAAAAGCACACCACTGCATATGTCAGCAATGCATACTGCAGACGATGATCTGAGGCCAGCACTGACAGAGACCGCCATTGTCAAAAAGAAACAAACGCCAGGGTTGTGGTTATTTACATTACAATCCAACGTGCATGGTGTCGAGGGGCACCAGTTGGCATCGCTGATGCCACTGTGAGGTCGGACACCCCTGGAATGAATCCACCTCTATTGCCTCATCTCCCAAAGGCCCGCCCACCCGTATACACTGGACCAGTGTAAAAAGGCGTGCCTGCCAGCTGCGACCGCCGGTGCTAAGTGATGCTTCTGCAGCTCTGCGCCCCTGAGCCCATCACTGCCGCCTCGGGTGCTGTCCAGGTGCTGAACCCGCCCCTTCTCGGCTGCCTACCTTCTGGGAGGTGAAGGACTGGGTCCAGTGGTACAGCATGAGCTTGTTACAGGGGGCCACCAGGGCCTCCCTGCTCTCCATCTGCTGCCCGCCGCCGCCCTCGGGTTCCATCCCGGTAGCCCTCTGCTCGCCTTCCATCTCAAGAAACCCTTGTCCTGCGCTGTCGCTGGACTGCGCAGAGCCAGGCCCGCCGCACAGCATGCTGGGGAATGAAGTTTTTCATTTCAGCAGCCTGTCATTCCCACCAATTCTGTATAGTGCATATGGATTGACGGAGCCAGCTGCTGCTAAATTACACTCACCTTTCTGTAATGCATTTATTTAAATGAACTACCACAAAAGAGATGCCCACATATTTATAAATTACAATGTAATAAGAGTGTAGCATAATTATATTTTGATTGAATGCAGTAATTTCCCCCACAGTACAGGCTGCATGGCTTGTGCTGTGAACTCTGCACATTTGCATTAATAGGAGGAAACAGCAAACGTTGAAAACAACCGTTTTAATGTGTGTCTGCATTGCACCTTAACATGTGTGCATCATCTCTAGAGAGACAAGCGGTGCTGAGGTGGACTTTCATTGCCGCGCCAAGATGAGTGCAAAACGGGTTCTTTTAAATGGGCAGCCCTTCAATCTAAACGTTACTTTGTGGCACATAAGTGAACTCTTTCATAAAGCAAACCCGACAGCGCACCTGTCCACCCAAACCTTCATGGATGCCGGCAGCGTTTGCAGTGGGACACCGTGATAAATTGCCCCACACCGCCCTCTCCCACAGACGATCGTAAATCACTCCACTCCCTCTGGGCCCCTTTCCAACTGCTCAGGCTTTGGAGACCACAACTGAGAGATATTATGGTTTTACAGAGGGTGAGAACCGATGGCTCTTCATGTGCTGTATTTCACATTTCTCGCCTTTTTTTTTGGCTGGGTTTGTTCTCCTTTTCATTTCACCATTAGGCGCATTTGAACATTTTTATGGAGATCACTTTGGTTTCACACTCAACAATCTGCCTGCCCAAATTATTTCAGTTGTGAATTGGAACATGTTGCTCTTTCCTGCCCGTCTTTGCAACCCTCTCACACCGTTGCCTCTTGTGGGGCAAGGAACAGACAGAGAAACAAACTATGGCTTTCTGAAAAGTCGGAAAGTTGGCATCTTTAGGCTTGCATTTTCAAAATGTGCTCGTAGACGGCGCATCCAAGTACTGCATTAACAGGCGCTGCTTGTATGACATTCAAAACTCAAAAGTACACTTTTTGTCGACATTTTCAGGTTGAAAGTTTGGAGTTGGCCCGCAAGGATTCAAACACGTAATCTATAGGTTACATGCAGCGTTCCGATACCCTTGACTGAATTTACTAAAACTGGAACCACCTGTCTGTGGGAGACATATTAGCCCTTTTTAGCTATCGTACTGGGGATGGAACATGTATCCCGCAAGCTATACACTCAGTGCCGCAGCATGGCAGCACATAATCCTCTGAATCCTCCCAATGGCATTGCAACCTGCAACCTAGATACACATCGCTGCATTACACCCATATATAGCCCTTGGGATTCTTACCTCACTGACATTCAAACCTGAGACCTGCCAGGACAGACATCTCTTGTGCAAGTACATTAACCCAACAAGCTGTCTTATTGAAATCAGAACCTGTGACCTGCAGACCAGATTGGAAGCAGCACGTGCTCAGCCCTGTACTCTATTTTACCAACTTATCTACGGCACTTTTCCATTCACAACACAGTATGGCAATTTTATTGGGCATCTTTGGTAAAGCAGGCATGATAAGTGCTATTACAAATCAAAGCTGCCATTTTTATGCAACCAGTCTAGCCATTTCTTATTGCGGTATGACATTTTGTTTGGGCATCCTTGATAAAGCAAGTAGGATAAGTGTTAATATGCAGCTCGACTGGCATTTTAGTGCAGCCAGGTTGGACATATTTTCATACTGTGGCAGGGCATTTTTAATGGTAAACCCAACTGGAGTATACTGCCATATACTGGCAGAACAAACATGGACATGTTTTCTTATAGTATCATTACTGGCATTATGCACAAAGCAAACATGAGTATGTATGGGAATAATAGGGTATAATGGTGCAGTCAGTATGGAAATGTACGGGCACAGCCAGTGTGAAAATGTTTTATACTGGCACATATTGTGCGAAAAGGCATCATGAAAATGTGTTGGAGAAATCCTCCTGTGCACTGTTAGTGACTTGCATCTATTGGATGTTTTCATGAGAAACCCTATAAAAACTATTGCAAACAGTGGGGCTTTTTACCCAATTTTCTAAAAAGTGTGTTCTAAAGTGTACCATTTTAACCCATTATTTAAAAAAATTGCTGGGGGAAACCCCACTGAACCTTCCTTGATTGGTTCTGGCACCCTCGCTACGCTCTTCCGCTATGCCACATCGGAGAGAAATATTTACACCCCCAGTTAAAAAATTCCCTAGCTGCCACTTGTGCTACGTATTGGGGAGCAGCCCCATTAAGCATTTGTCATGTGTGGAATGGGTAGCCAGCCAATGGACTGCGATGCTACTAAGAGGTGCTCTGATTTTGTTTATTAAAAAAATAGTTAAGATGACTCGTTTTTTGGACAGCATGCAATTTGGACATTAAATCATTACAGATGCCGAAACAGTTCCTTCCTCCAAGGGTGGAACCCGTTCGCTCTCTTCTATGGCACCAGAATGGTGTCACATGACACCACAGTGGTGCGCCCTGCCCGCTGATTTGACCCCAAACTCCCTTTCCCTCTCTTAACTGCCTCAGCTTGGTAATGCTGAGGATACCACCACCATCACTGCCACTGGCCCAAGTCACGCATAGAACTGGCTTCCAAGGCGTCGGAGGGGGATTAAAGGGAGCAGCACGTACACAGAAGTGTGTACTTTTCGGGTCAGGTCAGAGGTTGAGGTGGAGGACAATCAAGAGACCAGCAGAAAGAAGGAGGGAGCAGCGGCTTATGGAGGAGATTCCTGGCGCAGGTGCATTGTTTTAGGAATGGAAGGGGTTCTGCAGTGTGAGTGTGGCGTTTGTGTGACAAGTGAGTAGAGAGTTTAGTGTAAGGAATGAATGTGAATTGAATGGTACAGGAGGAAAGGAGGGTGTTTGAGTAGTAGGTGGGAGGAGAATAGTAGTGGGAGGGGGAAGGTAATAGCGGTGGGAGGAGAGTAGTACTGGTAGGCGGAGAGTAGCAGCAGAAAGGAGTAGTAGTAGAGTGGAGTGGGAAGAGAAGTAACATCAAAGGGTGGAGGCAGATCAGGGGGAGTGAATCGTTGAAGGGAGTGCGGAAAGGAGGAGGAGAGAGTAGGAGCCAGCCAGAGTAGAAAGGGAAAGGTGACAGCGAATGTGGAAGGATAGCCTGTATCAAAACAGAGTAAGTGCAATGCACAAACCCAATTTACCATTAGAACACTAACCCCTGGATAGAGTAGGGACAGTTATGAAATCCTTGGGTGCTGGGGGGGCTAGATAGCCAGCGTCTTAGAGTTCCATTTGTTGCATAAAACAGTAGGGGGTCAACATTCACTAGCACTAACAAGGAGTTATGGATAGTGGTTGAAGTGGGCGGGAGTGGTCGGAAGCGGTGCTCCTCTACTTCTTTTAATTAAGTTTTACCGTTCCTATAATTTTATTTTAAAAAGAAACCGTTCCGGAACGGTTTAGTTTTAAAATAGAAGTGTAGGAAGAGGTTGGAACTTTCACTTTCAGTGCACTGCACAGGGCGTTTCCTTAAAGAGCAGGCACATGTGTTTTGGGGTTTTTATTGTGCATGGGAGGGGGCACGGCGATGGGGTCTGTGGAGGGTGGTGCAGGCCAGTGGGGAACATAGTTCCACTACTTTTCGTACACTTCGACCACTGGTTATGGATGCCTGGGTTAGGGCAGGGGCAGATGTGAGAGAGAGTGGGATGACCCTAGGCCCAACAAAGAAAAATAAGACCCCTGAACTGTTTGTATGACTCAGAGCGATTTTCTGTGCCATCTATGACATAGATAACATATTTGGAGTGGCAATATAGAACATTTACTGGTCTATGTAGATTATCACACTGCCAATGAATTGAAAATGCAGTTCATTTTAGCATGAAGTCAAACGAACGTAGTGTTTGTTGCTGTGGAGTTTTATGTACTAAAAAATAAACTGGAAACCAAGGTAGATGGCAAATCAACTTCAGTAAATGCAATCCTGCACACCGTCAGCAATCGACAGTACAGTACTGTGGACCGCGACAGTAAAGGCGATTTTATTCGCTGCAAGAGAAATTGAAGCATCAATTGTGTTTTGAGCAAGAGACGCGACAGGTAATTTCCAGATCCAAAAAAGGCGTTTACCCTAATGAGAATTTAATTATTCAACATCTCTAAAAAAAATATCGCTTTCCCCTAAAAAAAAGAACATCAGAACCAATGTATGAAAAAACAAGTGTGCTTTCTCACCGAAGGAACTAGTGATGCAAAACACGTATATGCTTTGTTATTGAAAATGTTCACTAGAAAGATGGGACCCAGCCTTATCCGATTATGCCATGCAGATCAAGGATAATTTGCATACAGGAAAACGCTCTTTGCAATACATGTTGTCCAATTAATCTTCCTGAAATCAAATTAGAAAGAGAAATATGGCTACCTTCAGTGCTAAATTCGAGGCATAAATGCAGCCGGTGTCCTATCTGCCAAAATCAACGAAATTAATTTCATATTAAAGCATCCAAATGCTAGGAAGTCAAATAATAAAAATGTGATTTATTTCCTCTTATGTGTATGTAAAAAGTACCATCACGCTACTTACAGAACAAACCACAGAACCACTGAGTGGTTTTCAAGGACTCGAGGACACGCGCCTGGAGGAGATAGCATTTCTTGGTATATAAACATCGCCCCACATGATGGTGTAGCAGGATTTTGAATCTATTTTATGGTAGAGCCATTAGATCAAGAATCTATGGGGAATTGTTGAGCAATTAAATCTGGTCACAGAAAAGAACATGTTCTTTGAACATTTTGTTAAGGAATCTTGGCAGTTCAAACTATATATGAACATTTACACAGTATTGTAATAACTTATTAGAGTACTGACTTTGATTTAGAAATATTGATCTATAATTCTATTTACTTTCAAGACTAGATGTGTTTTAATGCGGTGTTAATGTGTTTATTTCCTTTGCGCTTTAATCACAACTACTAATATTGGGTTGTTCCTTTACAATGTTTATTTCAATCAGTATCAGTTGAACTGCAAAAAAATGTTTTTGGTCTCATTGCTTTGCATTACATTGACAAGGGAGTAGATAAGCCACCATTTTGAGTTCTTTTTTTTGGATTGCAATGCCACATCACAACAAATACGGGGTTTTGGGTGTTAAGTTGTGGGTCTACTAGCGGCATTGTGGAGCAGTTGCGCAAGATGGCGGTTTGCTCCTAGTCTTCATTCTTTGCTGGCACGTCTCTTTTGAAGAACCGACACAACACACTCAGACTGTTGGAGACTTGAGGGTCGAAGACAGTGCGTGCGGCACTGATCTGCTGAAGATCGAATACAATGGTGGTGTGATTGCAGAGATATTGCCTGGAGTCGGGGGCCTCAACTTCCGGATCAGCTGCACCAGTGTGTGCACACCTGACTGGGCCAATCGATGGGATCACAGAGCCTGGCTCCCTCTGAGGCTTCTCACCCACACCACATTGGCAGCCCCACAGGGTATTCATCTATGGCAGAAGGGCGTCATTGGGGTGGTGTGAGAGCCTAGGACCTTCTGTGGTGGGTGCTGCATCTGCCGGGTCAGCCTGGCCGGCATGTGCTCCCTCAGCAGGGTGAACCACACAGGTGTAGTGTTCAGCTCATCCCCACTGCCTTTATCCTCTGACTGTGGCAACAATCTGTGGGGATGTGAACAGGCAGGGGACGGACCTTTTCGGTGCAGTGGATGAGGCTGGCGTTGCACTGCTGATCGCTGCAGTGAGGGCATGTGCTACCCAGTGAGTGAGGGACTGTGCACTCGCCACAGAGATTGGAGTGGGCCTAAATTGTGCTGAGACTGCATAGTGTTTGGAGAAACATTGGAGATAGCAGGGTTAACGTGGCAAAAGGTGCAGGGAAAAAAGTGGGCTGTATGGATCGCTTTGCTAAGGTGACCCCTAAAGGCGACAATTTAGCTACCCATGGTGGCTTCAGACAAATTGACCAGCAGCCTCAGTCTACAATAGATCACCATAATCTGCAGAAAATACTGGACTCAATGCAAAAAGCGTTTGCATCAGTGTAGTACAAACTGGATGATATTACTATCACCACCATCTGCACCCAGTTGGAAAAACAAACCCAGAGGATAAATGAGACCGAAGGCGGAATTAGCACAGCGGAGGACACAATTCATGGGCTGCAAACCACTATCACTACACTGGTCAGCGACATGAAGGATGTAAAGGCGAAATGCAAAGACTTAGAGTTGAGGTCCCGCAGAAACAACATCCATATCATCAGGGTACCTGACGAAGCACTACGTGGCAACATGGAACAAGCAGTGAAGGGGCTACTTAGGAAGCTGCTGGGTAATCCTATTTTGCCACATTTTACTATCGAAAGAGTGTATTGGGCACTGTCTGCGAAGCCTAAACCAGGTGACTATCTGTGCCTGATCATAGCATGTGTTCTGAACTATAAAGACAGAGTCCTGCTTCTAAAATATGCCAGGGTGGGGAAGGAATTGAGTCTGAAATCACACACTATTCATCTCTACCCAGATTTTTCCACAGCAGTTCAGCAGGAACGATGGTCATTTACGGGAGAAACCTTTGAAAGAAAGGAAAATTCAGTATGCAATGCTGTTTCCCGCAAGGATGAGATTCCAACATGAGAACAAAACACAGTGCCTGATGAGGCGATCACATTTATTGAATCCAAGATCCCTGTTCTGTGTGATCCTCCCTCTGGAACCTGCTTCTCTGGGTAGTTGTTGAGAGACTGTGTAAACAGATTTTATTTAGCTCAGAATACATGTTGTCTGTAACGAAAAATTGTATATGCTTGGTTATTAGATCCTTTTCATCATATGTATAAAGCACAGTAGCAGTTAGCCCTATGCTATTGCAAAAGTTTATTTTGAGGATTGGTTTTTGGGGCAGGGTACCATACACTGCTGTACTTGGGAGGGCTGTGAGGGTGGGGTAGGGAGATTGGTTGGGGTGAACATAGGAAAATGCACTCAGTGTTGCAGGATGCAGATGAGGAGTGGAAGCTTCAGACTTTAGTTGTCTATATTTGTGATCCATCGTGCAGTCACATGAGCGGGAATGCAGTATTATGCTCTTAAACTGGAATGTTCGGAGATTGTGTAATCCTATAAAGGCTCACAAAATTGTAACCTATGTGAACAGACATGGAGCCAAAGTATTGTTTTTACAGGAGACTCATATACAGCAGCAACAAGATAAGGTATTTACACAGAGCTGGGGTGGCCACCTCTAGTATACATCCTACTCGAGTCGAGCTAGCGGAGGTAATGACACTTATTCATCACCCTTTACAGTTTGTTCCTATGGGCTCTATCATTGATGAGGATGGTCGCTATTGTGAAAACGTATTTGCCATAATACTGCCTGATAGTAAATTTTGGCCTAAGCACATTCACATTGCACTGTCATATCACAATGAATGAACCTGCAATAAGCTGACTACACTGCCATTTTGTTTTATCCGCCATCTTGATCGCTTCCTGCTTTTTAATCCACGCTCAGATTTTCTGTTTTTCAGCCTTAACACAGCAAGAGGCTGCTGTGTGAACTTTAGTCTACTTTACGGTACTTTATGATGCTGACATAGACAGGAATGTTGAAGCTGCTAAAGTGCATTGTTTGTCCTACACTGAAAGGCCTTGAAGCTCAGCAGGGGCCCTGCTAATCAGTAATTTAGGAGTCATCCTGTCCCAAACGTGCCTTCTCCATGCAAACAGTAAACTGAGATAGTCGGCAGCTGTATGTGCTCCTCCGCAGAAACCCTTACTTTCTCTGCATTAAGAATTGATTAGCCGTAAGCCTTTGAACAACAGTAGATAACATATGCCAGTAGAACAAGGAACGTTACTTTGTACCTTGTACTAAAAAAATATTATATGTCGGCTCCACATACAAGTTCACCCCGATCCCAGACCATAAATTGTCTGAGGGAAAACAGCAAAATATGGAGTAATGATGTTTTTGTATAAATCAGTCACATAAGCAGGTCATGAACCCTAGGCCATACATTACATGAAGGGGTTTGAACAATGTCATCTGGAGCTGTGGAAAAACCATATAAATATGTGTACTTGTTTGCTCTCTCTCGTCTCACGGTGTCTGCTTGCACACATTATGGGGTGTTGAGAACCGAGCAGCTACTTGTCTTTAATAAATGCATTTGTAACTTTTGACCTCGTGACTGGTGTATTTCTATTATGTGGTGGTAAGCCTTAATTTAATCTTTCAGATGGCACCTGAATAGGGACCCTCAGGATTGATGACACATCGCTTGGACAAAGAAGAGGCCACTGGACCGGGATCGGAGAGTGACGGGCACCCTGCAAAGTGAGGCACGATTCCTCCACAGTACTGCACGCCTGATCCCTGGACGTTGGGCAGCATTTGGAGGGCATCACGACGAGGGTCCCGGTATCGACGCTTGTTTGACGAAAGCACCAGCCATGACGACTGATGTCAATTTTTTGGTTGAAATCAGGTGAGTCGTGCCCGATTCCTAAAAGTCCTGATATTTGTTTGGTAGTAAGTATTATGCTTGCAAATACAAACGTAGCCAGGTAAAACAGTGATTTTTGATATGCCTGGGAAATTGTCATCCTGCTTTGCAAGATTTTTTCACCACGGAAGACAATCTTTGGAAAATATCCAGCTGGCGCCACTCGAAGTGTCACCGGCATATGAGATGTGCTGTAAATACGAGCTAGGAGCTATTGTATTTAATAATATATGGCACAGACAAACCAGACATGTCCCCGAACTTCAGTGGCCAGATTTTGGCAGTTTTGAAGTTGCCCGCTTAGAACATTTGAACTCTGTATTGTTGCAGAAAAAGGCTAGGCCTGCAACATTTGATGCCGTTAGAGACTGGAGGAAGGAAGCTATGCAGCGACTTAAAAGTAGAGAGAAGCATGCACGTAGACACATGACAAATGCTGAGAAAGCATTGTTGCATGATCAACAGAGACAGTCAGAATACATTCGAGGTTTGGATAGGGCGTTCCAACCAGATGTGCAAAAGATGTATCTGTCCAAGGATTTGCATGCATCAGATGAGTTAATTAATAAACTGTTGAATGAGTGCAGAACTAATTCAGGCACTGACCCAACTGCACTGCCTCCTTATGTGCCTCCTCCCGCTCTTGTTCCTCCTCCCGCACTTACACCCGTGCCAGCAGCTGCCGTTCCCATAGTTCCATCTGCACTGGCAGCGTCATTTCCACCGCCGCCTACTGAATGTGATTTGTATGAACTCTCTTTGCCAGGTGGTTCTGCTCCACCTATTGTGGTTGGCGGGCGGGAGCTGATTCAGGAATAGTGACTCATAGTACGATAACTAAAGAAAAAATGAAAGAACTGCATACGTGGGATGAGACATACATAGAAGGGGGAGATGAATCAGCCGCTTTAACTGCAATGTCTGATCACAGGGGTATACCTGAGCAGAAGGTATTGATATAACGGATGGGAGCGATCTTGCTGAAATATGGAGTGATATGACAGACACAAATGTCCCACATGGGTTGCAGGATTTGAATTTCCTTGCCCGCTAAAGGGACTCTGCAGTGAAAATATGTGAGCATGTAGCACAAGTATTTGTGTTTAAAAGAGAGCTTGATCGTTTGCATAAAGATGAAATGGATAAAAAATGGAGGTCAGGCTTCATATGTGTAGAAGCGATTTCTTCCTCCATTGAAACCGATGATTGAAGAAATGCACATTTGCACAAGAGACGCTCTTAGATGGAGTTCTGATGTTTCAATTTCTCCCATTGAAGTGCATGACACGTTTAGTCAGTATACTCCGGAAATGCAAAGGAAAGTGTTACAGATGATGGTTGAGTATTTACAGGATGAATGTATGAAGCGAAAGATATGTTGTCCCGCCAATCTGATGGTTATTTATAAAAGAGCATTTTCACCCGATACTGCATTGACTTCTTTGTCACTTGATTTGGCCTTACTGATTAATAGAGGTTCCAATTTGCCTTCTTTGCAATTGCCAATGTTAGGAGGTTCCTCCAACATTTGTTCATAAAGTAGAGATTCCTGCTGACGCAGGGGCAGGAACAGGTGCCTCCACTATTCCAGCACATTATATCTCACAGTTTGTCCATGTCCCGTTTTCTAGACAGGAAGTGAATGCCATTAAGTAATCAGTTCCCGGTATTAGGAAGAATACAGCAGGATTTTACAAAGAAATAGAATCTGTCTTTCGTTCATCAGTTTTTACATTGGGTGATATTGATTTGTTGTTTCCCGTGATGCTTCCTGCTGACTTATGTAAGAAAATCAGAACTTAGACGATCAGGCAGGGATGGGTGATAAATGGGATGCCTTGGTACGAGCGGATGGGGAAAGGAAAGCCGGCTAGAAACCTCCACAGGTGATACTGATGTTGCCAAATAACATAGTAACTAAATTAAAGACTCTGGTAGCTGAAAAGATAATTATATGTGATAAGCTTACAGCCTGCTTGCAAGGGAAGTCAGAGAGTGCAACAGAATATGTTAACAGATTTGAGCAAGTATTTTTGGATTTTAGTGGTCAAGATTTAAGCACGGAGCCAGGAAAGAGGTTGTTTGTTGACAAGTTTGTGCTTGGATTTTCGCCTGAAATACAATCACAGATTATGACTTCTGAGAGTGCATGGCATGCGAAATCACAATCTGAAGTGTTACACATGGCCCAGTATTATGAAAATAGGGTTCATACGGAGAAAGAGAAAATGGAAAAGAAGAAGGGTGATTTGAAGACTAGAGTGTTATTACAGCAAATAGCAAGAGGAGCGAGAGGTGGGAATACACAGTCTAGAGGTCAATTTACACCACAGGGTGGTGCACCACTGGGTCCTGTACACATAAACCAATGTGCATATTGTAGACAGGAAGGTCATTGGCGAGCACAGTGCCCGCTCCTTCAGCAGAGATCAAATGGCATGTATGGCACCATGAGTAGACGATCTAGAGGCCGTCCAGGGATGGGGGGCCTGGTAGAAATCAGTTTGCACAGAACCAACAGGCACCACCACAAGATAATCAAGGGGGGCAGCAACAGAATGTTAATGGTGCCAATGTTTTTGATAACCCTTCAAATGCTTATTACTCTGAAGATTTTAAGTCTGACAACATACTGTTCCGCTAGGACAGCCCGAAGCAGGGTCTGGAATTGATGCCTATTCCCGTCGATCAGAAAGGGCCCTACATTGAAATTAAGGTGGGGAATAGGGAGCATGTCTTTATAATAGATACAGGGGCACAGAACTGTTCTATTGATCATCCGCGGGTTCCAGATATTCCACTGTCAGGGCAGAGCAACATTTCTGTAGGGTTCTCTGGTACGCCAGTAGTTAGTCCGGTCTCTCGGCTGGTACCAATTTCACTAGGACCATTCACCGATTCTTGTCCATTTCTATTCACAACAAATTGTGGTGAAAACCTTTTTTTTTAAAAATAATTTTTATTGATTTTATTCCAACAAACAATACAAACCAAACATGCGGTGTACATAATAACATCTTAAGCATACTTTTCCTTCATCATGTCCACCGCTCCTCCCTTTCCCTCCCCCCTTTCGAACCTACTCCATATCGTGTTCTGTTTCTTAATGCCTTTTTCCGCTAGCTTGTGCGCCACTTCACCCCAAAAACGCTCAATGACTGGGCATGACCAGAACATATGCACCATTCCGGCATTTTCTTCATCACATTTGGGACATGCCTGTCATCTTGCATCTTTGAATTTAGCTATTCTCTGGAGTGTCATATACGCCCTATGTGTAATATATAATTGCATCTGTTGTAATCTCGCGTTCCTTGACACCTTTTTGTGATACCCTTGGGCCCGCTCCCACAACTCATCACTCATTGGGGCTCCCACTTCCTCCTCCCAATCCCGTCTCAGTTGTATCACTTCCTTCCCCACTCTGGACATCATCATCTCATATATTCTGGATGTCTCATGTCACCCCTCTGCTATGTTGTATATTGTATCTATGGTGGCGTCTGGTTCTTCTCCCAGTACTACCTCAGACCATGTCCCCTTGATTCTCCGCACCATTCTATGATATGTGATATACTGGCTTGTGTGTAACCCGGTCTCCTCCCCCAACACCTCAAAGTCTATTATAGTTCCCTCTTGCCATATGTCACCCATTGTTGCTATTCCTACCGGCTCCCAGTGTTTCCTGATCATCATCCCTAGTTGCTTTTCTCTACCCACCAGCGCCACTAACGGTACCTGCGGGGAACACGGAAACGGGTTCTCCATCAACTGGCAGGCCCTGCGCCACATCTTCCATCCAAGTATCTCATCTTTGGGTGCCGTTCCATCTCTGCCCTGGGCAACCATACCACCTCTTTTAAGTGGTATGGAGCACAGTCCTGTCGAAACAACCTGGACTCAGTGGACGTCTCATCCGAGAGCCATTTGGCTACATATGGCAGCTGTCTTGCTATGTAATAAATTTCATAATTTGGCAGTTTAATACCCCTTTCTCATGTGAGTTTTGTAACTTCCAAAGGGCCACTCTATTTCTTGTTCCATGGATCTCTTTGACTCCTCCGGAGTCTTTATTAACATCTATCTAAATGGTACTGTCATGGTGCAAGGCCCTCAGACCAACCTCCTCCTCTTTGATAGGCAGTTCCCTCGCCTCATCAACTTCCTCTCATCTCCAGCTGTCCCCTACTCTCTTCCTCTGGCTACTCCTCCGCCTCCTCCTTTGCACCATCTCAAGCTCCTTCCACTCCTCCGCAGGGTGTACCTGTCATGATGCCTACCCCCGGAGCACCAGGCCAGGCCCAGCACCCCCGGGAGCAGGCATCACGCCCCGGGTAAAAGCCCAGTGGCCCTTTTTTAGGGGCTCTTTGGACTCTGTCCTGGCGCCGTTGGCGCCAGGCTCATGTTGGACATCAGTCCTGGCGCCATAGGCGCCAGGCTCATAAGGGGAAGTGTTTGGTGCACTTACCTGAAGCAGACCATGCTGCATACTCACCTGATGCAGACCATGCTGCATGAAGAACCAAGCCAAATGAGGCTTAGGAGGGACTATTTTTCTGAAGGAACTATTTTGTTACTTGGGTGGGGCTGTGGAAGAATACTCACCTGGAACATCTTCCAAGGCTATTTAAGCCACGCCCGGACAGCCACACGTGCTTCGCGTTGTCCTGCATCCCAGCAGCTGAACGCTCACTGTGTCAGCTCCTGCACCTGGACTCCAGCCACGCCCGCCTCGAACCTGGAACACCTGTAAGGAAAGAGAGAAGAGAAAGGTGAAAACCAAGAACTTATTCAACCTTCTTACCTGCATCCGGAATCTTCACGCCAGCATTCCTGAAGGAAGACTTCCATTTAAAAGCACCGCATTGCTCGCTGCAGCGCCGTGCTTCACTCACCTGTTCCTGAGACGCCGCCCGGCTCCATCGCGGCTCTCAGCACCGGTCGCCACATCCCTGCACCTAGGGGAGAGAAGAAGAGACAAAAGGTGAGCAAGGGAACACAAGAGGGAAGCCGAATTTTCAGCCATATTACTTACCGGCTTTTCTTGGTGAACCATTCCACATCTCGGGTCGGCGCCGCATCTTTGGCAGGTACCGCACCCCGGCCCCTATGGGGAAAGGACAAAAGACATTACTGGGGAATTATAAAGACATTTAGAGGGGTGGCCCTCAGCACTAACTCACCTGATTTTACCACCGGCAATTTAACCCCTCAACGCATCGCCTTCGTTCTGCACCTGAAATAAAGGACAGATCACAGGTTAGGAAAAAACAACATAAAAGGAGGCTCACACTTGAACTTTTGCATCTTCATACTTACGGCGTATCGCTCAGAAAAGTCAAGTGGATTTGCCAGCGCCATTCTGAAAACCAGTGAAGTAACTGGACGAACGCGCGCCCCTGCACCAGAAGCAGGATGGAGAGTTCATCCTTCCAAACCATAAGGTGAGCTTAAACCGGGGGTTTTGGAGGAAGTCAGAGAAGAACAAAGGGAGAAAGGGGGGAGCAAGCACACTATTCAGCAGACAGTTAATCCCCTTTCTCATCTGCAGAAGGATATTCCTACGGGCCAGACAAGCAAGATTTGGGGGTCCTGTTCAATCGGTGGTCCGAATTCTGCACATCACGCTTGAAGAGGCCACAGCAACCCAGACCAGACCAGCGCCTCCGTGGGAGCCAGGTGAGCATTACAGAACGCAAAGCCTTCCTACAAATTCCCACCCAGGCGCTATGGGAACTTCTGAGACTGACCAGTTGGCCTAACTACTGGGGGAATTACGGGCCGAAGTACACGCCGCTCGTCAAGAGACTAATGCTCTCAGGAGGGAAGTGATTGAAACAAAGGAAAGAGCTGATGACCTGGCTAGACAGCTTTTGCAAGGTCAAGCTGGACAAACTCCTTTACCCGGTTCCGGAGGGAACCCCGCTCCTGTGCTTTCCAGTAACCCGGTGCAGATTAATCTACCTGGACACATGCCGCTGGCCCCACCCAAACGCTTTGCTGGGGACACCAAACGATTCGCCATATTCATGAATCAGTGTTGTTTGCATTTCCTGTGCAGACCTGGGGCCTTCCCTAATGACCAGACCAAGGTAGCCTTTGTATTGTCATATCTCAGCGGCAGTGCTGCCGATTGGTCAGTTCCACTGGTAACTCAAGATGACCCGATTCTTCGTGATTTTCAAGGATTTCAAGCAAGCATGGAAAGGTTATTTGCTCGTCACTCCCAGGGGCAGGCTCTAGATGACGAACTTCTATCTCTGCGACAGGGCAATCAAGACCTCCTTTCCTACATTGCAACCTTTAATAGACTAATTGTGGAAACTGGGTGGCCAGAGGATAAAAGAATCACGTTATTTTATCGAGGTCTACGCGGAGAACTTAAACATGTCCTGGCCCAAGTTGTAAATCCGCCCCAAGAATGCTCAGAATATATAGACTTAGTGATCCAATAGGATCACAGACTGCAAAACAGAAAAGCAGATCGGTCCAAGTTTGAGACCCGGGTGTTAGTCAAGACCCACGCTAACCTCAAGGGGGCTGAAGCCTCTGAGCCAATGCAAATCGGAGGAGTTAAAGGACCTTTAACTCAAAAGGAACATGAAAGAAGACGGCAGATGCACTTATGTCTTTATTGTGGTTCCTCTGGACACTTTCTACGAGATTGCCCGGCAAGGCCGCCCAGGAAGGTGGTAGGAGCCGCTGATAAAATCCATGAAACCTCTGTATCGGGAAACGACCCCGCCCGACAATCGTAGGGGTCCGGTTGCCGAGCTTGAAAACGAACTCTCAGACCTCGCATTTCATTGTGCCAATGGTCCTCGTAGATCCGGAACAGCCTAAGTGGTTGCATGCAATAAAGGCATACATCAATAGTGGGGCTATAGGAAACTATGTGGATCGTGAATTGGTCTCCAGGATTAACCTCCCTCTGCGTCCTAAAACCAGCAAAGATGTCATCACCACAGTTGATGGTACCGAAATTGCCTCGGGACCGATAACACATTCCACAGCTGAGGTGACACTTGTAGGTCCGGACGGCCATTGGGAGGCAGTTGTGTTTGATGTAATCAAGGCTCCACAGTTTCAGGTTATTCTAAAACCAGCAAAGATGTCATCACCACAGTTGATGGTACCGAAATTGCCTCGGGACCGATAACACATTCCACAGCTGAGGTGACACTTGTAGGTCCGGACGGCCATTGGGAGGCAGTTGTGTTTGATGTAATCAAGGCTCCACAGTTTCAGGTTATTCTCGGAATCCCTTGGTTAGAGACACATAATCCTCGAATTGATTGGCGAGCAAAGAGAATAACCTTTCCGGAGTGTGCACGAACCTGCTACCCAGAAAATCTGAAGATCAGTCTAGCATCAGTAACCTCTGTCTCCATGCAACTACCTCCGGAATATCAAGACTTTCAGGACGTCTTCCAAAAGGAACAGGCCAACACGTTACCTCCTCACAGATCGTACGATTGCCAAATCGATCTGGTGCACGGTGCACAACACCCTTGTAGCAGGATTTATGCCCTTACTGAGCCAGAGAATCTGCATTTGAGACAATATTTAGATCAATACCTAGCCAATGGTTTCATTCGCCCGTCAAAATCTCCGGCATCCTCGGCTTTGTTCTTCGTGCCAAAAAAAGAAGGCGACCTTAGAACTTGTATCGATTACCGCGCATTGAACCAGATAACAGTTAAAAATCGTTACCCTCTGCCTTTGATCCCTGAACTCCTTGACCAGGTGAAGGACGCTTGCATATACACCAAGTTAGATCTCCGGGGGGCTTATCATCTGGTATGAGTAAAAGAAGGCGACGAATGGAAAACGGCCTTCCGTACAAAATATGGACAATTCGAATACCAGGTGATGCCTTTCGGGTTGTGCAACGCGCCTGCTGCCTTCCAATTCTTCATGAACGATGTCCTTCGGGAACTCATCAATGTCTGTGTTGTCGTGTATATCGATGACATTCTGGTGTACTCCTCTTTGGAATCAGATCACAGAAAACTTGTCAGGGCCGTCCTTGAGAAATTGCGCCAGCACAAACTGTTTGCAAAACTGGAAAAATGCGTTTTCCATACCACCGAGAATGAGTTTCTTGGATTCATCCTGACACCTAAAGGGGTCCGAATGGACTCACGGAAAAGTGGATGCTATCCTCAAATGGCCATCACCTAGTTTGGTGAAAGGTGTCCAAAGCATGCTTGGTTTTGCCAATTTTTATCGCAGGTTTATCCTGGAATTTTCACGGGTGGTGCAACCCATCACTGCACTCTTGCGGAAGAATAAACGTTTTGAATGGACCGAGGAAGCTGAACAGGCCTTCCAGGAATTAAAAGCTAAATTTACGTCCGCACCTATTTTGAAACACCCGCGTCCTGATCTCCCTTATATAGTCGAAACCGATGCATCCAGCTTAGCCATGGGAGCTGTCCTGTCTCAGAGAGACCCCGAAACCAACCAACTGCACCCCGTAGCATTTTGGTCCAGAAAGTTTTCGCCGCCGGAGATAAATTATGCAATCACCGATAAGGAATTATTAGCCATTAAGTTCGCCTTTAAGGCTTGGCGGCATTATCTTCTTGGCGCCAGGCATACCATCACCGTGATCACTGATCACCGAAATTTACAATATTTAAAAACTGCCAAGGCTCAGTCTTCACGACAGCTCCGATGGGCTTTATTCTTTGCTGAGTTCAATTTTGTAATCACTTACCGTCCCGGCTGTAAGAATGGCAAAGCGGACTGGAATGGGAGAAATGGACACAAACTCAGAACCTGTGCCGATAATTCCCGAACAAAGAATCTTGGGCAAACCCTTGAAGACATTCAAGCACGGGTAAAACTATTCCTGGATTCTTCAGCCTTGCAGGATTGGATCAAAAGGGGGTCTGACTTTTCAATGAACGATGGCTTACCTTACTTCCAAGGACGTTTATTTTTGCCAGAAAAGGAATTGCAAGAACTGGTTATTTCCCGTCATCACGATACTCTGATGGAAGGCCATCCTGGCATTGCCAAAACAGAGGAAAAAATTAAACGACAATTCTGGTGGCCGTCCTGGCGAAAGGATATTAAATCTTTCGTGATGTCCTGTGGAGTTTGCGCCCAAAACAAAGGTCAAAAAACAAAACCCGCCGGTCTTCTTCAACCCTTAGACACTCCACCAGTACCTTGGCACACCTTGTCACTAGATTTTATCACGGACCTGCCCTCTTGTAATGGATACAATACTATTCTGGTTGTGGTGGATTTATTTTCCAAGATGGCCCATTTTATTCCGTTGAAAGGATTACCTTCAGCTTTTGTTCTTGCCAAGGATTTCCTCGAAAATATCATCCGTCTGCATGGATTCCCGTCCATACTAATCTCCGATCGGGGAAGCCAGTTTATTTCTCATTTTTGGAAAAAGTGTTGTCAACTGGCACAAATCGACGTAAGACTCTCAACCAGCCACCACCCACAGACCGATGGTCAGACGGAGAGAACGAACCAGACCCTTGAACAATATCTACGATGTATGTTGCATCAATCGGAGGGTAATTGGAAGGATATTTTATGGGTGGCTGAATATGCATACAATAACTCGATACACTCTGGAACTGGTCAGAGCCCCGTTTATACCCTATATGGACATCACCCTCGTACTTCAGACTTGGACTCACCTTTGAGCCTTGAAATGCCCGCAGTGGACCATTTGCATTCTACGATTACTCAAGCCTTCAAGGATGCTACTGCACACTTACAACATGCGAAAGGGAAATACAAAAAGAATGCGGATCTGCATCGAAAGGAGGCGCCTCCATACCAAATAGGGGATCAAGTATGGTTGGCTACCAAACACTTATCGCTCAAAGGACCTCAGACTTTTAATCCAAGGTATTTAGGCCCTTACTCGATCAAAGCTATAATTAACCCAGTGGCAGTCAAGCTAGATCTACCAGCTAACATGCGGATTCACCCCGTTTTTCATGTGTCGCTTTTGAAACCAGTGCAACCAGGAACCAGATTAATAAAGCCACCAGAACCAGACCAGATAGATGGGGAGCCTGAATTCGAGGTGAAGAACATTTTGGACTCTAAGATCTCGAAATCAAAACTTTTCTATCTAATTGATTGGAAGGGGTATGGGCCTCAGGAAAGATCTTGGGAACCCAGCTACCACGTACATGCACCTCGGCTAGTAAAAAGGTTCCATCGGAATTTCCCGAACAAACCGAAACCTCCTGAGGGAACGACCTTGGGAGGGGCCTTGGGGGGGAGTGCTGTCATGATGCCTACCCCCGGAGCACCAGGCCAGGCCCAGCACCCCCGGGAGCAGGCATCACGCCCCCGGGTAAAAGCCCAGTGGCCCTTTATAGGGGCTCTTTGGACTCTGTCCTGGCGCCGTTGGCGCCAGGCTCATGTTGGACATCAGTCCTGGCGCCATGGGCGCCAGGCTCATAAGGGGAAGTGTTTGGTGCACTTACCTGAAGCAGACCATGCTGCATATTCACCTGATGCAGACCATTCTGCATGAAGAACCAAGCCAAATGAGGCTTAGGAGGGACTATTTTTCTGAAGGAACTATTTTGTTACTTGGGTGGGGCTTTGGAAGAATACTCACCTGGAACTTCTTCCAAGGCTATTTAAGCCACGCCCGGACAGCCACACATGCTTCGAGTTGTTCTGCATCCCAGCAGCTGAACGCTCACCGTGTCAGCTCCTGCACCTGGACTCCAGCCACGCCCGCCTCGAACCTGGAACACCTGTAAGGAAAGAGAGAAGAGAAAGGTGAAAACCAAGAACTTATTCAACCTTCTTACCTGCATCCGGAATCTTCACGCCAGCATTCCTGAAGGAAGACTTCCATTTAAAAGCACTGCGTTGCTCGCTGCAGCGCCGCGCTTCACTCACCTGTTCCCGAGACGCCGCCCGGCTCCATCGCAGCTCTCAGCACCGGTCGCCACATCCATGCACCTAGGGGAGAGAAGAAGAGACAAAAGGTGAGCAAGGGAACACAAGAGGGAAGCCGAATTTTCAGCCATATTACTTACCGGCTTTTCTTGGTGAACCATTCCACATCTCGGGTCGGCGCCGCATCTTTGGCAGGTACCCCACCCTGGCCCCTATGGGTTAAGGACAAAAGACATTACTGGGGAATTATAAAGACATTTAGAGGGGTCGCCCTCAGCACTAACTCACCTGATTTTACCACCGGCAATTTAACCCCTCAACGCATCGCCTCCGTTCTGCACCTGAAATAAAGGACAGATCACAGGTTAGGAAAAAACAACATAATAAGAGGCTCACACTTGAACTTTTGCATCTTCATGCTTACCGCGTATCGCTCAGAAAAGTCAAGTGGATTTGCCAGCGCCATTCTGAAAACCAGTGAAGTAACTGGACGAACGCGCGCCCCTGCACCAGAAGCAGGATGGAGAGTTCATCCTTCCAAACCATAAGGTGAGCTCAAACCGGGGGTTTTGGAGGAAGTCAGAGAAGAACGAAGGGGGAAAGGGGGGAGCAAGCACACTATTCAGCAGACAGTTAATCCCCTTTTTCATCGGCAGAAGGATATTCCTACGGGCCAGGCAAGCAAGATTTGGGGGTCCTGTTCAATCGATGGTCCGAATTCTGCGCATCACGCTTGAAGAGGCCACAGCAACCCAGACCAGACCAGCGCCTCCGTGGGAGCCAGGTGAGCGTTACAGTACCTACGATCTGTACCCCTCCCCGGAAGGTCTTTAAGTCTGGCAACCTTCTCCATTTCACCACTCTAAATTCTCGCTCGGCTGTTAAACACTTGTCTAACATCTGTCACCTCCTGGAAGAACTCGACCTTGATGTACTCGGTCTCACCGAGACATGGTTCACAGCCAGCTCTATCACGAGTTTTGACACTATCCTCCCCGACAGCTACAAGATCCTCTCAGCTCCCAGATCCAATCAGCCTGGAAGGGGTGTAGCCCTGCCTCTCTTATTCCCACTCAAGCTTACTCATCGTTTGAATGCCTAGTCTGCAGGCTCTCTCTCTCTCCTAGCCACTCTCTTACTGTTGCTACTCTCTACCGGCCCCCTGGTCAAATCACCTCTTTTCTCTCTGAGTGGGCTGACCTCTCCTCTTGGCCTCCACCACTCAACTTCTCCTCCTTGGTGACCTCAACATTCATCTTGATTCTACCTGTCCCTCATCTTCACTCTTTCGCAACCTCTGCGATTCACTTGATTTCTTGATCTCATCCGGCTTCCCCCTCTCTACCGCCCTTACCACTCCTCTCTCCTGGAGTGATCACTGCCTCCTCTCCTCTCCTCTCATCTCTCCATCCCCTCCCCCCAAGCCAAGTCCACTCCTAGATTGCCACCACCTTCTCAGATATCCGGCCCATGAAGCGTGTGTCAGTCGAGGCCTTTGCTGCAACCTTCTCTCCCCTCTTCCAACCCAGGCTGACTCACACCCTGACACAGCCCTCTCTCTTCTCTACTCCTCTATTTCTACTACTCTTGATACTCTTGCCCCCATCATGAGGATCCGTTTGAAGTCCAAAGCCAAGTCCAATTCTTGGTATGACTCTGATATAGCTACACTTAAACGGAAGTTTAGGGTGGCGGAAAGGAAATGGAGGGCTTCTCGCTCATCCTCTGACAAACTGGCCTGCTCCAAAGGCAATACCGACTTGCTGTCCACACTAAGAAGAGAGTCCACATACAAGCCCGCGTCTCTGTGGCATCTAACAACTCGGCCGAACTTTTCAAAATCTGCAAGGAGCTGGCCAACCCTGCTGCAGTCTCCACCCCTCCTCTCTCCTCACAGGATCTTTGCAATGCCCTTGCCTCCCACTTTATCTCTAAAACCCAGTACATCCTGTGTACCCTCTCCTCCACTCCCCCTCCTCCCTCTCCTTCTCAGCCGGCTGACCCTCCCTCAGCTACCCCTCTTCCCCTTTTCTCCTCATTTCCTCTTTTCTCCCCTGATGAGATATCTAGACAAGTCCGATCTATGAAAACCTCATCAAAACAGGTCCATCCCTGTTCCTCTAAAACCATTAAGGACCACATTGACACCCTTGTGCCGGCCCTTGCTGATTTCTGCAACCTCTCCTTTGCCCCAGGCTCTTTCCCCAGCCCTCTTAAACACTCCCTTGTGCATCCTCTCCTCAAGAAATCCACTGCTGATCCGTCATGTCCGGCAAACTACCGCCCAATTTCCATTACTCCCTTTTTGGGCAAGCTCCTGGAAAGCTGGCCATCTCTCAGCTTAATCTCCATTCTGACTCTGTTGGCTCCCTCCATGACCACCAATCTGGCTTCAGAGTTGCCAGAAGTACGGAAACTGCTCTCCTGAACATCATTGAAAACCTGCTCTCCAACCTCGATTCTAACATTCCCTCTGTCCTCATCCTACTTGACCTCTCCTCTGCGTTTGACACGGTCAACCATACCACCCTACTCAATCATCTACGTGACAACCTCAGCATCACTGATCAGGCTCTGGCCTGGTTGACCTATTTTCTCTCTGATAGACCCTCCCAGGTACAACTTGGGTCCTTCCTATCTTCTATCTCCCTCTCCACATGTGGTGTTCCCCAGGGTCTATCCTCTCGCCGTGGCTTTTCAACTAATACCTGGCAACTCTCGCTTACTGCATCTCAATGTTCTGCTCAACTTTCCAGTGCTATGCTGACGACACCAAACTCATTTTCAGGCTTCCTTCAGCCTCCTTCTCTCCTTCCCTCATCTCTGATTGTCTAATCGCCATTCAAAGTTGGTGTGCCGCCAATGATCTATGTCTAAATGCCAACAATACAGAGATCCTCCTTATTGGTACACCATCTCCATCCTTTCCTCTCACTCTCTGGCCGGCCTCCCTTGGCCCTCCTCCCACCCCCACTTGCGCGGCTACCAACCTTGGGGTTATCTTTGACTCTACACTTTCCTTCTCCGCACATATCTCTGATGTCTCCAAAAAATCGAACTTTTTACTCCACCTCCTTAGAGGTACTCTACCTTTCCTCTCCTTCCCTCAAAAGCTCACTGTCTCCCAAGCTCTGGTTCTTTCCAGGCTGGATTACTGTAACAGCCTCTTCCTAAATCTACCTACCTCCACTCTCCGCCCTCTACAACTAATCCCGAACAGGACTGCGAGACTTGTCCTTGGCCTCAAGCCCTGGGATCGTATCTCTCCAGCCTTGAAATCCCTTCATTGGCTCCCAGTGGATGCATGGATTAAATTTAAAACCCTCTGCATTGTCCACAAGGCTTTCTGGGGCCTGGGTCCAAAATACCTTCAACTATACCTCCGTAAATACCTCCCCTCTCAAGCCCTTCGCTCCTCTACTTCAAACTCCCTCAGGGTTAATCGTTTTGCAAAAAACGAGCTGGGGGTAGATCTCTGTCTTCGGCTGGTGCCTCCCTTTGGAACAGCCTCCCGGCAACCTTGAAACTTGAGGAAAAACATCTTCGGTTCCGGAAACTTCTCAAGACCTTCCTCTTTGCCTCTGCCTTTGCCCCCCTTCTCCCCTGTTGATCTGTTTCTTCTCATGGCATTGTGCACCTGGCCACCCTCTGTTCTTTCGGGCCCAGGTATCTGCTCACCCTGCCACCCTCCTGCACTGCCTCTAGGCCACCATCTGCACTAGAGTTCTGTATCTGTACCCATACAGCCCCCTCCCACGTTTCTTCTGCACTTATCAGATATACCTTTCTGACTAACTTTCACCTGCCACTTGCTGGCTGCACTACCATGGTTTAAAGCCCTTATTTATTATTTATTCTATTTAATATTTATTTATGTTTCCTCTCCTCTGCTTCGCACTTTCCACTCCCCCCCAACCCCCTGCACTTCTCCTCCATTTTCCTTTCCCTTACAATTGCGCTTTCTTAAATGTCACTGCTAGGCCTAGTAAGATGGCTGTTTTCTGTTTTTTCTTTGTTCCCCTCCCTTTCTGCCTGGTCGCGCTCTGAAACACTTGTGTACGAGCGCGATATAAATGAAATATCATTTCATTTCATGCCACAGGAAGTCCCTGCATATGCTTTCTAACCTAGTAAAGAACTTTTTTGCTATCAGGTATGGTATGTTCCCAAAGTATTGCAAGAGTCTAGGTAGGACCACCATCTTCAACATTGCCCTGCGCCCCATCATTGCCAGAGGTAGCTTCACCCAGAATTGCATGCTGTTTTCAATTTTCTTAATCACTACCTCTGTATTTATTCTGATGTTCCTCATCCACCGTATGATATATGTCTATCCCAAGGTATCTAAATAAGATAACCTCCCATGGTATCTGTAGCACCGGCAGCTGTTTTACCGGAATCCCTTCATACCTCCCCAATGGGAATATGCTAGATTTTTGGGGGTTTACAGCTATGCCAGACAGCTTTGCATACCCATCCATCACCTCCAGGATGTACTGGAGGTTTTCCTCCGGGTGTCGTAAATACAGTAACATGTCATCCGCATACAAGGAGATAAAGAGGTCGATTAATGGAAATAATGTGCACTGAAATTTTCGGCGCAAGCGTGCGAATCGCAGTGCCAGTGCAAAAATTGCAGCGAAACCCACGCACAGCGATTCATGGAAGTCCGTGTGCAAGGAAATTCCAGGATGTGCCCCAAAATACTGCGTGGCGCATGCTGGCGCACACGTCTTCAAACCGCATGCGCTAAGCACACAGCGAAAGCGCACATAGCACGGGCACACAACAAAAGTAGGCGTAACACAGGACGTGACACGCAGAATGGAGAACAACGCGTGAAAATTAGGGCGTTACGGGGGAAGAACAGGAGGCAAGTGCGCGGAACGCCCACACGCTCGCCTACAACACGTATTCATGGAATCGAATAGGGCAAACCAGCGCACGGCCTAAACACGTCCGCCACACGAGGGCAGGCGGTAGCATGCCTGCGCATGAAAGAAATGTGCGCCAAAATGTGCGCTAACAAAAAGGACGTATATACAGCCATGATGAATGTCCCATACTGTGGCCCTCTAGGACAAATGACGTGCAAAGGGGTACACGACAAACACTGACACCCGCTGTGTGAAAAATAGCGTGTGCGTGTATTTCGGGGGTGCGCAGGAAGTTTCACACGCGATAGGCCTTGGGCGAGCGGGGTACGTATATTTCAGGGGTTCGCGTGAAGTTTCACACGCGATTGGCCTTGGGCGAGCAGGGTACGTGTAAATCTGGGGTGGGCGGGAAGTTTCACACGCGATTGGCCTGGGTACGTGTATTTCAGGGGTGCGCGGCAAGTTTCACACGCGATTTTGCTGTCAGAGGGGGGAACATGTATTTTGGGGGTGCGCGGGGAGTCCTGGATGTGAATTGGCAGTGTGGGTCGCCCCAGGTGTCCCCTCTACCCCCTCCACGACCCCTGCAGGCAGCCCACACCACAGGGGACTACCCTGCACCCCTGGTCATGTCCCGCAGGCAGCCCATCCACCATGGGCATGCCCCCCAGCCAAGGCACGTGTCACCTTTCAATATGATCAACAACTCATGTCCCCCTGCACCCCCACCGCCCAGCAGTCAGGGGCCCCTGCCAGCAGGCCCCCACTCATGTCCCCCTGCACCCCCACCCCCCAGCAGTCAGGGGCACCTGGCAACAGGCCCCCACTCATGTCCCCCTGTACCCCCACCCCCCAGCAGTCAGGGGCACCTGCCAGCAGGCCCCCACTCATGTCCCACTCATGTCCTGCTGCTCCCCCACCGCCCAGCAGTCAGGGGCCCCTGCCAGCAGGCCCCCACTAATGTCCCCCTGCACCCCCACCCCCCAGCAGTCAGGGGCACCTGCCAGCAGGCCCCCACTCATGTTCCCTTGCACCCCCACCCCCCAGCAGTCAGAGGCCTCTGCCAGCAGGCCCCCACTCATGTCCCACTCATGTCCCCCTGCACCCCCACCCCCCAGCAGTCAGGGGCACCTGGCAGCAGGCCCCCACTCATGTCCATCTGCTCCCCCACCCCCCAGCAGTCAGGGGCACCTGCCAGCAGGCCCCCACTCATTTCCCCCTGCACCCCCACCCCACCCCCCAGCAGTCAGGGGCACCTGCCAGCAGGCCCCCACTCATGTCCCCTTGCACCCCCACCCCCCAGCAGTCAGGGGCCCGTGCCAGCAGGCCCCCACTCATGTCCCCTTGAACCCCCACCCCCCAGCAGTCAGGGGCACCTGCCAGCAGGCCCCCACTCATGTCCCACTCATGTCCCCCTGCACCCCCAACCCCCAGCAGTCAGGTGCACCTGGCAGCAGGCCCCCACTCATGTCCCCCTTGCACCCCCACCCCCCAGCAGTCAGGGACACCTGCCAGCAGGCCCCCACTCATGTCCCCCTGCACCCCCAACCCCCAGCAGTCAGGGGCACCTGCCAGCAGGCCCCCACTCATGTCGTACTCATGTCCCCCTGCACCCCCACCCCCGCAAGTCAGGGGCACCTGCCAGCAGGCCCCCACTCATGTCCCCTTGCACCCCCACCCCACAGCAGTCAGGGGCCCCTGCCAGCAGGCCCCCACTCATGTCCCCTTGCACCCCCACCCCCCAGCAGTCAGGGGCCCCTGCCAGCAGGCCCCCACTCATGCCCCACACATGTCCCCCTGCACTCCCACCCCCCAGCAGTGAAATGGCAATTCCATGACACAAACCAAAAGTCTACTATGTACATCAACACATGTCCCCACACGAAGGCAGGCGGTAGCGTCCCTGCGCATTAAAAAAATGTGCACTATCAAAAAGCACGTATATACAGCTCTGATGAATTTCCCATACTGTGGCCCTCCAGGACAAATGACGTGCAAAGGGTACGCGACAAAAACGGACAGCTGCTGTGTCGACAATAGCGTGTATTTCGTGGGTGCGTGGGAAGTTTCACATGCGATTGTGCCTGGGCGAGCGGGGTACGTGTACTTCAGGGGCTCGCAGGAAGTTGGGCTCGTGGAAAGTTGGGCTCGCGTGAAGTTTTACACGTGATTGGGCCTGTGCGAGCGGGGTACGTGTAAATCTGGGGTGGGCGGGGAAGTATAGGAGGCAAATGCCCGGAACGCCCACACGCACGCGCCAAAAAAGACGCGCTAATCCGGAAACACGTACGCCAGCAGGAAGCAGGCGTACCTGTACCCGCGCAGCATAAAAGTGCGCGCAAACAACAAGCAAGCTCAGACGCCAGGATGAACATACCGTTCCTAGCAGCAGTGGTCGTGGGATACCGCAGGAGGAGGAGGATAGTCAGGCCCAGAATTTTCACACCCAGAACAAGCCTTTTTGGCATGCCTGATGACCAGGTGTATGGGAGCTACAGGTTTCCACCTCACATAATACTCGACCTGATCAGTGAGTGGGAGGATGACCTCACATCACCCACCCTCTGCTCCCAAGCACTCAGCCCCCTGGAGAAGTTCCTCAATGTACTGCACTTTTTGGCCATCGGATCATTTCAGCGGACAAGTGCCATAGTGGGGGAGTGTCAAAGGGCACACAGTCACGCTGCCTACACCAGGTCTTGGCCATCGTGACTGCACGCCCATCAGTGCGCAGGCACATATACCTGCCCAGAACACCTGCAGAAAGGCAGGCTGTCGTCCAGGATTTCTACGGGGTGGCACAATTCCCCAAAGTCCTAGGTGCCATTGATTGCACCCATGTGGCCCTACGTCCCCACAGGGCATCAGAGCACATCTATGTTAGGGAGAATTCTCTGTTTAGGCTGAATTTCCTAACCTAGTGAGTCCCTCAGCAGCTTTGCTGGATTTCTGGAGTTTGTTTTTTTCCATCCTGCCAAGAGTGAGACTCTTTTCTCCCACTCTTGGACATGAATGTGTGTAATTCCTTGAAATGTCAATGTGTTCGATGGGCTATGGGGTCTTTTACTCCATAGGGTCTCATATGTTTTTCTATGTGTGTTACACCGCACCCTCCGTGCCGTAGCACTGGGGCGTCCTAGCGGACCTCCATCATAGACTCCATACCCGGGGACTGACTACTGTCTCCCGGGCATGTAAAGTCACCATTGGCTTTACTAGACCTAAATTTACTAACAGACCTAGTACAAACCATCCTATTGTGGACATACTAGTAGGAGTGATTCGATTACTCCTAGGTCTCTTATTCGAGGGGGCACTGTCCCGTCCCCCCTCGTCGAGTTTTGGCTGGTGGCAGTGGAAACTACTTGTTATATTCGACCCCGAATATAACTCTGTGGGATTCTTCCCATTGTTGGAGGTTAATACTTTTCCTCGTTAATCTCTAACATACCACTGGTTTATTTATCTTAAATAAATCTATCGGTCGGTATTTTCTGCCAGAACTCTGTTTTTAAAATGGCGTCTGTGTTCGTCTCTGTGACTCCTAAACCAAAGGTTGAGCCCTTTGTTCCACTTTTGGTGGGCTTTTGTACAGAGGCCCTCCAAAGTGGTGCCATTCTGTCTCGGTTACCACAGGGGGTGTGGGAGGGGGTTTAGGCACCCTGGACTGAGTTGCCTTGCCAACTCAGGTCGCACTCTGGTGTGATTGGCCCAAGTGGTGAGCCACCCCGCTCACCACTATGCGTGTTTTGAGCCCTGCTGAGCCGACTCACCACTTCCCGACGACAGAGGAGATCTCCCTGCCGGAGAGTCTTTTCCCCTGACTGGTGGGAACAACCAGTCCCCTTTGCTTTTTCTTCGCTCCAGGACGCAGTGGTCGAATTGCCCGTGCAGAGCACCCTGGCAACCGGATAGCCACTACCCCTGTACCGCGACCAAAAGGTGGTGCCTTGTAACGAAGCACTCCGCGGCTGGTCTCTTCCCTGGTGGTGCAACGATCTTCAACTTTCCTTCGACGACGAGATCATCTCTTCTCTTGGCAAAGACCCGACGTGCATCCACCACCAGGAACAACTTCCCCCGCCAGAGCTGTCTCTACACAAACAAGGTACCGTGTACGACTGGCTTCCCTTTCTACTGGATAGAGTGGGGTGTCTTAATCCTCGCCTTTCCATTGGGTCACCTCCAAGCTTTCTTAACTTTCTGTTCTGAACTGGTCCAATCTTTCGATAACAATTTGCGACAAAGACTCGAAGTGCATTTCCGCTTTAATACTTTTCTGGGACATCGCCTTGCCTCTCTCCGAGTGGGCCTGGCCTCTGAACTGTGTGATCTGCAGTAGACCCTGCCTTACTTGCCTTGCATTTGTTCGTAAAAGTATTGGTACCGAGTTGATTTCATAACCTGCCTTATTTTTCTCTCCCGTCCTAACGAATACTAGAGTGCCATCTAGGTTAAAGCATACACCTCTGTCTGCAAATAAGTGATGCCGTTGAACCTAGACTTGTCGAACTATTGTTAGGGGGATTGATCTTTTTCTTATACTAACTGTGATTGAAGTTGTTTGCCGTATTAGTGCCAGAGTGTTTTTTATAGATGTGTTTTTATAAATAAATAACTATATATCTTTACACCAAAGCCTTGTTCCGTGTTTGCTGGTTCTACTGTGTAAATTGCCCTATTTTGTATACTCCACATACTGCCTAACTCTTCTTGAGGGAAGTCTGACTGCTCAGCCACAGCTACCAAGTGAATCTGTGTGGTACAAACTGCTACCAAGTGGGTTTACTGCCAAACACCTGTAGTCCTAAATCTTTTGCAGTGGTCCCAGAGGGAAATGCACAGGTTTCCGCCTAACAATCTATAGAAACCGCAAGCACGGGCATTCCATCAACGTGCAGGTAGTATGTGATGCCAAGGGAATCATCACCTCAGTATATGCCAACTATCCAGGGTCCACCCACGACAGTTTCATTTACAGAATGTCAACCCTAAACCGGGACCTAGAAGCTGAGCGGCATGGCGATACATGGCTGCTTGGTGAGTATATATGCTACAGCACATGCATGCATGCCAGATACTGAGTAATGTCACAACCCCACTAATGATACCCATCACCACCTCCCCAGGGGACAGTGCCTACCCTCTGAACACCCACATGATGACGCCAATTCGGAACCCCACCACGCCACCCGAGGTGAGATACAACACAGCCCATATTGCAACCCGGGGCATAGCGGAGCGCACATTCGGAGTGCTCAAGTCACGCTTTCGCTCCCTTGACCGTTCTGGTGGGCAGCTGTTATACGCTCCCCCAGTAGTGTGCAGGATCATAGTGGCAGCATGTGTCCTGCACAACGTTGCAACACGCCGGGGCCTGCCGGTGGACATGGTGGTGCCCCCACATCCCCAACCACATGCACGCCTGCTGCGCATGGGAGGGGAAAGGGCACGGGGTGAGGCAGCCCGAACACAGCTGGTGGCTAATTACTTCACTTAGAATCACCCCCCTGTGGAGTGCACACAGCCCTGCCACATACCAGCTGACAATCAATGATGATGACATGAGGGACAGTCAACTGTCACAACCATACCATCCTGAGATTGGTCACCTGGAAGTGTCACAATGTGTGCATCCCTTCCTACAGAAACACCACCAATGCTGTGTCATCAAAAGACACATAAGCTGCTAAATGCATGACCCCCTTGCAAAATACAACATGAGAACAGTGCCATGTCACCTAACCCCTCCCCAGCACCGCCACCCAACACACCATGGCATGTCATGCTATGTGAGAGCAAACAAAGCAATCCCAAAAACCTGACACAAGTGTCACAAAGTACAGTGTCCCTAATGGAAACTGGCCACACACAATATGATCCTAGTAATGTTGAACTAACAACACACATGACCAAATACTTACCAACTAAACAATGCATCTAGACAAGTTCAAACATTTCTAAAACATGACAGTACTAATAAAACAACAATATATATAAGGAATGTCTACACAGTATTGACTACAGACTGCCCACACAGCTCATGGGAGGCCAACGTCACTGTGTACATCACTGTCACTTGGTCACACCCTCTGCAAGCCCATGGAAACGGGAAGCAGGAGGGGTGTGTGTCTCATGAACCCAAGCATCTACCCCAAACTCAGGACAAGCCTGCATGTGCCCAGCCGGAATACAGTGGATGCCCACGGGAGCCACAAAAGGCAACACACTGTCAAATTATTTTTAAAAAAAATCAAAAATCAAAAATCAAAAATGGCCATGGGGGGGCGGGGAAGGCCACCCAGGAGGTCCGAGGACAGGTTGCGCACCAACAGCTACCTGGGTGGATGTTGGGAAAAAAAACACCTCCATGGGCTCATGGCCTGCACGGCTATGCCAATGTGGGAGAACTGCTTCCGTCGCTCTCATGACCCTCTGCTGCTGCATCAGGAGGTGGTGGTGCTATGGGAGGCAGCCCACGCAAAGCCCTGGTATGGTCCTCCATGGCAGCGAGCATGCGGGTGTGGAAGGTCTCGTTCTGGAGGATTATAGTGCGGAGATCCCCATGCAACACCTGACGTGATGCCCGGATCTCCTCCCGAGTTGCCCGCATCTCAGCTGAGAGCGTACTTGTGAGGTGCTCCAGCTGCTGTTCTGCCCTAAAATTAGCGGAAGTCTCAAGCTCAAGAAGAGTCTGCCTGAGGTTATGGAGTTCTTCACTCAGGGCTTCCCTGTGGGCCTGGGACTCTATTGAGATGGATTGGCGCAGAGTCTCCAGTGCCGCCCGTCGGTCCCTGTTGGACGCCAACATGTCTTCCCTGTGTGATTGGCAAATGGAGCCTGTTGCCTGCTGTAGTTGCTCCATCTGCCTTTCAGGGGGGATAATGGAAGTGGCCACCCTCTCCATTGCCTCAGCCATCATTTCAACTGATGCTGACTGTTGGGTTGCCATAGCGTACATGGAGTTCTCCCATACGCTATTGCCTGGTGGCGTTTGGCCACCACGTCGACGGGCACCACACCTGTTTGGGGCAAGTTGAAGTGCACCTTGCTGTGCTGGCACCGCCTGGGGCTGCAGGACTGCATTCCCCCTCTGATCTGCTGGCCCAGGAACAGGATCAGATGCTATGGAGTGTGACCCTGCATCCGTAACCGCCAAAGGTGCCTCTACCAACACTGACATCCCCATAGAGGGATCTACCCCTGGTGCAGGTGGGTTGGCCAGAACAGAATCCCTACCAGAAACACTTACCTGTGACGGCACATAGGTCTCATCATCCGAATCAGCACCTGAATAGAGGTCTGGGGAGGTGCACCCAGAGACACCCCTGGAAAGTATGGTCTGCAGGAGGATTGGGTTCTCACCCACCCCCACACCACGTCCCCTGCTGGTGCCCGGTTGTCCCTGGGATTCCTCCTGGGTCTGTACCATCTCCTCAACCTCAACAGCATCAAGTGCGTCATCCCCTACAAAAACATGAAAGAGAAACAATGGAAACAGGCATTAGCACCATAGCACACAAATAGGCCTGTCAAGCTACAGAACCAGTACATGATTCACACATGTCCCATATGACTATAACCCTCCCATGCCTGCACTGTCACTGAGTAGTAAGGGGAGGCAAAAGGCAGACACTGATGACACCAATATGGGAGAGCAACACATTTGCTGCATGCTGGGTAGCACTGCCATCACACATTGGCCTGTGAGTGGCATGTCCAATACACATACAAAACACATGGGAGCACACAGATGGTATTTAGCATAGCCATGGTACATTTGACAAGTACAGCCATATGTCAGTGATTGAGTACTGTCACCCATCCATGTGAGATGGACATGATGACATGAAAAATGCTGCATACTGTGACTAAGTACACATGTGCCACTCACTGCAACACATCCAAGGTACAAGAATACATTAATAGTTGGCTGATCTATTTTTCGTCACATTGACATCGCAGGAAACATCTGTCATTTTCCACATGCAAACAGGCACTCATCTAAACATTTGTGCTGGCCAATACTCCATCAGCCTGAATGGTCTCATTCTGTACATAACCAGGTAAAGCATTGCCCCAGTGTGGCCAGTAAACAATGACCGAAGCATATCACATATGTCACAATATGGTTAATAAATGTCTATCAAAAAAGGGAGGAGTGGAAAATATTATCCTGAAGGCACACTTACAAATTCTGACCAATGTAGTTGCAAGATGGCAGTACAAGGTCAACTGCACAATTGTGGACCTAATATGATACTGTGGGCAGAAGGGATGCGGTCATAGCCAAATACAAGGCACGTGATCCCATGTGAGGAAGGAAATGGGTGACCCATAGCACTCTGGAGTACACACCCTCACCTAGCACTCAATCAGAACCCGTCACCCAAAATACATACACATGCACTACACACACACGGATGGGCACTCACCGGACAATGCTTCGTAATCAGGTAGCTCTCCCACTCCTCGGATCTGTTCCTCTGTGACGAAGGTCCCAGCAACAGACTCATGTTCAGTGAGTTTGTTGTCCTCTTGTGGAGACCCACCACCAGTCACCAGAGTAGTGGCATGATTTGAGGCCAGCTTGTCCTTTGCTCTGCGTTTCAGGTCGTTCCACCGCTTGTAGCAATCATCAGCTGAGTGCCTCACAAATCCAAGGGCACTTATGTGGTTGGCGATGGTCTGCCAGTGTGCCTTACATTGACCAGGTGTGGTCTTGGACCCTGCAGTCACCACCATGTGTTGCGACACATAGCTCACAAGTGCATTAAGCTCTGTGTCATTAAAGCAAGGCTTCCTTGACGTGCCAGAGTGTGTAGCCGAGCCTGGGGTCTCAGCCTGTCATGCCAGAGCACCCTTCTTCCTCTTTTTAGAAGGTGGAGCGGAGCCAGAGTGGCTAACGCTGCTCTGGTCAGTAGGGGCAGAATCACTGGTGGACTTGGTTGTTGGAGTGTGCGAATGCACATTGACCATAGGACTTGGTGCAGGCATTGTCTGAAGTGTGATGTTGGCAGGGGGAACATCAATATGATGGACCAGGACCGTCACTGTCCTGGCTGGGAGAGTCAGAGCTGGGGCGGATGGAGCTGCAGCTGCCCCTGCAGCCTCACCACCCTGCATACTTGGGTCAGCAGATGACATAGCTGCCCCAGATCCACGTGCCTTGGTGACAACTTGCACCGCCACACGTGGCCTAGACTTGCTGACCTGGAAGTCAGCCAGGGAGTCATCCTGTGCCAGGTCAGGTGCCACAATGGGCTGGTCCAACAGGGGCTGAGCTGGGATGGTCTCAGCCACGTTTCCCTCAACCATGGAGGGGGGGGCATGGGTGTCCCTGATTGGTCCTCCACACATGGGGGTCTAGGGGCACCCTGCAAATCCTGGCCACGTCCCCTACCGCGCCCACCACGTCCACCTTTTGAAGGTCGGCCACCTTTGCCTCCCTTACCGCTTGGTCGCCTCCCAACCATGGCACTGATGTTGTTCTGCGTATGGGAGGAGCAGTAAACTATTGTCCTGGGCAATTGGGGGTCAAAGGGGGAGGGTACTAGATGGAATTCGTACCCTAGTGCTCTAACAAGGCTGTCTGTGACCCCTGGGGGAAGATGATGGGTCACACAACACACAGGCAGGCCAAAAACAAAAATAAACGTGCACGCAACCCCTCGTAGACCACATGCGTGGAAAAATGAACCCGCACTACGCTGTGGCACCCAGAAACACAAAAATAAGCGCATGCGTAATACACGCAGCCTACAATGACCTCTGAAGTGGAGTGCGACACACGGGGCAAGCACAGTTGCTAAGTATGTGCAGAACTCACCGTCTGCCTGGAATAAGAACGTGAAAAATACGCGCGTGTGCACGTTGGCAACACCCCCGCCAAAAGCAGAATTGTACGCTGTCTGAGGAAACAGGCCCAAAAAAAGTAGAAAAATGAAAGCTGTCAGAGGTAACAGGGAGTACAAACTTGAAACGCTGTGAAGGAATCGCGTGTGAACTGACAAGAAGTACAGAATTCACCCACTCGCTCTCCACAAAAAGCACGTACAAGAAAATGGCGTTCTACATGTAACTTTTAAACCGGCCCACACGTACACGTCACTTACGCGTGTACGCGGCTGACACTCAGACGTGCAGCTTTTCCGCGTGTGCTCTGTCATCACGTGCTATGAGGGAAACACCTGCGCGTGTCACGTCACAGACACGCTTACGCGCTAAGGGCCTTTGGTCCAATGAAATCACGTACGTGCGCTGACGCGCTTATGCGCTAAGGGCCTTTCCTCGAATTACATGCTGACGTGCAAGATTTTCACGTGCCAAATCACTCCGTATCAAGCTGGCCACGCGTTCACACATGGAAGACCACACTCCTGCCCGGAAGGCCAAATTACTGCCCCCAGAGCCCTGAGCACGCTCCCACCTGCCATCTGCTGCTGCCTGATTGCCTACGTGCCCTGCCATTTGCTGCCTGCACGTCAGCCAGGGGTGCTGTTGCTGTGACCACCCCTGCTGGAACCGAAGACTCCCGACTGCTATTCCATCGCTCCACAGCCCAGCCCCAGGACCCAGTTGCCCACCCACACCTGCCTCTGGGGTTGTCATGTCAGGCACTACACCATCTGGCACCACTGGCAACCCCCAGCCAGAGAGGCAGAGGGGCACCAGCTTCACTGCCACCGAAGTTGGTGTCCTGGTGGAGCAAGTCCTGGGGCAGTATGATGCCCTCTTCGGAAGTTCGCGCGCCAACAAAGAAGGATGGACTCGGATCTGGATGGACATCGTGACTGCCATCAACGCAGAGGGGGTGGCAGTCCGCGACTTCCAACATGTCAAGAAGCGCTGGGAGGACTTCAGTTCCAGGACCCTCAACAAGGCCCTGCGCCTCTTGAAGGCAGCGGATGCTAAGGGGCGCCGGGGCCACATGTCAGAATATCAGATGAGGGTCCTGGAACGCATATGCCCAGCGCTCCACGTCCAGGTCCTTGAGAGGCAGACCCATCTGGAGTCAAGCGGTAAGTGTACATGCATACTGATTGGAAGCTGTGCGTGTGGTGGTGTGCCAGTAGTGTGCAGGTTGTACATGTGGTTTTTTGGGGCCATGTATGGATGTGTATGTACAGGGCTGTGAGGCTAACACATGCAAGTCCTTTCATGTGTGAGACACATGGATGGTGTATGTGTGGGTAAGCATGCAGGCCAAATGCAGATGCGTGAGCATACATGTTTGGATTACTGTGTATGTAAATTGGCATGGTTGTGGTGTCACACATGGATGTTGGTTCCAGCTGCATGTATCAGCACTGTGTACATGTGCATGTGTGTGTATTTGACATGGGTGCAACAGTGATGCAACATGGATGCACGTGAGACTGATATATAGAAGACTGATTGCCAGATCTGACATGGATGCCAATCTCATCACTGCAACAGTTGGCGGAGGTGTACACATGCATGTAAGTGTGGTGGCGTGTGTGCATGTCTAGTGCACTCCCTGTGTTTCATGTGATGTCTGGCTCACCTTTGTCTGCTCATGCTGTTGTATGTGTATGGATGGTGCTGGTTGTTGCAATATGGCTGTGGAATAGCTCATGTGTGTGAGTTGCAATGACATGTGTGTTGGGGATTGTGATGCCATGTCTGAAGTTTGACAATGCGACTCATGTACAACTGTCATGTGTGTATGAGTCCATTGTACAGTGCCCTGATGCCTGTCTCCTATCTCTCCCTGTCTGCAGTGTCAACTGATGAAGAGGGCGGAGAAGGTGCTGTGGAGCACAGCGGCAGGGATCACACTGCCAGCCGGAGACGCAAGGCCCGGCTCCCCTCCCAGGTTGTCATCTCGTCGGGGAGTGAGGAGTCCGGTGCCGCGTCCCAGGTCGCAGCTGCTGAGTTCGAGGTCCAAGAGGCGGAGGTTGGAGTTGGACTCCTCGGCAGCCGAAGGGGCAGCTGAGACCCCACAGGGCCCGACGGAGGAAGATGGCACAGAGTCATCCAGGTTGGTGGGGGGTTTGGTGGAGGAGGAGGCTGTGCAAGGGACAAAGACGGGGTCTGGAGGTGGGGATTCCACTGATGCTAGTGGTGCAGTGCAGGGGCAGGGACAGGAGGCAGCACAGGCTGCCGCGGAGGTGCCTGTGTGTAATCCTGTCCCAGATCCTGTGACTGCATCATCTTGCACCAGCAGGGATACCTACGTCCAGACCCGTTCTCAGGGAGGGGATTGGCTTACACCAACTGGCCTTCCTCTCCCTGCGGATGTGGTTATCTGGCACCGGGTTGAGCCTATCCTGGGTGGGGTGGCGTTGCGTCAACGTGCCATGCGAGCTGACCTGCAGTCTTTTCATGAGGAGACTGCACGTCTTTTTGCATGGCTCGTTGACCGCGTTGACCCACTGGGACAGCTCACCAGGGCCGGATTCCTCTGTTTTCTGGACCTTGTTCCGACCCCCTCCTCAACTGAACCCCCCTATGCGCCAGTCGTCCTCCGTGCCCTCTTCCCACCCATGTGTCACCTGGGTGCCCTGTGGAGCTGCCTCTGACCCTGCAGCCAGGCTGGTGGAGGACACATCCCTGCCACAGTCGGGAGTCGGACATCCAGCAGGGGTGGCCACCTCAACAACTGCACCCCAGCTGGAGGAGGATGTGCAGGCAGCAGGAGCCAGGGCACAGGCAGCGGCACAGCAGCAGCAGCAACAAGGTGGGAGCCATGATGGCTCGGGCCTTCATCATCGGAGGGGCAGGCATAGGCCAGAGGGCAGGAGGACCCTGGACGGGAAGTGTCTTCCGTGTGGCAGCGGTTGGGCCATGCGATAGATGCGGAGCGAGGCACGGCTCACGATGGTCAGGGCGGAGAACTCCATGCGTAGGGCCCTGAGGCAGGCCGAGTGCCTCGAGGCCATTCGCAGGGACCCGGAGTTCCAGATGTCATCATCCCTGCCATGGTCCATGGTGCCATGGACGAGGACCGCCTCTGGGACATCGAGCAGGAGTTCAATGATGCCCTGGCCCGGGACATCAACATGTGAGCCGTTGGACTTGCCCGCTGCCCTTGTAAATAGTTAGATAGTGTTAGGTTTCCTTTGCTTTTTTCTTTATTTTGGTTGTGCTTGGACAATGCACCACGTTTCTGTATATAGTTTTTCATTATGTAGTATTTTTGATAGGTTTCATTTCTTCAGTTGGGATCATGGACCCTGGATTGTTCATCTGTATATAGTTCACTATTGGATTCATCTCTTTTTTTTGGATTTCCCCACGGAGCAATGGTTTTTCCCTTGGATTTGCTTTGTTGGACTGTGACTTTGGACACCTTTCCTTTGGATTATGATTTATTTTTTTTCATTATTTTACGGACATGCAGCTTTATTCCCATTGTTGTTTGTTTGATTTTAATTCCATTCATGTTGCTTTTAATACATTTTTTTACTTCATATGTGTGGTATTATCTCATTGGTTTCATGCATGTCATGATATGGGTTTTGACATTCACTTGCACCCATTGTGTGTGTGTGACGGACATGTGTTCATTTACATACTTGCCATTGGGGTTGTATCATGTAATTGGCATTTATATGTGGGTGGATGCAATACTTGGGTGGGCCTTTGGCATGTGGAGGCTGGCCATAAGGGCCAGGGATCTAGATTGTGATGACGTGTTGGCTGGGGGACATGTGTCGGGGCCTGCTGGCAGGTGCCCTGCACTGCTTGGGGGGTGGGTGTGCAAGGGGACATGAGTGGGGGCCTGCTGGCAGGTGCCCTGCACTGCTCGGGGTGGGGGTGCAAGGGGACATGTGTGGGGGTCTGCTGGCAGGTACCCTGCACTGCTGGGGGGTGGGGGTGCAAGAGGACATGACTGGGGCATGAGTGGGGGCCTGCTGGCAGGTGCCCTGCACTGCTTGGGGGGTGGGTGTGCAAGGGGACATGAGTGGGGGCCTGCTGGCAGGTGCCCCGCACTGCTGGGGGGTGGGGATGCAAGGGGACATGAGTGGAACATGAGTGGGGGCCTGCTGGCAGGTGCCCTGCACTGCTGGGGGGTGGGGGTGCAACGGGGACATGAGTGGGGGCCTGCTGGCTGGTGCCCCGCACTGCTGGGGGGTGGGTGTGCAAGGGGACATGAGTGTGGGCCTACTGGCAGGTGCCCCGCACTGCTGGGGGGTGGGTTTGAAGGGGACATGAGTGGGGGCCTGCTGGCAGGTGCCCCGCACTGCTGGGGGGTGGGTGTGCAAGGGGACATGAGTGGTGGCCTGCTGGCAGGTGCCCCACACTGCTGGGGGGTGGGTGTGCAAGGGAACATGAGTGGGACATGAGTGGGGGCCTGCTGGCAGGTGCCCCGCACTGCTGGGGGGTGGGGGTGCAAGGGGACATGAGTGGGAGCCTGCTGCAGGTACCCCGCACTGCTGGGGGTGGGTTTGCAAGGGGACATGAGTGTGGGCCTGCTGGCAGGTGCCCCGCACTGCTGGGGGGTGGGTGTGCAAGGAGACATGAGTGGGACATGAGTGAGGGCCTGCTGGCAGGTGCCCCGCACTGCTGGGGGTTGGGTGTGCAAGGGGACATGAGTGTGGGCCTGCTGGCAGGTGCCCCGCACTGCTGGGGGTGGGTGTGCAAGGGGACATGAGTGGGGGCCTGCTGGCAGGTGCCCCGCACTGCGGGGGGGTGGGTGTGCACGGGGACATGAGTGGGGGCCTGCTGGCAGGTGCCCCACACTGCTGGGGGAGGGTGTGCAAAGGGACATGAGTGGGACATGAGTGGGGGCCTGCTGGCAGGTGCCCCGCACTGCTGGGGGTGGGTGTGCAAGGGGACATGAGTGGGGGCCTGCTGGCAGGTGCCCTGCACTGCTGGGGGGTGGGGTTGCAGGGGACATGTGTGGGTGCCTGATGGCAGGTGCCCCTCAGTGCTGGGGGTTGGGGGTGCAAGGGGACATGAGTGGGACATGAGTGTGGGTCTGCTGGCAGGTGCCCTGCACTGCTGGGGGGTGAGGGTGTAAGGGGACATGAGTGGGGGCCTGCTGGCAGGTACCCCTGACTGCTGGGGAGTGGGGGTGCTGGGGGGCATGAGTGGGGGCCTGCAGGCAGGTGCCCTGCACTGCTGGGGGGTGGGGGTGCTGGGGGACATGAGTGGGGGCCTGCTGGCAGGTGCCCTGCACTGCTTGGGGGGTGGGGGTGCAAGGGGACATGAGTGGGGGCCTGCTGGCAGGTGCCCCACACTGCTGGGGGGTGGGTGTGCAAGGGGACATGAGTGTGGGCCTGCTGGCAGGTGCCCCACACTGCTGGGGGTGGGGATGCAAGGGGACATGAGTGGGACATGAGTGGGGGCCTGCTGGCAGGTGCCCCTGACTGCTGGGAGGTGGGGGTGCTGGGGGACATGAGTGGGGGCCTGCAGGCAGGTGCCCTGCACTGCTGGGGGGTGGAGGTGCTGGGGGACATGAGTGGGGGCCTGCTGGCAGGTGCCCTGCACTGCTGGGGGGTGGGGGTGCAAGGGGACATAAATGGGAGCCTGCTGGCAGGTGCCCCACACTGCTGGGGGGTGGTTGTGCAAGGGGGCATGAGTGTGGGCCTGTTGGCAGGTGCCCCGCACTGCTGAGGGATGGGTGTGCAAGGGGACATGAGTGGGGGCCTGCTGGCTGGTACCCCACACTGATGGGGGGTGGGTGTGCAAGGGGACATGAGTGGGACATGAGTGGGGGCCTGCTGGCAGGTGCCCCGCACTGCTGGGGGGTGGGTGTGCAAGGGGACATGAGTGGGACATGAGTGGGGGCCTGCTGGAAGGTGCCCCGCACTGCTGGGGGGTGGGGGTGCAAGGGGACATGAGTGGGACATGATTGTGGGCCTGCTGGCAGGTGCCCCGCACTGCTGGGGGGTGGGGGTGCAAGTGGACATGAGTGGGACATGAGTGTGGGCCTGCTGGCAGGTGCCCCGCACTGCTGGGGGGTAGGTGTGCAAGGGGACATGAGTGGGGGCCTGCTGGTATTTGCCCCACACTTCTGGGGTGTGGGGGTGCAAGGGGACATGAGTGGGGGCCTGCTGGCAGGTGCCCTGTACTATTTGGGGGGTGGGGGTGCTGGGGGACATTAGTGGGGGCCTGCTGGCAGGTGCCCCACACTGCTGGGGGGTGGGTGTGCAAGGGGACATGAGTGGGACATGAGTGGGGGCCTACTGGCAGGTGCCCCGCACTGCTTGGGGGTGGGGGTGCAAGGGGACATAAATGGGAGCCTGCTGGCAGGTGCCCCGCACTGCTGGGGGATGGTTGTGCAAGGGGACATGAGTGTGGGCCTGCTGGCAGGTGCTCCACACTGCTGGGGGGTGGGTGTGCAAGGGGACATGAGTGGGACATGAGTGGGGGCTGCTATCAGGTGCCCCTCAGTGCTGGGGGGTGGGGGTGCAAGGGGACATGAGTGGGACATGAGTGGGGGTCTGTTGGCAGGTGCCCTGCACTGCTGGGGGGTGGGGTTGCAAGGGGACATGAGTGGGGGCCTGCTGGCAGGTGCCCCTGACTGCTGGGGGGTGGGGGTGCTGGGGGACATGAATGGAGGCCTGCAGGCAGGTGCCCTGCACTGCTGGGGGGTGGGGGTGCTGGGGGACATGAGTGGGGGCCTGCTGGCAGGTGCCCTGCACTGCTTGGGGGTGGGGGTTCAAGGGGACATGAGTGGGGGCCTGCTGGCAGGTGCCCCGCACTGCTGGGGGGTGGGTGTGCAAGGGGACATGAGTGTGGGCCTGCTGGTAGGTGCCCCACACTGCTGGGGGGTGGGTGTGCAAGAGGACATGAGTGGGGGCCTGCTGGCAGGTACCCCACACTGCTGGGGGGTGGGTGTGCAAGGGGACATGAGTGGGACATGAGTGGGGGCCTGCTGGCAGGTGCCCTGCACTGCTGGGGGGTGGGGGTGCAAGGGGACATGAGTGGGACATAAGTGTGGGCCTGTTGGCAGGTGCCCCGCACTGTTGGGGGGTGGGGGTGCAAGGGGACATGAGTGGGACATGAGTGTGGGCCTGCTGGCAGGTGCCCCGCACTGCTGGGGGGTAGGTGTGCAAGGGGACATGAGTGGGGGCCTGCTGGCAGGTGCCCCACACTTCTGGGTTGTGGGGGTACAAGGGGACATGAGTGGGGGCCTGCTGGCAGGTGCCCTGCACTGTTTGGGGGATGGGAGTGCTGGGGGACATGAGTGGGGGCCTGCTGGCAGGTGCCCTGCACTGCTTGGGGGGTGGGGGTGCAAGGGGACATGAGTAGGGGCCTGCTGGCAGGTGCTCCACACTGCTGGGGGGTGGGGGTGCTGGGGGACATGAGTGGGGGCCTGCTGGCAGGTGCCCCGCACTGCTGGGGGTGGGTGTGCAATGGGACATGAGTGGGGGCCTGCTGGCAGGTGCCATGCACTGCTGGGGGGGTGCAGGGGACATGTGTGGGTGCCTGCTGGCAGGTGCCCCACAGTGCTGGGGGGTGGGGGTGCAAGGGGACATGAGTGGGACATGAGTGGGACATGAGTGGGGGTCTGCTGGCAGGTGCCCTGCACTGCTGGGGGGTGGGGGCGTAAGGGGACATGAGTGGGGGCCTGCTGGCAGGTACCCCTGACTGCTGGGGAGTAGGGGTGCTGGGGGACATGAGTGGGGGCCTGCAGGCAGGTGCCCTGCACTGATGGGGGGTGGGGGTGCTGGGGGACATGAGTGGGACATGAGTGTGGGCCTGCTGGCAGGTGCCCCGCACTGCTGGGGGGTAGGTGTGCAAGGGGACATGAGTGGGGGCCTGCTGGCAGGTGCCCCACACTTCTGGGTTGTGGGGGTACAAGGGGACATGAGTGGGGGCCTGCTGGCAGGTGCCCTGCACTGTTTGGGGGATGGGAGTGCTGGGGGACATGAGTGGGGGCCTGCTGGCAGGTGCCCTGCACTGCTTGGGGGGTGGGGGTGCAAGGGGACATGAGTAGGGGCCTGCTGGCAGGTGCTCCACACTGCTGGGGGGTGGGGGTGCTGGGGGACATGAGTGGGGGCCTGCTGGCAGGTGCCCCGCACTGCTGGGGGTGGGTGTGCAATGGGACATGAGTGGGGGCCTGCTGGCAGGTGCCATGCACTGCTGGGGGGTGCAGGGGACATGTGTGGGTGCCTGCTGGCAGGTGCCCCACAGTGCTGGGGGGTGGGGGTGCAAGGGGACATGAGTGGGACATGAGTGGGACATGAGTGGGGGTCTGCTGGCAGGTGCCCTGCACTGCTGGGGGGTGGGGGCGTAAGGGGACATGAGTGGGGGCCTGCTGGCAGGTACCCCTGACTGCTGGGGAGTAGGGGTGCTGGGGGACATGAGTGGGGGCCTGCAGGCAGGTGCCCTGCACTGATGGGGGGTGGGGGTGCTGGGGGACATGAGTGGGGGCCTGCTGGCAGGTGCCCTGCACTGCTTGGGGGGTGGGAGTGCAAGGGGACTTGAGTGGGGGCCTGCTGGCAGGTGCTCCACACTGCTGGGGGGTGGGTGTGCAAGGGGACATGAGTGTGGGCCTGCTGGCAGGTGCCCCGCACTGCTGGGGGTGGGTGTGCAAGGGGACATGAGTGGGGGCCTGCTGGCAGGTACCCCACACTGCTGGGGGGTGGGTGTGCAAGGGGACATGAGTGGGACATGAGTGGGGGCCTGCTGGCAGGTGCCCTGCACTGCTGGGGGGTGGGGGTGTAAGGGGACATGAGTGGGGGCCTGCTGGCAGGTACCCCTGACTGCTGGGGAGTGGGGGTGCTGGGGGACATGAGTGGGGGCCTGCAGGCAGGGCCCTGCACTGCTGGGGGGGAGTGCTGGGGGACATGAGCGGGGGCCTGCTGGCAGGTGCCCTGCACTGCTTGGGGGTGGGGGTTCAAGGGGACATAAGTGGGGGCCTGCTGGCAGGTGCCCCGCACTGCTGGGGGGTGGGTGTGCAAGGGGACATGAGTGTGGGCCTGCTGGCAGGTGCCCCGCACTGCTGGGGGTGGGTGTGCAAGGGGACATGAGTGGGGGCCTGCTGGCAGGTACCCCATACTGCTGGGGGGTGGGTGTGCAAGGGGACATGAGTGGGACATGAGTGGGGGCCTGCTGGCAGGTGCCCTGCACTGCTGGGGGGTGGGGGTGTAAGGGGACATGAGTGGGGGCCTGCTGGCAGGTACCCCTGACTGCTGGGGAGTGGGGGTGCTGGGGGACATGTGTAGGGGCCTGCAGGCAGGTGCCCTGCACTGCTGGGCGGTGGGGGTGCTGGGGGACATGAGTGGGGGCCTGCTGGCAGGTGCCCTGCACTGCTTGGGGGTGGGGGTGCAAGGGGACATGAGTGGGGGCCTGCTGGCAGGTGCTCCACACTGCTGGGGGGTGGGTGTGCAAGGGGACATGAGTGTGGGCCTGCTGGCAGGTGCCCTGCACTGCTGGGGGGTGGGTGTGCAAGGGGACATGAGTGGGGGCCTGCTGGCAGGTGCCCCACACTGCTGGGGGGTGGGTGTGCAAGGGGACATGAGTGGGACATGAGTGGGGGCCTGCTATCAGGTGCCCCTCAGTGCTGGGGGGTGGGGGTGCAAGGGGACATGAGTGGGACATGAGTGGGGGTCTGCTGGCAGGTGCCCTGCACTGCTGGGGGGTGGGGTTGCAAGGGGACATGAGTGGGGGCCTGCTGGCAGGTGCCCCTGACTGCTGGGGGGTGGGGGTGCTGGGGGACATGAGTGGGGGCCTGCAGGCAGGTGCCCTGCACTGCTGGGGGGTGGGGGTGCTGGGGGACATGAGTGGGGGCCTGCTGGCAGGTGCCCTGCACTGCTTGGGGGTGGGGGTTCAAGGGGACATGAGTGGGGGCCTGCTGGCAGGTGCCCCGCACTGCTGGTGGGTGGGTGTGCAAGGGGACATGAGTGGGGGCCTGCTGGCAGGTACCCCATACTGCTGGGGGGTGGGTGTGCAAGGGGACATGAGTGGGACATGAGTGGGGTCCTGCTGGCAGGTGCCCTGCACTGCTGGGGGGTGGGGGTGTAAGGGGACATGAGTGGGGGCCTGCTGGCAGGTACCCCTGACTGCTGGGGAGTGGGGGTGCTGGGGGACATGTGTAGGGGCCTGCAGGCAGGTGCCCTGCACTGCTGGGGGGTGGGGGTGCTGGGGGACATGAGTGGAGGCCTGCTGGCAGGTGCCCTGCACTGCTTGGGGGTGGGGGTGCAAGGGGACATGAGTGGGGGCCTGCTGGCAGGTGCTCCACACTGCTGGGGGGTGGGTGTGCAAGGGGACATGAGTGTGGGCCTGCTGGCAGGTGCCCTGCACTGCTGGGGGGTGGGTGTGCAAGGGGACATGAGTGGGGGCCTGCTGGCAGGTGCCCCACACTGCTGGGGGGTGGGTGTGCAAGGGGACATGAGTGGGACATGAGTGGGGACCTGCTATCAGGTGCCCCTCAGTGCTGGGGGGTGGGGGTGCAAGGGGACATGAGTGGGGGTCTGCTGGCAGTTGCCCTGCACTGCTGGGGGGTGGGGTTGCAAGGGGACATGAGTGGGGGCCTGCTGGCAGGTGCCCCTGACTGCTGGGGGGTGGGGGTGCTGGGGGACATGAGTGGGGGCCTGCAGACAGGTGCCCTGCACTGCTGGGGGGTGGGGGTGCTGGGGGACATGAGTGGGGGCCTGCTGGCAGGTGCCCTGCACTGCTTGGGGGTGGGGGTTCAAGGGGACATGAGTGGGGGCCTGCTGGCAGGTGCCCCGCACTGCTGGTGGTTGGGTGTGCAAGGGGACATGAGTGTGGGCCTGCTGGTAGGTGCCCCGCACTGCTGGGGGGTGGGTGTGCAAGGGGTCATGAGTGGGGGCCTGCTGGCAGGTACCCCACACTGCTGGGGGGTGGGTGTGCAAGGGGACATGAGTGGGACATGAGTGGGAGCCTGCTGGCAGGTGCCCCGCACTGCTGGGGGGTGGGTGTCCAAGGGGACATGAGTGGGACATGAGTGGGGGTCTGCTGGCAGGTGCCCTGCACTGCCGGGGGGTGGGGGTGCAAGGGGACATGCGTGGGACATGTGTGTGGGCCTGCTGGCAGGTGCCCCGCACTGCTGGGGGGTGGTGGTGCAAGGGGACATGAGTGGGACATGAGTGTGGGCCTGCTGGCAGGTGCCCCGCAGTGCTGGGGGGTAGGTGTGCAAGGGGACATGAGTGGGGGCCTGCTGGCAGGTGCCCCACACTTCTGGGGTGTGGGGGTGCAAGGGGACATGAGTGGGGGCCTGCTGGCAGGTGCCCTGCACTGTTTGGGGGGTGGGGGTGCTGGGGGACATGAGTGGGGGCCTGCTGGCAGGTGCCCTGCACTGCTGGGGGGTGGAGGTGCAAGGGGGTAATGTGTTGGTGATCTCTAGTGCAAGGTGACATGTGGCTTGGCTTGGGGGGCATGCCCATGGTGGATGGGCTGCCTGCGGGACATGACCAGGGGTGCAGGGTAGTCCCCTGTGGTGTGGTCTGCCTGCAGGGGCCGTGGAGGGTGTAGAGGGAACACCTGGGAGGACCCACACTGCCAATTCACATGTAGGACTCCCCTGCACCCCCGAAATACACGTACCCCACTCGCACAGGGCCTATCGCGTGTGGAACTTTCTGCGCACCCCAGTAATACACGTACCCTGCTGAAATCGCGTGTTAAACTTCGCAGCACCCCAGAAATACACATACCCTGCTGAAATCTCGTGTGGAACTTTCCGCGCACCCCAGTAATCCACGTACCCTGCTGAAATCGCGTGTTAAACTTCCCCGCACCCCAGAAATACAAGTACCCTGCTGAAATTGCGTGTGGAACTTCCCGCGCACCCCAGTAATACACGTACCCTGCTGAAATCGCGTGTTAAACTTCCCTGCAGCCCAGAAATTCATGTACCCTGCTGAAATTACGTGTGGGACTTCCCGCGCACCCCAGTAATACACGTACCCTGCTGAAATCGCGTGTTAAACTTCCCCGCACCCCAGAAATACACGTAGCCTGCTGAAATCGCGTGTGGGACTTCCCGCACACCCCAGTAATACAAGTACCCTGCTGAAATCGCGTTTTAAACTTCCCCGCACCCCAGAAATACACATACACTGCTGAAATCGCGTGTGGGACTTCCCACGCACCCCAGTAATACAAGTACCCTGATGAAATTGCGTGTTAAACTTCCCCCCACCCCAGAAATACACGTACCCTGCTGAAATCGCGTGTGGGACTTCCCGCGCACCCCAGTAATACATGTACCCTGCTGAAATCGCGTGTTAAACTTCCCCGCACCCCAGAAATACACGTACCCTGCTGAAATCGCGTGTGGAACTTCCTGTGCACCCCAGTAACACACGTACCCTGCTGAAATCGCGTGTTAAACTTCCTTGCACCCCAGAAATACACATACCCTGCTGAAATCGCGTGTGGGACTTCCTGCGCACCCCAGTAATACACATACCCTGCTGAAATTGCGTGTTAAACTTCCCAGCACCCCAGAAATACACGTACCCTGCTGAAATCGCGTGTGGAACTTCCCGCGCACCCCAGTAATACACGTTCCCCGCTCAGCGTTTGCTGTTTGGCAGCCCTGTATACTGGTCCAGGGTTAGCGCCGCCCTTTGCGCTGAATTGGGAATTTTCATGGGTTTTCCTTGCGCGAGGGCGTTCTTGGGGGTGTAACTGGCGCTGCTGCAGGGTCGCTGCGCCACTCTGCGCCACGGCTGGTTTTGGAGGCTAAAATCCATGAATACTCTGTGCGCGGAAATCAATTTTAGCGCACGCGGAATTACCCTGTAAGTGTGGGTCCCCTCCCACGGCAATGCCTATCATGTCATACTGTTGTCTCAGGTATATTGCCAGGGGTTCCAGGGCCAGAATATACAGCACAGGAGACCACGGACATCCTTGTCTGGTGCCCCTGCGCAGCTGCCACCTCTCTGATATCACTGCTCCTGTTTTAACTCTTGCCAAAGGCTCACTGAATAGCATTTTTGCCCACCGCAGATACCCAGCCCCCATTCCATAGCCAGCCAGGGCCGCCATCAGCCATGGCCATTTTACCGAATCAAAGGCCTTTATTGCGTCCAGCGATACAATTGCCAGCTCACCCTAATCTTCACTTACATGCTTAATGACTCGATGCAGACGCTGAAGATTATTGGATATGTTGCTGTTCGGGACATAGCCAGTCTGGTCTGGGTGTATTAGTTTATCAATTACCCTCCTTAGTCTGTTTGCCAAGACAGCTGTCAGTATTTTACTGTCCTGAGTCAGCATTGATAGAGGCCTATATGAGCCACAGTTGTGGCTGGGCTTATTAGGCTTGGGAAGCGGTATAATTATCGCTTCTCTGAGGGACTCAGGCAACCTTCCTACTTCATACGCCTCATTTAGCATCTCTAATAGCGGGGGGGGGGGCACCTCCTCCTTATATGTTTTATAGAATTCGCTAGGGAATCCATCAGACCCCAGTGTCTTGCTGGTGGGAAGCTGCCTCACTACTTCTTCTAATTCCTCTAAGGTGATCGGGACGTCCAACTCCACTCGTTCTTCAACACTGATCTGTGGCAGTCCTATGTCCTCCAGTGTTTCTGTTATTTCTGTGCGATTGCTTTCCTCATTATCTCGGTATAGGAGTCTGTAATATTCTATAAATTCCTGGTTAACTCCTTCTCGGGTATCCATCATGTTCCCATCTTCACCCGATATTGTTCTGATTATGGGCCTGGGGTTCTCATTTTTGTATAACCATGCCAATACCCTCCCTGGTTTGTCCCCTCCTGCGTGCTGTCTCTTTATGTTCTTTTTATAGTTAAGGTTACACAGTCTCTCCCAATACCCCGCACATTTTTGCTGCAGTCTAAATATTTTCCCATTGTCTTCCTCTGAATTACCTCCTCCTCTTAACGCCCCTTCTAACTCCTTCTCCGTATCCTGCAGGTCAGCCAACACCCCTCCTTGTAGCCCTTTGGATTTTGCTATAGGTACCCCTCTCATCACCACCTTAAAGGCCTCCCAGAGCGTGCCCGCTGAATCCACACTGCCAGTATTAGTCTCAAAGTAATTTATAATCTCCTCCCTCATATCCTCCCTAAAAATAGTGTCTTTTAGCGCATCTGCTCTGAGGCGCCATGTCGGAATCTTTGCTCTTGGGGGTCGGTACTGCCACTTCAGGATTAATGGTGAGTGGTCCGAGAGGACCCTCGCCTTGTATTCCATCTGAGTAATCTCTATCATTAGCTCCCATGTGGCGAACATGTAATCCAACCAAGTATGTAAGTTTTGTGAAGCTGAATAGTGCGAATATTGTTTCTCTTGGGGGTGGTGTGCCCTCCATACGTCCTCAAACCCAAAATCCTCCAGCAGTTTCTGCAGCGTCCTAGCAGCTGGAACAGGTCTATCCGTTTTACCATCTGATCTATCTACCTTAGGGTTTAACACACAATTTAAGTCCCCTCTCCAGATCACTACCCCTCCCACACACGTGCTAAACTTTCCACACAAGGTCCTAAAATATGCCGCCGTGTTTTGGTTCGGGGCATACGTGTTTATGATGTTTATCTTCCTGTTTTCCACCAATCCTCTCATTATGACCATCCTGCCATCTGGCTCCACTATCGTCTGTAGCAGCTGGAACGGGACATGCAGCGCCACCCAGATGATCACTACCCTAGCATAAACTGAATATGATGCACCCACCACAGTCTCCCTCCATTTCTTCCGGATCATCTTCATCTTATCCTGCGTCAGGTGTGTCTCCTGCAGCAGGGCTATATCTATTTTCTGTCTGCGCTGGTACAACATGACCTTGTTCCTCTTTAGATAGCTATTAAGCCCCCACACATTCCAAGTAATTATCTTAAGATCCCCCATGGCTTTTAAGGGTCCCGCTCCTCCCACCACACGTGCAGTCCAAGACCAAATGTGTTCCCCTTCCGTGTAGGCTTGTTTCCCGTCTTAAACTCCCCTAACTAAGAACACTTAAAACACCCAAACTTCCCTCCCTCCCGCCTCCCTTCCCTGCCCCAACTCACTCCCCTGTATCCCTCCCCCCCTCAACACCCTCCCCAACTGTTGCCCAGCTCCATCCCTGGATCTCAGGCACCCCCACATCTAGCCCTTTTCTGGCAATAGCCTGTACTCACGGCTCAGCAGGGTGAAGTCGCCCTAATGGCTGTCCTACTACTACTACCTCCGGGCGGTAGGTCGCTCCGATCTGGCTGTTCCTGTTTGCTTATAATTCAGCGCGCTTAGTGCTACACAATTTACTTGTACATCTTATATTCTAGTCCAATAAGTCCAACAAAATCAAAAGTCCCTTGTTACAATTTTCAATATTATCTATCTATCTTCGCCCCTCCTCTGTCATCCATACCACTGTCTTTTGCAGGCCTCCCCCCACCCATCCTGGTATTATATATGACGTATCCCCATCACTTATCGTGATCCTCGCAATCTTGCTCCTCTTCTTGTTCTGGGCAGCCCTGCGAATCTGGCCATGTCGCTGCTAATTGTGGTGAAAACTTGTTGAGATTGAATTTATTGAAGAAATTAAATGCTGTGATTTATTGTTCTCCAGATGGAGTGTATTTGACAATTTCGCCCCAACAAACACCCGTTTCACAATTTTTGTCAATGCCTTTGCCTACTGAATTAAACAAGGTTCCCACATGTTTATGGGCAGTGAATGACAATGATGTTGAGATTTTGCAGGTTGAGCCAGTTGAAATACTTTTGAAACCAGGTGTTAATTTGCTGCGTATCCCGCAGTATAAGATTTTGGTTGAAGGTGAACATGCCTTGAAAAGTATTTTTTCAGGTTTAATATATGAGGGTGTGATTGAAGAAATTGCGGGGAGCGTGTGTAATAGCTCGATTTGACGAGTTTACAAAAAGGGGGATAATGCGCTTCCTTTCCGTTTCATTATTGATTTGCGAGCAATTAAGAAAGTGGTTGCTCCGCAGTTCCTGATTGTGCCCGATGTCACCACTATTCTGACTATGATTCCAGCCACGGCTACACATTTTAGTGTTGTGGATTTGAAACACGCTTTCTTTAGTATACCTGTGCATGCTGATAGCAGCTATTTGTTTGCGTTTACCCTAGGGGGATGCTCATTCACATTCACTCGTGTGCCACAAGGGTACACTGAGAGTCCAAGTATTTACAGTAGAGCACTGAAAGAACAGCTTGACATGCTTGAATTACCTTCCACATGCACGTTGCTGCAATACATAGATGATCTACTTATAGCTGCCGATTCTGAAGATGCTTGCAAGGAGGGCACTGTGCTGCTACTCATTCACATAGAAGAGCATGGGCATAATGCTTCATTGAAGAAATGTCAGTATTGTCAACAGGAGATCTGCCTATCTGGGCTATCTCCTGTCGAAGCAGGGCAGACGGCTGACACCTGAACAGATACAAAGCATCTCTGATATGTCTGTTCCAAATACACAGAAGGAGGTCAGGGCTTTAATTGGCATGGCTTCATATTGTAGAGAATGGATTCAGAATTTTTCACTATTGATAAAACCTATGTTGGTATTGACAAAGAAGGACATTTCTTTGCCTTTACCGTGGGACATGGATTGCCAGAACGCTTTTGATTTGCTTAAGGCTGCGTTGTGTTCAGCGCCAGTTTTGGGCACACCAAATTACGAGAAGGGCTTTGTTTTGTATGTGCATGACAGAGACGGGTGTGTGCTGGCTGTTTGACACAGGAACACGGGGGCAAGAATAGGCCATGCGGCTATTTTTCCTCCACGTTAGACCCTGTTGCATGCGCTTTGCCAAGATGTTTGAGGTTTGAGAGCTGCAGTGGCTGCTGCTGCATCAGTAAAACAAAGTGAGGTATGGTTTTAGGTCACTCTTTAACCGTGATGGTACCCCACTCTGCAGACGTTCTATGAAACAGAATGCAGCCTCAACATTTCACATCAGCTTGACTAACAAGGTACGAGCTGATTCTATTTGCACTGCATATCCAAATTAAGAGATGTTGTTCATTGAATCCGGCTGAACTATTGCTTTCTCCAGAGGAGACAGACTGCAGTGACAAGATGTCACATGATTGCCTTTATGTTACAGAACAAGAGATAAGGGCAGAATTGATTTAACTGATACACCCTTAAAGAGTCCACAAGGGGAGCTATTTTGTGATGGCTCCTGTTTTAAGCTGCCGAATGGTACATTCACTGCTGTTTATGCAATCACCACATTAAACACTGTTGTAGAGAGCAAACGAATTCCGCACAATTCTGCGCAAGCTGCAGAGATTGTCGCATTGACTAGAGCTTGTGAAATTTCTGAAGGGCTTAGTGTAAAAATATATACAGACAGCCAGTACACCTTTGGGGTTGTTCACAATTTTGGCCGACTATGGGCTGAGGGGGGATTCTTGACATCACATGGAACAAAAATTCAACATGGCAGTCTGATAGTCCGGTTGCTGTCAGCACTTGCGCTTCCTACACAACTAGCAATAATGAAATGCGCTGCACACCAGAGAGTGACGGACGATGTAGGAAAAGAAAATGCTTTGCTGACAGAATAGCCAAACAGACTGCTACTGATCTGCACTCGAAAAGGAATGTGCTCAATTCAGCGAGATGGGTTACTGACACTTACATGATGGAAGAAGGGATTAGCAGTGTGCAAGAGATTCAGGCTTAATCCCTTCCAGAAGAGATTAAACAGTGGGCTGAGGGTCCAGCAAGTTTAGATGATGAGGGTTGCTGGGTGGACAATGAGAAACAGAAATGGATGCTGCCCAACACCTATGTCACTGCTATAGTTGCCATGGCTCATGGCCCAACACACATATGTGCTAGAAAGATTTGTCAACAGTTGGGTCCTGTCTGGCATATCACTAATATCCAGAAAGCTGCTGAACGTTTGGTTCAGAGTTGCATGATATGTTTACAACATAGCATTGCGAAGGGAACACTGACACCGGAGGGCAGTTTTGGCCCTACCTCCATGCCATTCAAAGTGATTCATTTTGACTTTATTGAGATGGAACATTACCAAAACTACAAATATGTTAGTTGTAATTTTTGCCTTTAGCAAATGGGTTGAGGCTTCCCCACTGAAAGACGCCACAGCAATGTCCACAGCAAAGACCATTCTTAAGGAATATTTTCCTAGGTTTGGCTTGCCGAGTGTAATTTGGTCCGACAATGGCCCACACTTTATGGCTGATGTCATGCTGCAAGTATGTGTGGGATTACAGATTGATAAACGTTTCCACTCGGCCAGGCATCCATAGAGTGCCGGTCTGGTGGAACGCCACAACTGTATTTTGAAGAATAAACTTGCAAAGGTGTGTGCACACAGCAAACTAAAATGGCCTGACGCTTTACCAATAGCCTTACTTTCAATGAGAACGACCACACAGGCGAAAACAGGGCTCTCCCCCTATGAGATTGTCATGGGGAGACCAGCCAATTTATGGAATGCCCCGAGACCAAAATGATTAAGCGACACTGAATAAACACTTTTGTCTGATTATTGTGATCAGTTGACTCAAAACTTGCATTTGATTCACCAACAGGTACGAGAAGCCCTCCCCATTAAATATGAGGACCAGGTCATCGACTTCGACCTGGGGATTGGGTCCTGTTAAAGAATTTCGAGAGGGGCACCTGCCTTGCACCTTGTTGGAAGAGGCCCTACCAGATCCCTTTGGCCATCCAAACTGCTGTACGTGTGACCGGCAAAAGACAGTGGATCCACGCGAAACATGTGAAGTATGGATTCCTTTACCTCTGCCCTATGACAAATGGGAGGAGAAGGAAATTGATGATCCTGACGCTCAGAATGAGCCTGCTTTGATCGTCACCGAGTGTGCAACAAATTCACTTCCTGAGCCTGTGTGGCCTGGGGAGACTGCTGCTTCTTCTTCATTGCTTTCTTCACCATCGACCGATCTTGTTTCTTCATCTTCTTCAGAGATCCAAAAATGCTTTGTTTGTTGATCATTCTGTACCTGGAGTTTCAAGGTATAATCTGCAACCACAAAACAGGATTTAGATTTAGGGCCTGACATTACATTTTGTAATAGAATAGGAAAGTGCAGCTAGGATTCTGCACCCACAAGAAACCCACATGAAACCAATGTTGAGCCAGTCCCTCATCACTCCTGCATGAAATAAGAGGCAGGGGTCAGCAAAGTTACCTTCAAGCAAGATTGGCCACGTGGTGAAGCGCCACCTATGGATGAACTAAAAAACAGTGAGGCTTCTTAACGAACACTGAGAAACTATGCCTGTGTTTGGGGCCACTCGTACTAATGATGATACTGACCATTTTGCTGATGATCGGCCTGTCTATCATGGGCCATGGTCTCATAGGACCAAATGATACTGATCACAATAACAGCTTGCATTGCAATCACATTGATACCTGTATTATGGTACCTAGAAAGTGTGCATCTACTTGATATTCTAGTGCCAACTGTAAGTGCTACCACTGAGTCTGCACCATATGTTCACATACTCTTCGTCCTCGAGACCTCAGTCATAGAGGGGGTTATCGAAACAGCACCCTCTTGATGATTATGAATGCCACACATGCCATTTTGAACAAAACAAACTGTTGGGTCTGCTCACATATGCCACAACATGGGGAGAGGGGGTTGGGTTGGTACATACAACAATCCCTCTAACTACTGCTTGTTATACTTCACTCAGGGCATTATTCTTTGGTAGGTGGAATGATAGTGTCACTGGAAATTTTGATGGTACGAATTTGAGAAATCAGTCTTAGCACCTCTTGGGTGTTCCGTGTTTGCAAATAGGAAAGAACTAAACGTTGCTTCTACTAGGCCTTCTGATAGACTCTTCAGACCTTACCAATCTATGATCACCTTCAAAATGGCTCCCGTGGGTAATAAGGATGCCACGCCTCCTTCCTATGCCATTAACCATGGTCCCATTTTGTATACAAAGGGAGGGTTCCCAGCCAATGGGCACATTTGATGGATGCATGAACACAGCTGTACTGGCAAGTGAGGATAGGCCTCTGTATGTGGGGGGTCCTGTTTATTTTGTTTGTGGTAACGAAGCATACCTATGGCTGCCAAGAGACTGGAAGGGTATCTGTTATTTAGGGATACTCCTACTGGGGGTATTTATTGCTAATACTGCTGAAGTGTCCAAAACTCATCCCAGGCGGGATGAGGATGGTGACACTCCCCTACAGATTCTGGGTGACATTGCTAAATCCTTTTTACCATTCTGGGGGCAGATAATAAACTCCCAAGATATTAGGAAACTGGCTAGGGTCTTAGAGAAAACCATCAATGAAACTATCGACATGCGATACAATATGACACTAGAACAAAAGGCTATTAGATTGGTGGCTCTCTAGAACAGGATGGTACTAGACATCATTCTGACTGAGCATGGTGGTGTATGCAAAATTGTGGGATCCACGTGTTGTGTTTACATATCCGATTCCTCCCCCACCATATTCGAAGCAATAAAAAGATTGTACACCTTGAGTACTGAAATACATGTTCCAGAGGTAAACTGGAATATTAGTGCATGGTTCTGGGACCTGTTACGAACTTGGGGCTAGAAGATATTTGCAGTTCTGATGGTGGTTCTTGGCATTGTACTATTCTTTTGTTGCTGGATACAGTGTCTACCTGCCATTTGCTCCATGATAGGGCGTAGCTGTGCACAAGCCATTAGTAAATTGAAACCTAACACACATCGCCGAAAACCATCACTAATGCTTTTGTTATGCTGGATGTCACTATAAATGAATTCATGGCAATCAATGTTTATGATGATAGTGATTCGGGGTGTTCTGATGACGACACATGGTCATCTGATGATGCTATGTTTGGATAATGCTCTTGGCTTAGGCCAAAAGGGGGGTTTGTGAAAACATAGTTGCCATAATACCACCTGATAGTAAATGTTTGCCTAAGCACATTTGCATTGCACTGTCATATCACAATGAATGAACCTGGAATAAGCTGACTACGCTGCCATTTTATTTTATCCACCATCTTGATTGCTTTCTGCTTTTTATTCCATGCTCACATTTTGTGTTTTTAAGCCTTAACACAGCAAGATGCTGCTGTGTGAACTTTAGTCTACTTTACAGTACTTTATAATGCTGACATAGACAGAAATGTTGAAGCTTCTAAACTGAATTTTTTATCCTACACTGAAAGGCCTTGAAGCTGAGCAGGGGCCCTCCTAATCAGTAATTTAGGAGTCATCCTGCCCCAACCGTGACTTCTCCGTGCAAACAGTACACTGAGATAGTGGGCAGCTGTATGTGCTCCTGCACAGAAATCCTTATTTTCTCTGCGTTAAGAATTTATTAGCCTTAAGCCTTAGAACAACAGTAGATAACATATGCAAGTAAACAATGAATGTTAACTTGTACATTGTAATAAGAAAACATGATATGCAAGCTCCACATACGAGTTCACCCTGCTCCCAGACCATAAATTGTCTGAAGGAAAGCAGCAAAATATGCAGTAATTATGTTTTTGTTACGCTCACCTGGTATCCACGGGGACATCACTCAGCCTGTTCTGACCTCTTACGACCTCAAACCCTTCCCTGGAGTCTACTCGACTGGAGACTGGGCCGGAAACACAGGATTGGTAGAGTTTAACTCCCTATTGTCTCTGTGTGCTTGAACCCCTTCTTCCCCGGGGTCCAACACTTCCCTTTGTTCCACAGCTCACCTTGTTTTCTTGGAAAGTGTGCTCTCCATCCTGCTTTCAGCGCAGGGGCGCGTTGATTGATGCAGGCTCATTACTGCTTAGTTACTTCACTGGCAAGAGTCCGACAGGTAAGTATGATGAGTCTTTTGAACAGTTCTCTCACTTCGTGCCTTTCCTTCCTTAGATGATGGCCGGCGTCTGGGGATGGCGATGTGCTGCTGAGATGAGTAGCGCTGAAGGTCAGTGAGAGCGCGATGCGCGATGCGACCCTTTCGTATTTGTATTTAACTCAGTACTTTTTCTGTGTCTTTTAGGTGCCGCGACGTTTTCAGTGTGGATGCCGGTTATGAAGAAGAAATGCGGCGAGTAAGCGCGGTATGCGGCGCCTCTAGATGTTTCCACGCTAACCTGGAGTGTCTTTTCCCTCTTGCAGATGGATGAGAAGTTCCGGAGACAGAGTTCCCCCAGAGCGGCTGGGATTCAAAAGCGTTTGAAGCTCTACAGTCTTTAAAAATAAGTGAAGATTTGCTGAATGCTTACTAATGCCTTTTTTCTGTTCTTTTCCCTTTTCCTAAGGAAGAGGCATGCCGGGATGGGAATGCCGCCGCCGAAGATGCCCGCAGAACAGAAGGAGCGATGAATGATGGCCAGAAGCACCGCAAGGTAAGGCTGTTCCTAACGGTGTTCTTGTTCCTGCAGGAGTTGATCGCAGAAGAAAGATGCAGGCCTACTGGAGACCGATCCGAACACGGTGAGTGTCACGCTGCAGGTGCAGAAAACACAAAGCATGTTTCTCAGCCTGGGTGTGGCTTAAATAGTCTCTGGGTATCCCAGGTGTCTCTGGGCTAAACCACACCCAAAAGACTATACTGCACATGCAGTTCTGGAAACCAAAATATGTGGGGGCATCCATCTTGTCCCCATCAATGCACTACAAGTCCAATCCCCAATGTTATCCTATGGGAGTGAGTGAGTCTGGTGCCACAAGCGCCAAGTCTGACTCCAAGTGGGTCTTTGGAGGGATGGAGAGGCCCTTGAGGGCCATGTAGGTGATTGTGGCCTGGCTCCAACCTGACATCTTCGAGGGTTGGGGACATGAGGGGCAGGAATCATGACAGTGTTTTGTATTAATCAGTCAAATAAGCAGGTCATGAACCCTAGGCCATACATTACACGAAGGGGGTTGAAAATGTTGTCTGGGGCTGTGGAAAAAGCATATAAATATGTGTACTTGTGTAATTGTTCGCTCTCTCTAGTCTCACAGTGTCTGATTGAACACATTGTGGGGTGTTGAGAACCGAGCAGCTGCTTGTCTTTAATTAATGCATTTGTAACTTTTGACCTTGTGACTGGCGTATTACTATTATGTGGTGGTAAGACTTGATTTTAATCTTTCACTATGTCTTAGTAATTGGGTTGCTGAACAGGAGGCAAGTGTCGCTAGTTAGTGTGTATGTAATGATTTTCGATGACCCAGAATTTTACAATAGGGTCTTCCTCCTGTGCACTTCATACCCAATGGCTAAGCTGTTCTGGGGCGGGGACCTAATACAATATTGGACACAGGTAAGGATAGAACCGGGACAGTGCATTGGACACTCATTAAATCAGCACGCAGGATAGTCAGCAATATCAACACATTGGGGCTGGTAGATGTGTGGCAGGTGTTACATGATACTGGTAGGGAATATACTTATTATTCTTCAGTCCATGATATGCATTCCCAGATAGATGCGTGGCTAGTATCGAGCAAGTAGCTTAATTCTGTTTCTGACTGTGTTATTTCTCCTGGAACCTTTTTAGACCACTCTCCAGTGTCATTAGTATAAGACTTGGAGGTGAAGGGGCTCAGAGGGCCCTGTGGCAATTCAAACTGGCCGTGTTGCTGGATCTGGCATTCTCTGTTAATCTATGCAATCATGTGACCTCTTATTTTGAAGACAACATTTCGATCTCCACTATAGCGACACTCTGGCAGATGTGTAAAGTGTACGCAAGGAGGATAGCTATGGTCAGATAGTTTGGGGTTTTGAAAACCATTACCAAAGACCTTGAAAGGATTGAGGCTGGACTGTATGCACTTCATATGGCATATGTGCAAAGATTTTCTCCCAGACTGCAGGTAGACATTAAAGCTGACCTGATCAGCTTTCGTAAAGCTGCACAGAGGGAATAAAATCTTATGAATAAGCCAATGATGTCTAGGAAATATGGAGAGACGGACAGGCCGGGCCGGTTGCTGGCTCACCTGGTTAAAACAGAAACAGGGAATGGACCACACTTTACGTGAAGTCCACAGAGGGAAAGATGGCAAACACAAATGCAGACATAAATGCAGCCTTTCACACATTCTATTCCAACTTATATCAGCTGTAGGGCTGCACTTCACAAACAGAGATATATTTACAGGAGATCCCAATTCCACTAATATCTAGAGAAGCGATTGAGGACTTAAAAACCTCACTGACTTTGGAAGAGATTAAAGCGGCTATTCTCGACCTGCCAATCTGACAATCTGGTGGCTGAATTTTACCAGGAAATTGTCTCCCCATATTTGCTCAAAGTATTACAGAGGGGTTGAGTTTGGGAAAACGGTGCAAGAAGCAATTATAATACTGTTAAAGCCTGACAAACCTGCTGAGGACAGTGGCTCCTACCACCCGCTTTTGCTTATAAATGTTTATGTTAAAATTTTTGCAAAGGCTGTAGCAACCTGACTATTACCACTGATGACCCAGATCAGTCTGGATTTATTCCAGAAGGCTCACTCAACGGCTTTGAACTTGTGCAGGTTGTTCAATGTTATGTCCCCTGTGGAACTGGGAGCTTAAGCTGTGGCAATATTGCTAGACATGCAGAAGGCGTTTGATACAGTCTCGTGGCCTTTTCTTTTTCAAGAAATAATATATTATTATCATTATTTAAGTGCTGGCCAATTATGGTTTTGGGCCAAATGTTATCACTTGGGTTAAACTGCTGTATGTATACAAAACCATAGGTGAGAGTGCGTACAGTTGGAATGTTGTTTTTGACGCTTTGCTTTGTGAGAGGAATGCGGCAAGTTTGCCTGCTGTTTGCTACGGTGATAGAGCCTCTGGCAGACCTGATTTTGGACAAATACAGAAGAGTAGGTGTTAGGTTGAGGGGAATCTCTGAGCTAATTTGTCTGTATGTGGATAATATCCTGTTGTATGTACGAGATCCGGATATTAATGTTGAAAAGATGGTGGAGAAAGTTGTCTTTGTATACCAAAATTCCTCAGTCGTCCACACTGGATGTTATCGAAGAGTTACTGCTAACTAAACGCAGCTCTGGCATGACACCCAATTCATTCATTTTATGGTGCACGGAATTGGCGCTTACCGAAAATTACTTTCAATTTAACGGCCTTTTTTACCAACAGGTCCATGGCACAGCCATGGGTTCGGCCGTGGCACCTTCCCTAGCTAATCTTTATGTGGACTTTGTGGAACATATGAGTGTTTACAGTGAACATAATATCTTCAAAGAATGCATCTCGCTATGGCGAAGGTACATAGATGATGTACTGTTAATCTGGCACGGTGATGAAACTACGTTACAATCCTTTTTTCAGTGGCTAAACGGGGTCAATCCCTTTTTGAAGTTCACTATGAACTTTAATAGGGAGCAGATACATTTTTTATACCTTACTATCTATTCTAATCCCGTTAGTAATTTGTTGGGACTGAAACCCTTTCACAAAATTACAGATAGGAATTCCCTTCTCAGATATGACAGCTTTCATCCTAAGTCCTTAAGGGACAATTTACCTTTCGGGCAGTTTTTACGACTCAAAAGGAACAGCAGTGAGAAGGAGAGGTTTGAGTCGGAAGCCTTTGATTTGAGTCATAATCTGATTCAGCGGGGATATCCTGATAAAATAGTGAAGAGGTCTTTGAAGAGAGCCTCCAATAATCATCGGGAATCTCTACTTGAGTATAGACCAAAAGTCTGTTCATCTGAGTCTGATCCACTGGTCTTTGTGAGTACCTTTAACCACCTTTCTAATTATGTGGTTAAGATTGTCAAAAAGCATTGGCATCTTTTAGCACACGCTAAAATACCTGTGAGGACCCCATGGTGCGCCTTTAAAAGGGGACGCAATATTAAAGAGATGGTGTGCAGGAAAGACATCAGTAATAAGTTTGACAAACAAACCACCATCACTCAACAATGGGGGTTACCGAAAGTAAGGGGACATACTCCTTGTGGTAAGTGTGCTTGCTGCCCCCTGACTAAATGCACTACTGAGGTGGATATAGGACTCTCTAGACTGTGGAAACAAAGAGCATTCACTAATTGTAACTCTAGTTTTGTCATATATGCTATTTGGTGCCCCTGCAACAAGATTTATATCGGCAAAACTGAACGTAAAATTAAGATTTGTATCAGTGAACATAAAAGCTGTATTAGACTCAGGAATTTAACAGCTCCTATGGTAGGGCACTTTATAATGCAGAATCACTGGGAAGATCTGAAATGGACAGTACTAAAAAAGATTATGATCACTAATAATAGTGCTGCGGACAAACATACTTTATCGAGGGAGGAGACCACACTTATTTTTCTGAGCAAAAGTAACATAGTTGGTTTAAATGAGGCAATTGAATGGAATTTTCATTCTTTCTACATCTGGGTTTCATTGTGATCATTACCTCGATTTTTCGAATCTCCTCAATGTGGGTTGAGATCTGTGTCTTTTGCTCCCATGTGAACGGATAGTGGGATTTGGCGTTTATTTCTATTTTACAGCATTTCTAACGTTTGTATGAGTGGGTATTGATGTACCTACTTTTACTGTCACACGAGTTCACGTATGTTATTATCTGATGCACAATGATATTTATTGTGCACAAACATTTGGGTGTTCTATTTCAACTATCCCCGCTGTTAATTATCGTGGTTTGTTTTTTCTTTTTTTGCCGACATTGCAATGATTCAGCTGACTGACGGGCCGTCTGTGTTGACTCGCAGTCTAAGGGGCGTGTTCCATCTAGCCCATTCACGTTACGTGCCTATCACGTGTTATTCACGTGATCACGTGAGGATGTTTATCTGCGAGTCCTCCGGAGACTGACTTTTGAATATGCCAGCAGTCTCGTTTCCCGCGGCCATTCTCACTGCCGCTCGGAGATTTACAGAGGTAAGGTTACATGTGGGCTGGGTTCCTTTTATTGTTCCTTTTTTCGGCGCATAGATAGTCTAGACTCAGATGAGGTTGCTATATGTACTAACTATTCTCCCCACCTATTTTAAGAAACTGATGGACATAATAAAAAAGCACGGGAGACTTTTGTTTTTCCTGCTTCATATATATTTTTTTCTGTGAATATTGTGTGATTATTTATGAACTTGGTCTAGCTCCCGTTTAGAATACGGTACGGGGCAAGTCATTGTCCATTTTCAGATTTATGGCAGCCCTAATATTTAATAAATCTGCTGAATTTACGGGGGTTATTTTGAGGCTAACAACTTTACCAAAGTGCAGTCTTGTGTTTGCGTGCCGTTTCATTCCCGGTCATGGCTTTACTTCCTTTTTCAGGATTGGATATCTTTACGGTCACGATTGAATTAAACATCGTGGTTGGTGTTACCTCACGGGAAGAGTCCTATTTGAGACATGGCTGAGATTTAAACCGAGGCCATTAAACATTCGATGTTGCCATAACAGGTAATTGTTGGGTTAACGAGTGCTCGCACGTGCAATGGGAATGTACGTTATGGGATGTTACCACATGGGGACAAATGTGACTTATATTTGCCCTCTCCTTATGTGGTCACTCCAGTACTTTAGATATATGATTGTTCAGAACTATATTTGGTCTGACTATCAATTATGTCTTTACCTTTATGTTTAAGACAAGTTGCTATTTGTTCCATACAGAATTTGTGAGGAGGCTTCCCCTACAAAATTAGGGATTGCACACTGCTTTGTTGTTTGAGCGTGTGCTTGTTCCCAGTGATGACCCTCATCCAGGCGTTTGCTCGCCGAAGAGTGTTTCTTCACCTATGAGAGACACAGGAGACTGAACGTGAGTGTTCCGTTAGTAATTACTTTCATTCTCACTTCCCTTTTCTCTCTGGTGGTCTCACATAACTGTTTTGGTCATAGGAATTTTTTCCTTTTGATAAAGTTTTTCCTGGTTGATTCTGGATATCTAGGAGATTCACGAGGTGTTGGTGATGGTGGATATATTGTAGAGGTACCAATTCACATGGTGTCTTCTATTTTGGTTTGTGGACCGTATCCCCTGACAGTTCCTTTGGTTTAAGGAAGAAGGAAGGTATTAATCACCCTTTCTACGCCCCGTTTATTGATAACACGGTGGTAGTAACGATCAATCTTGTAAATTAAGCATTTGGCCTGATTGATGTTGTGTTCTTATGCAGGTGAGCTCCGCTGGTGTATTCTACATGTCTCTTATTATTTTTTCCATCTACTTTCTACCCTACTTCGCTGGACCACAGTGCCCCTGAAGAATTTCTGTTTACTGAATATTATACAGAAAGAAACATGTCGGGTTGGGGAGTGTACTGTTATTTGTGAATAGTTCAAAGCCATATTAGCCTGAGCCAGAAGAGATTACATTAATGAGGAATAGGCTCAGTGGTGCTAAACTTTATGGTTCATATTAATAATGGATCAACCAATTGTATAATAGGTGTTGTAGAATGTTGATTTTTATTGATGATATGTTTGTCATTATTGAATGAATTTTTGAATGGATGTGCATGAAAGTGGTGTGGTTGTAGTTTGGTTGGTTATGGTTTTTAGATGGGAATGATGTATCAGGTCAGCCCAATGATGAATTGATTGGGTTGATCCACATGAACATAACTTTTGATACTAATATTGCTGTATGTTTTTATTCTTGAAAAATTCGTTTTTTTAATGATTTGTTTAATAATGTCAATAAAAATATTTAATTATATTTGAGCGTCCACTGGGTTGAATTCAATTGTTTCATCTCAGGTTTTTGTTCATTGGTGGACGTTGGTGCTTGACAGTAGGTCTGTGCACCAATAAATCAGCTCGACCTTGTAGACATGGACAGTACACTAGCACCTGTCATCTGAACACAATAGTACTCTGACCTTCTATGTTATTTTCTATATGTTCATTCCAGGCCAGGTCACAGTACATAGATATTCCTGGTCTCCCCTGTTACTCTTGTGGTATTTCTGTACGGTTCATATCCGTGGGATTTTCTTCTCCCCTTGTCCTTCGTATAATTAAAGGTATTTCATTGTCATCTTTCACCGCGTCATTTTCCACCTCGTCACTTCTTTTAGATATTCCAGATCAACTAGTTTACTTTTTTGTATTGCCACAATGGCGGCTGACAAAACCCGTAGTTATGATGATAAATATGTGGCTGAACTATTGGCTAAATCCTCGTTATTCTCTAATGATGGAGATAGTTCCCCATTGACTAATATCAGTAATTGGGACGAGCTCTTTCAACTTCGCAAAAGATCCACCCGTACAGAACTCCACGGCACCATTATGCTGGAATACTTACGTAACGGTGTCTTACCACAAGGCCTTGTGGTGAGGAATGAGCCGAGATTATTCCTGGATAACAAAGAATTTATCATCAGGTGGAGTTATATTGCGAATAAATGTGGAAGGGATTGGCTCATCCTAATAATTGACACCGCTAAGGAGATGTCAATTAAACAACTTGAAGAACTCTCCAAATTAGAAGAAGCCATTAAAAAACTTGTACCGTTGGAGGTATACACCAATAGACTAGATGAGATCATTTGAGAAATGAATGATTTTAAAGAATCCACAGTACGAGATCGTATTAGACGGCTAAATACAGATATCACAGATTTTTCCCATGAAAAAGCGTTCCGATATACTCAAGAAGGGTATGTGCCGGATCAACATTATGATGGGGCACCTAAAACTCAACAACAAAAACATGCGAGGTATCCTAATACCTCGTTCAGTTCACATAGCTCGGACGAAGATACTTTTTCACGTGGAGGAGGTGGTAGACAACAGAGACGTGGTAATAATCGGGGTCGTGGTAATCCCAACAGACGCAGGTCTCAAAATACTCGTCCATTTATTAGAGGGAGGGGACCCTCTGTTGGTTTTTTAGACCAGGACCTACAAAACTGGGATTACGAACCACCAGTAACGAGGAGCAACAAAGCCTACTAATAAACTTGTCTTCATATATACCTACACCGGTTGAAACATCTGTTCTGGAAAAAGGGTTCGGGTTCGTCCCTACTATTTCCTATGACCGGTTCGTTTCTAGAGTGGAACTAGAGGAACTATTTAGGAAGATACATATAAAACAATATTTTCATGAAAACCCTTTTGAAGATGAAGATGGGAATAGTGGTTTACATAATCGTTCCTCTTTTTGTCCACCCACGACCAGCCACAGTCCAGAATCTGTGGTGTTTGAGAGACGAGTTTTAGCTGACTTGGAAAAGTTAGAATGTACCCAGTCTCCTCATACCTTTCAAAATTGTTCAAGAGTACAGAGAAAAGCCTTTGATTCCCTTAAAAACAACAAAGCCATAGTAATACGTGGTGCTGATAAAGGTGGCGCAATAGTGTTACTGAACCGTCAAGATTATGTCACAGAATGTTTACGACAACTTTCAGACACTAACTTTTATAAACCTGTTGAACAGGAACCAACAGGACTATTGATGAATATTATTGCCCTGAAAGTAGAAAAGGCAAAAGACAGGAACTGGATAACTCGGAAGGAAGCTGAGTATTTAGTGAAGAAGGACCCCAGTGTCCCTTTATTCCATATACTGCCGAAGATTCATCAGACACTATTGAATCCTCCGGGTAGACCAATAGTGTCAGGCACGAATACAGTATTGGAACCTTTGGCTAAATTTGCTGATTCCTTTTTGAAAGTTTTTGTTGGCAAAATGAAGTCCTATGTCCAAGATTCGATGGCAGTCATCAAATTGATTGAGAATTTACATTTCAATCCCCAGGATGATATTCTTGTCACCTTGGATATTGTGTCTTTGTATACCAAAATTCCTCAGTCGTCCACACTGGATGTTATCGAAGAGTTACTGCTAACTAAACGCAGCTCTGGCATGACACCCAATTCATTCATTTTATGGTGCACGGAATTGGCGCTTACCGAAAATTACTTTCAATTTAACGGCCTTTTTTACCAACAGGTCCATGGCACAGCCATGGGTTCGGCCGTGGCACCTTCCCTAGCTAATCTTTATGTGGACTTTGTGGAACATATGAGTGTTTACAGTGAACATAATATCTTCAAAGAATGCATCTCGCTATGGCGAAGGTACATAGATGATGTACTGTTAATCTGGCAGGGTGATGAAACTACGTTACAATCCTTTTTTCTGTGGCTAAACGGGGTCAATCCCTTTTTGAAGTTCACTATGAACTTTAATAGGGAGCAGATAGATTTTTTAGACCTTACTATCTATTCTAATCCCGTTAGTAATTTGTTGGGACTGAAACCCTTTCACAAAATTACAGATAGGAATTCCCTTCTCAGATATGACAGCTTTCATCCAAAGTCCTTAAGGGACAATTTACCTTTCGGGCAGTTTTTACGACTCAAAAGGAACAGCAGTGAGAAGGAGAGGTTTGAGTCAGAAGCCTTTGATTTGAGTCATAATCTGATTCAGCGGGGATATCCTGATAAAATAGTGAAGAGGTCTTTGAAGAGAGCCTCCAATAATCATCGGGAAGCTCCACTTGAGTATAGACCAAAAGTCTGTTCATCCGAGTCTGATCCACTGGTCTTTGTGATTACCTTTAACCACCTTTCTAATTATGTGGTTAAGATTGTCAAAAAGCATTGGCATCTTTTAGCACACGCTAAAATACCTGTGATGACCCCACGGTGCGCCTTTAAAAGGGGACGCAATATTAAAGAGATGGTGTGCAGGAATGACATCAGTAATAAGTTTGACAAACAAACCACCATCACTCAACAATGGGGGTTACCGAAAGTAAGGGGACATACTCCTTGTGGTAAGTGTGCTTGCTGCCCCCTGACTAAACGCACTACTGAGGTGGATATAGGACTCTCTAGACCGTGGAAACAAAGAGCATTCAATAATTGTAACTCTAGTTTTGTCATATATGCTTTTGGTGCCCCTGCAACAAGATTTATATCGGCAAAACTGAACGTAAAATTAAGATTCTTATCAGCGAACATAAAAGCTGTATTAGACTCAGGAATTTAACAGCTCTTATGGTAGGGCACTTTATAATGCGGAATCACAACTGGGAAGATCTGAAATGGACAGTACTAAAAAAGATTATAATCACTAATAATAGTGCTGCGGACAAACATACTTTATCGAGGGAGGAGACCAAACTTATTTTTCTGAGCAAAAGTAACATAGTTGGTTTAAATGAGGTGATTGAATGGAATTTTTAACCTCTTCATTCTTTCTATATCTGGGTTTCATTGTGATCATTACCTCGATTTTTCGAATCTCCTCAATGTGGTTTGAGATCTGTGTCTTTTGCTCCCATGTGAACGGATAGTGGGATTTGGCGTTTATTTCTATTTTACAGCATTTCTAACGTTTGTATGAGTGGGTATTGATGTACCTACTTTTACTGTCACACGAGTTCACATATGTTATTATCTGACGCACAATGATATTTATTGTGCACAAACATTTGGGTGTTCTATTTCAACTATCCCCGCTGTTAATTATCGTGGTTTGTTTTTTCTTTTTTTGCCGACATTGCAATGATTCAGCTGACTGACGGGCCGTCTGTGTTGACTCGCAGTCTAAGGGGCGTGTTCCATCTAGCCCATTCACATTACGTGCCTATCACGTGTTATTCACGTGATCACGTGAGGATGTTTATCTGCGAGTCCTCCGGAGACTGACTTTTGAATATGCCGGCAGTCTCGTTTCCCGCGGCCATTCTCACTGCCGCTCGGAGATTTACAGAGGTAAGGTTACATGTGGGCTGGGTTCCTTTCATTGTTCCTTTTTTCGGCGCATAGATAGTCTAGACTCAGATGAGGTTGCTATATGTACTAACTATGCCCCCCACCTACTTTAAGAAACTGATGGATATAAAAAAAGCACGGGAGACTTTTGTTTTTCCTGCTTCATATATATTTTTTTCTGTGAATATTGTGTGATTATTTATGAACTTGGTCTAGCTCCCGGTTAGAATACGGTACGGGGCAAGTCATTGTCCATTTTCAGATTTATGGCAGCCCTAATATTTAATAAATCTGCTGAATTTACGGGGGTTATTTTGAGGCTAACAACTTTACCAAAGTGCAGTCTTGTGTTTGCGTGCCGTTTCATTCCCGGTCATGGCTTTACTTCCTTTTTCAGGATTGGATATCTTTACGGTCACGATTGAATTAAACATCGTGGTTGGTGTTACCTCACGGGAAGAGTCCTATTTGAGACATGGCTGAGATTTAAACCGAGGCCATTAAACATTCGATGTTGCCATAACAGGTAATTGTTGGGTTAACGAGTGCTCGCACGTGCAATGGGAATGTACGTTATGGGATGTTACCACATGGGGACAAATGTGACTTATATTTGCCCTCTCCTTATGTGGTCACTCCAGTACTTTAGATATATGATTGTTCAGAACTATATTTGGTCTGACTATCAATTATGTCTTTACCTTTATGTTTAAGACAAGTTGCTATTTGTTCCATACAGAATTTGTGAGGAGGCTTCCCCTACAAAATTAGGGATTGCACACTGCTTTGTTGTTTGAGCGTGTGCTTGTTCCCAGTGATGACCCTCATCCAGGCGTTTGCTCGCCGAAGAGTGTTTCTTCACCTATGAGAGACACAGGAGACTGAACGTGAGTGTTCCGTTAGTAATTACTTTCATTCTCACTTCCCTTTTCTCTCTGGTGGTCTCACATAACTGTTTTGGTCATAGGAATTTTTTCCTTTTGATAAAGTTTTTCCTGGTTGATTCTGGATATCTAGGAGATTCACGAGGTGTTGGTGATGGTGGATATATTGTAGAGGTACCAATTCACATGGTGTCTTCTATTTTGGTTTGTGGACCGTATCCCCTGACAGTTCCTTTGGTTTAAGGAAGAAGGAAGGTATTAATCACCCTTTCTATGCCCCGTTTATTGATAACACGGTGGTAGTAACGATCAATCTTGTAAATTAAGCATTTGGCCTCATTGATGTTGTGTTCTTATGCAGGTGAGCTCCGCTGGTGTATTCTACATGTCTCTTATTATTTTTTCCATCTACTTTCTACCCTACTTCGCTGGACCACAGTGCCCCTGAAGAATTTCTGTTTACTGAATATTATACAGAAAGAAACATGTTGGGTTGGGGAGTGTACTGTTATTTGTGAATAGTTCAAAGCCATATTAGCCTGAGCCAGAAGAGATTACATTAATGAGGAATAGGCTCAGTGGTGCTAAACTTTATGGTTCATATTAATAATGGATCAATAAATTGTATAATAGGTGTTGTAGAATGTTTGATTTTTATTGATGATATGTTTGTCATTATTGAATGAATTTTTGAATGGATGTGCATGAAAGTGGTGTGGTTGTAGTTTGGTTGGTTATGGTTTTTAGATGGGAATGATGTATCAGGTCAGCCCAATGATGAATTGATAGGGTTGATCCACATGAACATAACTTTTGATACTAATATTGCTGTATGTTTTTATTGTTGAAAAATTAGTTTTTTTAATGGTTTGTTTAATAATGTCAATAAAAATATTTAATTATATTTGAGCGTCCACTGGGTTGAATTCAATTGTTTCATCTCAGGTTTTTGTTCATTGGTGGACGTTGGTGCTTGACAGTAGGTCTGTGCACCAATAAATCAGCTCGAACTTGTAGACATGGATAGTACACTAGCACCTGTCATCTGAACACAATAGTACTCTAACCTTCTATGTTATTTTCTATATGTTCATTCCAGACCAGGTCACAGTACATAGATATTCCTGGTATCCCCTGTTACTCTTGTGTTGTGGGACAAAGTTGTAAGCCTTGGTAAATACTCGGGCCTCCACCTGAATTGAAAAAAGTCTGAGATTTTCCCATTGACTGATGGCACAGCTTAGCCTGACAATAGAGGATGGCTTACATGGACAGTGGATGTGTTCAGGTATTTGGGCATACTAATATCTCGTTCCCATGTTCTAACGCTTGAAAAGAATTACACGCAAAACATGACGCATCTGAGGGCCAAACTACAGTGATTGGACCAGATCCTAATGTCAATGTTAGGCAGGTTCTCGATTATAAAGATGGTGGTGCTGCCAACACTATTATATATGTTCCAAAACATCCCAATGTGACTGGGCCGTGCCTTTTTTAGAGAACTTAGTATGCTATGCACAAAAGCAGGTCGGAATTAAGTGGCTGTCCCTGGCATTGCCTTTTGAAGCTGGTGGCATTGCAGCCCCGAATTGTGAGCTATACTACTTGGTGGCGAAAGTCTACTTTGCTTTATACTGGTATAGGGCCGCTGCCTGGCTGACACATGTTAAGTAGGAGCAGATGGTGATGGGTGCCCTCTTCCTGAAATCATTGGTACTAGGTGCTAGTTACTGTCCAGAAACTCCTCTTGACCCAGTAGGGGTCACTGTGTTTGCATGGAATAGACTTCTCCGACTGTAGGGGGATAGTATCCCATATGAAAAAAATTCACCTATGTGGGGTGTGTCTGTTTTGTCCTCCACAATGGACGCCGCAATCCGGAAAGCATGGCCATCAACCCATATGCAGGTGCTAGGGTACATGTTCCCTGCTGGCCAATTCATTGAATTGGAAGATATTAAGGACAACATTGGAGATAACTCGCTACAGCTGCCATATTATCGCTGCGTGCCAGCTTAATTTAAATTACTCTGGCCACCCTTTCCTGAGGAGCCACCTCCACACATATGCACATCATACATAATGAACAACACTTATGGAAAAAAAAGCCTTTCCACGTTATACAGAATAGCGTAACGCAGTATGATGTTGCCTTTTCCTATGGGCAGGGCTAAATGGAGTTAGGATTGCAGGTTGAATTCATGGATGCACAGTGGGAGGTAATCTGTGGCCTGAATAAGGAGATCTCGATCAACTCTAACGTTTGGCTTGTACTTTTAAAAATTCTCAATATGCTACACTATACCCCATCATTGATTTAACTATTCAATGAAGATTGTGAGGGTGTCTGCCCCTGGTGCCACTCTGAGAATGCTAACCTGTTACACATGGCAAGGTCATGTCCTAAGCTAACCTTTATAAATGAATAAATAAATATATAAATACAGAATAAAATAACCTCTAATTGGGTTAATGTATGCCAGGTGTTGCCGGTAATTGTGAAACAACAGATCACATTGTCTTCCCGAGACTTTATTTAGGATACACTGGTAAAATGGAGGTGATTAAGAGTAAGAGTAGGTTCTTGAATATGGGGCGGCTTCTGACTAAGAGATGTATATTGATGAGATGGACTCAGAAGATCCCACCTATGGTGAAAATATGGCAAACCGAAGCTCTTTGGGCAAACAAAATGGAGAAGGTATACATAACAGATGTCTACACAACAAAACGGGCACGCCAAGGAACCACACTGGAACCTTTGCAGAGAATGCTGGAATTAAGGAATTTTACCGTGCCACAAAACATCAACAGCCTTTGTGGAAAACGTATCTTCAATGTGAATAGAACCGACCTACAATCCCTGATTAGATTAGAAGTGGAGGTTTGTATTGATCTTCCCTAATTGAAAGGAAATTGCCCCCACCATCACCAATTTGTTTGATGATCTCAGACTGTGGATTTGTTTACCACACTCTAAGAGGGTTCATAATTTTTGAAGAATTGTCAGAAAGAAAGTGATAGGAAAGAAGAATTATCACTATGAGAAACACACACGCATTTTTACCCCTGATGAATGTCCTACATTTGTCTGTGTTTTAAGGACAGAAACTTGTGGTTTGAGAACATACCAATAACATCTCAGAATATGATAAACTACTCCAGTGTGAAATTTCACACGGAGGAGTGTTTCATTCACTAAGAAAACAAACCCACAGTATGTGTTTTCCTTGTGTTTTGTAAAGTATGTGTTTTATATGTTTTATATATCGTGTTTGATATTGAGTTTTATGTAACTTGATCATTTTATGAGTGTTAAATTCTACAGGTTTAATAAAATAAATACATTTTAATGTGGATATTTGATATACCATCTGTTCTTTCTGTCCTGTTTTGTGGTGTAGACATCTGTTAATACATCTTCTTTTTGAATATTATAGATCTTATCCATGTGGTAAGAAGTGTGTGATACCCATAGCATGGCACATGCCGTTTGAGAATAGTGGAGGTATACATAACTCTATTCCCCACCAGCTGTTGCCCTAACAACATCTGGTCAGACTTTCGGCAGTCTCTGCGAGAGGCAGCAACCCCTGCATCTGACCAGGAAGGCGAATTCTGAAGTATATGATGAATGTATTTTCATTTTCATTTGTGCATGTGATATATTAAAGATTTCGACTCTGTAATCAGCTGCACTAAGTGTAATGTACATTTTCCAAAAAGTGCTTAAATAGATATTTCTTTTTTTTTAAAGTTGTTTGTCTAGTGCTGATTCCCAGAACTGAGTTCTAACCTGTTGATTCTCCCTTGGTACAGGTCTATTTCCCTTGAAGCCCCTTCCTTACCTGTTTCACTGATGCCCCGTCTGGTGGCTGCATGATAGTTACAGTAGTGATTGGAGATGGCGTCAGGAGTGTAATCTGAGCACAAGACCTGTGTTGTTGCTCTGGGAGGAAGGTAAGCCTTGATCGAATAATCAGCCCATGGTTGACTAGCCTCCCATAGAGCTTGGAGCCTGTAGGAGGAAGCTCTAGTAGCATTATCTGGCAGGGTTATAACACAGGGCGACCGTGTTGAAAGCATGCATTACTCCCTTAACAATTCCCCTGCAGTCTCTGCATCCTCCTTTTCTGGGCCAGCATTTGGCAGTGCTCTCACCCCTTCCATACCTATCAAAACCTAACCCAATGTCCCTTTAGCCTCACACAAATGTTTTTCACACAATTCAAATTTCACTTTTTGTGTAGAGAAGCATAGTTTCCAGACATGACTAATAAGAAAAGCGTTTGTCATCTCCTACGTAGGTAGGATCACAGCAGCCAGTTGTAAATCAAAATAGCTCACGGTTAGGCGAATGGATCAGTTTCAAGCAGGAAGTGGAGAACAATTTTGATAGACGATCTGTGATGTTGACAGTGGTTATCGAGGTAATGGATCTAAATCAAGCACTCATGACCTGTTCACATTCAATACTTGTTATCAACATTTGTAATACTGGCAGATGTGTGATCTACCCTTTACCACAATGCACTGTCTTGCATCTCAGCGAGCTCCCTCCTACAACTTTATTTCGTTTTTCCACAATGCCGGTACACCTAAAAGCAAAGTATCCACACTTTAACACTCCCTCTGCACAATGAACTTGCAAACCTGTCCACTGGCCAAACCACCACATCTCCCCCAGAACCCCAGGTCTGGAAACTATCTGAAAATGAAACATCTCTCGGGTGCAAATCACAATCCACCTAGAGAACGCATCCACTCAGATAGCAGTTGCTCCTGGTTCTGCACACACCAAGAAGGTAAGCACAACACCTTGTTTTTCCCCTCTCCTCTTCTAGCTCCTCCCCCCTTTTTACATTTCAGATGCATGCAAATGACAGTGGAGCAATGTACACATCCCAATAACATAACCTCCACATGGAATCTCTGCGGGACCTCCTTTTCAAGGCTGACATCAAGATACAACAATATGCTGGAAACACTCAGATTTACCTAAATATCAATTACATCAACAACATCAATTGACTGTGGCACTGTCTGTCCCTCTTCCAATCCTAGATGCCAAGGGCCTGCCTGAAGCTCTACCTTACAAAGACTACATTATTTCTCCTAGGAAACAATACCAAGCATGCCTAATTCCAGAATTGGCTGACTGACATGCAGCTTGCTGAATTCATGCCTCAACTCTTACCCAGTACACCAGTGCAACATCTCACAGCTTTGCTATTGACTGTGACCTTTCATGCAAAACACACATTGCCAAGAAGACCCAAGCATCAGGGTACCAGCTAGCAATTGTACACATAGTCAGGTCTTTCATCCCTGCCACAAGATTCAGAACAGTTGGCCAAGTTCTGAACATCTCCCACCTGGACAGTGGCAATGCCCTATTTGCAGGAGTCCCAGATGCCACCTTAGCCCCTTTGAAAGAAGTCCAGCATGCTGCAGTAAGCCTCATCACAGGACTAAGACAATTCAAGCACATCGCCCTCATCCTCAAAAAGTTGCACTAGATAACCTTTAGAAGCATGCATCATGTTCAAGAATGTCTGCATCATCTACAAAGCAGTCACAAACCGAAACAACACTCTGCACAGCCGAGAGACTCACCATCTAATGAGTCCAGAGCCACCAGTAGCCACAAAAATGCCAGGCAAGAAACAAAGACCTGGAATATGGAAAAAAAAACAGGAAACAGCCTTTTTCCTGCTATGCACCTTGTCTCTGGAACAAGTGCCAACACAGATAAGATACTAAACTACATACTAAACTACATGAAAGAAATTAAGACCCTACTCTTCAAGGAACATCTCGCCAATCCTTTATCGCTCTACTGAAACCCTAAACCATGCACCCTAGTTATACCTCCTGAGTACATACCCTTTGTACAAGACCGTGTTGCTTCCCAGCTACGTTTGTGCTTTATAAATCCAATACATGCTCCCTCCATGGGGTGGACTGATTGCAAGCAACACTGCCCATGAATATGGTTTTTGCCTTGTCCAACATTTGTATTTTGTATTTGTATTTTGTTTATTTATATAGTGCGCCTGGCCCAAAGGCATCTGGGTGCATTTTTTTAAAGGTTACAGTAACATAAATATACTGCAGACATATATCAATATACATTTCCAATTACATACAAGATAGTTACACAGGTGTTTGACATAAAACGGCCAGGCAGGGCATCGACAAGCAGCAGAAAACAGTGTAGGTAGTTCTGGGCAATGTGTCAGGTGTAGCATTTAACAGTCCTGTGCTGCGAGCCACATTTTAACTTTACTCTTGAAGGAGTGGAAGGAGGGTTCAGATCTGAGTGGATTAGGAATGGGGTTCCACAACTTAGTAGTGAGCACCAGGAAGCTGCTGCCCCCTGCTTTCTCCAGCTTGATCCTAGGTAGTGATTGACAGTGTGCTTTGGCCGCTCTATGTGGGCGATTGGAGGTGTAGGGTGTGAAGCGGTTCGCCAGGTATTTTGGAGCCTGGTTAGCCAGGCATTTGTGTGTGAGTGCGAGAGTTTTGAGGGAGACTCTTAGGGTGACCGATAGCCAGTGTAGGATACATTTAGTGTCAGAGAGATGCTGGTTTCTAAGACTATTTAGTGCTGCCCTTAAAGTGTTGTTTTGTGTTATCTGTAACTTGCTTAGGTTCCTTGACTGGTTCCAAGATAGAGCGCATTGCAATAGTCAAGTTACGACATGATGAGGCAAGGATGGTGCAGTTGGCCGTGGTAAGGAATGGTCGACAGGGCATGATAAGTATACATGTGTAGGCTGTTGATGATATCACGGCGTTAGCATGTCTTGTTAGGGATAGTGTTGAATCAAGATAAATGCCTAGGGTTTTCTTATCATTGGATACCTTCATGGTGTTGCCATCAATGATAAAAGATTTGAAGGCGGGATCTAGCCTGTTGAGACTGTATTGGGATCCAAGGATGTGTAGCTCTGTCTTGTCGTCTTTAAGACAGAGCCCGTGTTGTGCCATCCAAGCTTGGATGACCTGATAGATGTCGTTTAAAGCTTTGGAGTCAACTATGTGGTCACCAGTGATGGGGATGAGTATTTGTGTATCATCTGCATAGTTAGTGTAGGTGACACCCAAAAAGTCAAGTATATCGAAAAGCGGCTTTGTGAACACGTTATAGAGTGTAGGTGATACACATGAACTTTGAGGGAAGGGACCCCGCACAGGACTGGCGAAGGTTCAGTGGAGGCTGAGGGATAGATGACCCTCATTGATCTGTTCACCAAGAAGGATATAATCCATGTAGTGGCTTTATCGCAAAAATGGGCTGCAGATTTGAAGTGATGGCAGAGAATTTGATGGTTAACCAGATCGAATGCTGCTGATAAGTCCCACAGTAGTAGGAGTGCCAGCTTGCCGTTATCTTTAAGGTATTCAATTTGAGTTTTTAAATCGATAAGGGCTGTTTCTGTTCCATGCCTCGTCGGATGCCAGATTGTCTAAGGCCAAGAAGTTTGTTGGATTCTAGATATTCAGCTCGGTCCAGACTTTTGAGTAAGAAGGGGACGGTGGTAATGGGCCTGTAATTAGTAGGGGTGCTCAGGTCTAACAACGTTTTTTTTAGTAGGGGGAGGACCCAGGCATCCTTGAGGTTATCAGGCACAATGCCTGTGTTGAATGAGGAGTTTATAAAGGCGGTGATGAATGGTGCTAATTCATAGATAGCCTCATTAATGATGGGGGCCGGACATGTATCACCCTGGCAGGTAGATGGTTTGAGTTTAATGATGATATTTTCTAGCTCTTTAATAGAAAGTGGTGAAACGCTAAAAGGTTTATGGGTGTGCTGGGGAGGGTCAGTTGTTCCAATGGGAATACTGAACTGTAAATCCGTCGGTAAACTGCTTTTTTGGCATTGATTTTAGAATGTAGCCTGGTGATTTTGTCTAGGAGTGCTTTTTGTATATTAGAGCACCATGCGCTGTCTTTGATATAGATGTCGGGTGGGGCTGATGGTGATTCTAGTTCTTGAAGTATCTTAAAAAGCTCTTTGGCGTTTGATTTAGCTTGCAAATTCGCTTGTTATAAGTGTCTTTTTTGGCTTGGAAAATTGCCTCTTTGTAATTAAGGAAAGCTATTATAAGGCTGCCCTTATTCGCTACTGAAGGAAGGCTTCATGTTGAACGATCAACAGTCCTGCAGGGTAGGCACGTAATGTTTTTCCTAAGATGGCACTGAAAACAAAGGGACCTAAATTGCTGTGATTATATTTGCTTATGAGTACTTTATAACCATAGCATCTGCAGTTTTTAGCACCGGACAAGTGACTTTGAAAAAAACGACCCGGTTTAAGAGCTTACTTTGAACCGCTATATCTATGCTTTGTTTAAAAACATTTGTAGTTGAACATATCAGAAGAACATTAAAGTAGGTGATAAGTGCAGGAAGATACAAATACAGGAAGTGATAAGATTTATTGTGGTCCATGTGACCCAAGAGCAGGCATATTATGCTGCCAGGAGCTTTACGGTACCCCTCCATCAAACTCTCTACTGCTTATATGGGCCTGAACAGTATTATAATGCAACGCATCTGCCCCTTTTATATTTCCCACAGCTTTATTTACTTAGAACATTATTTTCCATAATCTGTAACAACAGCACCTGGAATCCCTCTCACCAAATTTGGAGGACTCCAAAACCATGATTCTCCTTTCCTCACCACACTTTGCTTAGACACATGAGCACTGCCCTCTTCTTCTTTCACCTATGCTCCTTACAGTATTCATTAGCTTAAATGTTTCTGTCATTCCAATCCGCCCTATCCATCCATATCTCTGGCCCCACCACACCTTACTTTTGTCCTCCTCAATTTGGTTTTGGACACACTGTGGTGTTGGCCTTCCACCTCCTGAGGACCTCAAAAGAAAATGACGAAATGGTGGTATTTGGCACAAACTAATGCAATACCACCCTGTTCACCACCTCCTTCTCTCACTCTTTCCTCACAGTGATAGCAATCCTCATAGTATCCATTGCCATCAGGTTGAAATGTTTGAATGTCCTGTTACTCCTTGGATAGCACAGAGATGCCTTATGATACTCTACACCTATTTGCTGTAAAAAATATATCCTCAGTCTCCTGTGATGTCATTTCACCACGTTATCAATAGGAATAATATGAGGATTACCCTCTCTGTGAAAAATGTCATTTAAAAATGTTACCACTGCTCTTGTACCCACCCCACTCATCACCTTGATCTTCACCCACTTGGAATAGAGGTCAAACAAAACCAGGACAAATATCGCCCTCCCATGTATTGCTTGCAAGGGACCCAACAGATCCAGTGCTCCTTGCTCCCAGGGCAAGTGAGGTTACTCTAGTTTCTTCAAAAGGCTGCCATTGGATTCTCAACACTGTGGGCCTCATTACACAGACGGCGGTAAGGGTTAACGGTCACCGTTAATGCTTTTTGCAGGCGTTAAAAACCAACCCACAAAGGGACCAGGGAGCTAATTACGGTACCGCAATTTGCGGCACCATAATTAGCGCTTTCCCCATTCCCATAGAGCCCTATGGGGCAAAAATGGGAATGGGGAAGGGCAATGGGGGAAAGGGGAATTACTGCCCCTCCAACCTTGGAATAGGACGGTAATTCCCCTTTCCACCAAGGCGGTGCCGGTATTTTACCGGCATGGACCAAGGTGCTAATAGCACCTTGGTCCTCCGCCTACCGTGTAATGAGGCCCTGTATCTTTCCCGACACATTGGACAGCTTCTAACCACCTTCTGCACCTCATTATCTAAACTAGGCCACCAAAAATCCTCAAGTACATTTCCTTGAGTTTAGGTAATTCTCAGATGTTTGGTTTAGCATATATTGAGGATCTTACGTGTAACCCCCAACAGAGACACAAACATTCTCCCCTTAAATGAATCCTGACTCAACACACAACTCTTAACTCATACTTAACCCTCTGAAAAGTCTTCAATTCTCATCGCTCCGCCACTTGCTCTTTTCATCCATTCTCGATCAGATCAATAATCTCCCTCAAATCTCATCCTCGCTGACTACACCAAAACTCATCAGCATCCTCTTCCTACACCTCTCTTCTTTCCAACAGTTTCTAAACACCAGATCAGCAATGATGTTCTCCATTCATGACACATCACAGACTCCCCCCCATGCATCCCTTTGGTTGTGAAGACTGCCGTCAGGAGTTTGGGATTTATTCTAATGGCAAAGTAACTTCCGCACTGGAAGGTAAATAGCTTGCTGACTGTCCACACCCAATTCAAAGCTTTTATCTTGATCACTGAGTGCCTACACTCTGCTACTATCAAAGTCTGGGATGCAAACAAAATAGTTTTTTTACATCCCTCTGTGATCCTGCAGTTGGACCCCAGCAGAGTGTCACTGGCATCTTTCATTATCATACGCCTACTCTCCAAATCAAAATGAGCCAGCACAAGAGCCTTGATGCTAGCTTTCTTGTTGCCCTTCAACTGCTCTTCACACTCTACAGTCCACTTGAGTATCACCTCCCTGAGCTTTTTAGACAGACCTATGTGTGTACGCTACACCCTTGCACCATGGGCACAGCACACCCCTTGAGACTTATCATGTGCTGAAAAACTTTCAGGCTCCTTACCACCTCTGTGAATACCTCTCCTCCAGTCCAAGTCTCTCGAACCACTATCACATGGTGTGGAAATGTCCTTTGAACTCCAGGGTAGCCCCAAAACAACCCCCAGTGTAGGGTGTTTCACCATAGTCATTGACGTGGATATTATCCTACCCAACATATGCATGGTCTATGAAACTTGTCCTGAGCCCCACCAACAAACAACTGAAGTTGGCACCCATAATGACTTGCCCATACAGTGCACGGTGTCAGAGCTAGAGGTCTTAAAACTCTGACTAATTTACTTATGTAGGCACCCATGTTGGGCTTACAGGCTGACCAGGAAATGCAGACCCAAGAAAAATCATTGGCCTGAGGACGGGGCTAGTTGGTTCATTGGACCGTGACCTGATGTGCTTGGGCTTTCTGCATGTTGATTTTGACTGCTGGTAACAATCACCAAATGAAAGAATCTGCCTACGTGAACCCTGGCCCTTGCTACCCTGCAGAGAACCTCCTTCCAACTGTGCTCGTCAGCATAGGCTGCATGGCCGGAACTATCTCACCATGAGGGAGCCATCTCTTTATTGCTGTACTGCAAGAAATCAGATTAGCCATCAAACATCTCTTGCCCCATCTATGACATCAGTGCACCTGCAACTTAACTTGGAAGCAATAGTACATCCATTGCCCGTAGGATGGCTCCTGTCACCTTTAGGACTAAATACTGAGGGAGGAGATTTACAGAAAGTGGATTAGGAAATTAAGGCGTAAAAGCAAGGTGTGATGTTTTTACACTTTAAATTCCCACTCAGCTGAATTTTCAAGGTATGTTATGTTATTGTGATTAATACTGGGAGTTGCTGCCATTTCCATTGTCTTGAGGTGCTCTGGCGGATCTGAAAAGGAATGAGGACTTGGTGGGGACAGTTAGTGGGATGGAGAGGGAGAGCATAAGAGAGGTCCTTTGGTGTGCTGTTGGTAGCTTCAATTCAGAAAAACACAGTCACTGTGTGTTGGGTTGGGGTTTGTTGGTGTTTTGGTGTATTAGTGTGTATGGGGTGATTTGCGTGTCTGTGGTATATTTTTCTGTAGTGTGTTGAGTTGGATGTTGCAGAGTGTGTGTAGTTTGTGTTGGTTTCAAGTTTCTGCTGTGGTGAAGATATGTGTGTTGGTGTTTGAGGGTGAGTATGTAGAATACTGCAAGGTTTTTAGTAGAGTTAGTGATGAGTGGTATGTGATCTTCTCTGTAAGGGTTTCTGTCGGTTTGTCTAGGTTCATATCCTTGTATGGTGTTGTGCGTCAAAATGCTTTACTTCATTGGCCATCCCGGTTTCAGTTCATTACGTTTCAGTTGTTTTCAGTTTTCGGTGTCTCTCCTTGTGTTGTGTGGTTGGCTATTTCTCTGTGATGGTATTTACTGTTTAGGTAGGTGAGTTAAAGAGCCATGATTTTAGTAGCTTTCTGAATTTTAGGTCTTCTTCTGTTGTTTGTATTTCCTTGGGGAGTGAGTGCCAAAGTTTTGCGAAGATGCAGGAGGATGCTGGTCCACCACATTTCAACTTTGAATATTGCTTTGGTTCCAGGTGAATGTCATTTCTAGGATTTCCGGAATATGGAAACCTAACTCTCTCTCTAAACAAATTAAAGTCAGTGGACAGATTTAGAGAATCAAATATCTGTTCACCTTACATGTATGTGGTTTAAAACAGTATCAGTAAGGGTACATTCCTTCGTTTTGAATGTCATTGCTGGACCTCAATGTTCGGTTTGGTTTGTAGATGAAGATTTGTTCCTGTATGAATTCGGAACCGTGGATTCATCTGGGGTTATGCAGAGTATTTTGAAGGCAATTCTATTGACTGTTAGCAAGTGTAGCATTCTCAGTGCTGGTGTGATGTGTTCTCGCTTAATGAGTCTGAGGAGTAGTCTTGCTGCCGCGTTCTGTATTCACTGTAGTTTTTTTGGTAAGGTAGTTCAGCATATGTAGATGCTGTTGGCGTAGTCTATTCTTGACATGATGAGGGAGAGGACAGTCAGTGTTCTGTGTGGGAAGTGCTTACAATGTGGAGAAGCGGCCTACCGCAGAGTTGAGATATGCGCTATGCTTTCCCCATCCGTCTTGTAAGTGGCCTTCGTTTTACACCTGCACGAATTTCATGCAGGTACAAAACAAATGGATTCCGATGGAATCCAAAGCCATTTTACACCTGCTAAAAGCAGGCAAATTCCTTCGGAATTAATTAATATGTGCATAATTTGCAGGTGGTATATACTGTTTGATAAGACGGGGAGCAAAAGGAAAGAGCAAAGCTAATTTCATTATGCACTTTCATACTATGCCTTACAAAGGTTTAAAAATGCATGTAGGGGATCCAAAAGTGCAGTAATGTTAATGTTGTCGGTCTCCTACGTGCAATTTGCGTTCGTAGAAAATTAACCCCTCCGAAGACCGTCCAGGAGTGTCTAACAAAACTGTAGTTTCTATTCCAATCCCTTCCCAATTCAGCTAATATGTGCTTCTGGGAATTGAGCAGACACGTACTACCAGAATCACACACACCAACCTTTTAAGCTCATCACACATGGGTAATTATCATTTGAAGCGAGTGTAAACCAGACAAATGTTATACTTTGCTCACAATTTGTTTTGACATTAGCAGAAAAACACTTCAACTAATGAGCAATTAATTGGGCAGTATCGGAGCAAGGCGAGACTGAGTGGAAATGACTGTAACACCCCAGCCCACTTAATTAGACATAGCTCGACACGTAACATTTTATTCGTGGAGAGCCTGGGTGTGCATGGCCAATATCAATCAATAAAAAGTAAATGTGGATTTACTCCACATGTTATCATTTCCAAATGTATGGGTGTGCTCTGAATAAAAAAATTATCGTGGAGCAGTATATATGTGCAACTGGGGGATGGTGTGGTGGCACACTAGGTGGGAGACAGGCATAGGCGGTCACAGCTAAGCACTCTTTTACATATGCCTATGTCCTTCAAAACATCCCTTCTCTGCCTCCTACATGTCTCCAGTGCCCCTGTTCAACATGCAGTTATTTAATCACCCCTGAAAGTGTGATGGCCAAGTGAAGGGATGAGAAGGACTCCAACCTCCTGAACAAAGTGCTGACACTATTGCACTTTTAGCAACACAAAAGGTGGCCCAAGGGTACAAGGTTACTGGTGTATGGTTGCTTCAGGAATGATTGATACTCATTAGGTCTCCAGCTTTTTGAAATAAAAACAAATCTCCAAACAATATGAAATATTACCCGACAGAAAACACATTCAGAATGAATGAATACAGTGACAAAGCAAAACAAAAGAGGTGATGGCTGGAAGGTTTAGAATTAAGTTAACCTCTGGCATTGCTCTGGGCAACCCTCCAGACCATCGTTCTTTGCCTGCCAAGTCATTACAAAAGGGGAAAGTCCATACGCAAATCAGGCTTGGTCCCACCCAAAAAGGGGCAGTCCAGCCCGAACTGCTTGGTCACATCCCTTCTGCACGAGACCACAAGCATCCCAGATATGTTTCGGCCCTGTTGGGCTTCATCAGTGTGTGGCCCCGTGGCACAGTAGAACAGAGCAGGGCTGGCCACCAACTGGCTAGATCATGCTAGCGTTAAGGAGAAAACTTACAAAATAGTGCAGACTTGCATGTGATAAGTTCATGTGAAAGGTGTGGTGAAGGCTTGGGGGACAGTGCTGACTGCCAGGTGATGTGGCCTGCTGGAGTAGAGGAGACTGGTTCACAAGCAGTGTAAACCACCATGAGAAGAGAGCCTGCTGGAGCCGAGGGTAAGGGCAGACAAGCAATATGAACTGACAGGTAACATTACCCTGCTGGAGTCGAATTGAGTGTCGACTGAAATGAATTTAGGCTGTCAGTAAGGGGAGTAAGAGAGAATCAGAGGAGAAATTGGGAAGGAGAAGAGACAGACATGGGCATAACATAATTCTGCCATTGTGGAAAGAATGGCAGAGAGCCCTCCAAGACCACATCAAGACAGTGGAACTACTCTGAGACATACTCTGGAATCTAATGGTAGTTGTGTTAAGAGTTTCAACATTTTCTAAACTCTTCATTTGCACTCTTTTTACAGCGGAGTAAACAATTAGTTGGACACTCTGCTTTAATTGTTCAATTCAATTCCAGGCTCATGTTTTCAGCATGATTCATATTAAACATGTGATGCTTCTGAAACATCATGACTTGGGACGATTTCCCTCTTTACAAAGAGCTACAAATAAAGTACAAGAATGTTTTAATCGCTGTCAAATTCAACATTACTCAAAACTAAAACGCCTAAATAAGAATGTATCACACCACAGTAAAACACAAAAACTGTCTTATCTAGGACCACAGAGATGGATGTTTGCCGGGTTGAACAGTCACCACTTTCTTAAACAAATGTGTGACTGACTCTTTGCTCATGGTCACGATTCATAAATAAATGATGTAATACCCCTGGGGTTTTTAATAGTAAACGTTTAAGAAATACTCTGCATTTCCCCGGGCTTGACTATCTCATGAAAACAGGATACAGACTTGACTAATATCCCCATTGTCATGAGCAAAATATTGAAATTCTGGTCTAGTTTCAACAACAAATTAACCAGTTTAAAACCTCATTTAAACCCTTTGGGAACTTAAAAGGTAAATGTCCAATATGTTTCACTTTGCAAAAGGTTGATATTTCTATCCCTCCTTCGGGGCAGGAGGATGTTTAAATAAATTGCAGGGCCAAACATGGCACCTGACTGATGGAATGTCTATGGTTAGTGTAATGTCTATCTATGCCGGATTTCATATTAGTGTTTCTTTGGTCTGACCTATGCTGTATAAGTCACTCTTTAAATCGTTAAGAAGTCTGGCCCAGAGGGCAGATTAATGCATGTATGACATGGGCTGTGAGGCAGCAGGACGCATAGTCCTTCTTCTAAATGTGTATTCAATTTATAGAGTGAGCAAAAGATTCTTCTTCATGTTTGTTGCCATAACAAGAGCAAGTTAACAAGAATACATTCCTGTTTTTGGAGTAGTTTGCACTACTTCAGATCCCATTACGCCAGCTTGAATTGTATAATTGGAGATGGCGACTTGACTCTTATTTACAAACAGCAATGGCTGTGAAGATATTGGTTGACAGGTGTTCTCAGGATCAAACATTTGACAAGGTCTTTTGATATTTTCGATGTATTTTTGTGGCTTGTACATAATGTCGATTTCTTTTTCCGAGTAGGCTATGCGTCTATTCTCTGTTCACCAAAAGAAAATACTGTTCAAAGATGGACGCCATGGAATGGGAAGGCAGGGCTCCATATGAAGCCCCTCTTACCTGTACATGGCAGCCAGCCTGAGCAGAGCTGAAGGAGCAACAGTAGCTGCAGTGGTGGCCAGTGCCGCTGCCGCAATGAGGTAAGTGGGGAGGGGGTATGTGGGATGTTTTAACCCACTCTGTTCTGCCCTGCGACATCCCTGTGTGCTGGTGGCACCAGAATCAGTCAAATGGCCGCGAAAACCCCATGTGTGTCAAAACCTATGAAAATTGCGATTTGAAACCTGAAAAGATGGCTTCCAAATCTATTTGCCTGTTGTCAGGGGTGGAAGGAGACCCCACTGCTGAAACCTGTCACTGGGCTGCCCACCAAGTAAAAATGGATATTGCATGAAAGGCAGTGCTTTATGGCAAGAAACCCAGAAATTGCTCTTAAATCCCTTTTTGTTGCTTGCTGAAAATACAAAACATCAGAAAACATCCAACATCCTTGCTGGGTTTTACCTGCCACTTCATTTAAGGAATCAATATGAAGCACACAATGTCAGGAAAAGCGGAAACCATCATCAAAATATCCACAGTAAAAAGTGTGTGTGCCTGTGAAAATCTGTCAAAATATGGGTGCAGTACCCACGGCCACCTGTATGACAGCTGTCATTAATTGCATCAGAAGCTTAAACTTTTGCAATGGAAATCAAATGTTTAGAATTAAGTGGCCTGTCATTAAGAGGAACATAGGTTGTAACTATTTAATCTCCATGATTCAGAGACTGGAATTAGAGTTCTAGCTGCTTGATTAAAAATTGGAAGTTTTATTTTAAATTAAGAAAATTTTTATAAATTGACAGTGAATTTAGCTGAAATCATAGTCACCAAACCAGTTTTCCCCAGCTTGCCCCAACAAAAGGCCTCTCTCCTGCTTCCCACCAAAGGCCAGGAACTCACATGCAGGTGTTGATTAAGAGGGGAGGAGATTTTGGGCTGCTGCTCCTGGGAGAGACAAAGGACCTTCCTTGGCTGAAAGGTTATTCAGATTGTAAGTGTCAACAGTGGCCTCTCCCAGAGGAAGAGAGCAGAGATTGCTCTTGAGCTGCAAGATGGCGATGTAGGCAGAGACAGACATTTTTGTTGATCCACAATGCACAGAAAACATATTTCTAAAAAAGACGGATAAAGGACTGTGCAAATTTGTAAAAATTGTAAAATTACAGTATTGTTAATGTGATTTTTTGTGCACATTTTAAAAGGACCAAGAACTCTGTGCAATGTTCTCAGAAGGCTCAGTGAAAAGTCTGGTTTTGTAGCAATGGTATTCATGTCAGAAGCATGAAACCTCCTACGATTATGCCCATATACAATGCGCACATATGTATAAAATTGTGGACAAATTAGACATTGTGTCCCGGACAAAAAGTGTGATAATTTGTCAAATCCAAACCTAAGACCTCACAGCTACGGGGCTTGGAAGAATATTTGCTCCACAAAATATGTGATCTATGTATGTCATTGGTATAAAGATTGTACACATGTAAAGATGTATTATATCAAAAATAGATTTTATGTGCAAAAGGCAAAGGGGAGGATTTCCCTGCCTCATAAACCACATTATTATGATGGCACACTGTTTTCTCCTCCAATCAAGGGAGAGAGCAGACTTTAGACAACAGACTATCTAGGGGTTGTGCCTAATATAATTCAGCTTATCCACCCCTTTATCAAACACATAAATAGAGACAGCCGAGGACCTAGAAAAGACACTGATCCACCCACCATCCCGAATTTGGTGAAGCACTCTGAAGGAGATCCATCCATAATCCTTGTTCCAGACTCCAAAAACTTTGCAAGAAGAAAGGCTCAGAGCATAGCTGAACCACTTTCAGCTGGGCCTAACTTCAAGAACCCATGCCTCAACTTAAAGGGGATACCAAAGAAGCAGCCAGGCTGTGCTGTAACTGCTTGCCTGCCAAAGAATCCTCTTCATAACCAGAAGGGCAGATTAAACCCCAATCTGGTGCTGTGCTGTGCAGACCAGAGAGCCATTGCAGATCCAGTCCAGTCATGCTGTGCAGTGTAGACCAGAGCGCCTTGCTGTCCAGTCCTGCCGTGCGGTGTCCAGAGTGCCTTGCTGATCGCTGACCCGTCCAGTCCGGTGTGCACAGCAGTATGTCCCAGAAATATTTGACCAGAACCAGATCCCTGACGATTCCATTCAAAACATTGGTAGTGAGTATCCATAGTATAGAATGGATTGTCACTAGCCTATGTAATGTTCCTAGTCGTCCATATCCAAGTCCATCCTATCTTATATCCAAACTGTATTGTTAGAAATCCTTTTTGTCTTGCCTGAACTCTCTCTCTTATTCTATAGTCCTTCTGTAATAATATTGTTAAAATCATCTTTGCGCTGATATATTGCATCTGAAGAAGGCAAGCGTCTTGGCTGGCAGTTGCCTTGATCAAGTGACTGAGCATCCGTGTAGTTTGTTTCTTCATAGTCCTTCCCTAGTGTAAAGAACCTTGATTGTATTTTAAAAGCGCATCCTTGTTTTACAATTGTGCCTCTTTCTGAAAAAAACAACCTCCACGAAAATGTTCATAACTTCTTCATACTTGATGCTAGAAACGAGATGTAAGTGTCTACTTGTAGCTAACATCTGAAGCTTTCTAAAGAACCTGAAAACTGCATCTCAACTCCTTATAGATTTTCTGCAATCTATAACGTGTAAAATAGCTTTTCATTGCACCCGACCTCAAAATTAAGTTTTCAGCTTGCTCATTACTCTCAAATCATTGCTAGTGTTTGTCTGAAACCAGATAAAGTGGCTCCCATTAGAATTTCAACAATTTCAGTGAATTAAACCATTTTCAGTGTTTTACCCATTCATTCAAAGCCAACTTTAAAAATCATGTTGACAGTTTGCAATCATTCCTGTTTCTCTCTTGTGTTTGCTGGGGAAAAGTGGGATTGACATTGTGATTGAATTCTGCATTCCTGAAACCTGTTCTCTCTCTTTCTATCTCTCTATACTGCATATTGGGGGAATTGAGGGGTGTGCAGGGGGAAATAGTAAACACACTGATATTTGATTGAACATTCTCACAAAAGTATTATTTCTATGCTGCAGTGTTTTGCAGTGTTTTTGCTCATTATTCCTCCTCCTGATTAAAGAGATTGTATAGTGTGACATCACACCATTGGTGATCTTTGTATATTCATTAAAAATAGTGTGATATATATTGTGTAATACATAATAAATATTTTAACTTTGCAAATCAGCCTGCTTCCTGGTTCAGTGTGGAGGTTAAAAGAGAGGGGTGTGATATAAGTGGTACATCGGTCAGAATAAAAGAACTTAATTAATTAGGGGTTTCAGTTGTGCATTCCACACTAGGCATTGACTTAGGTGAAGTGCCAGATTGAAATCACTTACAAGATTGGGGGCTCTCACGAGATTTCTAAATTAGACATACCACTTGTTACAGTCTAATACAGCGTGCTAACTGACGAGGCACATAAACCCTGTTGGGCTACTACACTGTGTTACACTGTGAAAAACACCCTTCAATAGGAACGCTCTAAGGAATTTGGTCTGTTTGCAAAAATAAAATGACTTTTGTAAGTCAGAAAGGAAATTAATATTTCCAGAGTGGCTACCTTGGTATAAATCAATATGGCAAAAGAACACCCACTGCACAAATTATTTGTCAGGGGTGAATGGACAAAGCAGGATCAGAATGTGTGGTTGCAGGAAATTAAGGACAGGCCACTGCAACCGGATTATATATATGGAAAGATCAGGGTCCATTACATATGGCACTGAGTGAACAGTATATGGCCCCTAAGGTAAAAGAAGAGCAAAGTAAGATTGGCAAAATAGCGGCATATCTGTACCTCCACATTGGAGCAATACAGGACAAATATGCCGAAATCCTAAATCTGGAAAACAAGCAACTACAATCACAAGAAAAAGCCCAAACTGACCTGGACCCTGCAGAGCAAAGGCTACAAAAGAGCCATGAATCAGAAAATGAAACCAGGTAGTACCTGATCAAAATAAAAGAAGATATGGATATCCTACAACAGGAGAAGGTAGAACAGGATACTAAAGTACTGGCCCTACAGAAGGAGTGCCAAGAAAGTTTGGACTCTCTACTACAGAGCCAGAAAAAGCTGGAAAAGCAAATAAATGTTAATAGGGCCTGCGTAGAGCAGGTAGTTACCCTGCAAAACCGCCTAAACCAAGAAAAAGAAGAAAATAATACATTAATTCTCAAAGACCTGGACACCCATGCAGAATTTGATGAGGAGCGCTGGAAAGCTGGTGCACTCCAAAAACAAAGAGATGACCTGGCTGCACAGAGGGGTACTCTTATTCAGGAAAGGGACACATTAGGCCAGGAGGTCAGTTATTTAAAAGATAAGATGGAAGAAAATCACCTGGCCCTTCAGGGACTGGGTGAACTCCAAAAAGATTACACAAAACTGTTAGAGCACTCCAGGAGGATAGAAGATGCTCTGGCAAAGAGTGACCAGGCCAGTAAGGACAGGACTGAGGAGGTAACCCTCCTGCAGCAAAAACTGGCCCAGTACTCTCAAATGACACAGGAAGCACAGAGAGACAGTGAGGCTCTCTGTGAGAAAAATGGCAGGCTCCACAGACAGGTAGCTATGCAGGAACAACTGATAGAGACTAGCAAGGCCTTGATAGAGGAACAGAAAGGTCAGGTTCTTGCATGGCAACAGGGAGCAGGGGCTGAGAGAGATGAGGTCTGCTGGGAAAGGGAAATACCTGAGCATAACCTCAGGAACCCTAGTACCAGGGGCCTTCACCCCTTCCACTCCATGGACTCTGCCACCCCCATGTCCACTGGCGCACATGAGCCAAGGGCCACAGGGATGGCAGACTTCCATCCAATGAGGAATATGGGGCTCATAGATCAGCACCTCCCAGGAATGGATGGGCGGGCATCTGGGTGTGGGTTCCCAAGTACTAGGGCCATATTCTCTGATCAGGGAGACTCCAATGAGGGGAGGGTCAGAGAAATGGATTCTCAAAAATACCATTTACCTAGAGACCAGATGGTAAAATTTAGTGGGGAACCCCATGAGAGTAGGCCACTAAGGGCATCCTGAAAACCTCTGCCCAGCTTGGACAGTGGGGGGGGTACTCAGCAAATCCAGGGAGCAAGGAGGAATCAGAAGACTCCTCTGAGCACCCCAGGACTCAAGAAACTAGGCCCCCACATTCTGCCAGAGATTCCCAAGCTCGCAGAATCTGGGAGAGCCTAGAAGACCAGACAGGCACCTCTGGTAGCAGTGCCTCTGAGTCAGAGGATGAGGGGACAAGGGTCACCCGAACCAAAAAAGCTAACAATGTCAAGAGGGCCTTGCTCAAGGATCCCCTAAAACAAATAACGGCCATTAGGAGCGTCATCACGCCCTATCATAAGAATGTGAAATATTCAGTTTGGGAACACCTTGAGCTCTTTGAACAAATGATGGAGACTTTCCATTTGAAGGACAGCCAAAGCTGTATTCAATATGTAAAGTGGACCTTCTCTCCCGTGTACTCCTGCTTCTTTGCGGGGTTGGAGGATCAGAATCATTCCAGATGGTCCACCTATAGGGCGGCAATCTTGAAACATTTTTCTGTGCACAGGAATCCTCAGGAGGCTCACAAGGCATCCTATAACTTGCAATGTGGGGAAGATCAGGTCCCACAAGGATTTGTTCAAGAATTAAAGTGTGTCTTTGCGCAGACCACTAGAGGGGTGCGCACTGACAGCAAAGAGTTTGTAAATACTTTCTTCCACACACTCCCCAAGTACATCATGACCCAGCTAGTGAGGGACTTTCACGAGAAAAGATCACTAGACGGGGTCATCGAACAAGCCACGCGCATTTATGAGGTGCAAAGCCAGTGGAAAACAAAAATAATCCCAAAAGCCCCAAAACAACCAACACCCCTGCTGCTGCTAAAGTGGCGGAGGTGAAGGTTGCCCCCATTTTAGATTTAGAGATGGGGGCCTAAAAACCTAGCTGCATACAATCAAAGCAACCCCAAACCCAGAAAGCCCTCGAGCCAATCACAAACAGGGAGCCAGGGAGGTAATCCCACAAATGGGACCCCTAACTCCCCTGACTACATAAGCCCATGCTACAAGGGCATTAGACCCATCCTGGGTTATGTGTGGACTCCTCCAGCCCAAGGGAGGAAGGATCCAACCAGACAGCAGCTAACCCAGGGAACTTCCCTCCTCACTTCGCCCAGGAGGGCAGTAATCCCCCAAATACTGGACAGAATTTCTTCCCAAGGTACCCGCAAAATTTCAACCCCCAAAACAATCCATCCTTCTTTCCCCAATTTCCTGAGCCCAGACAGCCCAATCCGGGAGAGGGGAGGCCAAGGGTGGAGGGTGTACCCAGATTTTCCTAACCCGGGGTATTTTGGAGAGAAGGGATAGCTGCCCTTCCCGGGATCAACCCAGGATCAACCCAGGGAAGACATGAGGACCCCGTACCAGCCAGAGCGGGTGTCACAACTAGAGCGCCAGGTCCAAAACATGGCACAGGATCTGGGTCGCATGCTGAGGGCTCAACAGAACCCTCAGATGAGCATGGCGGCTCAGAATGCCTCAAATCCAGTATCTGGTGCTCCAGAGCAATGACGGGAGGGAGGAGGCACAAGGGGAGGGGGGTGTAAAGCCTTGGAGGAAGCTTCCTTCCCCACTTGTAAAAAGCCCCTGGAAACCCAGGAACCAGAACCAAAATCTCCTGCCCCCGAAAGTCCGCCACCCAAAGAGCAGAGGGGGGGGGTAGGAGAAATAAAGAACCCAAAAAGATCCATTTTGTGGAGGAGGTACAAGCCTTCCAGTTTGAAGGAGAGGGATCCTCAGAGGATCCTGGGAAAAGTATCTTCTACTTCAGAGATTGGGGAATGCCTCCCAAGGAAAAATGGGTCCCAAAGGATCCAAATCCAGACTGGGTAGATGTGGGGACTGAGGTAGCACTGCCCATCATCAAACCCCAGAATCACCAGCATGAAAATTCCCTGGTTCAAACCCATCCTGGTGACTGCCTACAAAAAGGGGGGGGCAGCCCAGAACAAGAACCAGGGGGACCCAAAACTTGCCCCATATCTAGCTGTCACCTTTTCCTTTCAGATTCCCAAGACTCCAACAGAATCCTGCCCCAATCACCTTCCTGTCAGGATCCAAAACCAAGAAACTAACCAACCAGTTGTCCAAAAATTTACATTATCTTTGCCCCCTTGAGGAGAAGGAGGGAAGATTCTATGCCCCGGTCCAAATACATGGGCAGTGTACAATTTTGGCACTGGTGGACACTGGATCCAAAGCTACCCTTCTGTCAAAAAGGGCTTCTGATCAACTGAATTCTGGAAGGGGGGAGAAATACCAAATTCCTCTCACCCCTCTTCCTAGACAACTTCGGAACTTTGACGGGAAGGAAATTCCTGTTGAGGGGACTGCGGATTTAAAATTCGGCGACACAAGGTGAAGCACCCTGTCATAGTTGTGACTCTAGAGGGCACACCTTGTTCACTAGGGAACGACATCCTGCGTAGGTTGTCAAACCTCATAGATTGTGTAAACAAGGTCCTCTGGACCCAAACTAGTCGACCAATAAAATTGAAACAGTGTGTCAACCATGTTAGTTTAAACGGCACATGCCACATGGTTGAACAAAAACCTGACCAAATAGAATTTCACTTCCAGAATAATCAAATCACAGATGTGACAGTTATTGCAGTAGGACAACAAACTGGTGATGGGGGGTCCTCTCTATTTCTGAAAATCAACCTTCCTTCCAGTCTGAGGTGGCATTCCACACTGGAAGGAAACACTCTGAAATTCTTTACAAATTCACAATCAGAAAATCCCACCCCTGTAGTCCAGAAAGATGAGAAATCAGCTCAAAGCCTGGCTGATATTCAGAGAATTGGAGAGCAGTTGTTCATCCCTGTTCATTTAAATGAAGGGAAGGACTCTGTTCTCGCCCGAGTGTGTGTGAACAACGGTAAGAGCTTCATCAGCGAAGCCATGTTCCGCAAACTCCCAAAAGATCCAGCCATTCCCACATTTAAACTGATAGACAAATGGGAAATGGACCTGGAAACACCCAATTCCAAACATCTCCTGCCTAGCAGGTGTATGCTCAAAATGTCCATAGGCAAAAGAGCATAGTCCATAATTGGTGGGTTGTGCAAGATGTCCCTGCAGCATTTTACTTAGGCAGTGACATTCTCAATCGCTTTGCCATTAGTTTGGACCTAATAAACTTCAAAGCTTGGTCCCGATTAGCGGGTAATCCCATGGGCTTTGATGACCCAGAGAAAGCATTTAGGTCAGCTCAACTGCTGCCTTATGCAGTTGAAATTCAGATTGGAGAGGAAGTCACCATCCCAGAACGGACCTGACAATTCTCACTGGAAGTGAAAGTTAAAAGAGGACAGAAATTGAAAAACCCTGATGCCTATATTCATCTTAATGCTCATCTCCAACAGCAAGGGTTGGGGGTAAACCCAACACCACTAGTCAATAGAGAACACAACACCATTCCAATAGAGGTGGATAACAGTGACCTAAAGGGTATCACTCTGGCCGCAGGCACCATTATTTGAATGGTGGGTGATGACTGACATTTTTCCATAGATTTAGGTAATGAACTGCTAGGACCAATCCCCAAGGACTGTTTTTACAGTGATAGCGACAAGGACGCAACACCAGACAGGATCTTCACCCGGCATGGGAGGAATTTCCTGGTGTACACTTCATGCCCTTATGATAAGGAAGATGTGACCTGTGACTTCAGGAGGGATGAGGTGATCTTCCAAGTCCGCGAGGACTGCCTTCCCCACCTGAAACCACCAGTCCAAATCGGCACTTTGACCAGGGACTTCTCCACCCAGCTGGAGGAGGCCGCTAAAATAGCAAAACCGGAAGTCTTGCCAGGCTTCAGGCAGATGGTTGAAGAGAGAGTCAACCCAGCTGATGCCTGTGAGACTCTGGAGCAAAAGCAACAATTGAAACAAGTTTTCTTAGATTTTCAAGATCTCTTTGCGGTGGACCCATACGACATCCACACAACAACAATTCTGACAGACCCTGGCATGACTCCAGTGTTTGTGAAGCAATATCACTTGCCTCTAGCATCAATGGAGTCCCTTACTGAAATAATTAAGAACCTTGAGTCCCGTGGGATAATTCGCCCAGTCCACAGCACCTTCAATAATCTGGTGCTGGGGATTTTGAAGCCAAACGGCCAGTGGAGACTCTGCACTGACCTTAGGGAACACAATAAATGGGTCCATACGTCCTGATGGCCTCTTCCCTACATAGACCAAGGGCTGGTCCAGATCCAGGGGTCAAGGGTATTCACTGCCATTGACCTGACCAATGGGTACTGGACTGTACCTGTTAGTAGGGAGGACCAATACAAGATGGCCTTTACCTTCGGAGGGCAGCAGTACACATGGACCCGGACTCCCTTCGGATACATCAACTCCGGCAATGAATTTAACATTTATCTACACAAGGCCATGCCTGACCTGGGTGAAAGGGGTAACCTGGCCTATGTAGATGATGTTTTAGTCAAAAGCTCAACTGTGGAGGAACACATAGCAGAGATCCGTTATGTTCTGACCCAGTTGAGGGCCGCCGGAGCAAAACTTTCCTTTCAAAAGGCACAGTGGTGTAGAACCCGTGTCAATTTCTTGGGGCATGAGATTACTCCTCAGGGTCTCTGTCCCCAGGAAAAGAAAGTAGAAGCACTCCAGAAATTAAAAGACCCCACAACTCTGCGGGAACTAAGGAGCCTCCTTGGACTAACTAATTACAGCAGAAAGTTCATTGAGGATTACGCAGAGAACACAAGACCCCTGATCAAACTTTTGAAGGGGGGGTCAAGTGGGAGTGGGGTCCAGAGCAAGCCGAGGCAGTAAGGCAACTCAAAAGAAGCCTCTCACAAGCACCTTGCCTAGCTTATGCTATCAAAAACAAGGAGTTCTTCTTGGAGACAGGGTTCTCAAATACATGCTTGACCGCAGTATTATATCAAAAGCATTGCAAGGTCAATAAAGTAATCTCCTATGTGAGTAAAACTTTATGCTCTTTGGAGGAAAAATTCAACGATTGTGAGAAGGCACTCATTGCAACGGTGTGGGCATTGAAGAATTACCGCCCGTTTATCCAGGGGGAACACATCATAGTGGAGACTCCACACCAGCATCTGCAATATCTCCAAAGTGACAGAATCTGGGCCGGAAATGCGAGTAATTCCCAAATTACTTCCTGGATTCTGTCAATGAAAGACTTTCCTGTGGAGGTCAGATATGGCCAAAATAAGAAGATTCCCCTTGCGCAAAGTCTGGCTGACTTGCATGATTGTGCCAGAGAAAACTGTCTCGAGGACGAAAGTCTTAAAATCAAGGACAACATGGAGGCATACCTTAATTCCCCAGACAAAGTCTTTGAAGAAGACCAGTGTGAGGGAATGCCCACTGTTTATGTGGATGGATGCTCCTACCATGTTGACAACAACGGGAAAAAGAACTTGTGGCCGGCATATGGAATGCATGGGTGAATGATGCCCCAGAACCATCTGCTGGGTACAAAATTGGTCCCAGAAGTAGTCAAGTGGCAGAGTTGATGGCTGTGCATCAAGCCATCCTCACTGCTGTCCAACACCAACTCCACAAACTGGTCATAATCACTGATTCGGATTATTTACGGAACAGGTTCGTGGAGCACCGGGTTAACTTGAAAACCAGAGGCATGCTATGTGCTAATAACAAACCATTGAAACATGGAAAATTAATCCAACATATTGATGATCTGGTCACCTCGAATGGGATGACCATCTACTGGAAAAAGATCAAGGGTCATTCTAAAGTAGAGGGACCAGACAAAACTGGAAATGACCTAGCTGATCAGCTGGCCAAAACCAAGCCATCCAAGGGGATCTACTTGAGATCGAGTCCCTGTTGGGGGGAATCCAGGTCACTTCTATCACTAGGTCCCAGACAAATGATCACTATGAACTCTCAACCGCACAATGGAGTAAGGAGACCCGAGATACTGATTTGATTACGGCTCAAAAAGGGGATCCGATAATTGGTAAGTTTTATCAACACCTTGAGGACCCTGAGAACTTTCCCCTGATGGATACCGATTACACAGGGATAGAGGACCTCAGAGTGTTGATGAAATGTCCAGAAATGTTCTGAATCCATTGTTGGTGAGGAGATCCCTAGCTGCCCATGATCAGTGGGTGGTCCCTACCTCATTCCGAAGCCTGATGCTAAGTCATGCCCATGATGCGGCCATAGCCGGTCATAGGGCGTTTCATACGACATTAGAAATCTTAAGAGAGGTTGCATACTGGCCACACATGGGGCAGGACCTCGACCAATGCTTGAAGGGGTGTCTTGTGTGTGCACAATTTCAGCCAACATCCCTCACACACCGTGCGCCTCTTCAAAGGGGGAGGATGACACTGCCTTGGTCAGATTTACAAGTCGATTTTATCTGGCCCGTGATTCGCTCCTCTAGGGGGAACAAGTACATGTTGACCATGACATGCTTGTTCACTAAATGGGTGGAATGTCTCCCGGCCCCAAATTGCAAGGCAGAAACAGCAGCTGCCCTGATGATCAACCACATCTTCTCGCATTTTGGACTACCCCAAAAGATTGAGTCAGACCAAGGTAGCCACTTCACTAGCAAAGTGATGACAAAGATTTGGGGGATACTTGGGGTAAAAAGGAAACTACACATTGCCTACCGGACAGCCTCTAGTGGTGCAGTGGAGAGATACAACAAGACAATTGTGAGCATATTAAAAAAGTTTGTGGCAGATTCTGGGCCAAGTTGGGACATTCGATTACCTCTTGTCCTGATGGCCATCAGATCTACCCCTTCTTCTGCAACTAAAATGTCACCGTTTGAGCTGATGACTGGACGAAGGATGGTGCTTCCCCAGCACCTGCTCTACAGAACCCAAGAGCAGACTTTGATAAATGCCTCCACAACTCATGAGTATGTTGAAAATCTGAGAAAACTCCTTCAACATGCTTTTGCCTATGCTCAGCGAAATCTAGAAAGATCTGCAGACAGTATGAAGACCCACTATGACCTAAATACTACTAGAAAAGAATATCAAGTAGGAGACCGGGTCTACTTATACAATGTCCAAAGGAACCAGGCCAAACAGCGCAAATTTCTGCCTAGCTGGAGGGATCCTTTTGAAATTGTAGACAAAATCTCACCAGTCGCTTACAAAATCTGTATCCCCAAAGGCAGTTTGGCAGAAGGGAACGATAAGTGGGTCCATATCAACCAACTGAAGTGTTGCCATCCCAGGCATACTCTGCAGCAAGTAGAGGATTCATCTGGAAACCCAGAGGGGGACCTTCCAGATCCCTAGAATTCCAACTATTAAACTATTCCACCGGTTGAAAATTAGGAATAATTGCAAACAGAAAAGATTGTCATTCCATTTCAAAATGTATGTATCTGCCCCACTATATGAATAGTGGTGGGGAAATGTCTACAAATATGCTCTGTTTTGTCATCCTAGAATTTGAATCCATGGATCCTAAGCATCAAGGAGGACCACTCGGGGACCGGAAGGAAACACCCAAGGGGCCAGGGGTATCGCTCCATACTTTCATCCGGAACCGCCAAGGAGTACCTGTCGATCCACCACTGAGGGGAGAAGCAGATGAATTTGCCATTTGGGCCAAAAAGAAAAAAAACTGAACATCCCAATCTCACGACTTCCCCTTGACGGGTGGTCAATAGTCAAACCGCGAGGGGGGCTTTGTGGGATGTTTTAACCCACTCTGTTCTGCCCTGCGACATCCCTGTGTGCTGGTGGCATCAGAATCAGCCAAATGGCCGTGAAAACCCCATGCATGTCAAAACCTATGAAAATTGCGATTTGAAACCAGAAAAGATGGCTGCCAAATCTATTTGCCTGTTGTCAAGAGTGGAAAGAGACCACACTGCTGAAACCTGTCACTGGGCTTCCCACTGAGTAAAAATGGATATTGCATGAAAGGCAGTGCTTTATGGCAAGAAACCCAGAAAAAAATACCGGTCCAAAACATCAGAAAACATCCAACATCCTTGCTGGGTGTTACCCGCCACTTCATTTAAGGAATCAATATGAAACACACAATGTCAGGAAAAGCGGAATCCATCATCAAAATATCCACAGTAAAAAGTGTGCTTGCCTGTGAAAATCTGTCAAAATATGGGCGCAGTACCCACAGCCGCCTGTATGACGGCTGTCATTAATTGCATCAGAAGCTTAAACTTGTGCAATGGAAATCAAATGTTTGGAATTAAGTGACCAGTCATTAAGAGGAACATAGGTTGTAACTATTTAATCTCCATGTTTTAGAGACTGGATTTGGAGTTCTAGCTGCATGATTAAAAATTGCAAGTTTTATCTTAAATTGAGAAAAATGTTATAAATTGACAGTGAATTTAGCTGAACTCAAAGTCACCAAACCAGTTTTGCCCAGCTTTCCCCAACAAAAGGCCTCTCTCCTGCTTCCCAAAAAAGATCCAGGAACTCACATGCAGGTGTTGATTAAGAGGGGAGGAGATTTTGGGCTGCTGCTCCTGGGAGAGACAAAGGACCTTCCTTGGCTGAAAGGATATACAGATTTTAAGTGTCAACAGTGGCCTCTGCCAGAGGAAGAGGGCGGAGATTGCTCTTGAGCTGCAAGATGGCGATGTAGGCGGAGACAGACATTTTTGTTGTTTCACAATTCACAGAAAGCATATTTCTAAAAAGATGGATAAAGGACTGTGCTAATTTGTAAAAATTGCAAAATTACAGCATTGTTAATGTGATTTTTTTGTGCACATTTTAAAAGGACCCAGAACTCTGTGCGATGTTCTGAGAAGGCGCAGTAAAAATTCTGGTTTTGTAGCAATGGTATTCATGTCAGAAGCATGAAACCTCATACGATTCTGGCCATATACAATGCGAATATATGTATAAAATTGTGGACAAATTAGACATTGTGTCCCAGACAAAAAGTGAGAACATTTGTCAAATCCTGACCCAAGACCTTACAGCTACAGGGCTTGGAAGAATATTTGCTCCATAAAATATGTGATCTATGTATGTCATTGATATAAAGATTGTACACATGTAGAGATGTAGTATATCAAAAATAGATTTTATGTGCAAAAGGCAAAGGGGAGGTTTTCCCAGCCTCATAAACCACATCATCATGATGACACACTGTTTCCTCCTCCAATCAAGGGAGAGAGCAGACTTTAGCCAATAGACTACCTAGGGGTTGCGCATAGGATAATTCAGCTTATCCACTCCTTTATCAAACACACAAATAGAGACAGCTGAGGACCTAGAAAAGACACTGATCCACCCACCATCCCGAATTTTGCAAAGCACTCTGAAGGAGATCCATCCATAATCCTTGGTCCAGACTCCAAATAACTTTGCAAGCAGAAAGGATCAGAGCATAGCTGAACCACATTCAGCTGGGCCTTACTTCAAGAGCCCATTCCCCAACTTAAAGGGGATACCAAAGAAGCAGCCAGGCTGTGCTGTAACTGCTTGCCTGCCAAAGAATCCTCTTCATAACCAGAAGGGCAGATTAAACCCCAATCTGGTGCTGTGCTCTGCTGTGCAGACAAGAGAGCCATTGCAGATCCAGTCCAGTCATGCTGTGGAGTGTAGACCAGAGTGCCTTGCTGTCCAGTCCTGCCGTGCAGTGTCCAGAGTGCCTTGCTGATCGCTGGTGTGCCCAGCAGTCTGTCCCAGAAATCTTTGACCAGAACCAGATCCCTGACTATTCCATTCAAAACATTGGTAGTGAGTATCTATAGTATTGGATTGTCACTAGCCTATGCACTGTCCCTAGTCATCCCTATCCAAGTCCATCCTATCTTATATCCAGAACTGGATTGTTAGAAATCCTTTTTGTCTTGCCTGAACTCTCTCTCTTATCCTATAGTCCTTCTGTAATAACATTGTTAAAATCATCTTTGCGCTGATATATTGCATCTGGAGAAGGCAAGCGTCTCAGCTGGCAGTTGCCTTGATCAAGTGGCTGAGCATCCGTGTAGTGTGTTTCTTCATAGTCCATCCCTAGTGTAAAGATACCTTGTTTGTATTTTAAAAGTGCATCCTTGTTTTACAATTTTGACTCTTTCTGAAAAAAACGACATCCACGAAAACATTCATAACCTCTTCATACTTTATGCTAGAAATGAGATTTAAGTGTCTACTTGTAGCTAACACCCTAAGCTTTCTTTCTAAAGAACCCAAAACCGCATCTCAACTCCTTACAGTTTTTCCCCAATCACGCTTACCGCGGGCAGAAAAGCTTGCCGCAAATTTTTCGTTTGGCCAAAATCCATAACGTGTAAAATAGCTTTTCATTGCACCCGACCTCAAAATTAAGTTTTCAACTTGCTCCTTACTCTCAAATCATTGCTAGTGTTTGTCTGAAACCAGGTAAAGTGGCTCCCATTAGAAATTCAACAATTTCAGTGAATTAAATCATCATTTTCAGTGTTTTAACCATTCATTCAAAGCCAACTTTAAAAATCATTTTGACAGTTTGCAATCATTCCTGTTTCTCTCTTGTGTTTGCTGGGGAAAGTGGGATTGACATTGTGATTGAATTCTGCATTCCTGAAACCTGTTCTCTCTCTTTCTATCTCTCTATATTGCCTATTGGGGGAATTGAGGGGTATGCAGGGGGAAATAGTAACCACAATGATATTTGATTGAACATTCCCACCAAAGTATTATTTCTATGCTCAAGTGTTTTTGCTCATTATTCCTCCTTCTGAAAAAAGAGATTGTGTAGTGTGACATCACCCCATTGGTGATCATTGTATAATCATTAAAAATAGTGTGATATATATTGTGCAATACATAATAAATATTTTAACTTTGCGAACCAGCCTGCTTCCTGGTTACGTGTGACTGGGGGGGTTAAAAGAGAGGGGCATGATATAAGTGGTATATCGTTCAGAATAAAAGAACTTATAGACACAAATAATTAATTAAGGGTTTCAGTTGTGCATTCCACGCTAGGCATTGACTTAGGTGAAGTGCCGGATTGAAATCACTTACAGGTAAGCCTGCATTCCTTGCCTCCCGATTGGCCGGCTCTGCCGCCAAGGATGCTAATGCACTGAAATCCCAACACAATGGGATTCCCCAAAGATTTATAAGCAAAAGCGCACAACTGCACTGCATTCTGGAATCTGTATTGAGTATTCCAAACCACATATCAGCTACGAAAGAGAACTGTGAGAAACCATTTATCCTGCATTCTGGACATTTTATTGAATGTTCCTAAGCACATACCAACTACCAATGAATTGTAAGCACAGGGGAACCACAGCCCTGCATTTTAGGACCTATAGCGCATGTTCCCAAGCACACAGCAATTAGGACTGAGAAATGTGAGACTGACCACTGATTGAAGGCATCCTGAAACCTGCAGTGAATGTTTGAGAGTGCATAATAAGTAACAGCGAGAACTGTAAGAAAACAAGTGCACTGTATCCGGCAACCTGTATTTGTATTTGTATTTATTTATTTGTATGGTGCTCCAGGCCCGTGGGCATCTGGGCGCATTTCTTACATAGAAGGTTGCAGATGGTACAGTGACATGAATAAAGTTTACACAAATTACAAAATATACATTTGATTGAGATATAAATGTACAGAATTTACAGATAGAGATTACATAATTATAGGAGTATATACAGGACCTGTAGTCAATGTTCCCAAGTGCATATCAACCACCAGTGAGAATTGTGAGAAACTATTTGATATGTATCCTGGAATCGGGAGTGAATGTTACCAAGCACACACCAATTACCAATTAGAATTATGTCTCATGGTGCTGCTCCCAGAAATTTGTAGTGAATGTTCCCAAGTGCATGCCAGTTACCAGTGAGAATTGTAAGACTCCCATTGGGTTACACACGAGATGCACATTCTCATGGGCATCCGAAATACTACTAAGAATTGGAATAAGAAGAGAAGCCTCCACAGTATATGGGACCTGGAGAGAATACCGGAAACGAGGGTCATATTAAGCAAAAGAACAACAACCTGAATAGCATTGTTCTCAAAGTCCTAGGGCCCCCCTTTTTCTTCTTTCACCACTGCTGGCACTGCTGGGCTCTCCTGGGCTTTCCTGGACTCTCTTGGACTCTCGACAGTTCAGAAAAAAACCCACTCAGGCACCATACCAGGAGGCAAAGACAGCTTTTCAAGGACATCAGGTTTTTATTCACGCGAGACTGACACAAACAGCATCGTTGTCAAGTACACAAACTCTGGCCACATGCTGAAAACAGAGCTTGTTTTTATAGCATTTTGAGAAAGAGAGTCGAACCCCCACCCTTTCTTAATACATGCCCAGGCAAAGATCACTATTGACTTTACTCTCGCACCTGGCAATTATTCATTCTCTGCTTAAACCTTCAAATTGAAATACATTTTGGCACCTGTCACTGGATTTTCCCGGTCAAGCTACGCTTATATGGTCATACAGCTGAGTCCCTTGGCTAAAATCTCAGACACTGCCTCGTTGTCTGTCTGGTCTCAGACTGCTTATCTGATTCCGCAGGGTTCTGTGGCCTTGAAACTTTCCTGCTCCTGGGGCTGACTCATGCCACCACTGTCTGCAGAGAGCTTCTTCATTTAATGCATTCTGTTTGCTTATTAAAGGCATTGTTTGAATTAAAGGTATTGGCCAGTTACACAAATGGTAGAGATCTTTTCTGTCTGGTTACATTTAAACACTTAGTCATTTTCCTACCCAATTTCTATAATACATATTCTGTATCCTGCCTACTTACTAAATCATGATAAAAAGCATTTTTGACTTTATAAACGTAACACCATTAAAGTACTAATGTCTTTTAAAACAAAGGGGGTCTGGGAATCTCTCTACCAGCACGAACACAGCCCAATGACCTGTTCTTGGGTGAATAACCCCTGGGAGAGACTCTACCAAGTCTTTAGCTCACTGTCCCTTTCACAGAGAAGACATTTACCCGCTTATCAGTCTTTGTCCTGCCCAGGTGCAGTCCAGCACCAAAATGCTAGGCAATTTTCCTCTGAACAAGAGTACCAACAGCAACCCCATACACGTGTTTCAGCCTTTTTGGGCATCATCAGTGAGGTGAAGCTGTGCCTCCCTAAGAACAGTGAGCAAGGGATCCACGTCTGGATCCGCCTGGTAACTTAGGGTGAGACCCAAAGTTCATTTATACAAAAATGTCTTTTAACCCTATGAGTTTCATTTTCACACATTTACAATACTAAATCACCCCACACGAATTTTGATGCCTAGCTTTAAGTGGGGGGGCTGCCCCCTACTGCATTCAGTTGTCGGTACCTCCTCTTCTTATTGGTACCTCTGTTACATTCCCCAGTCTTGAAAGTTCTTGGTTGCTAAACAATTACTTTCAACCATATTCATGTCCACCCGCCTTGATACTTATCTATAAAATATTCTACCACAATCCTACAATTTGTCAAATACTAACACATTATTATTCTTAAAACAAAACATGTGTGTTTCTCTAAACTTCTTTCATCTTCTTTCATCTCAGCCCCACCTCCATTTCTCATTTTTACTTAAACTAACTATATGCCTCGGATAATTTCACAGCCATTGTGAGACTCGACAGTTTAGTCAAGCTTTGAGATAACCCATTAGCCCATTGTCTTTTCATATGTCATATCTTGTCTGCAACTCCCACCCCAACGAAATACAATCCCTCCATGATCTTCTTCTCCTGCCCATGCATATATACAATGTTTTCAAACTGTATTTTTCCCCTCTTCTTCCAAACATTTTCTTCTTCCGTATCTTCCACTTGACTCATCTCAGTTTGGCATTGGTGGACCGTATATGTCCTGTTGCCTTTGTCGTTTCTTTTGAGCTGTTTCACAGTCAGTCTCCCAGGTCCTTTGATGCTTAGACCAGGAGTACATTGTCTTTTTTTTCTTTTTCACAAACATTCAATTTTTCCTCGAGTGTCTCTCTTTCAATAAATACATTGTTCAAATAAGTACAAAAGAGGGGACGTTTCAGCCTGGGGACACATGGTTGGGGGAGTCTTTTGCAGACACATTTCAGACAATCACCTGGGCAGGGCTTTCAACTGGGTTTCTCTACGACCTCCTTCTTTCCTCACACAGTTTGATGTTAATTTCCCAAGGCATACAGGTCCCTCGATGTATACCTGTAATATAAAACTGAATTAGTTTCTTTTGTAAACTAAGCATGTCTCTTTTATTTGACACATTTCCTACCAACCCATCTCCTTAAAAACACTTTGGTTGCATATTCTAGCTCTCATACCCTACCTCCTAAAGAAACTAGTTTTTCATTTTTCATTTAAACATTTCTTTTTTATGGGTCATTCCTGCCTCCTAAACAAACTATAGCCCACATTCATTGCTGCGTGTCAGCCGGCTGGAACCTGGGTTTGTTTTGAATATCATGCATTACACTATTTGTCCTTCGTGGGACACATTTTTCTCTTGAGGGTGACACATGGAACCCTAAGGAAATTAAAATAACAAAGAAAGAGGTCTTCTTCTTTTTGTGTCTTCTAGGCACGTCCGCAGCAGATGACAGAGACGTCCTTTGGGATCCCTGTTGTCTGTAGAAAATCAAAATAAGAACAAAAGTCATTTGGGTACTGGGAAGGGGTCGGGTTTTCTTTCTTCGAGGTTAGCTGCAAGTGCTTCATCAGCTCAGCAGTAAATACTTGCTCCTTAGCAGCCATTCTTCCTTTTTTCTTCTAGTGTTGGTTGGACCATGGCCTTTGCGTGGGCTTTGCATTCATCCTATGGAAACACTTAAAAGCATTATCTCCTCACTAATTTCATCCACCCCTTGTTTTTCTAGACTATGGCACCAATTCTTACTATGTGCTTTCATGTTTATCTTAAACTACAATGTGTGCCTATTCTGAATGTTTTATATTATAGTTAATCAAAAACCCCTTTGGTACCCTGATCTCAAAAATAATTACTCACCTTCAATTTGGCTTCTGTTCTCTGTGGTTTTCTGAAGTGGCCATATTTTCATCTGTTTTGTACTCTTTCCACACCTGATTGCACCTATCTTGGGAAAATGGCTATACACTTAAAGACATTGGGGGTCATTCCGAGTTTGGAGGTAAGGGGTTACCGGCACCGGTAAGGATGCCGGTGTCGGTAACCCCTTACCTCTGTATTCCGAGGTCCCTTAGCGGGTCCCACTAAGGCCGGCTGGTTTTACCAGACCATGAAGGGACCATGGAGCTCATAACGGGCCCGCTATTTGCGGGCCTGTTATTAGCTCCTTCCCCATTCCCATTGAGCCCTATGGGGCTCAAATGAGAATGGGGATTGATTATTTGAATGGGGACTTACCGGGTTCTCCAAGGTTGGAATGACCCGGTAAGTCCCCATCCAAGGAACCCGGACTGATTTTGGAGGCAGCCATGATGGTAACCTCCAAACTCGGAATGACCCCCATTGTGTCTCTTACTACCTCTTTTTCTGTTACTCACCGGGATCATCTTACTTTGAATGTTGGTCAATTGTGTGTCCACACCCTTTTAGCATGAACTAGTACTTACCTTTTCCTTTTTCTCCCTAATTAAGGCCATTCAGAAAATTCTTGTGCTTCCGCGCAAGATCCACAACTGTTATCTGTAACATAAATCAAAATCGTTACAGGCACTCAAAAAATTGTTTTTTACTTACCTCAATATATTTTCTTAAAAAGGTTATTTGTACAATTTTCCTTGTTTGGTTGACCCAATTTTATGTCAACCATACTCCTTTTCTTCATGGTCACTGATGCTTTTTATTGCCCTACACTCTTTTTTACTGTTGGCCAGGAAACCTTAATTAGTGCTTTTTGTTTTCAAATGTTTTGATTTTTTTACCCGTTATATGCTTCTGGGTTTATTCCATATCTTTTTATTGATTTGTCCAATCGTTCCCTTCCTCAATTTTTCTTTTATTCGTTTTTTATTCAAGATAATCAATCATTTTCATCTTTTTTCAATTTATTTTTCTGATCCTGTGCAACAAAGGTCCAAAGTCTACCTAACGTTTTAAATCTTTTTCTAATCATCTTTCATTTATGTTGAGTACTTATTTCAATTTTGTTGTGTATACTAAAACATACTTCCTTTCCTTTTTCTGTGTGATGCTGTAAGGGAAGTACCACTTTATACTCCATTAGGCCCTGTATGGCTATACCGTCATCTGTGACTTTGTTTAACCTAAATCTTTTTATCTGAACCATTACTGTCCTTGATGATTCTTATTTCTTTTTGTTTGCTCCTAATCATTCACCTTGTTTCCCTACTTTATGGCTGCCTCTAATTACATGGAGGTCATCTGTCTCTTCCTCTTGTTCATAAATTTTCATGGCCTGCGCCTGAATTTATTAAATATTTTCATCATTTTTCCACCAGGTCACACAGCTGGCTGTATTACCATGCTTTGCCACAATAATAAAATCCTTTAGTTTTTACCCAAACAATCTCATTGGCCTTCTGCCATTTTCATTCCTTCAAAATTATGCTCATGTCTAAATGGTGCATGTCCCAAATAAACAAAATATGCTTTCCTTGATAACCTAAACAACATAATTATGCTTTCAGGCTTTGTCATTCAATCCTTTCCTAAACCTTCTGAATCCTATAATAATATAATTTCAACTGTTTGTTCTGAATCAAAAAGGTTTTTCACTGTTTTTCAAATAATTTCTCCACAGCAGCCGCCATAAAAGACTAACCCTGGTGTAACACCATTCAGTTTGTCCCATCACACAGGTGGAGCACCTGAAAAAGGAATTTTAAGAGCACCCCAAAATCTTCATTCAGTACATTATGCTATCCTCAAAACTCCCCAAAAAACAGGTCACAGAGGACCCAATAACACCTTTCAAGATCAGAGGGCTCTCTACATCAAAAATAATAGAGATCATGATAAAATTAGACCATTCAGCTGCAAAGGCGATGCCTGCCCCTGCCCGCACATTAGTTTAAAAAACCATGTAGACTCACTTACTCCGTATCTCATGACGTTCACCAATGCCTCCTTCAATCCCAACACTGTCTCTGCAGCTGTAAAACAACACTTAAGAGTGTTCCTTGACTCACCCTTTTCCATGTCATGCCAGGTTAAGTGCTACAATCTGTTCTGTTGCACTTATCATTGAGTGCCATTGCCTCAGCCTCACTACCAAGTTCATTAATGCCATCAGCCCTTTTCTTTCCCCACAAAACTGCTTATTCATTTCCTGTGTCATTATCAGAGTTAAGTTGGACTACTTCACTGCCATCCTTGCAGGCATCTTAACAAAAAATCTCCACAGGCTCTAAATAGTGCAGAGTGATGCTGTGTGCAGCTCTCAGCATGCTCAAAAGAGTACACATTACTAACCCCAAGTGAGCTGCTCACTGGCTACCCGTGAAGGAATGGTTAATTTCAAAATCCTAACCCTCAGCATGAATGCTTGAATCACACAACACCAGCATATCTAACTGATACTATCAACAGAGTCAGTTCAGCCTGACCCAAAGAAGTCACTATGCCAACCTACCGCAAGTCCCATTAATTGAAAAAGCTAATGCCGGAGGTCTAGGCTTCCCCCACATAGCTCCCGAACCATGGATTGCCCTCCCTAGCGAACTTAAAGCAGAACCATCCCTCCTCATTTTGTGCAAAATCCCCAAAACTTCCCTATTTAATTAACCCTTCTAGTTTTCCCTGCTGCTTAATTAACCATGATGCCATATGTTTACTCAATGTCTGTTGTATCCAATGTTAGCTAAACATGTAACTAATCCACTGTAAATACATTGTATATTTTTTGTCCTAGAATCACAAGCGAAGCTGTGGCATGCAACCACTATGTATGCCACTTTCTTTGGAACCTGCAAGTCTCTTCTTTGTAACAGCACCATGATGCCTAAGGGCTGCTATATGCTCTATAAATTCTAGTAAATAAATAAATAAAAAGTTTTTTCATGCATTTAAGCCTTTCCTCTCTACTAGGAATTGCTTATTCCTTGCCAAAACTACAGTAGACACCAATATTGGATCACTACAATGCCCCTTCTCTGGACACTCATGGACAACCCCTCAATAAATTATACATCACACAGAATAATTCCTCTAGGCAATACTGAATATTCCCATAAGGAAGCCTTTCATAAACCAGGAAAGAAGCACACTGGCTATCATTAAATAAATGCATTATTTTTTAAACTCATGGCCATCCCACAAAGATGCCTTTTTGTCCACATCCCTTCATGCTTATCAGAGTGAATCACTCTTATTAGTCCATCAGACCCTACTGGTCATTCCAATATATGTGCCTGCCTTTAAAACTCCACAACTGGGGGCCCAGCTTTAGCCATCTGGCTCCTAAAAACTGTAATATACTGCCCCATAGCATTAGAAGATGAGAAAACCTTACATTGTTTTCCTCAGAATGCTGAAAACATTCATGCTCACCCAAGCCTCTTTGTGATTTCACCATAATGAATAGCTAAGATGGCTACAACAATGCCATCCATGTGCTAATTTGTCTCTTGTTCAATGTATTCCTGTACCTGTACCATTGAACCTTCTGTACTCGCGCCACAATGCCCCTGGGTTGATGTGCGCCTTTACATTTAAATTACTACCACTGAAAAGTGCTTATTGAAATTACACCACAGCTAACACATTCCCCCCAAAGACGGCTAAACCAATTCCATATCTGTAATCTTAAAAAGCTGTCTTTGCTCCATGGACACACAGTCCCAATGTCTATCATTAGACCAAAAAATCATTTTTTCTTGCAATATTTCTCTTTGCATTGTAGAACCCTAGTGCCACTTAACACTTCTAAACACATCAGGTCATCCTATGAGTCTGTCCTACACATTCATTTTTCTATTTTGCAAAAGTATTCCTTAGTTTTAGGTTGACACCTTTTATTCCCAGGTGTCTCTGTGTATTCTGTGTTTACGTATTGTTGGGCCTACATGTAAGCTCACTTACTCGTCCTCTGCAACAAATTCATTTTGCATGTAATGCACTTTATTTTCACAATAAATGCAACATATAAAACACAACTAGCTGAGCATTTTCCAGCCTTACTCTCATCATTAAAAAGCAGCTTTCATCCAACAATTACACCAGCTGCACACATAACTAATACACCCACGCATCATACAATGCTAGCTCTCTCGACTGACTTGACCTATGGTTCTCGAGGGTGTTCAACCTATCAGTGCTTTAAAGTAACACCACTGATATATAAGGTGCTATATAACTGCCCAGTAACAAGACATGACATAACATATTTTTACTCATTTGAACCTAAACATTTCCTTGCTCTTATTAATGTGTCTTTTTACCACACATTTTAAAATAATGAATCTAGTTTACCACCCTGTTAAAGTTACTACCACAAGTCATAATGAAACATAAATGCAGAATGTAATGACCTAACCAAATCTGAGCTTTGCGCTTATCAGAAGTGGGCCACGCAAAAATGGGTTACATCAACTCTCTTCTCACTTTAACAGTTGCGCTCGCTTGGTGCATATAAGAAATGCCTTTCATCAAAAGAATGCTTTCAAACTTTTCAAATGTTTTGGCAAGTGTTTCAAAAATGCGCGACAATGCTCGGGGGAAATCCTTCGCATACAGTCTGTTTTTTAATACATGCTTCCTTGATTACTAAAGCATGTCTTTGACTACATTTGTTTGTACATAATAGAGTATGACCTTGCGAAACGCACAATCATTTTACATTGCATTCTATCGTGGAGCAATTTGCTTAACTTAGCACCGTTATCTCAAACAGCAGCATTCTTGTCTAATGAATCACTGTATTCACTCTAGCGGGTCAGCCTAACCTTGCTTCTGGGCGAAACTAAAACATTTTTGCTTTTCTCATGTGCCAGGCTGACTTCAAAAATTCCCCTTTAAAATTCAACCTATCATTACGCATATTAAATTACTTGCATTCTGCTTAAATATTAATTCTCAATTACGTGTTTTCAAGCAGCTTTTCATTCATGTTTTTATCATCGCAAAAGATGCCAGCTAAATAAAAAAAAAACACTATCTTTTAAACTACGGCATGCAAGCCCCGAACATGACATTCCAAAAAACACAGCTTTGTTTCACCTTGGCGAGACACCCTTGTCAACACCTTTGTGAATTGAAACACAAATGAAACCTAGACTAGCATTCCACCATGCTATGCTTTTACTTTGAGAATCATTCACTCATTTCTTGCCTGACAACCAATTGTCTTGCGCATTTCACAGTCTCACAGTTCATTTCTTAAATCATAAATTACTGTAATTTAAACTCGAGTTTTCTATCGCACCCAGTTGAAAAGGCACTCCTGCACAGTGCATTCCTTTCCCCAGCGCTCTAAGGCACTGACAACATTTCCATAAATCACTATAACTCAGTCATTGGAACGCACATTTTTATCGTTCCTACTATGATTTATTACTTGACATGGCCAGTACTGGGAAAGCACAAAATTAACTCTGTAGCTGCTTGATTGAATTTTTTGTAATAATTATAAAGTGGAGCAGTTATTTTCCATTTATCTCAGAACTGCTTGGCTCTTTTGAGGTGGGGCCACCACTATTTTATTCACCTTGAATTATAGTATCTAGCCATGTGAATATTTTTTTTAATTTTGAGCATTATAATATGTTGGCTAAAAGCCAAGTTTTTAGATCATTTTGAAACTACATTTTTTTAAACATCATACACTGCACACAACAATATGACACATAAAACAAAATCAAACAAGCAACATAACATATAACAAAATAAAACAAACAACATAACATGACATATGACAAAATCAGATAGACTCCGGCTGGCTACATGAATGTCTGCCCCTAAATTTTACCCCGACATGGGGTGTAAGCCCATCCCTTTCAAAAAAGCAGCTTTAATCACTTTGGTCTCCTAGTTATTCCTATTTTATTCAGGACTTTGGATGCAGGCTTCTTTTAACTGCTATATGAAGCGTAGGAATTTGGGCGTATCCTCTCTTCTCTGGTGTCCCCCCGGTATCTCTCTCTATGCTCAGGTATCCTCCTGGTATCTCTCTCTATTGCTCCGGTACCTCGAGTCAATATTTTTTCCCCATATATATATATATATATATATATATATATATAGTATATATATATATACATTATACTCTTACTCCAACATTATTTTTGTTCATATCCCACCTGCAGCATTTTGCTGGGGTTCCCCATGAATACTTTTCTAAAAGTGGTCTCCTAATGATTTCTAAAAATGGCACCCCAAAAATGACCTCCCAAAAATGGCCCCCAAAAATGTCTGGGGGGTTACCCCAACATTTTGCATGGGGATGCCCCAATAATTTCTGGGGGTACCCCAACATTTTGCATGGGGGTACCCCAATAATTTCCTCCCCCATTCCCCAGATGGCAAGGCCCTCTGTCATGCTATCAGCCTGCACGACCCTCAGAGTGTTTGCTCATTTTTGGATTTATTGGCTTTTTCTTTTCAAATTTGAACTCTAACATAATTTTTCCCTGAAAAGTTGCCAAAAATATATAGTCCCCTTCTGCCATACTGTTCTCCCTCCCTGTCCCTTCTTTTCTATTGGCTAGGGCAGCTGCAGACTGCCCTATTCCCATCTTATTTCATATCCCCTTTACTGCACTCTTATCTTGGGCAGAACAGTATGGCTCACTTAGTCTTGACTGTCCAGGTTCTTTTGGACTTGAAGAGATGTTGTACGTTTGAAGAGATGTAGTACGTTCATCATCCTATCCCTCTTGGACTGGCTCGCCATGTGTTCTCGAAGTCCTGGGGCCCCCCTGTTTCTTCTTTCACCTCTGCCGGCATTGCTAGGCTCTCCTGGGCTTTCCTGGACTCTCTTGGACTCTCGACCCTTCAGAAAAAACCCACTTAGGCACCACACCATGAGGCAGAGATAGCTTTTAAAGGACATCAGGTTTTTATTCACGCAAGACTGACACAAACAGCATCATTGTCAAGTACACGAACACTGGCCCAGTGCTGAAAACAGAGCTTTTATAGCATTTTGAGAAAGAGTCGAACCTCCACCATTGTTTAATACATTCCCAGGAAAAGCTCTCCATTGACTTTACTCTCGCACCTAGCAATTATTCATTCTCTGCTTAAACCTTCAAATTCAAATACATTTTGGCACCCATCACTGGATTTTCCCAATCAAGCTACCCTTATATGTTCATACAGCTGTGATCCTTGGCTAAAAACTCAGACACAGCCTTGTTGTCTGTCTAGTCTCAGACTGCTTATCTGATTCTGCAGGGCTCTGTGGCCTTGAAACTTTCCTGTTCCGGGAGCTGACTCATGCCACCACTGTCTGCAGAGAGCTTCTTCATTTAATGCATTCTATTTGCTTACTAAAGGCATTGTTTGAATTAAAGGTATTGGCCAGTTACAGAAATGGTAGAGTTATTTTCTGTCTGGTTACATTTAAACACTTAGTCATTTTCCTACCCAATTTTTATAATACATATTCTGTATCCTACCTTTTTACTAAATCTTTATAAAAAAGCATTTTCGACTTTATAAACATAACACCATGAAAGTACTAATGTATTTTAACCCTATGAGTTCTATTTTCACACATTTACAATACTAAATCACCCCATACAAATTTCTATGCGTAGCTTTAAGTGGGGGGGCTGCCCCCTACTGCATTCAGTTGTCAGTACCTCCTCTTCATATTGGTACCTTCGTAACAGCATGATGGAGCCTGGGAGGGAAGGTTTACACGTGGACTGCATGAAATTCACGTACTCATTTTGTAAAATGCATGTAACCCAAAATGAACTATATGCGTACAAGGCTTTACATGCACTAAAACTCATTTGTAAAACTTTGGTTTACAAAAGCGCGCACCATGTAGTTCTGCATGTCCATTTGGAGTTCAAGTTCAAGGATTATGTAGGTTTACCTGGTTTACAAAACAGAAGAACTTTGCAATCCTATTGTGCGCTCACCAACATGTTATGTAAACATCAATTGCAGATCAAGTTTGCAAATGGTTTGTAACACTGTTGTAAACCTTGCTTTTATGGTTTAGAAACCCACAGCAGAAGCCTTAGTGTAATCCAGACAGTTTTCTCTAATAAAGCAATTACTCCAGGACCAGCTACTTAATACAGGAAAAAGAGGGAAAATGAAACTTGAGCGTCTGAGGAACACCAACCACTAAATAATACATTTAATCCAGAGAGAACAACCTTGAAATAAACCCTACCATTTTAAAGAGTCAGTTGTACATGTACCAAGTGATGCGTGGCTTATCATAACCAGTGCAGAGAGTTGTCTGGCTTGGTGCAATTTGCTTGAATAGTTCTCCAAGTTTTCCCATCTCAGGTATGTGTTGCATATCCAGGCCTGGTTTTAATAGCATGCTGGTACTTGTAGTTCTGCTGTCTCATTGTGATAACATTAGTACAAGTCCCACAATTCAAAGAAGAAATCAGGACTAGATGAGATACCACATTGGACATGGGACAGTTCAAGAACTTCTGTGTTCTTGTATTTCCTAATTGCATCTTTAAAACAATAAAAGTGAGATCATCAAACAGGCACATGAGCAAATTAAGTTGGTAGGTCGTTGGGCAAACAAGAGATGTGCCCTACTGATGTGAAATATATTGATTTAAATGTAGATACTGTAAGATGGCCCACGTGTTAAGCACTCACCCCTAACATTGGACAATCCTGAAAGTTCAAATCCTGGCAATGATGAGATAGCCCTTCATCTTTCCAAGGTCTATACTTTGAGTTCTATTGAATTGGGTTGCACTAACAGCTTTTACAAAGTTTAGAAGCTGCAGGATTCAGCATGCAGTGATAATATCAAAACACATGATCTAAAACTGGTCTAAAATTAAGTTTTGTCATGATGTATTCTAGATGTTGGGTCTCGTTTCTAGTTTGGCGGTGCACAGAAAAGTAGAGGTAACTCCGTTATCTCACTTTTGCCTGCACTGACACTACACTACACATTTTGCAATTACTGGGTGGTAATTCTGCTACTTTTTGGAGGTAAAGTGGAGGATCTACCCGTACCCTCAACCTAAGAAGACGTATTGCTTCATATCAATTGATCATATGAAAAACTATTGGAGAGTCATTGAATTCAAGAAACTCTTCCTTACTCAAGAGACAGAAGTAGGTTTTCAGTTATCTAAATAATGTTCAAAATGTGCACCTTTTGATTCAGTAAATTAGGACCTTATCATTAATAGATAGAGAGAAAAATTGTTATTTGCTGAGTTTCTCAGAATATGACAATTGTTATTACTGATTGAACAGACCAATCTTCTTTCTCTTCCCCCTCTCTTCTCTCCTTGTGCCTCCAATTATTGCTTTCCTTATCATATAATGTCCTTTGAAACCAATTATTGCATTTGCGACATTGTCGTTTGTGCTGTGCAACTGATACATAATCATACCCACAATAATTGCTCATGTTCTAAGACATTGACTGTCTCTCACAAACTTGAGAAAGACTGTAATGGTCAAAACATGTGTTGGTTGCTTTATAGACAGAATCATGTTTTTCTTTCTTCGGACTCTGAACTAACAAACACTTCTGAACTTTGAAACACATGGATGTTGTTGATATAGGAACACAAAACTGTGTTTTATTGATCCTACAATCCTGTTTGACTCTGCAAACAAATGTATCCATGTAAATTATGAATAGTATCTTCTGGGAAATACTTATTTTACATGCTAACACAAATTAAAGACAATACGGCCATATTATAAACACAGAACAGACTATATAATACACTCTTTTGCTACTATGCTTGATTGTGCTAATATAATACTGTTTAATAGTCGAAATGGGTACCTCGAGAGTACAGCCCTTAAAACATGCTCAGTTCCGCCATACCCCCAAACTGCACTTCTACACACTGGTATGCTGGCTACATTATGGAGCACATTTTAGTTCTGGCTGAAGTCATCGGGGGCTATTTTATTGCAAAAGTACAAACTGGCAACGTCAATGTGGTTTGACTCTCATATGTCAAGTTCAACTTTGAATGCCCCATGAACCTCACAGCTGCTGAGATTGGTGACCAGGGCTCTTATGTGCCCTCCTGGGACCTGGCCTACCACACCCAACCGCCTACAGCCTCCGCTCCTCCCAGCACTTTGCCTTGGCACCCACATGCCTGTGCCACTACAGGCCTGCACGTACCTAGTAATTGGTGTTTGACCACTCCACCTAGGCACTTAGAGTCGCTCACTCCCGTGCACTTCCCACTTGATACACCTAGCACTTACCCTCTGCTCCTACACCCCCTCTATCTCTCTATACTTGCACGTTCTGAATGCTCACAAGGCCTAGTGGTTCTGTGTAATATTACTGGATTTTGAAACTCGAACACCAAAAAGACCGATTTATTTTGGTCATTTTTGGTGTTGTTTTCAAAATGCTGTAACATCACGTTGGGCCTCGACCCTCGGTTTTAAAGGTATTCGGGGGGTGACCTCCCAATCCCCCCTTTCACGCCCCCTCCTGTCCCACACCACACTTTACCATCACACTCACACCATTCATTAGATTCTTTTATACACTTTTTTTAATTCGCACCCCCTCCCATCGCAACTATATACATTCATACACCTCTAGTTCACATACATGTACACACACACAAACACCCCCCCAAAACACTTACCTTGCTTCCACAACATCCCTCGCACTCGTGTGAATCTCATGCAGCAGCTGTAATTTCCAAAATGGCCATGCAACGAGAGGAGGACAGCGTTGACGTAGCAAGGTGGAGGGCTTGAGGGGGTGAGTGGTCTTAGGTGGGTGAGAGGGGTTCTAGGTTCGATTTAAAAAGACCAAAATATCGATTTTATTTTGCCTTTCTAAATAAATCGTTTTTTGTTAAGGTCTGGTGAAAGCTATTTTTTCACCTAAGACTGGCCTGGTAGGTCACCTCTTTCATACAGTGTTACATCTAATTTTACTCCCTTGTTCCCTCCATGTTGCCCTATGAGCTCTTTGCAACATAATTTACTTGTTGTATAAGCGCATTACAAATGCACAATGAAATTTAAAATAAATGTGCTTTAAATTGACTCCATACTTGGGATGTAGCGGCACATGTGCAGCTGCTTTCATCATATGGCCAGTGCACTCACAAATGCTCCAATATTGTAGTATATTAAACATCCAAATAGATACATACATTCATGTGTAGTTGTGCAGGGAATCCTTGAGCAAGCTGTGAATCAAACAAGTGCACTTTTCTGCCCTTTTCTCGGGAGGTTCACTGTTGCATTTTTACCTGTGGTACTCATTACGAGTTTGACGGTATTCCAGCAGTAGATCCGCTGGAATACCGCCAAACATTGTTACCGCCCCTTGGTCCGGTGGGTTTACCACAGGATTAAAAGAAGGGTTGTTTTGCAAACACACTGCGCACACACACAGAATAAAATTCAATTGACACGTGTTTCGAGCGACTGGTTCTTCTAATGAGGCTGCATATTGTATGTACAATAAATTAAAAAAGTACAAATAATATATACATGATAGGTGTAAGAGACCCAAACACAAAGCACAGCAGTTAGGTGGTCAAAGCCCACCAATACAAATGATCATTCAATGCATAGGTTGTCAACAAGGTCGTGCAGATAGGTGCATTTTGACAAGTGAGACACTTTTTGGAAACAAAAGTTATACAACCCATATGGTGTGAATTAATCCAATTCGGACATTGCCAGAAGTTAGGGGGAAAAAAGGGGGAAAAAACAGAAATGAAATCTTCGTTAGCATTTAAAGGCAATGTTGGCCATGCAGTTAGTCAACATGAGTAGAGTAGCATTGTAAAGTACCTGGAAACTGGGATATCCTTTTTAATCACTAGAGAGGAGACATTGTGATTAAAAAACACCTATTAGGAAGAAATCAGTGGAGTACTTGAATTTAGGTAAAGTGTGAATGGCAAAAAATAAGCACACTTACCCATTAATTGGTATGAGAATGATTTAATTATAACTTGGGCACTGAAAATGTGGTGCATTAGCGGTGTAACCAGATATGTAAATCAGCTCAATGAAACCAATTGGTACTTAATTTGGGTAAAGGTTATGCAGGTTCATAAACTACATACCTGTATTGTGCAGTTGCAAGGTAGCCATTACATTAGACGTGTGAACAGACCCGCTAAGGGTGAAAGTTGAAGTAAGTATCGATAGGTGGTCAGCCGAACCAGGCAGGAAAGAAAAAGAAAACAGACACGCCAATTAGCTAATCTGCAGACCGTCTAGACGGTCAGGTGAAAACGCGTAGACTCTCACATCACTCTAGGGGTCTACGCGCAAGTGTTGGACTTACCAGCGTCTCCGTTGCGTGTGAGGAACAGGAGCCAGCCATCCGCGGCTCCTGCTGTGCATTATAACAATGGGAACACGTTGACACGTAGCCGTATGCGGCCGTGTATGCAAGCATGACTGCCATTTTAAGTGTGTTTACTTGGAGCTGGAATGTATTAGACCACAGGATTAAGGTGACAATGGTGCCGGTTGAATTATGCTAGTAAAGGGGCGCCAGCGTAAGCAGTGGTGCAATTAAGAGGCCGAATTGGCAGAATTGGATACCAGTTTCTGGTTGGAAAAATGATGATTGTGCGAGGGATTGCTGTTGATCGGACATATAATTCTGGCTTGTATGCCAATCAGGGGCTGAGTATTTGCCAGCCTAGACATAACAAACTGGGGTAAAGTCCAGCTAAGCCAATACAGGAGATAGCTGGCCTTCCTGGCAGCTATAAAAGGTGTAAAACATCGCGTTTTTTTAAAAGCATCTGAAATATCAGAAATAAAAAGATTAAAAATAAGAGGTGTGTAATAAAGACGGTTCTCTCAGGTAAGTACTTTTACGTGTCTTTATTGCCTCCACGTAGAAGTTAGTACATAGGAGAATAGACACCGGCTTCTCCCACACGGCAGGCATTCACCAACTGACAAGTTCCGAACACACGCACGTCACTGTATTCACACGAATACATTCCAACCTGAACACAGTGACATGCATTCCATTCCATTCGTCACCACAGGATACAACAAGGCGCTAACGCACATCCTTGTTGAAGGCTGCAAAAGCTTGAAATCTCACTAGAGAGTGTACCTGTAGCATTCAATCGGACCCAGCCTCAAGAGCTGGAGTGCAAGGCAATAATCATGCTTAGGAAGGCCACAGGACAACCCTAATTAAAAAGCTTCCACCACAGAAGGTCCCTGTGGATGCTCTCAAAGACCATTGAAAAATCAAAAAGAATTATAAAAATGGGTTTGACTTCGCCCTGGCCTTGTGTTGCAAAAGGTTCAAAACAAACCCATTTGCATTGGTCCCCGTTACGTTTGGAAAGCCTGCTTGATGGGGATCAAGCCTCCCAGCCCCCTGCCAACAAGTCTCGGAATAAAATGGACGCTAACATTTTTGAGGGCACGTCCAAGAGGCCAATTGGGCTATAGTTTGTCGGGTTGTTTTGCAATCCCTTTTTAAAAATTGGGACCAAGATCATTGTTAACCACGAAGCTGGTATATTTTTACCCACAATAACCTTCTGAAAGATTTCTAGTAATATGACTGCCCAAAAACTGGGGTTCTCCTTCAACACCATAACCAACAGCAAGTTGGGGCCAGACGCCCCAGAGGTAGAACTACGGCTGATAATACCCATATGATCTTCATGGTCTATACTCAGGCACCAGGGCTCTTGGCTAAGGACCTCCAGAGGAAACCTATTTTCACATGAACCCCCATCGATCAAACTATAATGTGCCACTGATTTGGAAGCCGTACTTGGGTTTACCTGAGTCTTAAGTTGAGAATCAGAGTTAATAATACTCCAAAAGGAACGAGAGTCCTTTGCTGATATTATGCTGAGCATCCGCTGTGCATGCCTCAACAACTCGGTATGCCTGTAGCCTCTTAGCCAACTTCCGTAGGCAAGTCTAAGCCGTCTGGCTGAGCTGCATTAATAACAGAAGTATGACGCAGGGTTCGACAAAGTTCTTTTTTCCTACTCTGAATCACAGGGTCATAAACATGTCGATGTACCCCCAATCTCTTCCGACGATGCTGCATTTGCTTAAAGACTACATCTAGCAAAACCGTATATGGCACTCTCCTTAACAACTCGCACACATTAACATCACCCAGCAATCCCACTAAGACGTTGTTAAAATACCTTATGTTATGATCATTCCATGCCAGATGATTGCTGCTGGGGGTTACTCGTGAGTCCAAGTGGAAGCAGCTTGTTTCGGACCCGCTGTCCCACTCTCAAAACCAGGTAGAGAGGCAAGTGGTCGCTCATAGTGGTAGGCTTTATATCAAGTGACACAACAGATGTAAATATTTCCTGAGAGACGAAGAAATAATCTAGGACACTCTGCTGTTTATCTCTTTCACAGGTATGATGTGGCGTCTCATCTCCTGGAACATTACCATTCATGGTACTCATATCCCAAACATCCATCATAGACGAGAATGCCACCCCTCTCATTTCCACTGGGCGTTAGCCTTACGTTCAGAATTGCCACTCAAAGTATCAATACACAAAGCGTTCAGGTCCCCATGCAGAATAATAGAGTTTGCATTGCATCCTGGATACCTGCCAGTTGAACAAATCTCTTCTATTGCATCCGGAAATTCTACCCCACTGATTTTGCCCGGGTTCCAATAGGTGTTTATTAGTATAGTATGGGTAAGGTCCAAATAAACCGAGCCATCCCACTCCAAATCCACCACCTGAATGTAAGCATTGACTTGGGAGAATACAGAAGGAAATGGTGATTTGTCCATCCTTATTCCACATAACAGGTCAGAGGCCGGACGGCCCTTGTCACCCTTGTAGGCAGCATTTAGCAGAAGGGTAAAACCATCTAACGTAGGTGGTTCCTTCTTAGGTTGAGGGTAATTCTATTTGGTTTCACTCTTTGGTGAACACGAGTCCTAATTAATGGGATCAAGAAAAAAAAAACTTCAAAAGGTTTTGCGAGTTGAATCCATGAGTTAACATCTCTGTTGAGAAAAATATCTTTAATTCAATCACTCACCTAACACATTTCAAAATGTTGTGTTAATCCCTTGTCTTGGAACTCATAAACAATGTTATCATTCCATGTGACATTAGCAAGGAAAAATGAATGAAATGTATTTGATACATGGAAACATTTCTAGCAAAGCCAGCCTACACTTGTTTTGGCCACCACGTTAATCATCAGGGTCACACTTATGAACTGCTGCCAGTTTTTACGTGCTATAAAAAGCTCATGGCTATCGCTTGCTCCTTCCTTTGCACGTGAAACCATAAACCATGGACCCTGTACGACCCGACCCAAGCAGCATTCTTACAGAATCTCAACCGGCCAACTTCCCCCGTGCCAGCTGATCTCAGAGCCAGTGTCCGCGCAGGGCCTGTGAGCCCGGGGCGGTACCCAGCACTCCCTAGAAGAATTTCCTGTTACAGATCCACGAGGGGAGCCCATCTGTGGAGGCTCTCAACCAGCGTGATGTTCCACATAGCACATTTCTCCCACTCAGGCTGGCCACAAATGGACCCTCATTGTTATTCATCATGTACTTGTTTGATTAAACTCTTCTGTAGGCTTACAGCTGCAGTTGCCTAGAGCATGCCTCACTCATTTCACAGTTGCATTGGTAAACCTTTAACCATATATGGACCTAGCAGTCCCTTTGGGCTTATTGGGCAAGATTACCAGGCACGATATCTGTTATTGTGTAATTTCTCCCCTTACCTGCCGAGAAACTCACTCACACAAGGTCCATATCAGCAGGCATAGTGATTGTCCATAGTACCCACATGCATCCCAATGTCCATCACGAATGACTCAGGGAACCCGTCCTACCCCCGATAACCACCCTAAATGTGCACAGGAGGAGCAAAGCTATTCTTCAGCTGTTGCATCAAATAGCTGGTGGCCTCACCCTTATCCAGGTAACACACCTGCTACAAAAGGACGAGCCTCACCTTAGGCACCCCTTCTTCCTCAACAATTCTTTACATCCCATAGTTCCAAAAAAGAGGGCTTAATTTTCTTATTTCCATTTATCAAGCACTTGATTCACAGAGAACCTGGTGGGCGATTCCTTCTTCTTAAATGTAGACTGGGTAGTCACAGGATCACCCTCGCCTTCACCTAGGCCCCGAACGAAGCACCAGACTCCTTTTTTAAAGAGCCAAGCCAAATCCTCTCAGAGTTTGTGGAGGGTCAGATAGTTGTGGGCGGGGATTTCATTACCATGCTGGACCTGCTCCTGGATAAATCCTTGCCACCAACCCTGTTCGACTACTTTATGCCCTCACCCTCTTGCACCTTTCCTGCATGGTAAATGTGGTGAACTCCTGGCAAATCCTGTCGGACCACACATCAGTCTCTGCTGACCTTTTGGTTGACCGGCTTTCACCCACCCTCAGGCGCCCCTGGCAATTGAAGGGTCCCCTTCTTTGGGACCCCTCCATCTGAGCAGATGTGGGCTCCCTTATTGTCCAATATTTTGTGGACAACATCACTCAGGGTATGCCCTGAAACACCCCATTGGACGCTTTTAAAGCAGTCCTCAGGGGCAAATTCATTGCTTGGTCTGCAGCATTCGTCAAGCGGTGGAGTCCACTAGAAGCTGCTTGAAAGAGGAGGTTAAGAGCTTCAAAAATCTCCACAAAACAACAAACTCCCTCAGAAGCCTCAGGAGTTGGCACGTGGTGAAAGCAAAATTGGAGGCTCATCTAGCTGACCGAATCGCATGTCCAATCTCTGTTACCAAGCAGCAGTACTACACCCAGGGCAACAAGCTCAACTGATTATTGGGCACCTAACTTAGAGGCCTCAGAGCAAGGAGCAGAATCTCTAGACCTGCCGACGCCTCCGGGCCTCTGCAGTATGGTGTGAAAGACAAAAGCAAGGCTGCGTTCCAATCCTTCTCACAACTCATGACTGAGGATTCCCGGGACGAGGCCATATAGTGTACATACATTGACAGAGCTGCTCTCCCACCTTTATCCGATGCTGACCAATCCACAATAAGCATAAGGTCTGAACAGATTTGCATACAGTCTTTCCCCTTTCTGTAATGGCTTGGCAGGTGAAGAACGATGGTCTGGAGGGTTGGCCAGAGCAATTGCCAGAGGTTTAAGATGAATTCTAAACTTTCCAGCCATCACCTCTTCATTTTGATTTTGTCACCTCAAATGGGACTGGTATGCCCAGACGTGGGTCCTATGCCTGCTGGGCCTAGAGTCCCAAGCTACTCCTCACTGATGACGTCCAATGAGGCTGAAACATGTCTCAGGATGCTTGTGGTCTCATGCCGAAGGGACGTAACCTTGCAGTTTGGGCTGGACTACCCCTTTTGGGGTGGGACCAAGCCTGATTTGCATAAGGTTTTCTCCTTTCTGTATTGACATTGCAGGTGAATAACGATGGTGTAACAAAAGGTGTCCAAATCGTTACATTATTTATGCACACATTGTGCAATAAATGTCTGTTAAGTTGCCGATTCAGCATCAACAAAAGAATAATCATTTTAACTTTTGTACAATCAGATATGGAGGTGAGAGGGGATTATTTGGCCACCTCTTCCATTATCTTTATTTCATTGTTATTTAATGTTTTCAAACTCAGGAAACATACTTTTCACTTCAACATATTTGTATACATAGTGACAAGAAAACAAAACACTCTTCACTCCTCCACCTCCAACTCTATCCGGGGTAAAGCCGCTTCTCCAAGCAGCGATTTGGGGGTAGATCACTTTCTTCGGCAGAGGCCTCCCTCTGGAACATGCTCCCTGCCTCTCTGAAACTTGTGGAGAACCATCTCCAGTTCCGGAAGCACCTCAAGACCTTCCTCTTTGCTTCTGCCTTCTCTCTTCCTCTACCCTGATGATCTCTGTCTGTTCCTGCATTGAACATCTGGCTACCCTCTGATATCGGCCCCAGATCCCTTGCACACCCTGCGACTTACCCGCACTGCCTCTGACAACCCTTGCACTCGGGTCTGTATCTGAAACCCTACGGTCTCCTTGCCTGCACTTATTTGACACCCATTGTCGGTGCTTAAATCATGCACTTGCAACCCGATGGCCGCACTACCTATTGTTGTTGATCCTGTGTTGTGCACTTTCCACTCCTCCCCTGCCCTTCGCACTTTCCCCTTCTCTCTCCCCAGCACTTGTGCATTCTCAATGTCACTGGGCCCAGTAAGATCGTTCTTTTGTCCTCTCTTGTACCCCCTCCCATGCCTTGTCGCACCCTGAAACACTTGTGTATGGGTGCGATATAAATAAAATATCATATCATATCAAAGATATTCAAGAAAGTAGCGAAAGAGTCTTTCACTTCTATCAACCATTATATACTTCATTAATCCAGAGACAGTGAAAGCAAGGATATGGTCCGCACTTGTGGAGTACATAGAACCAATAGTCAAGTACAGAGGAACATACAAAATCCTGTTTTTAGTGTATATGGAATCACATAGACAATACTTTACATAAAAATACATGTTAATGACCTGAAGGCTATAGTATGGTCCATGTGCCCATATTCTAAACTGTAATCATCATTTGTACTGGTTTACATGGATTTGTATTCCTAGATTTATACTTTCTAGGTGGGAGAGAGGTTGTAATAACAATGGTCTGGAGGGTTGTCCAGAAGAATTGCCAGAGGTTTAAGATTAATTATAAACCTTCCAGGCATCCCCTTGTTGTTTTGCTTTGTTACCCCGAATCGGACGGCTATGCCCAGACGTGGGTCTTGTGGTTGCTGGGCCTAGAGACCCAAACTACTCCTCACTGATGAAGCCCAACGAGGCCAAAAGATGTCTGGGGATGCTTATGGTCTCATGCAGAAGGGATGTGACCTAACATTTTGGGCTGGACTTCCCTTTTAGGGGTGTGACCAAGCCTGATTTGCATAGGGTCATTTCCCTTTCTATATTGGCTTGGCAGATGGAGAACAACTGTCTGGAGGCTTGCCCAGAGCAATTGGCAGAGGTTTAAGATTAATTCTAAACCTTCCAGTCATCACCTCTTTGTTTTGCTTCGCCTTAAACATTCCAATCGCCAAGGAGGAAGTGGACAAGGCCCTCTCCCCCGATAAAATGCCCTGCCCAGATGACGTCATGACTCGTTTCCATACTTTTTTAAAGTTCAGCTACTGGCCCCTCGTCCCCTCATTAACTCATTCCTAACCTCTAAACTGGTTTCCCAAACTATGGTGGAGTCTCAAACATTCCTTCTTAAGCCAGGGAAACCAGATGCTGACTGTGACTCATATCGCCCTATCGCTTTGTTGACTACCAATACCAACATTTTCAGGACCGTCCTTGGTACCAGACTCTTACAGGTTCTTCCTCTTCTCATATACCCTGATCAATCTGGCTTCATTATCAACAGGTCTGCACATGACAACATTCGGAGGGCCTTGAGGTTAATTGAGCTGGGCAAACAAAATAAACAAATGTTCTCGCTTGTGGCACTTGACGAACAAAGCGTTTACCCGGCTGGACTGGGGCTTTATGGAGAATTCCCTATGGGCTTTTGGGTTTGGGTACACTTAATTTTAGGTCCTAGATCTTGGCCTCCTTGGCTGCACCCTTTGCGAGAATCAGGATAAACAACCACACCACTCATCCAATTTTTCTAGAGAGGAACATGCCAGGGCTGCCCTCTTATCCCTGCCTTGTTCACTCGGGAAATGGAGCCCTTAACACATAACATCAGGGCAGACGTAAATATTCAAAGGATTGTAGCTGCCCCTTGACCCCAGTAAATAGCCATATATGCTGATGTTCTCCTGGTCCTTAGCCAAACTAAAAAATCTCTCCCATTCGCCATCGAGGAAGTCAAGGCCTTTGGTCAAGCGTCAGGCTACTGTATCTATTTTCATAAGTCCTTTGGTCACAACATCTCTGAGGCAGCAAACAAAATCCACTGTCCAAAAGCCACATTCCCCTAAATTGGTTGCAAAAGTCCCTCGACTGTCTAGGGATAAAGATCATCCTACGTAGCAAATATCTACATAAGGCTGATATTGTACCCTTTCTAAAAGAGCTGTCAGTGGATCTTTCCCAGTGGCTGCCCTTGGAGGTTTCCTATTTGGGGTGATAAACATTTTCGCAAGACTCCTCTATCAGTCCAGCAGCCTCCCTATTCTTATACCTAAACCAGCCCTTGCTGGTATTCAAAAATCCATATTCAGCTTTGTATGAGGGGGGCACGCTTTCGCACTGCAGCACTGGAAATTCTGGGGTACCAACGTATGGCAGTACCTCCTAGCAGCCCAACTGCCACATTTGGGGAAATGGGACAGGGACTCCACCCTTGTTGGTTGGTCACACCTTGAGCAGCACTGAATGCGCCTCCCCTTGCATTCTCTACCTTTCATGAGCAAACATAGACACATGCGAGGAGGGCCCCGTCCTGGGCTTAACTCTGGCATCCTTGTCCTACTGGACATGACATGTAAGCTCTGGGGGATAAAACCGGCCCTGGGTCTCCTCTCCCCGGTCTTGAAATATGGCTCCCCAGGGTGACACATTCCAGGGATACGCTAAACGTACCACCTAAATCTAATGTTCTGCGTCACCTATCATCATTTTAACAGCCCTTGTGCTGCCCTGTAGTGCCTAGAGATCTGCTCGGGGATGGAGGGTTGGTGGTCCCCCTTGGGTGAAGTGCGAGAACAAAGTTTTCGGTCAGCTTCTTCCCAGGTTCATGCAGTGACCCTGATCCCCAACATGCCTCTTGCCCCTTCTTAGCACATTGGGCCATCTTTTCCTGCTGGACTGTGCCTGCTTATGCTATGGTGCATCTTGTATTGGCTTGTGCATGCTCTAAATGATTTTGGACTTGATGTGAAACTCCCCCTCCCTTTTCTCTGTTTTCTATACAAGCCCCACTTCTCCCGCCTTATTTCAAACTCACTGTGTGTTTTGATGTGTTTATTACTGCTTTTCCTGGACCTGTAATTTTGAAAATTGAACAATAAAATTGAGATTAAAAAAAGAATGTAATTAATATATCAATGCCAAGCAATTACATGTTTTGAATAGCATTGGTTTTCCAAGGAGTGTGTTTTTGATAATGGCCCATAAACAGATCTACTAGGGACAGGGCATAGTTTGCACCCAGGGCTATTGCTTTAGTTTGCTGGTAGTAGACATAAGTAAAGTCAACTGCCTGTAGGGCAACAATGTGTGCAATCCGTGTGTATAGATCATTAACATCTATGGTTACAAGTGTTATGGCTGTCCATTGGGGTCTCGCTGCTTCACTTTCCCGTGTGCCAATGCCGGCGGTTTTGCCCAGATCGGGACTCGTAACATGGAGAAGCCCGAAACTGTAAGCAGCACACTAGTTTTTCTCGCTCCTCCGACCGAGTGATTAGCCCCGGCCACGACTTCCGGAATTGTATATCCGGCTACTGGAACTTCGGTACTACGCGTTGCTTCTCTATTCAGAGTCGCGCTGCGCACCTTAAGTTTGTTACTTTTTCTATTCTACAATTGCTCTCTAGAGTTGCTCACTTCACTTCCGTCATTCATTTCTCTTCCAATTTCTCGTTCTGAACATTAGAATTCTCGATCCTTTTCTATGCTCTGTGAATCAACAGGAAGCCATCTCCTAGTTTCAACAACCGCTCCTGCTGCCGTTTGTTTGTAGCTTACTTCTGTTTAGCTAGACAGAGTTTGTGATTCTCACGGGGATTTCCTCACGCCTCATCTTGTTGTTATTTACAATCTACATTAGGAACCAGCCTTAGACATCCTTTACAGCCTTCTATTCCTTCGAGTTCATGACCTGTATTCTGCTCTTTGCTATTCATCCCTGGGGCAACTGTTTGTGGGTAAGATCCCAATCTCTTACTGCATTTCTCATTTCGCACATGTCAAATACAATTGGACATATTCTTACTTCTTATATGTTCTATTAGGCGCCTTGCCAACATTAACCATCAGACTGAGATACAAAGATCTAGTAGGGAATAGGCTTGTCAGGGTAAGCTCCTTTCTATACCCTCTACTATTTCACTAGACTTGGGAAACTACGTTCTTACTTACCTGCACTTCTACTCTGTTTTAATTAGAATCCTTCCTGACAAGAATCCGGACCACATTAAAACTAGCGTGAGCCTTCACCAGCTGCTTGGAGGAGCCCACGCACCCCAGCAGCGCATCACAGGGTTTATTTCCCCTATTGGGGGTTTCCCTGGAGATTCCACTTCTACCTAGCCTTTTGGCTGGGTTTAAGAGGGTTTTTTAGGTAATTCTCTCCTTCATTGATTACGAGACTATTGACCATCACAGAGGTAGGAGCTATTTACAACTGCCGAGAGACATATTTGGTTTCAAGTGCTTTATTATTATAACGTTATTACAACATACAATGTTCTGGTTGCCAGGTTATGTCTTCTAATATGTTTTATATGTGCATGGAATCCATCACATATGATGGTCATTTGAAAACTGCTACCTTTATCTCAGAATGTATATACTTTGCCAGATGCTCAATGACCCATCCTATGCCACTCGCAATGGGTCTGCCTTCCAGGAGTACATCACATTCTTTATGGATTTCAGGAAGCAAGTAGATGGTTGGTATCTTCGGATCCTCTATGATTAATAATACTTTTACATTATCTCTCAGTTACCTCTTTTTGTTCTATTTATAGATTACATTCTTTGCTTCAAAAGTAATCTCCTTGGTAGGGTTAGTCTTGGGTTCCTTGTAAACTCCAGGTGTTTGTCAAAGTGACACGGCCATCGTTAAGTTCCTTATTCCTGAAGCTGGGTGACGAAATAAGAATGGTGTACAGAGGTCATCATCATGCTACCGGCACTCAACATCTTTTATACAGTCAGAAGTGTTGGGGAGGGGTGTAGCTTGCTTGGTGGGATCTGTTTTGGGCCTCCCATCCGAGTACATCCATGCTGTTCTACTGGCCACCCGGGCATAGCTGGCAACCTGCCAGAGATGTTAAAATCATATATTGTGCATTGCTGGTGCGCGTGCCCTGCATGCACTGATCGGGATACTGAGCTACTTATAAAAGCAAACCCTGCGGCATAGCATGGTCTTCCTTATAGAGCATGTGCAGCCTCATTATGCTGTTTAACGCTCAGGTTTCAAGCATGAGAAGTACGCAGCCAAATATTGTCCTCCTCCTTCCTTCTCGTACTGCTCTTCCTCAGGTAGAGAAGAAGATACAGTCTGCTTGAAGATATCCTGCAATCTCCGGGATCAGGAATATGGGCATTATCAGGGATGCTTCATAGTGGATGCATCATGAGAAAAAGAAGGAAAACTCTGCAAGCAGAATAATACATCCTCGTCTTCTTCTTCCCATTATCTGGATTCTAATTCAGAGAAAAATCAAGAGTCTAACCCAAAGGAAGGCTTTTGGATGAAGATGCTCTTTTCAAGCATTTGCGCCTCCTCAAT